>NC_133410.1:62910000-63535000 GCF_049350105.2 Macaca mulatta
CCTGTAATCCCAGCACTTTGGGAGGCCGAGGCAGGTGGATAATGAGGTCAGGAGATCGAGACCATCCTGGCTAACATGGTGAAACCCTGTCTCTACTAAAAATACAAAAAATTAGCTGGGCATGGTGGCAGGCACCTGTAGTCCCAGCTAATCAGGAGGCTGAGGCAAAGAATGGTGGGAACCTAGCAGGCGGAGCTTGCAGTGAGCCAAGATCGTGCCACTGCACTCCAGCCTAGGCGACAGAGTGAGACGAGTTATTTTTATTACAAGCCCTATAGAACTGTTTGACCCTAAATTAAACTATATACATGAAGAACACTGACAAAAATAAAAAGTTTTTTAAGTTTGAAAGCCTAATTAAAACTAGTTTGAATGCTTAATCAAAACATGGTAAAAAAAATGGTTTATATATAGAAATGTTAGTAAACTGCTCTGTCTTTAAAACCTAAATATACTATATAATTGATATGGTTTGGTTTTGTGTCCCTACCCAAATCTCATGTCTTAGTGTTGGAGCAGGGGCCTGGTGGAAGGTAACTGGATCATAGGGATGGACTTCCTGCTTGCTGTTCTTGTGACAGTGATTGTGTTCTCATGAGATCTGGTGGTTTAAAACCGTATAACACTTGCCCCTTTGTTCTCTCTCTCTCCTGTCACCATGTGAAGACCTGCTTGCTTCCTCTTCCCCCTTCTGCCATGATTATTAAGTTTCCTGAGGCCTCCCCAGCCATACCTCCTGTATAGCCTGTGGAACTGTGAGTCAATTAAATCTCTTTTCTTTATAAATTACCCAGTCTCAGGTATCTCTTCACAGCAGTATGAGAGAACAGGCTAATATAGTAGTATAGATATATGATGCAGCATTCTTACAGTATACCATAGATAATAAGTAAGTCAAAACCATCTATACAAATGGAGACTGCTCATTCTAATGGCATCCTAATTAGCTAGTAGCTGGCAGCTGCTACTGCTATCATCCTTAGCGCTATTATCAAAATTGTTCCGAAAACATCCACATTAGAAATACTGCCACATTCAACCAATGTGATATACCAATGGGGCTAAGGAAAACAAAAGACAAAAACATGTATCAGGTTGTTACTTATAAAAGCAACAAGCAGCATGGGGCAGTGGAAAAACACAGACTGATGACTGGAGTCCTATAGCCCTAGAATCACACTGCAACTCCACAATTTAGTGAGAGACTTGATTTACTTCTCAGCCTCTCTAGAACCTTATTTGCCTCATCTACAAAATGGAGAGACCAACATGCTGCAAGAGTTTTCTCAAGGATTAGAAATCAGAAAATAAAATACTAGTGTGATGCCTGGCACAAAGATCAATAAAACCCATTTATTGTTATTATTTAACTCGGGCATTATCTACTTCATGTGGTTTAAAAAAAAAGAAAGAAAAAAAACCCTTGATTTTTGCCATTGGATCACCTAGACTGGAAATGCTGATCTGTCTAGTACTAGTTATGTGATTCCAGGTAAGCTATTTAATTGATTGATTGCAATCATTCTGATTGCAAATCATACAATCTGCATGGTGGATGATATGATTTCTCTTATCTGAAAATTAAATTACATGTATAGAAATATAGAGCGCCACTTGGCATACAATCGATATTCAATAATCAATACCAGTTAAATAGATCTGTACCATCTCGTTATCCTTGGTAGCTAGAGGCCTGCTCCACAGATACAGGCTGAGTTATATCTACAAATTGTACATTTTTAACAATAAACTACAAAAAGAGCAGAAAACCAGCTAGGTGCGGTGGCTCACGCCTATAATCCCAGCAGTTTGGAAGGCTGGAGTGGGAGGATCGCTTGAGCCCAGGACTTCGAGACCAACCTGGGCAACACAGTGAGACCACATCTCAACAACAACAAAACTTAGCCAGGCATGGTGCACGTGCCTGTAGTCCCAGCTACTTAGGAGACTGAGATGGGAGGATTGCTTGAGTCCACAAGTTCGAGGCTGCAGTGAACTACGATTGCCCCACTGCACTCCAGTCTGAGAGTGATATCCTGTCTCTAAAAGAGTGGAAAATTTTCTTAATGTCATAAAATTCAAATAAAATAAGACACTTGGAATTCTTGGTAATCAAAATTAGTCTCACCAGAATGTATTGTTGACAAAGTGTGGCCTTAGAAAATCATAAAACCCAAAGCAAATATTTCATCTAAAAACAAAGAGGCCAGACTAGAAATGTTTCCAACCCTAGAAAATCACTAAAGGTAAACTATTTATTCAGAGGTCTGATCTCATTCTGACCAGTTCCACAAGTCAATCATAAATCTTCTCTGACATCTTTAGGAAGAAAGCCTGCATGTTGTCAAATAAAACCTGTTATTTTATGAATAAGAAAAAGAGACACAAAAGTATGATGATATTGCCCAAATTATAAAAGTTTTGTAACTACCACTACCTTAAGTCCTGCCTCTTTTGAGCCTGATTTACAGGGGCCTACACAGTTCTAGACATATTCTTTCAGAATGTAACTGCAAATCATAGGAACACTTGAATTCTTCTACACAACTGAGCCAAAACATTTATTTCATTAAAGCTCATTTCATTCTCCTCTTTCTGTCTGGGAGGCTAAGAGATCTTTCAGATCACCAATGCTTTAAGCATGAGCTTATGGTACCCAAGCACAGGACAACCATGATTTCTCTAAACAAAGTCTAACAAGAGCAGTTAGTGGTTATCAGTATGATGTCAGGAAATGCCCACTGTGAAAGTAATATACAGATGCAATCAAACCTGGGACACAAGGCAGAGAAAGGGCTGTGTTAAAAAAAAAAAAAAAAAAAAAAAGGTACAATTAAAAACGTTTAAAGAAGTCCCTTTAGTGCTAATACAGTCAACTGCAAAAGTGACATTTCACATTTTTGAGACTTTGCAATGCTTCCCAATACCTAGAATGGGTTTCAACTCCGACCATTTAAACTAAGAGAGGATAACAGAAATAAGTGAAAACCATCAGAGAGAAAAAAAGAAAAAAATGCATAAAACTAAATGCAAAAATCCTTCCTCTTCCTCTTTTTGAAATAAGTGAAATGCAAGCATAGTTGTCAGACCGCCATTTAAAAAAAGAACAAATTCATTAAGCTACCAGGGTTTCACACATAAAATCATGCAAAGTATTTACTGATTTTACTAACAAAAAAAGGTAAAGAGTGTTCTGAGTTGTCATAACATATAAATTACTCTTAATAATTCAACCTATAAATACTCAAAAACAACAAGCATGCCATAAAAGCATATTCTTCACATGCACTAGCCACTGGACACTACTGTTTACTCATACTTTAGGGAAAGAGTTACTAAAAGAAAAAAACTCTTCATCCTGAAATAACTCAGAAACTAAAAACCCTAGCATGGCTTTCTATCAGACTCCATGAGAAAAGCAATAAATGAATTAAGAGAAGTGAAAAGTAACTTTAAATCTACCCCCAGAATCTAGTCACTTTTATAGCTCCATGTATGCCATCTACCTCCCAAACATGTTTATGTACACTAAATTATCAGTTTGTTGTCTGTAGTAAAATATAAAAAAAAAAAAAAAAACTAAGAAACAAGATACACACTTTGAGTTAAATATCTCACTTTGTGAAATCCACCCTTATAGACTATACTATATGCTAATCTTGGGAAAAAAGCATTATTTTTCTAGTGAATTGTTAAAATTTCATTTTAAAAATTTAAATTTTAAATTTTAAAACTTCATTCTAGCCAGGCACGGTGGCTCACGCCTGTAATTCCAACACTTTGGGAAGCTGAGGCAGGTGAATTGCTTAAGCCCAGGACTTCAAGACCACCCTGGGCAACATGGGGAGACCCCATCTCTACAAAAAATTTTAAAAATTAGCTTGGGGTGGTGACGTGTACCTGTGGTCCCAGCTACTCAGGAGGCTGAGGTAAGAGAATCACCTGAGCCCAGGAGGTAGAGGCCACAATGAGCAGTTGTTGAGCCACTGCACTGTAGACTCAGCCACAGAGCAAGACCTTATCTCCAAAAATAAAATAATAAAATTGGCCAGGTGCGGTGACTCACACCTGTAATCCCTTGGGAGGCCAAGGTGGGCAGATCACTTGAGGTCCTGAGTTCAAGACCAGCCTGGCCAACATGGGAAAATCCCTTCTCTACTAAAAACACAAAAATTAGCCGGGCGTGGTGGTGCACACTTGTAATCCCAGCTACTTGGGAGGCTGAGGCAAGGAGAATCACTTGAACCTGGGAGGTGGAGCTTGCAGTGAGCCAAGATCATGCCATTACACTCCAGCCTGGGTGACAGAGCAAGACTGTCTCAAAAAAAAAAAAAAAAAAGAAAGAAAAAGAAAAAAAGAAATGCAGGGGACAGAAATTATTTGGAAGAACCTTTACTATTATCTTGTTTATCTGGCATTAATTTTAAAAGTCCAAGAAGTTTTCGCAATTCTTTTTCTTAATGATGCAATGACAGTGGGAATGCAGGGAAATGAGCATTCTCATTCCCTGATAGAGGGAACACAATTTACAGGGCACATTGAAAAATAGGAAACTTGTGCCTGGTATATGACAATCCTGTAAAGAAGGCCGCTACAAAACTATGTGACAAAGACACAATAAATAAGGCTGAGTGCAGTGGCTCACGCCTGTAGTATCGGCATTTTGGGAGGCCAAGGTGGGAGGATCACTTGAACCTAGGAGTTCAAGACAAGCCTAGGTGACATAGCGAGACTTCACGTCTATTAAAAAAAAATTGTTTTTAATTTTAAAAATCCAATAAATAGGTATTCTAAACTCTTCTGTGCACAGTAGTCACCTTTTAATACTTTCCCTAAAATCTTTACAAGGGAAAAACATAAGATAGACTGAGGGGAATCACTCATACCCCACCACCCATGATGAAATTCTTGAAAATGTCAGGCCACGTGCAGTGGCTCATGCCTGTAATCCCAGCACTTTGGGAGGCTGAGGCAGGTGGATCACAAGGTCAAGAGTTCAAGACCAGCCTGAACAACATGGTGAAACCCCATCTCTACTAAAAATTAGCCAGGCACCGTGGTACACGCCTGTAATCCCAGCTACTCAGGAGGCTGAAGAAGAATCGCTTGAACCCAGGAGGCAGAGGTTGCAGTGAGCCGAGATAGCACCACTGCACTCCAGCCTGGGCAACGTAGCAAGACTCCATCTCAAAAAAAAAAAAATTCTTGAAAATGTCATTGATTAGTCAGGAAAAAAACTGTTACTAAGAGGCACTATGCTAGGTGGTAGAGATTTAAAACAAACAGTTTTTGAAAATGCCCCATCTTCAAAGAGATCATACACATGACAGTAGGGGTAATGCAACGTCTTTTTGGAAAGGGCTATTATAAGGACTATAAAGGGCACTGAAATGGTATCTAACAAATTGGGAAGTGGGCTCAGGCCAGGGAAAATGTTGGCTTCTGAGCTAAAGAAATGGGGGTGGGGAGAAGAGCAGTCCAGCCAGAATAACAGGAACAGCATTTACAAAGGCAGAAAGACGTGGGAGCAAAGCAGGTTGAGAGAAATGCAAATAAAATCGCTGAACGCTGTGGGGGAGGGAAACTGGAACAGAAGGCACAGATGAGGCTGGAGTGGTAAGCAAACATCTCAGGGAGGCCTTCAATGCCTTAGAGTTTTGCAGACCACTTCCAGCCCATTCCAATATCTACCTGAAATGTCCAAGTGAACTGTAGGAAGAGGGTGCACTGAAGGATTCCTGCCACTTCCTTTTCGTATTAAAAACCAAGATGCTCAAGTAGAACAGCAGTGGCAGCAATGCCAAGAACAAGCAGGGCAGGCTCTCGCATCCACACAATAAAAACAGCCTCTGATTAAAATCCGGAAGCACAATTCGGCAAAATTCTTGCTGTTTTGAACAGGTGAATGTACTACACATATTTATAACTGTGGTATTGACAGCATTTTTTTTTTTTTTTTTTTTTGAGACAGATTCTCACTCTGTTGCCCAGGCTGGGATGCAGTGGCATGATCTCGGCTCACTGCAACATCTGCCTCCTCGGTTCAAGCAATTCTCCTGCCTCAGTCTCCCGAGTAGCTAGGATTACAGGCGAGTGCCACCACGCCTGGCTAATTGTTGTATTTTTAGTAGAGACGGGGGTTTCATCATGTTGGCCAGGCTGGTCTCAAACTCCTGAACTCAGATGATCTGCCCACCTCAGTCTCCCAAAGTGCTGGGATTACAGGCATGAGCCACCGCGCCCGGCTGACGGCAATTTTTTTTTCTTTATATTCGTAATTGTAGATGAATACAGACTGCAATTATATCACACATACACCCAAAAAAGTTTGCATACTCCATGCAGTATCTTGCAATGCAAGGGTCTTTAATCATCATTAGCCAGAGGACTTAGAGCTAAGAGTTAAAAACAAACATTAACGAGTACATCTATGTAACACGCTGGTTTCCAGTGCTAAGATTCTTGAGGACAGAGATCGCATCTTGTTTATTTCTAAACCCCTTCCTTTCTCCTCCTACCACGCCTAACACTTTGCTTTTATACACAGGAGGTGTTCAATAAATGTTTATTTTATTATGTAATAATGCCATACATTTGTAAGATAGCTAAAAAAAATTGGAATGCACAGTTTATACGCTGGGCTTGGGAATTTCATGAGCGGAGATAATGACAGTGTTTATACAGGACTCTGGTTTATGAAAAGCTTTTCTGGTTTATGAAAAGCTTTCATATACATTCTGTCATTCAAGTCTCACATTAACCCAATGGAAGAAGCATTTGTTACCCTCCAGTAGGCAGAGGAAATAGAAACTAAGAAATTAAGTCATCTGCCCAAGGTCACATAGCTAGTGACAGACCAAAGATTGTGAGTCTCAGGTTTCCTCACTCATAGGCCACTGTTCTCTCCCACGACAATTTTCAGTTAATTTAAAAGAAAAAAAAAAAAAAGGCTGTAATCCCAGCACTTGGGAGGCCAAGGTGGACGGACTGCTTGAGCACAGGAGTTCAAGACCAGCCTGGGTAACATGGCAAAAACGTCTCTACAAAAAATACAAAAATTATCCAGGCATGGTGGCACACACCTAAAATCCCGGCTACTCAGGAAGCTGAGGTGGAAGGATCACTTGAGCCCAGGAGGTTGAGACTGCAGTGAGGTGAGATGGTACCACTGCATTGCAGCTTGGGTGACAGAGTAAGACCCTGTCACACACACAAAAAAGAAAATTACTGAAAACATACTTGCTAAGCAATGTCCTAATGTGCTGGGAAATAAAACGGTGAACAAACCCTCAGTCCAGGAGGAGAAAACTTAGAATCCAGAAGGAGAAAAAAAGACCTTAAACAAGAAAATAATTGCAAGTATGAAAGGACAGTAAGGGGATCGACACTGAGGCTCCTTTATTGGGAATCTCTCAAAGACAGAACTGGTGTTATATTGAATCCACGGATTTTTCTTATTTACCTTATTTCAAACCATTTAAATTAATACACAGGCATCCACTTTGGAAGGTGCTTTCAAATCACCTAGGGATCTTATTAAAATGCATTATAATCCAATGATTAGGACCTGAAATCCTGCATTTCGAACATACTCCTAAGTGGTGCCAAAGATCCACACTTTGAGAATCTACAGCAGACTTCTCAAGGATTATGGTTATGTAGAGACACTGATCCCCTCAGTCCTAAGAGTACCTTCTGCCACCAGCGGGCCAAGAACAGTTTTTCTTCTGCTACATAAAATGACAGTGGTATTTTTCTTCCTTAATGTTAAGTGATATTTAAAAAAAGGCAAAGACATCACTAACAAGTATAGTTATCCCCTTACAAATACATCCCCACTTGAAAGAAAGCTAAAATCAATAGAGCTCACCAGGCGTGGTGGCTCATGCCTGTAATCCCAGCACTGTGGGAGCCTGATGAGGGCAGACCACCCAAGGTCAGGCATTCGAGACCAGCCTGGTCAACATGGTGAAACCCTGTCTCTACTAAAAATACAAAAATTAGCCGGGCACACACCTATAAATATCTGCTGCTTGGGAGGCTGAGGCAGGAGAATCACTTGAACCCAGGAGGTGGAGGCTGCAGTGAGCCCAGATTGAGCCATTGCACTCCAGACTGAGTGACAAAGCAAGACTGCGTCTCAAAAAAATAAAAAGAAAAATAAAATAAAATCAATAGAGCTCAACTAAAGCAAATTTTGGTTCCCAAATGTCTAGCTGTTTAAAACTGTAGGTTTTTGGTATAGTTTGTTTCTAACTATAATTAGAAATATAATTTTTTAAAAATGTTGGTTCTTCAACCCAAATGTCCATCAATGATAGACTGGATTAAAAAAATGTGGCACATATACACCATGGAATACTATGCAGCCATAAAAAAGGATGAGTTTGTGTCCTTTGCAGGGACATGGATGAAGCTGGAAACCATCATTCTCAGCAAACTATCACAAGGACAGAAAACCAAACACTGCATGTTCTCACTCATAGCTGGGAACTGAACAATGAGATCACTTGGACACAGGGCTGGGAATATCACACACTGGGGCCTGTTGAGGGCTGGGAGAGGGACAGCATTAGGAGAAATACCTAATGTAAATGATGAGTTATGGGTGCAGCAAACCAACATGGCACATGTATTCCTATGTATCAAATCTGCACATTGTGCACATGTACCCTAGAACTTGTATAATTTTTTTAAAAAAAGTTGGTTCTTGATGGCTTGCTATTTTCCAAATGAAACACTTGAGAGGAGCCGGGCACATTCCTCAGCCCCGGGCTCAAAACAAACAAGCCCAATACAAACACATCCCATCCTCCCATCCCACCACATACCGCCATATATCTCTCAAACTTCCTGAGCCCAGTACAAACACATCCCATCCTCCCATCCCACCACATATCGCCATATATCTCTCAAACTTCCTGAGCCCAGTACAAACACCACCTGGAAAAGTCTCCTATAAGGAGGCAGCCGTTCAAAGTTTTACTGAAAGCGCGGGAACCAAAAGAATTCCTTTGTTCCCCTGTAACTTTCGGGCTATAAAAAGCAAACACTCACATTGTTCGGGGCCCTCTTGTATGCTGTGTAATGGAGGGACCAAGTTCGAACTTGTCGTAAAGATCCTTGCCGCTTGGCTTTGACTCTGGACTCTGGTGGTCTTCTTTGGGGAATAGAGGGTCTGGGCATAACACACTGATGAGGATTAAAGGGCTGAAGAGTCTAAGCCACTGCAGCAGACCTCAAAATATTGCTCTGAATTGGTCTGTTGTCCACTGACTCAAAAGTACAATTCCTAAGAGTTGAAAATAAGACAACTGAGTATTTGGCAGGTATGGAGAAGGGTTAATGACAATGGAATCAGGCATGTGTGAGCAAAAACTATAACCACAGGGAGTTTTTAAACAAAGAGCTATTTCAGTAGTTGAATCTAACACTACAGAGCTCTAGCAAACAAATGGATTCCCTAAACAGCAGGAGGGTTATGCTGTTGCTCATCTGTTTGAAACATGATCCCAAACATCACAAAGTTGCCTTAAAATACCTTTCCCCCTATTGTTTCTATTGAATTACTCTTTATTTACAGAGGTTTACATTTCCACTAAGTTATAGTGTTACCTATTTCTACAAAAGAAGATTTACATAAAAAATATTCCTCCTAATGCCCAATACTATAATACTATAACTACTAAACTATTATCATCAAATTTCAATTTGGGAACAACAAAAAGACAGGCAGACAGATACAAGGGTAGCAATAAAAGAAAATTTGACCAGGCAAGGTAGCTCATGCCTATAATCCCAGCACTTTGGGAGTCTGAGGCAGGCAGATCGCTTAAGCCCAGGAGTTGGAGACCAGCCTGGGAAACATGGCAAAACTTCGTCTCTACCAAAAATACAAAATATTGGCCAGGCGTGGTGGTGCGTGCCTGCAGTCCCAGCTACTCAAGGGGCTGAGGTGGGAAGATGGCTTTAGGCCAGGAAGTCAAGGCTGCAGTGAACTGAGGCTGTGCCACTGCACTCCAGCCCTCCAGCCTGGGAAACAGAACAAGACTCTGTCCCAAAAAGGAAAATTCAACCTTTCCATTACAAATAGTAACAATAATGCTACTTGGCTATCAGACACTTAAGACTATGATAGGGTCTGGAGGCAGGGAACATAAAGCCGACTCACACTTCAGCTATGACAGGAAAATCCTCTCCATGGGACATAGGCCAAGTAAATGACTTTGTAACTGTACTTCATCTCGCCATTTACATAGGGTATACTCAAGTAACTAATGGAATCCTCTAGAGGATATTTAAACGCCCATGAATTCTGTAATGGGGCCCATGAGCCCCTATGCTCAGGCCCGCTCCCACACTGTGGAGTGTACTTTCATTTTCAATAAATCCCGTCATGCCTTCCTTGCTTTGTGCATTTTGCCCAATTCTCTGTTCAAGACGCCAAGAACCTGGATACCCTCCATCCCTGACATATTTTGGCAAGCCAGCCAGGAGGAGAGGTCAGCCCAAAGGGATTTATTTTTCTCCTTTCTCCTTTTCCTTTCTGCTCCATACAGGGGAATCTCTCTCTCTTTTCCTTTCCGACTTGGGACCCTTGGTGGGCAGCACCTAAACACAGAGACAACTACATGCTTCTGGCCACGGCCAGTGGAACTAAGAGGTTTCCATGCGGAGAAGCCTAACTGCCACCTTCCGGTTCGCTTAAGGAACCTGGGTCTTTTTCATTTTTCCTTTCCTTCTTTTTCAGTCTTTCAGCAGCTGTTTATAACTGCCGTGCCCCAAAGGGGGAAGGACCTGTTTTGTCTTTTTTTTTAATCTTTTCCTCACGTGGTCCCTGATTCCTACATTGGCACAGCTCAGAGAAAACTCACATGTTTCAGACGACTTAAAGCTTCTTTTCTTATGCTAACTACTTCCCTTAACAAACTTAACTGGCTAAGGACAAAAAGGTCCACCTGACATCCAGTTCTTCTCATTACACTTCATGGTTATTCTTAGAAAGTTCACATTAGGCTCTGGAGGGGAAAACCTGCATGTGGCACCGGTGCCCACCTAAGGTCAGAGACATCTGACACACTAAGATCGGACCCCACAGGAGGACGCTCTGGGGCATCCTGTGGACCTCAGCCTCCCCATAGAGGATACTCTTGCAGAGGTTCTGAGGTCTAGAGGTTCTGAGCCCTCCTTAGAATTCTCTTGCAGTTGTAACGCTGCTTGGCCCCAAAACTGTTTGGAATCTGGAGCTTACTGTTTAATGGGAAAGGGGGATGGTGTTGCATGTATCCAGACTTTTGTGCTGCATTCTAAGCAGGGGGCCTGACTAACGTGACGTTCTCCTTTGGTACTGTTTGGCCCCAGTGCTCTTCGGAGTCTGGGGAGGTTTTGCCTTTAATAATCAAACTGCCACGGAGACTGCTTTCCCAGAAATTTTGGTTCACAGCCTTCATTGGATTATCTATCGGAGCAAAGTAGAACTGGCAAGCTTGTATTGCTACCTCATGGCTAAGCTTCCAAGCAACTGGATCTTCGTTTGTATGTATACATGTCTAGATGTATTTATTCATATGTACACTTATTGTTATATGTTGTGTCTACCAAAATTGGCTTATAAGAGTGTTCATAAATTAAGTCTAAACAATTTTCAAGTTCACGTGACTTAAAAGTAAAACTCTACTAAACAAACTAGCTTTAAAATTGTTGGTGGAATAAAAATAGAAATGCCTTCAGAATTGTCAGCATACATTTTGTCTGAATTTTACATTTGTCTTTGCTAGATATTTTTAAATGTCAGTGTTAATTTGAGCTTGCCTCTCATTCTATTCAAAGTCTCACTGGGATAAATGCACATCTGATAGCTTCCTTTGGAAGGACTAATCAGAAACTCAAAAGAATGCAGACGTTTGCCTCCCACCTACCTATGATCTGAAAGCCCCCAACCCCCTCCCCACCTCGAGTTGTCCTGACTTTCCAGAACGAACCAATGTTCATTTTATATGTGTTGGTTGATGTCTCGTGTCTCCCTTGTTAAAAGTGAAAATTAAGTACAGCGAATGGGATAAATGTTTTAGGTAAACTTTTTGTGTAAATTAAAATCTTAAAAGTTATTTTTGATGCTCATTTAATATCTGGGTCATCTTCAACTAAGAAATGGTTGTGATATGGGGAAATACGTTTCTAAAATTGTGGAATTGTTCTTATCTATAAATGCCCATATCTGATAGTACAGGATTTCTTGCTTTTTAGGGTTTCACTGAAGTTTAGGTTGCTAAGGATAAGAATTTTAGTTAACACGTAATTCTGTATACAAAATGTGCCAGAAAGGATTATTAGTGGAAGAAATAATAATTTTGTCTAATTCAGAAGTTATCTAAAAGTTAGTTCAAATTATAGATTTAAAAGGTTATTTATGAAATAATATAGTAAGGAGTCATTAAGTAGGGGAGAAAGATGTGGGAAAAGTTTAAATAATAAAATATTTTTAAAAATCTGATATAGAATTGAAGACATTAGGCTAATTAACATTTTCATAGTTAAAGCTCTTAGTCTTGATTAAAGTAAAATAAGAAGTACTGTAAAGAAATGCGGGCCAGGCACAGTGACTCACACCTGTAATCCCAGCACTCTGGAGGCCAAGGTGGGTGACTCACGAGGTCAGGAGTTCGAGATCAACCTGGCCAATACGGTGAAACCCTGTCTCTACTAAAAATACAAAAATTAGCCGGGCACAGTGGCACGTGCCTGTAATCCCAGCTACTTGGGAGGTTGAGGCAGGAGAATTGCTTGAACCCAGGAGGCAGAGGTTGCAGTGAGCCGAGATCGCACCACTGCACTCCAGTCTGGGTGACAGAGCAATACTCCGTCTCAGAAAAAAAAAAAAGGATGCATCAGCAGTTTGCCAATTCTTTTTTTAATATAGTTAAGCCTGAAGCTGGATTTACTGTGGAGCCAAATTTCACACACATGCTTGCATTGCTTCACACTGTTTACTGTTTTGCATGGATAGTGCTGGCACTGGAGTACTTACTGGTCATGTGCCTAACGTGGATTTCTTCATTGCATAGAATGTGAAACAGTATTGGTAAACTAACGGATATTAAATTGTGTATCAGGAATAAAATATTCATTATGTGAGTTTTCTGGGGTCCTAGGTAACACTGTAGGAAAATTTAGGGTTGGTTTCCTGTTTATTTGTTTTTGCTTCTAGTTTTCATTCATTTGCTGTTTATTCTCCTCTGGTTTTGCTTGTGTATGCATATATTTAAAAAAACCACGATTTTTTTAGTTCCTAGTGGAAGGCTTTTATTTGGTTCCGTGAATAGTTATTTTCTTTTTTTTTTTTTTTTTTTTGAGACGGAGTCTGGCTCTATCACCCAGGCTGGAGTGCAGTGGTGCAATTTCGGCTCACTGCAAGCCATTCTCCTGCCTCAGCCTCGGGACTACCGGCACCCGCCACCACACCCAGGTATTTTTTTTGTTTTTAGTAGAAACGGAGTTTCACCGTGTTCGCCAGGATGGTCTCAATCTCCCGACCTTGTGATCCACCCGTCTTGGCCTCCCAAAGTGCTGGGATTACAGGCGTAAGCCACCGCGCCTGGCCAGTTATTTTGTTTCTGATGCATTTCTAGCAAGTCATCATTCGTTCCATTTATCTGGAATTCCTAAACTACCTTTATCAGGCAGTAGGAATTAATGGAGCACACCAGCTTTTTATCGTTAAACTAACTTTTTGGATTTTAGGCTTCCTAATACTTTAACTGTGTTGAGTATTCTTATAAATAGAATTTGAGTCATATTTATCTTTCTCTGCCTAACTTGCCCCCAAATTTGTAAACTATTTGTGAGTATTCTTAATTCATGGCAATGTGTTTGCCTGCACACAGTCAAGCAGGATCGCTAGGACCACTCAGAGAACTCAGAAAACTGGCATGCCGGCAAAAGGGTAAGAATTTCTTACCAGTCAATCTCTGGCTTCTTTCTCTGTGCAAACTAGTTAAATATAAAGTAAAAGTCACTGTTTATCTCCTCTGTAAAGTTTTAAATTAATTGCTTTAATAATAATAAGCTGGGTGCAGTGGCTCATTCCTGTAATCCCAGCTCTTTGGGAGGCTGAGGCAGGCGGATCATCTGAGGTCAGGAATATGAGACCAGCCTGGACAAGATGGTAAAACCCCATCTCTACTAAAAATACAAAAATTAGCCAGGCGTGATGGGGCACGCCTGTAATCCCAGCTACTCAGGAGGCTGAGGCAGGAAATCGCATGAACCCAGGAGGCAGAGGTGCAGTGAGCAGAGAGAGAGACTCTGTCGAAGGAGAAGGAGAGGAGGAGGAAGCGGAAGAGGAAGAGGAGCTTAAATCAAATATTTTGTCAGAAAAGTGAAAAGCTTAATGTCTTTTATTTAGTTCATGTGACTTGAGTAATATTTGGGAAATAAGGATGGTTTTAAAGATTATTGGTAAAATATGTCTTCAAAATGTAAATATGTGGTCTAAATTATGTTCAAATATTAGGTTTGTTAGATGCTTTAGGGTCATAAGCTGCTTCATTGGTTTTTGAAAATTGTTTAACTTGCCTGTTTTCCAGCTAGGTAAGCCTGGGGACATGTGGAGTTGGCCATACCCCTAGCTATGACTATATATCAAACCTTACTGAACATAACTCACTAGGTTCTACATTAAAATTAAAATTGCTAAGAGCTGCCATTATAACATGAAATTAAGACTACTAGAAACAGTTTTATAGCTGGGTGCAGTGGCTCACGTCTGCAATCCCAACACTGTGGGAGGCCGAGGCAGGCAGGTCACCTGAGGTCAGGAGTTCCAGACCAGCCTGGCCAACATGTGGAAACCCCGTCCCCACTAAAACTACAAAAATTAGCCTGGTGTGGTGGTGCGCACCTGTAGTCCAGGCTACTTGGGAGGCTGAGGGAGGAGAATCACTTGAACCCGGAAGGCAGAGGTTGCAGTGAGCCGAGATAGCGCCACTGCACTCCAGCCTGGGCAACAGAGCGAGACTCCATCTCAAAACAACAACAAAAAAAGAAACAGTCTTACATACAATGTGTGTAAGAATAGTAGAATGTGGGGGTTTTTTTGGTAAAAGGTTATAAAAGGTTTTTACTTCTTTAAAATTTCTGAGTCATCATTTTGGCAAAATAAATAATTTACAGGAATCTGGAATTCCAAAAGCAAACTTCAGTTTCAAAATTGTCTTCCCTAATGCCTGGCTTTGTGGATGGATCAGAGGGCCCCCGAAAACATCCCGAAAAAAGGTAAACAGGATTATCTGACATGTTTAGGTACATGGGATTGCCAAAATTACGTTCAATCTTCTTTAGAATATATTTTTGTGAATAATATATGTTCCAAAATTGTATGGGATTTCTAAAATCCCAAAGTCTAAGTTTGGTTATTAAGTTATCATAAACCACAGAAATAACCAAATTTCCTTGTATAAAGCTACTAACCCAAGTAAAACCAAAAAAAATTAAATATCAAGAAGATACTTTGTCCAATTTTCATTTTAAACCAACTGATACTGAAATTGTTTAAGATAGTTTATCAATGCTTGATCCCACATTCCTGGGAAAATAATTAAAGCTTCAGATACATTTGGTCACCTGGTGGGCCACTTAAACATTTTACAAAGGGATTTCATTCAATTGTTATTTTCAATGCGTGTTTTCTGGTTGTATGAAAGTTTTCCCATGCAAGAGGACTGATGTTAAAACAGCAGATTATTATACTATAGTGTATTTTTACCAGGTAAAGAAAGCTTTTTATGGTTTGGATCTCCTGAGAACATCAGAAAAAGACTGTCCTTCCCATCCACACTACAACAAAACTTCGGGACCCTGAACTTTGGGTTCATAATCTCACAACTGAGAGGGCTCCCTCCATACTTTTGGAACTGTGCACCCATTTGAACCCTTGAGGTAAAGCTAACCAAGGAAATTTCTCCCAAGAAAAAGATGACATCCTTGATGTGAACAGTTTTTCCCCAAGTTCAGAGATTAAAACTTCTACTAACATGAAACTCTTATCTTTGAATGTTTTTCTTGCTTATGCATCTATGAACAATAGAAGAGGAAAAGGGGTCTGTTATGTGCACTAATGGGATGTACTTTTATTTTTGAAGGAGTCTGCAGTCAGCCTTATACTTTGATACATAAAAGATGAAGACCCAATGTAGGTAAGAAACTTTAATGGTACATACATTGCCTCATAATCAGTCAAAAACAAAACACTGGTTCACTACTCTTAAACCATATCATGGGTTAAAGAAAACACTGCCAGGAGGCCTTCACTGTTCTAAAAGGGCATCATTTGTTAGGTCCTTTTCCCATGGTTTAAAGTAAAAGAAGTAGTGATTAGAAATGTATCCCTCATAAGACTCTATAGCAAATTCTACTGTAAAGGCTACAGTTACACAACAGACTTTAAATTCTCTTGTGAAAGTTATAATAGAATTGGCTGAACAGAGAAGTATGTGAATAGCTGCTGGCACTTGTGGCCTATGGAGAAATACATCAGTGGCAGGCCAGGCGCAGTGGCTCATGCCTGTAATCCCAGCAGTTTGAGAGATCGAGGCAGGTGGATTACCTGAGGTCAGGAGTTTGAGACCAGGCTGGCCAACATGGTGAAACCCCATCTCTACTAAAAATACAAAAACTTAACTGGGTGTGGTGGCACATGCCTGTAATCCCAGTCACTTGGGAGGCTGAGGCAGGAGAATTGCTTGAAATCTGGAAGGCAGAGGTTGCAGTGAGCCGAGATCATGCCATTGCACTCCAGCCTGGGCAACACAGCAAGACTCTGTCTCAAAAAAAAAAAGAAAAAAGAAATTCAGTGGCAGGGGATTAACAAAGATTGCTTAGTCAAGTGAGTAAACTCTTTAGTTCATTTTTTGATCTATTTGATTTTAGGATGTTTGTTTTATGGGGATCTTGGGTAAGGAACTCTTGGTATTACCCTCCCAGTAGTCATAATAATAGTCTCTCTGGTGCACTGCATTCTCTCAAAGGTTTTAAATGCTAGCATGCAGCCATCTCTAGAATGTCATATGGTCTCTCTTCAACTGAAATAAGAGCTGAAAGAAATGTGTTACCATGAGGACACCATAACCTATGAATGACGTGCTGAGACCAGAAACCCAAAATAATGGTAACTGAGAGTAATGCTAAGGCCCTAAATTTTGGTCACACGCTCACCTAAGTAAGAACCTGACCAAAAAGGGGGAATTTTTTAAACAAAATTCTGGGAGGCCATTGTTTTGGACTAAGCTCATGCACGAGGCCCCAATAGACCAAACAAAACTAAAATGGAGTCGTCTGTGCTGAGACTTTAAGGAAACACACAGATTCTAGAATAGACCAGGTTTTGTTTTCTCTCCTTTAAACTCTGTAACAAACATTCCTGACAGCATTGGTACCCACCCTCTGAAGGCCCCATTAAATCTTTTAACCAAATTCACTTCCTCTTGCCTACCGAACACCAAACTTCAGATGATCATGCAATAAAGGTTCTAGCCAGTTCCAGGTGAAGACACCACCCCCGGCCATCAAGGAGCTACCCTGCCTCCACTAGACAGAGCAGGGAGAGAGTTCCACAATCCCCAATAGGTAGGGACTATGCCTCAAGCCAGCATGAAACAAGCTATAGAAAAAAAAAAAAAGACCAACAGTCCCTCTGCCTCCTATCAAGATTTCTCGGGATCACATGTCTCAGGGGCAGATGAGGTAGGAAAATAGGGTCTGGAGGCATGGAACATAAGGCCAATTCACACTTCAGCTATGACAGGAAATATCCTCTCCATGGGGTGTAGACCAAGTAAATGACTTTGTAACTTTACTTCATTCTCTCCATTTACATAGGGTGTACCTGAACTAATGGAATCCTCTAAAAAGTATTTAACCTCCCTTACATAGGGCATACTCGAAGTAACTAATGGAATCCTCTAGAAGATATTTAAACTCCCCAAAATTCTGTAACAGGGCCCTTGAGCCCCCATGCTCAGGCCCGCTCCCACTGTGGTGTGTACTTTCAAGTTCAATAAATCCCGTCATGCCTTCCTTGTTTTGTCTGTGGGTTTTGTCCAATTCTTTGTTCAAGATGCCAAGAACCTAGACACCCTGCACCAGTGACACTATTACCTAAATAATGCTTGTTTACCTTCAAACTCCTGCTTTTAAGTTGTAACCTCAAAATATCAAAATAGCACTAACACATACCATAACAAATCTATAGCAATTGGCTATGATTTAAATAATCATAAGTGGTTTATAAAAAATAACAGCTGCTAGCAATTATCATTGTTAAGATAATGATAATAACCTAAGTATCACTGTTGCACATAAGTCCAGTTGATTGAGCTAGGCCTTCTACATTCAGTATCCTCCCAACATTTCTGAAGCATTGATCCTAAACATAGGATTCATAGGAAAAAAACACATTACTGTCACACACGTACCACACACAACTGAATCTCAGACTGCTTTCATCTTTTATATTGCTACAGGAGGGGCCCACACAGCCCCAAGGAGAGGAGGTGGGGCAGTAACAGCACTATACAACAGCTTAGGCCCAGGCCAGAGAGGGTGGCCAGACAGGGTCAAGAGAACAGCTATAGTACAGGGACAGAGGAAACAACTATCTGAGAATGATCAGTCAGGTTTCTTACAACAAAGAAAAACATAGGAAAGGAGAAGGCTAGAATGAACCCTGTGCCACTGGCTTGCAACTGAAGTAGTGATGTGAACTCATTTAATATACACAGATAGATATAGATAAAAATAGTTGGATATAAATGAATATATTTTTTAGTACGGTCCAATGAGAGAGCCTGGGATCAGCAACACATCTGTAATCAGCATACCTACACCTAGATTTTGGTTTCTAAATATCGTTCTCCACTGAGCAGAACCAATGTCCTCAGATAAATGTCTATTTCCTGGACTGGGGAAGAAAAAGTATAAGATAAAAAATATTTTGTTGTGCCAGGAAGGAAGGAAGTGCTCAAAAGAGGATGGAAACAAGTCAAAGAAACACAGAAGCCAACTCACTGAAGAACATGGGAATCCTTATATCCACACTGCCTTAGTCACTTTAGGCTGTTATAACAAAGTACCTCAGACTGCGTAACTTACAAGCAACAGAAATTTATTGCTCACAGTTAAAAAGACGGTATAGTTCAAGATCAAGTCACCAGCAGATTTGATGTGTGGTGAAGTCCTCATAAATGGCTCCTTCCATGTGTGCTCACATGGTAGAAGGGCAAAGAGGCTAACATGTTTCCTCAGGCCTCTTTATCAGGGCACTAATACCATTATTGAGGGGTCTAGCCCTCCACCTGATCACCACCCAAAGGCTCTGTCTTCTAATACCATCACCTTGGTGATCACTTTCAACATACGAATTTTAGAGGGATACAAACATTCAGATCACAGCACACATTGGCATTAAAAAAAAAAAGAAGAAGAAGAGCAAATTCCTCCTTACAGTAAAATTACCAACTAATAAATTTAGAAGCAATGACAGAATTAGCACTTTGGCAATCATCATAGTAACAATTTAGACAAGAAACATCAATGAACACTAAAACTAGTGTGTGAAAACAGAATGAGGAATGGGAGAGCTACATACTACCAAAATATCACCCCATAAAATATTAATAACAAAAAATAATAAGAACCTTATAGTGGAGAATCCTGGTAAACACATTAATCAAAGGATCAAAGTTAACACCACCAATAATGGACAAATAGACACTATATGCATCTGATAAGATGCAGTAAGAAAAATGCACATCACCTGGGCACAGTGGCTCACACCTATAATCCCAGCACTTTGGGAGGCCAAGGAGGGAGGATTGCTTGAGCCCAGGAGTTCGAGACCAGCCCTGGCAACATGGGCTGTCTCTATAAAAAATTTAAAAATTGGCCAGGCGCGGTGGCTCAAGCCTGTAATCCCAGCACTTTGGGAGGCTGAGACGGGCGGATCACGAGGTCAGGAGATCGAGACCATTCTGGCTAACACGGTGAAACCCCGTCTCTACTAAAAAATACAAAAAAACTAGCCGGGCGAGGTGGCGGGTGCCTGTAGTCCCAGCTACTCGGGAGGCTGAGGCAGGAGAATGGCGTAAACCCGGGAGGCAGAGCTTGCAGTGAGCCGAGATTGCGCCACTGCACTCCAGCCTAGGCGACAGAGCGAGACTCCATCTCAAAGAAAAAAAAAAATTTAAAAATTAGCAGGGTGTGGCAACACGCACCTGTGGTCCCTGCTACTTGGGAGGCCGAGGTGGGAGGATTGCTTGAGCCTGGGAGATAGAGGCTACAGTGAGCCATGGTCGCACCACAGCATTCCAGCCTGGGCAACAGAGTGAGACTATCCCAAAAAATACATAGATACATACATACATACATATATACACACACACACACACACACACACACAAACATACATAAGAAAAACTTACATGGCTTCTGTGATGTTGCTCAAATGCGTAACTCAAATGCACAAGGAAACATCAGAGAAACTCAAAGGGAGGAATGTTCTACAAAATGGCCTGTAATCCTCAAAAATGTAAAGGTCATGAAAGTCAAGGAAAGACTGACAGTAAACTATTTCAGTTTGAAAAACACAGGCTGGGCCTGGTGGCTCACGCCTGTAATCTCAGCACTTTGGGAGGCCAAGGCCGGGCAAATTGCTGGAGCCCAGAAGTGCAAGACCTGCCTGGGCAATATGGTGAAACCCCATCTCCACCAAAAAAAAAGATTAGCCGGGCGTGGTGGAACGTGCCTATAGTCCCAGCTACTCAGGAGACTGAGATGGGAGGATCCCTTGAGCCCAGAAAGTCGAGGCTGCAGTGAGCTGAGATTGGGCCACTGCACTCCAGCTTGGCAACAGAGCAAGACTCTGTAAGAAGAAAAGAAAAAAGAAAAACACTACAGACATATGTGGATGCAATACATGATTCATGACTGGATCCTTTTGCTGAAGATGACATTGTTAAAGCAACAGATGAAACTCAATGGGGTTTCTGGATAAGGAATACGTGGAGGTTCTTTACACTGTTCTTTGCAACTTTTCGGAAAGTTGAAAAATGCTTCAAAATTAAATTTAAGGCCGGGCATGGTGGCTCACGCCTGTAATCCCAGCACTTAAGGAGGCTGAGGCCGGTGGATCACCTGAGGACAAAGTTGAGACCAGCCTGGTCAACATGGTGAAACCCCATTTCTATTAAGAATACAAAAATTAGCCGGCCATGGTGGCGGGAGCCTGTAATCCCAGCTACTTGGGAGGCTGAAGCAGGTGAATTAACTGAACCCAGGAGGCAGAGAATGCAGTGAGCCGAGATCATACCACTGCACTCCAGCCTGGGAGACAGAGCGAGACTCCATCTCAAAAAAAAACAAAAAACAAAAAATTAAATTTAAAAATCACTTCTGTAAATGAATGTATTTCACAGCTATACTTATACTAAAATGTGTTGTAAAAGACGGCCCTAAGGCTGGGCACGATGACTCACGCCTGTAATCCCAGCACTTTGGGAGGCTGAGGCAGGTAGATCACTTGAGGCCAGGAGTTCAAGACCAGCCTGGCCAACATGGTGAAACTCTGTCTCTGCTAAAAATACAAAAATGAGCTCGGCATGGTGGCAGGCGCCTGCAGTCCCAGCTACTCTGGAGGTTGAGGCGGGAGAATCACTTGAACCCAGGAGGCGGAGGTTGCAGTGAGTCGAGATCGTGGCATTGTGCCTGGGAGAGAGAAAGAGGCCCTGTCTCAAAAAAAAAAAAAAAAAAGATGGCCTTAGGTTGGTTAATATTAAACAAAAATGAAACATAGGAAGAAAAGGAGCGGTACAGTTCTCTACAGGACTCAGTTTGACATTCCTAAGAGGTAGAACGGTTTCATATTTTTCAAGTAACATGTAGCTATTTTGCTTCAATATCTCCTAATCAAATATGCAGTTTAGAGAAGTGCTACATGTATTAGACACGTGCTTTCATATATCAGAAACTCCAAAAGTACAAAAACTGCAACTACACTTAGAGAAAGAAATCAATAACGGTACAAGTAACTAAATGGCAATTAATTTTGCACTCTGATATGTGAAGAAAAAAAAAGCTACCTCGTATCAGATGATAAAAGTAAACTAAAGCCAGTCAGTGCTGCAACTCCCAAAACTAGTTCTTTCTGAAAAGATGACCATGTTCACTTCCACTCCCCATGTTCCCCTCAAAAATACAACATATTAAAAAGGATAACATATATTATATACAAAGATATTATATATACATATGACATATCTTTTTATATGTTGTATTAAATTATATATATTTAATAACAAAAAGAAAAAAGCAAAATAACCTTACAGAGGAGAATATATTAAAGGATATAATATATGATATCCTTTTTTATTGGGTTGTCAGATAAAAAACTGTAAGATAATACTTGGTCATCAGCCATTCAAAATGATGTTGCAGAAGTCTATTCTCTAGCATAAAAAAAATTTACAAGTAAAAAACCTGATCTATGTACAGTGGAAATCCATTTGTATATTTTTAAATACATACAAACAAAAAAGCAATAAAAAGATTCAGAAGAAGTTAGCCAGGCACGGTGGCTCACGCCTGTAATCGAAGCACTTTGGGAGGCCAAGGCAGGCGGATCACAAGGTCAGGAGTTCGAGACCAGCCTGGCCAATATGGTGAAACCCCATGCCTACTAAAAGTACAAAAATTAATTAGCCGGGCGTGGTGGCGGGCGCCTGTAGTCCCAGCTGCTCTAGAGGCCGAGGCAGGAGAACTGCTTAAACCTGGGAGGCGGAGGTTGCAGTGAGCTGAGATCATTCCACTGCACTCCAACCTGGGTGACAGAGCGAGGCTCTGTTTCAAAACAAAAAAGATTCAGAAGTAGTTATATCCCTAATACAAACAACAGTTGTCTCCAAAGGTGTGATTATGAATGATTTTTATTTTCTTCCTTTTCCTACCATTATTTAGTGATTTCTCCAACATGTATATTATTTTTACACTAAAGATAAAGGTTAAAAATACTTGAATATTATATTAATTTAAAAGTTACTATTTTATCTTCTACTAGTGTATTATTGGTGAATCTTAGAAAAGAGTCCCAGCAGCATGAGACAATAACACCTGGTAACTGAAGACTTCTCTTAATAACAAGGCCTACTTGAATATCAGCTTGGAGAAAAAATATATAGATAGATATACACACATATATACATACATGTACGTGTGTATATATGTATATACATGCATGTGTATGTGTGTATATACATCTACATATAGATATACATAGTTTTGTTAATTATAGATAAGATAGTATAAGGCAGGATCAGCTGGACGCAATGGCTCCCACCTATAATCCCAGCGCTTCGGGAGGCCGAGGCAGGCAGATTGCTTGAGGCCAGGAGTTCGAGACCAGCCTGGTCAACATGGCAAAACCCCATCTCTACTAAAAATACAAAAATTAGCTGGGCGTGGTGGTGCACGCCTATAGTCCCAGATACTCAGTAGGCTGAGGCAGGAAAGTCACTTGAACCCAGGAGACAAGAGTTTGCAGTGAGTTGAGATCACGCCACTACACTGCAGACTGGGTGACAGAGCGAAACTCTGTCTCCAAAAAAAAAGGCCGGGCGTGGCGGCTCATACCTGTAATCCCAGCACTTTGGGAGGCCGAGGTGGGTGGATCACCTGAGGTCAGGAGTTTGAGACCAGCCTGGCCAACACGGTGAAAACCCATCTCTACTAATAAAAATTAGCCAGGCGTGGTGGAGGGCACCTGTAATGGTGGAGGGAGCCTGTAATCCCAGCTACTCAGGAGGCCAAGGCAGGGAGGATTGCTTGAACCCGCAAGGCGGAGGTTGCAGTGAGCCAAGACTGCGCCACTGCACTCCAGCCTGGGTGACAGAGCGAGACTCCGTCTCAAAAAAAAAAAAAAAGAAGTATTAAGACAGGATCTCTGGACCCAGACTTCCAGGACTCAAAATTCCAGCTACACTATTTACTGACTATATGATTTTGATAAAATATGTAACCTCTCTGTGCTAGTTTCCTTATCTGTAAAACAGGATTCCTGCTAGTTACTGAACTAACTATTTAAAACACTTTGTCCCTGGCACATAGTAAACATTCAATGAACTATTATTGGTTTTTTTTTTTACATTTTCTTTTTAGAGGCAGGGTCTTGCTCAGTCACCCAGGCTAGAGTATACTGGCGCAAGTATAGCTCACTGTAACTCAAATTGGCTCAAGCCATCCTTCTGCCTCAGCCTCCCAACGTGCTGGGATTACAAGCATGAGCTACAACGCCTGGCCTATTTAATTATTCTTTTAAATTATTAACTTTTTTTTAAAGGTGAGGCTGCTGAAGCATTAAAATCAGTTAAATAATTTGCCTGAAAACAAGATGTTGGCTTTTGGGGTTTGGAGGGAAGTGAGAGACAGAGAGAGAGACAGGGAGGCAGAGATAGACACATATAAACACATATAAACATAGCACTATCATGAGTCTCTTTTCCTAAACTGCTTTTTTTTTTTTTTTTTTTTGACACGGAGTCTCACTCTGTCGCTCAGGCTGCAGTGCAATGGCGCAATCTCGGCTCACTGGAACCTCCGCCTCCCAGGTTCAAACGATTCTCCTGCCTCAGCCTCCCAGGTAGCTGAGATTACAGGTGCCCGCCACTATGTCTAGCTATTTTTCGTATTTTTAGTACAGACAGGGTTTCACCATGTTGGCCAGGCTGGTCTTGAACTCCTGACTTCATGATCCACCCACCTCTGCCTCCCAAAGTGCTGCTAAATTGCTAATCTTTTTTTTTTTTTTAAAGATGAAGTCTCACTCTGCTGCCCAAGCTAGAGTGTGGTGGCATGATCTCGGCTCACTGCAACCTCCACCTCACGGGTTCAAGCGATTCTACTGCCTCAGCCTCCTGAGTAGCTGGGACTACAGGCACGTGCCACCATGTCTGGCTAATTTTTTTGTACTTTTAGTAAAGAAAGGGTTTCACCATGTTGGTCAGGCTGGTCTCAAACTCCTGACCTCATGATCCAGCCGCCTCAGCCTCCGAAACTGCTGGGATTACAGACATGAGCCACCGCGCCCGGCCTAAATTGCTCATCTTAAGAATGACAAATGGAAGGTATGTAGCACAGTGCTCAGTAAGTTATTTCCTTCCTTTCTTCCTTCCTTTCCCAATCCATCTGTTTCTTCCTGTACAGAAATAGACCTAGTTCAGTTTTCATTGTTGACATTAAAAAAAAAAAAGAAAGAAAGAAGAAATTGACCTGGTTCAGTCATTCACATTCCCAAATCACCTTTCCTACAGACTTTCATTTATAAGTTAACTATAGCCAGGTGTGGTAGCACGCACCTATAATCTCAGCTACTCTGGAGGTTGAGGTGGGAGGACTGCTTAAGCCTATGAGTTTGAGGCCAGCGCGGGCAACACAGTAAGACCCAGTCTCTTTTTAAATTATTTTTTAAGACTGAGTCTCACTCTGTCACCCAGGCTGGAGTGCAATGGTGCAATCCTGGCTCACTGCAGCTTCTGCCTCCTGGGTTCAAGCAATCCACCCACTTCAGCCTCACAAGCAGCTGAGCACCACCACCACCTGGCTAACGTTTTTGGTAGAGATGGGGGTTTTGCCATGTTACCCAGGCTGTTCTCAAAGTCTGGGGCTCAAGGTTCCACCCCCTCAGTCTCCCAAAGTGCTGGGGTTATAGGTGTGAGCCACCGCCCTTGGCTGACACTGTCTCTTAACAAGAAAAAGTTAAATGTACTTGTTTTAACTCCATTCCAAATAAGTAGCCTTACATTAGGAAATTACACTTTGGTCTTTTCCAAGTCAAATTTTTTTTTCAGAATTCCATTAGTCAAAAGAGACCCATAACTTAAAAATGCTAGAAACTCAGAGAACATGCAATATACTTTTTGAATGATTACTCAGAACTCACTTTTATCCTCAATTTCCCTGCCTTTCATATGCCTAAAATGTCAGGAAAGAAAAACCCCTACGACAAAAGACCAATTGTCCCCAGGCCAATAATTAGCCACCAACCTGAAGTCGGTGATTTTTGCCTCTTTAGCTAAAAGAAGTAAGCAGGCAATGTTACTAATAGTCCCGTTAGCTCCAAAATTCTATGGCCTCTTGCACAAACATGAAGGTGAACAATTCACAGGCAAATTATTGACTCAAAGATGTTTCCTCTGACTGTAATCTCCCACTTCCCCTTGTCTTCTTAGAGAGCTCCTGTTCACCTTCCATTAATTACCACCCACTTCTTTCATGAAACTTTCCTAAAGCCTAAGTAGAACAAATTGCTACACATACTCTGGGCCCCCATGATTGTACTGCATCTATCACAGATGACTATATACCATCCACCATCTCTGGAATCTCATATCTTCCTCAATGCCTGGCACACAGCAGGTGCTAAGGATGTGTTTAAAAGATTTGAGTCCACAAAATTAAATGAGGTCCCTGTGAAGTTTCCATATCTACCATGAGAGTTTAACTTAATCTGAAGATACACAGAGGCCAACCTGCGGCACAACCAAAGCTCTGTCCCAGCCAGACCCACATATGCAGTGCAAATTTATCCTGAGAGTTTATACAAAAGCTACACAAAGGTATCATTCCTGCAGATGATCTGGGAACCCACTCTGGGGATTATCCTAATCTGTCTCAACTCCCTATTCAAAAATCTCTATACCCTGCTCTCCTTTGTTTCATGGCACTTACGACCTTCTGCCATACTACATGATTTATTGATGTTTAGTATTTACGGACACTTACCAGAACATAAGTCGCACCAATGCAGGGATTTTTTTCTCTTTTGTCACAAATGGTGCCCAACATCTACGTCAGCGCCTGGCACAGCAGTTTTGTTTTTTCTCTTTTTTTGAGATGGTCTCACTCTGTCGTACAGGCTGGAGTGCAGTGGCATAATCTTGGCCCACTGCAACCTCCACCTCCCAGATTCAAGTGATTCTCGTAGTCAGTCTCCCATGTAGTTGGGATTACAGGCATCCACCATCACGCCCAGCTAATTTTTTTATTTTTAGTAGACATGGGGTTTCATTTCTTGGTCAGGCTGGTCTCGAACTCCTGACCTCAAGTGATCCACCCACCTCAGCCTCCCAAAGTGCTGGGATTACAGGCTTGAGCCACGATGTCCCGCGACCGGCCTTTTTTTAAAGACAATGTCTCACTCTCTATGGGCCAGGCTGGAGTGCAGTGGCGTGATTATGTCTCACTACAGCCTTGATGTCTTCAATCTCCTCAGGCTCAGATGACCCTTCCACCTCAGCCCCCAGAGTAGCTGGGACTACAGGCTCACACTGCCACACACCTGGCTAATTTTTGTATTTTTGGGGTAGAAACAGAGTTTTGCCATGTTGTCCAGGCTGGTGTGGAACTCTGGGCTCAAGTGATCCGCCCACCTCAGCCTCCCAAAGTGTTGGAATTACAAGCAGGAGTCACCGTGCCCGGCCCACAGTGCGCCTTTTAAAAATCAGTAGTAATTCTTTCCTTCTATCTTAGAGCCCTCAAGAGTCATGAGTCACCACCTTTGCAGCCCTATCTTGCATTGCCCTTATTTCCTCTGCTCCATCCACTGATAGTAGGCTTCCCAGTAAGCTTTCAAGAATGGGAGGAAAATATTTGTATTTAACTCCTAAGCTGTAACTCTTTCCTTCTCTGCTCATCTGTTGGTAAAGAAATAGTATTCAGACGGCCAAGTGCGATGGCTCACACCTGTAATCTCAGCCCTTTGGAAGGCCAAGATGAGCGGATTGTTTGAGCCCAGGAGACCAGCCTGGGTGACATGGCAAAACCCTGACTCTACCGGAAAAAAAAAAAAAAATCAGCCAGGCATAGTGGCACATACCTGTGGTACCAGCTACTTGTGGTGGGGAGGGGGTTTCAGATGAAAGAATCACCTGAGCCTGGGAAGTCAAAGCTACATTGAGCTGTGACCACGCCACTGCACTCCATCCTGGGCGACAGAGTGAGCTCATCTCAAAAAAAACAAAAAACAAAAAAAAACAGTATTCAGACAGTTATACCAAATAACAGACAGATGAAATAACCAAAGCTTTGTTCATTCACTTCCAATAATAATCATTTCTATGTGGTGTTCACTTTGTATTTTTAATTGATGGTGGGCAAAGACCAAAAGTAAAAATGTTGAATTAACTTTTCTGATTGTCAAGCACATGGGCTAAATATGTTGAGAACATATCAAATGCTAGATAGATGTAACCTAACTGAAAAATTGTGCTCCAAACGGTGCAAATGCTCTAAGGTGCTATATATATTAGTTACAGCAAGATTTATTTTGTAGTTACTAACCTTCAGGAGAAATGAACTAATCTACCACACTTCTGAATCTATATTAAACACTGAGCCATGTAAAAATAGGACACTACTGTATTTGTATTCAAAAAATAGCATCAGAACCTTCTCCATCCCCTAGTTTCAGCCAAATATGGCTCTTCCCTGCTTTAACCACTTTTTTTTTTTTTTTTTTTTTTTGAGATGGAGTCTCGCTCTGTCACCCAGGCTGGAGTGCAGTGGCACGATCTCATCTCACTTCAACCTCTACCACCCGGGTTCAAGTGATCCTCCTGTCTCCACCTCCCGAGTAGCTGGGACTACCTGCACGCCACCTTACCCAGCTAATTTTTGTATTTTTAGTAGAGATGGGGTTTCACCATATTGGCCAGGCTGATCTCGAACTCCTGACCTAATGAACTGCCCGCCTTGGCCTCCCAAAGTGCTGGGATTACAGGCGTCAGCCACCGTGCCCGGCCTTGCTTTAACCAATTTAGCTTACTAGACACAAGCCCATCAGCAGTAGTCATGGACATCATCTACAGCGCTATTTTGAATACAGCTTCTAAATTCTTGAAAAAAAAACATTAGCAATGTAAAATTAAGCTCAAGACGAGAAGCTTCAAGCTGAGATGCTTGAATATGGTGATTAGAACTAAAACAAGAAACTGCCCAGGCGCGGTGGCTCACGTCTGTAATCCCAGCATTTTGGGAGATCGAGGCGGACAGATCACTTGAAGTCAGGAGTTCGAGACCAGCCTGGCCAACATGGTGAAACCCCCATCTCTACTAAAAAATACAAAAATTAGCCAGGCGTGGTGGCGCCGGCCTGTAGTGCCAGCTACTTAGGAGGCTAAGGCAGGAGAACCGCTTGAACCCGGCAGGCGGAGGTTGCAGTGAGCCGAGATCACGCCACCACACACTCCAGTCTGGGTGACAGAGCAGAGACTCCGTTTCAAAAAAAAAAAAAAGAAAAGAAGAATTAAAATAGGAAACAAGGACTTTTTTATAAAGTCACCCAGTCCTGTCATCTAGCCCTATGTCAATCTGACAAACTCAGAATCAACTTCTAGGAGGAGCCTAAGAAATCCCTTTCACAGTGTAAACCTTTTAGGCAAGTTGACACATGCCGGGTCCCCTATGCATATTGGAAATAGCAAGTCTGCCCCTAGGTCAGCCTTCTGTGATTGTTCAGTTTTGCTTAAACACCCTAAAAAAAAATTCTAGATGTGAGCATGTGAAAATAAGGGTGAACTGGCAGGGCGCGGTGGCTCCCGCCTGTAATCCCAACACTTTGGGAGGCCGAGGCAGGTGGATCACGAGGTCAGGAAATCGAGACCATCCTGGCGAACATGGTGAAACCCCGTTTCGGGCGTGGTGGCGGGTGCCTGTAGTCCCAGCTACTCGGGAGGCTGAGACGTGAACCCAGGAGGCGGAGTTTGCAGTGAGCCGAGACCGCGCTACTGCACTCCAGCCTGGGCGACAGAGTGAGACTCCATCTCAAAAAAAAAAAAAAAGAAAAGAAGGGTGAATTAAATTCTCAGTATTCAGACGTCAATGTAATAACTAAAAATTATTAGTCAAGGAAAGAAAGGAAATCATAAGAAAATAATCTTTAAATGCTAATTTCTCCACAACAGTAAAAGAGTATATATGGGATGAGTTTCAACCTCTGAGTTTTTATTAGTTTTCTAAACACAGACTAAACATGGAATGAGTGCATCACAACGAAGCCTTCAAAGGAGTTATTCCTCAGGGTGTAACCCCTGTTTTCAGACGACCTGAGGCTTATCTACTGCCTCCATATCCACATCTGGCCATCCCATCCTTCTGCCCTTCCCTCTCCACGTTCCCCCCACTCGTCTGGAACAAACGATAAGTAAGTGAAATAATGACCAGCACTAAATATGACGCCAAAGTTGGCATTTACAAATGATTTTCCAAACAACTCCCCAGAGAACCTAATCAACCTAGCAGGGTACACTATCCAAAACCTATTTGCTGGTTGTCTAAAAAGGTAAAACTCGCCTTCTTCAGGAAAGTACTCTGGCAAGAAGGGCGCCTCGAGGAAGCAAGGAGGCGGCTCCAGACCCCTTTCCTGGGGACCCCAGTCTGTGTCCAAGGGATCCCGACCCGCAAGCAGCCTTGTTTCAGTGTTACAAGTACAGAACTTGTCATCCCAACTTCCCAGCCCTAAGACGAGAGAGGAAGTTAAAAGGGTCCTGGGATGACGGGGGAAAGTACGACAGTCTATCTTCTGTGCTTGGGACCCAGAAAAGAGCATTGGGCAGCCGCGACGGAGCCCTTCGACCGGGCACTGGTTGGATACGGGTTGTGCAGGACAGTGGGAGATACACACGAGAAGCGCGCAAACAAGCCCGGGAATGCGAGCGAGGGCAGAGACGGGGGTGATGAAGGAATCCAGGCGCTGGCCCCGGGGTGTGCCAGGGGGAAAGAACCTCCTCAGGGCTGGAGGAGCCCACGCGTACTCGAAGCCCGATGGGGAGGCGGTGGTTAGACTAGTTGGAGCGCTCCGCGCAGTCCCGGGGCCCCGCTTGGTGGTGACGCCCGGCCCGGGCAGCGCGGGGCCAGGAGGGTCGGGACGAGGGTGGGCGGCGGACGCCGGGCGGAGGGCAGCGGGCAGCGGGCAGCGGGCGGGGGCCCAGGTCCACCCGAACAAAGCCGGCGCGTGCGGGGCCTGGCTACTCACAACAAGAAGCTCATGTTGGCCGCGGTGCAGGCTGCAGGCTCGGCGGTTGCGAGGCCTCGGAGCGGCGTCGGCCAGGAAAGGAGAGAAAACGCAAATGGAACAGGAGACAGGGAGGCGGAGGAGGAGGTGCGGAGACCTGGTTGCTCGGTGGCCGCAACTAGTTCGGCTCAGCTAGTTCCAATGGCAGGCGGAGGGGGCGGAAGTGGGTAGCGCTCGTCTTGAATCACTCCAGGGGAGGGGAAGGAAAGGGAGGCGGGGCAGGGCTGCAGGCTCTCCGCGTGCCCCTCCCCAGCTCCCGGCCGCCCCCACCTCACGAGCTCTCGCGATAGCGGTGCAAGCCCACCCCTCCCGTCTGGCTGCGGCCTGGGGTCGCTCACCTTCTGGTCCTCTCTGCTGCCAGGGACCACGCCCAGCGTGTGCGCAGGGGCCGCCCGGCCCCCCTGTCTACCCGGTTAGGGGTCGTGGCAGAGCGCTGGGAGACGCTCAGCTGGGCTCCGGAGGTTAGGGGGGAAGTGGGCTTCCGCTCCGAGATGTCAGGGTCCCGCAGTGAGGGATGGAATTACCACCGGAGTTAGGCCCACAGTGAGTGCCCGGCCAAGGGCGGTGAAAGGTGGTGGCATCTTGCTGTGCTACCACTTAAAAACAGGAGGGAGTTTCATCAGGTTGGAATGGCTTGGAGGAAAAGGATCAAATGGGTTTTCAAGGTCTCTGTCTTTTTATGGTAATATTTGTAAACCCTGAACTAGGGGAAGGTCAGGGTCCGTGACTACCTGAACAGGCAAGCCAGGCTGTCATCAGCAGCTGGGAAAAGTAAGCGAGCCAAGGAGGAGAGCTGAGCTCAGTTCACCGCAGAACCCAGCAAGGTAGGGTGGTCATCGGTGTAAAGGGAGCCAAAGCTTGTAAGCATTCTAACGCACAGAATATCCTAGAAGCTATTCAGACCCACTTGCAAAGGGACTTTTATTCTCACAGGGTTATGGGGCCCAGGGCAAGCCTTTATATTCTGTTTAAGAATCCTTCACATACCTTGAATATGTCACCACAGCATTACCAATTTAGGGGGGAAATGTGAGTACCCAAAAGATGTCCATCTTCTTACAACACCCATGAAATCCACACGTTTTCAAAGAATCTGAGCAAAACAAATCATGTGCAGATATTAGCTCACCTTTGGCTTATTCCAAAGGGCAGAATACACTTTGAAGTAGGTACAGATATGAAATGTATTATACTGCATTTATGCACTATTATTTGGCACGTTGGTAAAGTGGTTAAAAAAATTTTTAAAAAAACCTTTTTAGGCCGGGCACAGTGGCTCATGCCTGTAATCCCAGCACTCTGGGAGGCCGAGGTAGGTGGGTCACCTGAGGTAAGGAATTCAAGACCAGCCAAAGTTCAAGACCAGTTCAAGACAATGGCCAAGCCCAGTCTCTACTAAAAATACGAAAATTAGCCTGGTATGGTGGCACACACCTGTAATCCCAGCTACTTGGGAGACTGAGGCAGGAGAATTGCTCCAACCCAGGAAGCAGAGGTTGCAGTGAGCAAAGACCGTACCACTGCACTCCCCACTGGGTGACAGAGTGAGACTCCGTCTCAAAAAAAAAAAAAAAAAAAAAATTAATAGAAGAAAATACTAGAATCTTGCACTATCTCAGGAAGAAAAGAAATTACTGGAATGAGAAAACTTACAGGCTCAAAAGATTACCAGATCAGGATAAATAGCTGATGCATGCAGAGCTTAATACCTAGGTGATAGGTTCATAGGTGCAGCAAACCACCATGGCACACGTTTACCTATGTAACAAACCTGCATGTCCTGCACATGTATCCTGGAACTTTAAATTAAAAAATATTTTAAAGATTCCCTAAAAAGAAGAAAGAGGAGGATTTATCTTAATGAAAAGAATAGATTTATGATATAAAACCCTGTGCTCCAAATATTGATATGGTACTGACTTACTGTATAAATCTTTTTTTTTTTTTCAAGATGGAGTCTCACTCTGTCACCCAGGCTGGAGTCCAGTGGCATGATCTCGGCTCACTGCAACCTCTGCCTCCTGGGTTCAAGCAGTTCTCCTGCCTCAGCCTCCAAAGTAGCAGGGATTACCAGTGTGTGCCACCACACCCAGCTAATTTTTGAATTTTTAGTAGAGACGGGGTTCCACTATGTTGGCCAGGCTGGTCTCGAACTCCTGACCTCGTGATCTGCCCGCCTCGGCCTCCCAGTGTGTTGGGATTACAGGTGTGAGCCACCACGCCCAGCCCTGTATAATTCTTTTAAGGGTCTTCTGAAAGTAAGACTTGCATTACCAGGTTACTGATTATCTTTGGAAAGAGTAAGTGAGTTGACCTGTTATAGCTTCAGTTTTAGCCCAATTAAAGTGAGAGCCTGTATCATTACATGATCTCTAAGGTATCTTTCAGTTCTAAAGTTCTCTCCTGCCAGGGGCATCCTTCAAATTACTGGCACACATTTCCAAACTGCTCCCTGATTTGGCTTAGGTAGCCTTAGTTTTGGTCTGACATAATTTAGATGTATCCTGTGACACTGAATAGAGGAAAACATTGGCAGAGGAAAAAATCTGCAAAAATACCTTCTGAGTATTTCTTTATCATACCACTAGGAGAGTTGCCTGGAATTAACACCTGATAAAACGTAAATATATTGGCCTAAATGTGAGGGAGGTGTCAGGTTAATAATACACAATATGATTCCAGCTTAGACTTTAAATCAAATGATGACTGTCACATAAAAGTATTCAGTATGCCAAAAACATTGGGAATTTCAGAATCAAAAGAGGTTATATTCAAATAGATATTTATAATTATCGTTTCTCCCTCACCAGTCTACATTTCCTACTACATTCTTCCAAAAATTTCAATTTCAAGAAGCTACTCTCCTGACCAAAATCTAATAACCTTTTGTTTATAGAGCAAGATTATTAAAATTTCTGTTCTATCCAACTTTTCAAAGAATTGAAATTATACTATAACATGTACAGAACAGAACAGGAGTGGGCATATGCTCTTTAAATATTCATTTGAATAAAGACACATGCACACATATGTTTATTGCAGCACTATTTACAACAGCAAAGACTTGGAACCAACCCAAATGCCCATCAATGATAGACTGGATAAAAAAAAATATGGCACATATACACCATAGAATACTATGCAACCATAAAAAAGAATTAGTTCATATCCTTTGCAGAAACATGGATGAAGCTGGAAACCATAATTCTCAGCAAAGTAACACAAGAACAGAAAGCAAACACTGCATGTTCTCACTCATAAGTGGGAGTTGAACAATGAGAACACATGGACACAGGGAGGGGAACATCACACACCAGGGCCTGTCACTGGGGTGAGGGGCAAAGGGAAGAAAAGCATTAGGACAAATATCTAATGCATGCAGGGCTTAAAACCTAGATGACAGGTTGATAGGTGCATCTAACCACCATGGGGGTTGATAGGTACAGCAAACCGCCATGGCACATGTATACCTATGTAACAAACCTGCACTTTCTGCACATATATCCCAGAACTTAAAGTAAAATTAAAAAAAAAAAAAGAGAAAAGCAAATATATATATATATGTGTGTGTGTGTGTGTGTATATATTTATATATATTCATTTGAGGCTGGATGCCATGGCTCACACCTGTAATCCCAGCACTTTGGGAGGCCAAGATAGGAGGATTACTTGAAGTCAGGAGTATGAGACCAGCCTAGTAAACATAGCGAGACCCGATCTCTATAAAAAAGAAAAAAAAAAAAGAATAAATATATCCTAAGTGTATTTTGGCATGCTACACAATCTCACTTAACAAAGCTAGCAATTCAACCTGACCCTTATCAGTGCTCCTTAGATTTTAATTCTATATCTTGCTTCATTAAAGACTAACCAATGTACAATTTCAAGTGCTTCTCAAGGACAGATTAATTTGACATAATAGAAAAGAATGGGCCAGGCGTGGTGGCACACACTTGCAATCCCAGCACTTTGGGAGGCAGAGGTGGGCGGATTTCTTGAGGTCAGGAGTTGGAGACAACTGGCCAACGTGGTAAAACCCTGTTTCTACTAAAAGTACAAAAGTAGCCGGGCATGGTGGCACGCCCTGTAATCCCAGCTATTCAGGAGGTTGAGACACAAGAATCACTTGAACTTGGGAGGCAGAGGTTGCAATAAGCTGAGGTCACACCACTGCACTCCAGTCTGGGTGACAGAGTGAGACCCTGTCAAAAAAAAAAAAAAAAAGAAAGAAAAAGAAGTGGCTTTTTCTTTCATCACAGTGGCTCATGCCTGTAATCCCAGCACTTTGGGAGGCTGAGGCGGGCAGATCACCTGAGATCACGAGTTTGAGACCAGCCTAGCCGACATGGCAAAACCCCGTATCTACTGAAAATACAAAAATTAGCCTGGCGTGGTGGTGGGTTCCTGTAATCCCAGCTACTCGGGAGGCTGATTCGGGAGAATCGCTTGATCCTGGGAGGCGGAGGAAGAAGTGAGCCAAGATCACACCACTGCACTCCAGCCTGGGCAATAGGGCAAGACTCCAACTCAAAAAAAGAAAAAATCTTAAAGAAAGGAATGGAGACATGAAAGACTGATGAAGCTTGGTGTCTTTCAGTGTATTCATTTATTGCTAAAACCCACAAAGCATCAAAACACAGAGCCTGCCAGGTGTGGTGGCTCACGCCTGTAATCCCAGCACTTTGGGAGGCCAAGGCAGGTGGATCACCTGAGGTCGGGAGTTCGAGACTAGCCTGACCAACATGGAGAAACCCCGTTTCTACTAAAAATACAAAAAAAATCAGCCGGGTGTGGTGGTGCATGCCTGTAATCCCAGCTCCTTGTGAGGCTGAGGCAGGAAAATCGCTTGAACCCAGGAGGCGGAGGGTGTGGTGAGCGGAGATCGTGTCATTGCACTCCAGCCTGGGCAACAAGAGTGAAACTCCGTCTCAAACAAAAACAAACAAACAAACAAACAAACAAACAAACAGAGCTTATTATTTAATGTTTAAAATGGAAGGAGGAGGCCGGGCGCTGTGGCTCACGCCTGTAATCCCAGCACTTTGGGAGGCCGAGACAAGTGGATCACGAGGTCAGGAGATTGAGACCATCATGGCTAACATGGTGAAACCCCATCTCTGCTAAAAATACAAAAAAATTAGCCGGGCATGGTGGCGGGCGCCTGTAGTCCCAGCTACTGGGGAGGCTGAGGCAGGAGAATGGCGTGAACCCGGGAGGTGGAGCTTGCAGTGAGCTGAGATGGCACCACTGCACTCCAGCCTGGGCGACAGACCAAGACTCCGTCTCAAAAAAAAAAAAAAAAAGGAAGAAGGAATATTCTATTGACCACAAACCTAACCCAGTACCGTCCCCTTCAAGCTCATTATTCTTTTGAATATGAGGTTTATGCAGTAGAATAGCTAGATTTGGGGTAATAATCATTTATCTGCTCAACAAGAATTCATTGTCTACTATGGGCCTCTGAGAATTAAAAAAAAAGGACCTAGTCTTTGCCATCTGAATCCTATAGGTCACTGGGAAATACAAGTAATCAAATAAATAAAAGCAAAATTAGAAACTGTATAAGTGTCATGAAAGAAAGGGCCATGTTGTATATGAAGTCTTTTTTCTTTTTTCAAACAGAGTCTCACTCACTCTGTCGCCCAGGCTGGAGTACAGTGGCACGATCTCAGCTCACTGCAACCTCCACCTCCGGGTTCAAGTGATTCTCCTGCCTCAGCCTCCCGAGTAGCTGGGATTACAGACGTGCATCACCACACCTGGTTAATTTTTGTATTTTTTAGTAGAGACAGAGTTTCACCATGTTGCCCAGGCTGGTCTTGAACTCCTAACCTCAGGTGATCTGCCCACCTCTGCCTCCCAAAATGCTGGGATTACAGGCATGAGCCACTGTGCCTGGCCTGAATATGAGTATATATTAAAGGGATCTTACCTATTTTGGTGGTCAGAGAATTGGATTTTGTGTATTCAGAAATGAATAGCATGTATATACTGCTTGTATTATATTTAAATTCTGGTTACATTCATAAACAGCGTAATTTGATACAATGACTTTCCTAATCATCATGCCAACTCCCTTTTGGTATTTTGAAGCACCACAACATAAAAATTGATTTTTGTTTTCAAAAAGCCAGTCTTTCAGAACTTTTTAGAAAGTACTACTTTCTGTATAATTTTGTCCATAGGACAAAAATTATGAAAGATTCATTGGCCAGGTACAGTGGCTCACGCATCCCAGCATTTTCGGAGGGCAAGGCAGGAGGATCTTATGAGCAGCCTGGGCAACACAGGACAACCCTATCTCCACAAGAAAAAAAAAAAAAAATGCTAGGTATGCACCTGTAGTCCCAACTACTTGAGAAGGCAAGGCAGAAGGAGTGCCTGAGTTCAGGAGTTCCAGGCTGCAGTGAGCTGCGATCCAGTCACTGCACTCCAGTCTGGGTGACAGGGCAAGAACCTGTCTCAAAATAAAGTAAAATAAAAAGTGTATTGCATTGGCCTTGTACTTGCTCAATAAATACTGAATTGAATTTCTTGGTACATCAAGTTTACCATTGCCCACAATTAATTGTTTTTCCCACTAAACTCAAACAACATAGCAGTAAGCTGCCATGGGGAGAAGGAGGGACTGTCCTTTTCGAGCCTATTCGAAACAGCTTTTCCCAAATTGATAGGACATTACCAAGGTTGGAAAGTCTAAAATTAACTCCACCAGCTGTGTTTTGGTTTACTTCAGATAGCACATGGGCTCAGGGGGCTCAATTTGTTAGGCTTGTTTGTTGCTCCAATCTGCTGTGCTCTGAAAAAGTTTATTTGCCTGGAGTGCACGTTGTGCACAAGACATGGTAACTAGGCAGCTTGAAAGTATATTGGAACTAAACAAATAAGTCTCCTTGAATCTCAGAAAAGCCTAGCAACAATGTAGGGGGATGGAGGAGTTACTGCTGAGTAGGTCAGATGAATGGTTTAACATTTAACCTTGCTGAAGTTTCCCAGAGAGCAGGCTGCTGATGTGCTGACAGAGATGAAAAGATAACCATGTAGTTTCAAAGAGTCTGTGTTTTTAGCCCACCCATCTCCATGAGGTCCTTTAGCATGAAGGACCATATATAGACATAGAGAGTATCCCAACTGGGTGCAACTTAAAAATATCCTAAGTATCAGCAGCTGTTACTTTCACCCACACAAATTCACAGTTGGCTTAATTAAATAGTGCCTGTTCTCAAGAGCTGCAGCCCTTTGGGTTATAGCCTAGGTACTTATGCTGCTTCCCTCTACTTCATTTCCTTCCTCAAAATAACAAAAAGCAGAATGGATGAATGAAAGGAATCAATTATTAGCAGTTGAGGGTTTGCTTCTATGTAAATAATAGAATGTGGAAGTCAGATCTTCGAATAGGGTTTTGACTCCCTGCCACTGGAATCCAAGGACAACCACTGGAATCCAAGGACCCTATGCAGTCCCTACTCTTGGACATTTGTTCTCTTGTGCCCATGACCATTACCACGCCCTCTTCTTGGCATCTCTCCCATGTTTTCCAGAGTTGTCATAGTCACAACCATAGCAACCTGAGCAGGCCACAATCCTCTTATAGCTGGAGACATGAGATACTACGTTATACAACATAATTCCCCTGTCCGACACCAACAGGAGTTTGGTTCCCAATAGTCAAACCATTTGTTTTTCCTCAGGATAGGTATTCAAACCCTCCCTAAATGTCACTATTTTTGAGGTTTCTATGGCATCAAAGTAACCAGAAAGCATCCAAAGAGTGGAAAACCAAGTTAGTCAATCCCACCTTGAAATCTGACCAAGTATTTCTAAATCCCTTATTTATGGGCTATACTCTGTGTTTCCACACGAATCATTCCATTTGAATACAGAATAAAGAGATTTAGCAAAAGAAAACATTAGTAGGGAGGAAGATTTCCTATCCAAAATAGTGCTTTTAAAGAAAATGATTTTGTAATGCACTCCTTAACGAGGAGTTGTCTGAGATCTTTCTGGAACCCTGCAGGGTGAAGGACCACTTGCAAGATTCAGTCAGTTGTCAGTGATGTTTATTAAACATCTGCCATAAACCAGTCACTACAGTAAGAGTGAGGATACAAAAGAAATACACATTATCGGCCGGGCGCGGTGGCTCACGCCTGTAATCCCAGCACTTTAGGAGACCGAGGCTGCGGATCACAAGGTCAGGAGATCGAGACCATCCTGGCTAACATGGTGAAACCCCGTCTCTACTAAAATTATAAAAAGTTAGCGGGGCCTGGTGGCGGGTGCCTGTAGTCCCAGCTACTCGGGAAGCTGAGGCAGGAGAATGGCATGAACCCGGGAGGCGGAACTTGCGGAGATCGCACCACTGCACTCCAGCCTGGGTGAACAATATCACAACCTCAAAGAACCCATTTCTTGTTTGTTTTTGTTTTTTTGAGACAGAGTTTCACCCTGTTGCCCAGGCTGGAGTGCAATGGCACAATCTCAGCTCAGTGCAACCTCTACCTCCTGGGTTCAAACAATTCTCCTGCCTCAGTCTCCCAAGTAGCTGGGATTACAGGCATACACCACCACACCTGGCTAATTTTTTGTATTTTTAGTAGAGACGGGGTTCTCCCATGTTGGCCAGGCTGATCTCAAACGCCTGACCTCAGGTAATCCACCTGCCTCAGCCTCCCGAAGTGTCAGGATTACAGGTGTGAGCCACCGCACCTGGCCCAAAGAACTCATTTCTTTTTTTTTTTTTTTTTTTTGTCTTTTTTTTAGATGGAGTCTTGCTCAGTCGCCCAGGCTGGAGTGCAGTGGCGTGATCTCGGCTGACTGCAACCTCCGCCTCCCGGGTTCAAGCAATTCTCTGCCTCAGCCTCCCGAGCAGCTGGGATTACAGGTGTCCGCCACCACACCTGGCTAATTTTTTTTGTATTTTTAGTAGAGACGGGTTTCACCATCTTGGCGAGGCTGGTCTTGTACTCCTGTCCTCATAATCTACCCATCTCGGCCTCCTAAACTACTGGGATTACAGGCATGAGCCACTGTGCCCAGCCAACAAAGAACTCATTTCTAATGGCAGAGGCTGACATGTAAACAAATCATTACAGGACAAAATGATTCCTTTTATAACAGGATTATACACAAAGGGCTACAGGAGGCCGGGCGAGGTGGCTCACACCTGTAATCCCAACACTTTGGGAGACTGAGGCAGGTGGATCACCTGAGGTCAGGAGTTCAAGACCAGCCTGGTCAACATGGTGAAACCCCGTCTCTACTAAAAATACAAAAATTAGCAGGGTGTGGTGGTGCATGCTCGTAATCCCAGCTACTTGGGAGGCTGAGGCAGTAGAGTCACTTGAACCCACGAGGCGGAGGTTGCAGTGAGCTGAGAGCACACCATTGCACACCAGCCTGGGCAACAAAAGCAAAACTCCGTCCAAAAAAAAAAAAAAGGCTACAGGAGCCCAGCTGATTTTTTTTTTATTTAAGGATTGATTTGAGGAGGAAGATAGGAATCAAGGAGCGTTTTACCAAACCAAGGGGAGTTTTAAAGGATTATTATACCTTCTGCAGGTTCAGAAGAGGTGATGGAGGAGTAAAAGGCAGAGAAAAGGCATTGCAGAAACAGGATGCAGCATGTATAAAGCCTAAAATGTGTAAAGGCATAAAAAAAAAAAAAAAGGTAGACAAAGGAAATGCTGACTGCTACAATAATTGACACATTAATATAGACTCTCATTTGCTCATTCATTCAGCAAATATTGATTAAGCACGAACTATATGCCACTTGTGTAAGTATACTCTGGGGATATAGTAGGGTACAAAATAAAGTTCCTGCCCCTAAGAAGTTCACATTCTAGCGGGGAAGAGATACTCCAAATATGTCAGTGTATAAACTCCCTAGCTGTATTTGCATTTTAATTATCCCTAATTATGACATGAAAATCTCAGTTTTCTTAAGGAGTATTTTTTAAAAATCGAGATCAGAAATCAAGTAGGGGAGAAATTCTGGAATCACAGCATAAAGACAAAAGCTCTCTGATTACTAAGCAGACAATAGTTCCAATGCTCATTTGAAATGTGATAACACAGAATCACAAATTCAGTCCTGTAGGAAGTACTATGAATGATTAAAGTACAGCCTTTAGCTGTAAACTCAATGACTGCATAGCCAAATGACCTATCTAAAATTAGAGCAGGTGTATATGTGTAAAGAAATCAAGACCGACCCATAATGGCATTTTTTTTTTTTTTTTTTTTGAGATGGAGTATTACTGTGCTGCCCAGGCTGGAGTCAGTGGCGCTATCTCTGCTCACTGCAACCTCCTCCTCCTGGGTTCAAGCAATTCTCCTGCCTCAGCCTCCCAAGTAGCTGGGACTACAGGCACACACCACCATGCCTGGCTGTTTGTTTTGTTTTGTTGTTTTTTTTTGAGACGGAGTCTCGCTCTGTCGCCCAGGCTTGAGGGCAGTGGCACGATCTCGGCTCACGACTACAAGCTCTGCCTCCCAGGTTCAAGCGATTCTCCTGCCTCAGCCTCCCGAGTAGCTGGGACTACAGGAGCCTGCAACCACGCCCAGCTAATTTTTTGTATTTTTGGTAGAGACGGGGTTTCACCATATTGGCCAGGCTGGTCTCGAACTCCTGACCTTGTGATCCACCCGCCTTGGCCTCCCAAAGTGCTGGGATTACAGGCATAAGCCACTGCGCCCGGCACCCAACGCTGTTTCTAAGAACAAATCCTTCCACTTCTACCCGGTGTCCTTCCGCCTTCCAGAAACCTCCAGAGACTTGCATCATCTATCAGAGTCACTGTCACAGGACCATTATGCTAGTAATTTACAAAAATCATCTCTGGGTAATCAACAACCCTTACCGGCCACATAACATGGCTCAAAAGGCCAGTTCCTCACAGGAGATCCATGTGGTTACTCTGGATAGGACTGAAAGCAGCACTTTGTTCCCTGTGATACCCTAGGGCCAACCTTGGCTGCCTTTCCTGCCAGTGCTCATAAAGAGCTTGCATAATCATGGACGCAGATGAGCATCTAAGCCAATGCCTTAAGGAGGCCACAGAATCTTCAGGAAACGAGAGGAACCAATATTTATTTTCTGTCCTGTATGTAATTTTCTGCCAGTTTTCTTGCAAGACTGTACATCTCATTCATTTCTCACCACGCTATGGGCAGATGTTATTGGCCTAGTTCTATGGATAGGGAAATCAAATTACATCTTGCACAAGACCAGTAGCAAGTAGTGAATCTAGAATGTGAACCCAGTTATATCTAATTCATGTAGGATCAAATCATCCAGCTGGGCACATTTGCTCAAGCCTATAATTCCAGCAGTTTGGGAGCCTGAGGCAGGAGGATCACTTGAGACCAGGAGTTCAAAACCAGCCTGGGAAAGAGAGGAAGACCCCATCTTTATAAATATAAATGTAAAATATTTAAAAAGAAAAAATGCAAGAATAATAGATTACTCAGTAAATGATTCTGGGACAACTGGAGAGCTATCTGAAAAGTCTAGGTTTCCTACCTGAATTTCTTATACCAAATTAAATTCCAAATGGTTCAAAGACAGACCGGGTGTGGTAGCTCACACCTGTAATCCCATCACTTTGGGAGTCCGATGCGGGCAGATCACCTGAGGTCAGGAGTTCAAGACCAGCCTGGCCAATATGGCGAAACCCCATTCTACTAAAATTACAAAAATTAGCCAGGTGTGGCCGCACATGCCTGTAATCCTAGCTACTCCAGAGGCTGAGGCAGGAGAATCGCTTGAACCTGAGGAACAGGTTGCAGTAAGCCGAGATTGCCCCACTGCACTCCAGCCTGGAAGACAGAGTGAGACTAGGTCTCAAACAAAACAACAAGAAAAAAACCCAGTCATTCAAAGATTTATGAATAACCATTTGGAATTTAATTTGGTGTAGAGAAATTCAGGTAGGGAACCAAGACTTTTGCATTTATGAATTGTATTCATAAATATTTGGACCATTTGGATTTTAATTTGGCATAAGAAATTCAGGTGGGGAACCAAATCAATTCTTATGAATAAAAATCAAACTCACGGCCCGGCACGGTGGCTCATGCCTGTAATCCTAGTGAGAGGTAAGAACATGCTAGCAGCCCTCGTTCTCGGTGCCTCCTCCGCCTCGGTGTCCACTCCGGCGGCGCTTGAGGAGCCCTTCAGGCCGCCACCGCACTGTGGGAGCCCCTCTCCGGGCTGGTAGAAGCCGGAGCCAGCTCCCTCTGTTTGTGGGGAGATGTGGAGGGAGAGGTGCGGCAGGGAACTGGGACTGCGCGTGGCGCTTGCGGGCCAACATGAGTTCCTGGTGGGAGTGGGCTCGGCGGGCCCGCACTTGCCACCAGCCCCAGGCAGTGAGGGGCTTAGCATCCGAGCTAGCAGCTGCAGAGGATGCACCGGGTCCCACAGCAGTGCCAGTGCGCCAGCGCTATGCTCGAATTCTCCCCGGGCCTCAGCTGCCTCCCCGCTGGGCAAGGCTCGGGACCTGCAGCCCGCCATGCCCGAACCCCGGTGGTGGGCTCCAGCTGCGACCCGACAACGAGCGCCGACCCCTGCTCAGCGGCGCCCGCTCTCGTCAACTGCCCAAGGCTGAGGAGTGCGGGTACACGGCCCAGGACCAGCGGGCAGCTCCGCCTGGGGCCCTGGCGGGGGATCCACTCGGTGAAACCAACCGGGCTCCTGGGTCTAGTGGGGACTTGGAGAACCTTTATGTCTAGCTAAGGGATTGTAAATGCACCAATCAGCACTCTGTCAAAATGGACCAATCAACTCTCTGTAAAATAGACCAATCAGCTCTCTGTAAGTTGGACCAATCAGCAGAAAGTGGGTGGGGCCAGATAAAGGAATAAAAGCAGGCAGCCTGAGCCGCCTACAGGGCAAACAGGTAGGTTCCCTTCTGCGCTGTGGGAGGTTTGTTGAGCTGTAAAACTTACCACGAAGGTCTGCAGCTTCACTCCTGAGGCCAACGAAGCCACCGGGAGGAATGAACAACTCCAGAAGTGCTGCCTTGAGAACTGTAGCACTCACTGCGAAGGTCTGCAACTTCGATCCTAAAGCCAGCAAAACCACGAACCCAGCAGAAGGAAGAAACTCTGAACACATCTGAACATCAGCAGGAACAAACTCCAGACCCACCATCTTTAAGAACTGTAACACTCACTGTGAGGGTCCGCAGCTTCATTCTTGAAGTCGGTGAGACCAAGAACCCACCAATTCCGGACACACTAGCACTTTGGAAGGCCAAGGTAGGTGGATCACGTGAGTTCAGGAGTTTGAAACCAGCGTGGCCAACATGGTGAAAGGCCGTCTCTACTAAAAAATACCCGAAAAATCAGCCAGGCATGGTGGCGTGCACCTGTAATCCCAGCTACTCTGGAGGCCGAGGTGGGAAAATCGCTTGAACACAAGAGGCAGAGATTGCAGTGAGCCGAGATTGTGCCATTGCACTCCAGCATGGGCAACAGAGTGACGCTCCATCTCAAAAAAAAAAAAAAACAAAAACAAAAAAAACTCATGACAATACTAGGAAAAAGGAGAAGAATTCTTAAATAACCTCAGGGAAGAAAGCCTTTCTAGGCTAGCCATAACTCCAGAATGCACAGAGATGTACACGTAAGATACTGATAAATTTAATAAATGAAAAAAGTCAATAATAAAGTGATAACAATGTTAAGATCTACAAATTGGTTATATTTCCAACAACTATAGTTAGGGTGCTTATTTCTTTGCTGTACAAACAACTCATAATTCAAGAAAAAAGCATAATACAATTTTTTTATTCTTTGCTAGCATTCGAAGTACACAATACTGGCTGGGTGTGGTGGCTCACGCCTGTAATTCCAGCACTTTGGGAGGCCAAGGTGGGCAGATCACCTGAGGTCAAGAGTTCGAGACCAACCTGGCCAGCATGGCGAGACCCCATCTCTACCCAAAATACAAAAATTAGCCAGGTGTGGTGGTGCGTCTTTGTAATGGCACATTGTGGATTACAGTGTGCCATGTGTAATGGCACATTGTGCAAGAACACGATCTCAGGAAGCTGAAGCAGGAGGATTACTTGAACCTGGGAGGCAGAGGTTGCAGTGAGCTGAGATCACACCACTGTACTCCAGTCTGGGCAAAGAGTGAGACTCCATCTAAAAAAAAAAAAAACAACAGGCCGGGCGCGGTGGCTCACGCCTGTAATCCCAGCACTTTGGGAGGCCGAGACCATCCTGGCTAACACGGTGAAACCCCGTCTCTAATAAAAAAATACAAAAAACTAGCCGGGCGTGGTGGCGGGTGCCTGTAGTCCCAGCTACTCGGGAGGCTGAGGCAGGAGAATGGCGTGAACCCGAGAGGAGGAGCTTGCAGTGAGCTGAGATCCAGCCACTGCACTCCAGCCTGTGTGACAGAGCAAGACTCCGTCTCAAAAAAAAAAAAAAACAACAACAAAACGAAGAACACAATACAATTTTTAAACATAGGAAAAAATACATAAACAGAATATTCTGAAGCTGCAAATACAGGAGGCAAATCTTTATGAATTGATTTTATATTATGTTTTTCTATTTTATTTTTCTTTTTTTGAGATGAAGTTTCACTCTGTTACCCAGGATGGATTGCAGTGGCATGATCTCGGCTGGCTGCAACCTCCGCCCCCCGAGTTGAAGCGATTCTTCCGCCTCACCCTCCACCTCACCCTCCAGAGTAGTTGGGATTACAGTCACGCACCACCACACCCAGCTAATTTTTGTATTTTTAGTAGAGACGGGGTTTCACCATGTTGGCCAGACTGGTCTCAAACTCCTGACCTCAGGTGATCTGCCCGCCTTGGCCTGCCAAAGTGCTGGGATTACAAGCGTGAGTCCCCACACCCGGCCATCTGTTTCATATATTAGGAAAAAAAGGCCAGGCATGGTGGTTCACGCCAGTAATCCTAGCACTTTGGGAGGCTAAGTCCAGAGGATCATTTGGCCTTAGGAATTTGATACCAGGCTGGGCAATATAGTAAAGCCCTGCTCTGTGAAAAACGAGACACAGAGAGAGAGAGAGAGAAGAAGTGAAGAGAGAAGAGGGGAGAGGAGGGGAAGGGAGGGGAGGGAAAAGTAATGTAGGAATCTATTGCTAATTGAAAAAAATAAGGTAAAGGAGGTATTTGAAAGACCACATATTAGTTTCCTATGGCTGCTATAACAAATTACCACAAATTCAGTGGATTGCGACAATACTTTGCATTTGTTACCTTATAATTCTCGTGGTCAGAAATCTGAAGTGTTACTGGGCTAGGATCAAGGTGTTGTCAGGGCTGCATTTTGGAGGCTCTAGAGGAGCATCTATTTCCTAGCCTTTTCCAGTTTAGAGAAGCCGCCTAAACTTCTTGGCTGATGGCACCACATCACTCCAATCTTTGCTTCCATCATTGCCTCTTCTCTGGCTCTTCTGCCTCTCTTTTCCATCTCTTAAGAACTCTTGTGATTACATTGGGCTTACCCAAGCAAAACTGCACAATCTCCCTATTTCAAGATTCCTAATTGGCCGGACGCCGTGGCTCACGCCTGTAATCCCAGCACTTTGGGAGGCCGAGGTGGGCGGATCACAAGGTCAGGAGATCGAGACCACGGTGAAACCCCCTCTCTACTAAAAATTACAAAAAATTAGCCGGGCGCGGTTGTGGGCGCCTGTAGTCCCAGCTACTCGGGAGGCTGAGGCAGGAGAATGGCGTGAACCCGGGAGGCGGAGCTTGCAGTGAGCCGAGATCGCGCCACTGCACTCCAGCCTGGGCTGGGCGACAGAGCGAGACTCCGTCTCAAAAAAAAAAAAAAAAAAAAAAAAAAAAAGATTCCTAATTTAGTAACAGCTGAAAAAAATCCTTTTTGCCATATAAAGTAACGATATAATCACGTGTTCCAGAGATAAAGATATGGACACCTATAGGAAACGATTATTCTGCCTACCACACCAAGCAGATTGACAAACTGAAGAGAAGCAACCGAACAACTATTATAAGCAACAATATAATTCATGAGAGTTGCTGGAGATAAAATTAATATAAAATAGTCAATATCCCATTTATCTAACAACCAAAATGGTAAAATACATAGAAATATATATGCTCTCAATTATGCAAGAAAACTTAGGGATTGGCCAGGCGCAGTGGCTCTCGCCTGTAATCCCAGCACTTTGGGAGGCCAAGGCGGTTGGATCACCTGAAGTCAGGAGTTCGAGACCAGTCTGACCAATATGATGAAACCTCATCTGTACTAAAAATACAAAAAATTAGCCAGGCGTGGTGGCACATGCCTGTAATTCGAGCTACTTGGAAAGCTGAGGCAGGAAAATCGCTTGAACCCGGGAGGCAGAGGTTGCAGTGAGTTGAAATTGTGCCATTGCATCCCAGCCTGGGCAAAAAAAGTGAAACTCTGTCTCAAAAAAAAAAAAAAAGAAAACTCAGGGATTAAACATAGGAATATTTTTCAGCCCAGCATGGTGGCTCATGCTTGTAATCCCAGCACTTTATTTTTCTTTCTTTCTTTCTTTCTTTCTTTTTTTTTGAGATGGAGTCTTGCTCTGTCACCCGGGCTGGAGTACAGTGGCATGATCTCTGCTCACTGTAACCTCCGCCTTCCAGGTTGGAGCAATTCTCCTGCCTCAGCTTCCTGAGAAGCTGGGATTACAGGCAGGTGCCACCATACTCAGCTAATTTTTGTATTTTTAGTAGAGATTGGGTTTCACCATGTGGGCCAAGCTGGTCTCCAACTCCTAGCCTCAGGTGATCCGTCAGCCTCGGCCTTCCAAAGTTCTGGGATTACAGATGTGAACCACAGCGCCCAGCCTAGTCCCAGCACTTTGGGAGCGGGCAGATCACTTGAGGTCAGGAGTTTAATACCAGTCTGGCCAACATGGTGAAACCCCATCTCTACCAAAACACAAAAATTATCTGGGTGTGGTGGCACGCAACTGAAACCCAGCTAAGGCAGGAGAACTGCTTAAACATGGGAGGCAGAGGTTGCATTGAGCCAAGATCACACCACTGCACTCCAGCCTGGGTGACAGAGTGAGACCCTGTCTCAAAATATATATATATATATATTTTTCAGTGTATGCTCTTTTGTATCATTTAAGCTATTTCATAGCCATCTTCTGTTGAACATATGTATTAGTTCATTCTCATGCTGCTAATAAAGACATACCTGAGTGGGGAGAACATCAGGAAAAATAGCTAATGCATCGCGGACTTAATACCTAGGTGGTGGGTTGGTAGGTGCAGCAGACTACCATGGCATACGTTTACCTATGTAAAAAACCTGCACATCCTGCACATGTACCCCAGAACTTAAAATAAAATAAAATAAATTTTAAAAGAGCAGGCTTAAAATATTCCCAACACATAGAAGTGATAAATAGTGGAGGTGATGAATACCTAAATATTCTGTCTTGGTCATTACATATCCTATGCATGTAACAAAATAGTACATGATGTGCCCTAAAAATATGTACAAATATTATGTATCAAAAAAAAAATTTTAAAACTCCAAAAAAGAAAAACATACCTGTGACTGGGTAATTTATAAAGGAAAGAACTTTAATTGACTCCCAGTTCGGCATGGCTGGGGAGGGCAGGGGGCAGGGGGCATGCGGTGGGGGAAACCCCTTGTAAAACCATCAGATCTCGTGAGAACGAACTCACTATCACAAGAACAGCATGGAGGTAACCGCCTCCATGATTCAATAACCTCCCACCGGACCCCTCCAACAACACCTGAGGATTATGGGAACTATACAGTTCAAGATGAGATTTCAGTGGGGACATGGCCAAACGATATTAGTTTATAAATCTGATCTTGTCACTGCCTAAAATTCTGTATTTGTTGTCTTGTTTTGTTTTTGTGGCTGTTAACCAACTCCCCTTTCCTATTTTGGGGAAATCTGCCATCGTGTATGGTTTTGGTAGGATTCAGTGACCCACCTTTTACTATGAAACCTGAAGAGCGAAGAAATTGGATCCTCCTGCCCTGGGCACTGACTCTGGAGGCAGCTCCACTGAAGCCAAGGGACACTTAGATCTGTTCATGGGAACCTGCAGAAGCATCCCACAGTGGCCAGTCTGTTCTGACTGAAAAACGGCTGGTGTATTTTGTGTTTTTTGACTTGACAGAGTTCCTTGGCTCTTTCTGCTTTCCAAGTCTTACCCTCAGCCTCCTGCTGATTTTGTGAGTCCCACAAAACCATCCAATAACGTGGATCGTTTTTTCCTATTTCCTGCAATAAAAAAACATGACTCCAGATATCAGTTAGACCCTTTTGCAAGTGCTACAAGGCCCCACCTTATTTTTTCTGGGTCTCCCTCTTGTCCAACCCTTCCCCAATACATACCTGGATTTTTCATAATTTCTGAAACATGCTATGCCTTTTTTACCCCTTCATATGCATCCAGAATGTTTTCTTCCCCATGCAGCAAGTCCCTTCTGAACTTTTAATACCCATTTAATTCAACTATAATTTCTGCATATCATTCATTCATGTTACTTTCTTTCCTACTTTTATCGTCTATTACAATATTTATTGTGTTATGTTTGAAGTATTTGAAGTATTTTGTATCAGACCAAGTGGTCCTTGAGGGGATCAGACCAATAGGGGCTGGTCTAGCACACAGCATATTGAGCCTCCTTAGTAAATATTCACTGACTGAATGAAGTTAATTAAATACATTTTTGATGATTCAGGATTATCATGAACACTCCTCCTTTCTTGGTCCATTTCACTGTAGCTCTTTGGGGCTGCAGAAGAGTATAGGATGATTTGTTTCTTTTTTTTTTTTTTTTTTTTTTTTTGAGATGGAGTCTCGCTCTGTCACCCAGGCTGGAGTGCAGTGGCTGGATCTCAGCTCACTGCAAGCTCCGCCTCCCGGGTTTACGCCATTCTCCTGCCTCAGCCTCCCGAGTAGCTGGGACTACAGGCGCCCACCACCTCGCCCAGCTAGTTTTTGTATTTTTTTATTAGAGACGGGGTTTCACCGTGTTAGCCAGGATGGTCTCGATCTCCTGACCTCGTGATCCACCCGTCTCAGCCTCCTAAAGTGCTGGGATTACAGGCTTGAGCCACTGCGCCCGGCCGATTTGTTTCTTTAAAAATGTATCTGAGGCCAGGGTGGTGGTTCATGCCTGTAATCCCAGCACTTTGGGAGGCCGAGGCAGCTGGGTCACCTGAGGTCAGGAGTTCAAGACCAGCCTGGTCAATATGGTGAAACTCCATCTCTACTAAAAATACAAAAAATTAGCTGGGCATGGTGACTGGCACCTGTAGTCCCAGCTACTCGGGAGACTGAGGCAGGAGAATCGCTTGAGCCAGGAGGCAGAGGTTGCAGTGAGCCGAGATCACGCCATTGTACTCCAGCTGGGCAACAAGAGCAAAACTTCATCTCAATAAATAAATAAATATGTGTCTAATATTTGGCAGCTTAAATAAAGTTTCATGTGCATTTTCTTGTTGATTTTTGTTGCAATCATATGGGGCAAGCTAAGGTAATGAGTTTCAGAGTGACTGAGTAACTCTCTTAAGGTTACATGACTTTAAGTGGTAATAATAGTGATAATAAAATAATAAAATAATAAAAATAAAATTAACAAAAGAAAAACTAACATTCATTTAATAATTACTATGCCTAAGCACTGTTTTCTGGTTTTTGTCTTTTTGTTTACCTTGCTGAATCTAATTTGATCCTTTTCACTATGTGGTAAGTACTATTATTATTTGCATTTTGTACATGGGGAAATTAAGATCTCTGTTGGGGTGGAATCACTGTCCCAAGTCATTATGCTGCGCTGGTATTTACTGTGACCTCCTGATGATTCCTAGTAGTTATATTTTATGGCATTTATTTTATTTATTTATTTATTTATTTTGAAACAGGGTATTGCTATATTGCCCAGGCTGGTCTTGAACTTCTGAGCTCAAGCAGTCCACCCACCTCAGCCTCCCAAAGTGCTGGGATTATAGGCATGAGCCACTGCTCCTGGCCTCTATGACTATAGCTTCTCTTTGGGTGTCATTCTCTTGTTAGCATGCAGTGCCATCTTGCTGCCACTTATTCGCTACTTCTTATCTATGCTGGAAACCAGTTGAGTAAATTTAATGGTATTGTGTCTAAAATTAGGAGGAAATAAATGAACATCCATGGATTCTGAAACATTTTCTTTTCTTTTTTTTTTTTTTTTTTGAGACAGTCTCGCTCAGTCACCCAGGCTGGAGTGCAGTGGCATGATCTTGGCTCACTGCAACCTCAGCCTCCCAGGTTCAAGCAATTCTCCTGTTTCAGTCTTCCAAGTAGCTGGGACTACAGGCACTCGCCACCATGCCCAGCTAATTTTTTTGTGTTATTAGTAGACAGAGGTTTTCACCCTGTTGGCCAGGCTGGTCTCGAACTCCTAACCTCAAGTAATCCACCTGCCTCGGCCTCCCAAAGTGTTTGGATTACAGGCGTGAGCCACCGTGCCTGGCTTAAGTCATAGACCAGCCAGGTAAGGAGTTTGAGACCAGCCTACCCAACATGGTGAAACCCTACTACTGCCTCTACTAAAAATACAAAAAATTAGCTGGGCATGGTGGTGCACGCCTGTAGTCCAGCAACTTGGGAGGCTGAAGCAGTAGAATTGCTTTAACCTGGGAGCTGGAGGTTGCAGTGAGTTGATATCTTGCCACTGTAGTCCAGCCTAGGTGACAGAGCAAGACCTTGTCTCAAACAAAAAAAAAAAGGCCGGTTGCGCGATGGCTCACGCCTGTAATCCCAGCACTTGAGGAGGCCGAGGTCAGGAGATCGAGACCATGATGAAACCACGTCTCTGCTAAAAATACAAAAAATTAGCCAGGCATGGTGGCAGCTGCCTGTAGTCCCAGCTGCTCGGGAGGCTGAGGCAGGAGAATGGCGTGAACCCGGGAGGCGGAGCTTGCAATGAGCTGAGATCACGCCACTGCACTCCAGCCTGGGCGACAGAGTAAGACTCTGTCTCAAAAAAAAAAAAAAAAAAAAGAATTTGACTTGATGTATTCAGTTCATTCCATGCATATTTACTGAGTGTTTACCATGTGCCCAGCACTCTACGGATATTAGATAAATATTAGTGAACAAAACTGACATCTGTCTATGGTATGCATCCTCACTCTATATTCAGCTATTATTCTAAATTTATAACCCAAGGTCATCAAAAAACACTGAAATTTTTATAGCAATGTGAAACTTCCCAGATATAAGCCCTTAAAAAGTAAGGGATCAGCTGGGCGTGGTGGCTCATGCCTGTAGTCCCAGCACTTTGGGAGGCTGAGGCAGGCAGATCACGAGGTCAGGAGATCCAGACCATCCTGAATAATATGGCGAAACCCCATCCCTACTAAAAATACAAAAAACTAGCCAGGTGCAGTGGCATGTGCCTGTAGTCCCAGCTACTTGGGAGGCTGAGGCAGGAGAATTACTTGAACCTGGGAGGGGAGGTTGCAGTGAGCCAAGATCGCGCCACTGCATTCCAGCCTGGGTGAGAGAGCGAGACTCCATCTCAAAAAAATAAAATAAAATAAAAAGTAAGGGACCAGGCCAGGCACTGTGGCTCAGGCCTGTAGTAATCCCAGCACTTTGGGAGGCCGAGGCAGAAGGACTGCTTGAGCACAGGAGTTCAAGACCAGCCTGGGCAACAAAGTGAAACCCTGTCTCTACAAAAAATTCAAAAATTAGCCAAGCATGGTGGTGTGTGCCTGTGGTTGCAGCGACATGGGAGGCTGAGGCAGGAGAATTGCTTAAGCACAGGAGGTCAAGGCTGCAGTAAGCTGTGTTAACACCACTGCACTCCAGCCTGAGCCACAGAGTGAGACACTGTGTTAAAAAAAAAAAAAAAAGAAAAAAGAAAAAGAAAAAGTGAGGGGCCAAAGATAACTATTGGATGTTAGTGATGAAATAAATTTTAAAATAGGCATAATATAATGCTGCTCTACTGTGCCTTAAATTTCATTTTGTTATTTATTATTATATTTGAGATGGAGTTTTGCTCTTGTTGCCCAGACTGGAGTACAATGGTACGATCTCGGCTCACTGCAACCTCCACCTCCCAGGTTCAAGCAATTCTCCTGCTTCAGCCTCCTGGGTAGCTGGGATTATAGGCGCACACCACCACACCTGGCTAATTTTTTGTATTTTCAGTAGAGACGGGGCTTCACCATGTTGGTCAGGCTGGTCTCGAACTCCTGACCTCAGGTGATCCACCCGCCTTGGCCTCCCAAAGTGCTGAGATTACAGGCGTTGAGCCACTGCGCCGGGCTGCTGTGCCTTAAATTTCATAAAGTGTTACATTAGTTTCCAATTGCTGCTGTAACAAATTACTATAAACTTGGTGACTTAAGTTTATTACCTTACAATTCTGGAGGTCAGAAGCCCAAAACAGTTTAACTGAGCTAAAATCAAGGTGTCATCAGGCAATGTTTCTTCTGGTACCTCCAGAAGACGACCTGAAAGTTTCCTTGTAGTTTCTAACTTCTGGAGGCTACTTGCATTCCTTGGCTCATGGCTCCATTCCTCCTTCTTCAAAGTAAAACACCACTTTGTTAACTGTGATGCTATTATAGAATGATTTTCATTTTTTTCTTTTCAGCATTTTCTGATGGGGCACGTACTCCTTTTATAGCATGAAAAAAGAAAATAACGAGAAGCTTATCTTCAGAAAATAGTTTAGAGCTCGGTGCCAGTGCACAAAGTGCACATAGTACAGATCAGCAGGAATCAAGGCTATTGAGATCTCCTTGGAACTAGATCATGACCAATTTTGTAGCCTGGGTAATAATCTTAGCTTGATCTGATAAGCAGTGAAGAACAATGGAGTTTTTTAAAGCATTAAGTTACCAGGTCTGTAATTTTAAAAGAAGCTGTAATGATAGATTGTATTAAAATAAGCTTTACTGCTACTTTATAATCACCCCATTTAGATTTGCAAAGTATAATTTAGTTGTCTCTATTGTTAGTTTAGCCCATTTCTTTTTTTTTTTTTTTTTTTTTTTTGAGACGGAGTCTCGCTCTGTCTCCCAGGCTGGAGTGCAGTGGCGCGATCCCGGCTCACCGCAAGCTCCGCCTCCCGGGTTCACGCCATTCTCCCACCTCAGCCTCCCAAGTAGCTGGCACTACAGGTGCCCGCCACCACGCCTGGCTAATTTTTTATATTTTTAGTAGAGATGGGGTTTCATCATGTTAGCCAGGATGGTCTCAATCTCCTGACCTCGTGATCTGCCTGCCTCGGCCTCCCAAAGTGCTGGGATTACAGGCATGAGCCACTGTGCCCGGCCTAGCCCATTTCTTTATGCCATCAGCACTGATATTCAACTTTTAGTTCATTTTTCTTGGCAGCATTTTTATTTTATTTATTTATTTTTTGAGATGAGGTCTCACCATGTTGCCCCAGCTGGTCTCAAACTGCAGGGCTCAAGCAATCCTCCCGTCTCAGCCTCTTGAGTAGCTGAGACTACAGGCATGCCCAGCTAATTCTCTTTTCTATGCTATGAAGATAAAACATTTATTTTAGACTCACATGATAAATGGCAGCATTGTTCATTTTTCGCTTAAGACATAAACACAGATGACAAAAGGTATCTGGTTGGTAATATAACTGCCTTTTTTTTTTTTTTTTCCCAGAGACAAGGGTCTTGCCATGTTGACTAGGTTGGTCTCAAATTTCTGAGCTCAGGCAAACCACCCGCCTTGGCCTCCCAAAGTGCTGGGATTACAAATATGACACTGTGCCCAGCTCTTACACTAGTCCATTTTTTTTTTTAGGATAGCATTAGAAGCTAAAGCTCTCTACTCAATTTATTATGAAATAATGGGTAGACTACTTGCCTAGCTTAGCTCTTTATTTATCCCCTTTGTTTTGTAATGGATCAAGTTGGCTGGGCAGATAGGAATTTAAAAGTTGGTTTCAAAAGCACATTAGGTATTTCAAATATTTAGGGACTAAAGGAAATTAATGAGTGTTCCTTAATAATTATCACCCTAACTGTCTGAAAAAAATATTGTATTTTAGAAATGGCTTGCTTTGGTTGGGCACGGTGGCTCACGCCTGTAATCCCAACACTTTGGGAGGCTGAGGTGGACAGATCATTTTAGGTCAGGAGTTCGAGACCAGCCTGGCCAACATGGTGAAACACCATCTCTACTAAAAATGCAAAAATTAGTTGGGCATTGTGGCACGCACCCGTAATCCCAGCTACTCAGGAGGCTAAGCCAGGAGGATTGCTTGAACCTGGGAGGTGGAGGTTGCAGTGAGCCGATGTTGCGCCATTGCACTCCAGTGTGGGCGACAGAGTGAGACTCCATCTCAAAAAAATAAATAAATTAAAAATTAAAAAATGGCTTGATTCTGCTACTGAAAGAATTTACCATCATGATGTAACCCAACAAACACAAAGTATTATAATTGCTTTAAACAAAATATATGGTTATAATTTCTGGCTTTTAAAATTACCCAAAACACTTTCTTGTATGTAAATAACAAGGTACAAGCAAAACAACAGCTGGATTTATTTCTCATTCCTGACAAAAGTAATCAAGTCTTCTTATCAAATGGTACACTGAAAGGAGAAAAGCAGATTATTTACTTTTCACTATATTAGCATAATTCTATTCTCTTGCTTGAGAGTATATTTTGTAATATGATCTTTTTAGTATAAGAATTTTATTTTTTGAAAAACCAACCAGTGACTATCAAGCAATAGATGAGTTCTGTCTACTCAGCATTAACCTTCCAAAAAACTGATCTTCATTTTACTTTACTAAAACATTCTAATAAGTCAATGAAAAATCAGACCCACATTTTGTATGAAATATGAGACTGCCTGTAAGTTTCTATTTAACTGCATGAAAGAAACACCACTTTATTTTTCTTAAGTGGAATGGCATAACTAAAGTCAAGGTTGCTTTCACACAAAGCACACATTGTATTGATGGAGCATATTAACATTACTGCAACTCGAACTCTACCTTCTAAGCTAATGAAACTAAATTTCAAATAGAAAAGATGATAGTTCTAAAAATATCTACTCACAGCAACCACTTAACAAAGAAGGATCGGGCAAGGTCATGCATTGGAATTGAGCAAATATGCATCTTTTCAATTTTTTTGAGATGATAGTGATTTTTATTTTCATTTCCAGAAACTACTTATCAGAGCGCCGGGCATGGTGGCTCATGCCTGTAATTCTAGCACTTTGGGAGGCTGAGGAAGGCAGATAACCTGAGATCAAGAGTTCGAGACCAGCCTGGCCAACATAGTGAAACCCCGTCTCCATTAAAAATTAAAGAATTAACCAGGTATGGTGGCATGTGCCTGTAATCCCAGCTACTTGGGAGGCTGAGGTAGTAGAATCACTTGAACCCGGGAGGCGGAGGTTGCAGTGAACCGAGATCATGACACTGCACTCCTGCCTTGGCAACAGAGTAAGACTCCGTCTCAAAAAACAAACAAACAATAACAACAAAAAACTACTTATCAGCTGGGTGTGGTGGCTCATGCCTGTAATCCCAGCACTTTGGGAAACAAAGGCAGGTGAATCGCCTGAGGCCAGGAATTCAAGACTAGCCTGGCCAACGTGGTGAAACCCTGTCTCTAATAAAAATACAAAAATTAGGCTGGACGGGGTGGCTCACGTCTGTAATCCCAGCTCTTTGGAGGCTGAGGTGGGTGGATCACTAGGTCAGGATATCGAGACCATTCCTGGCTAACACTGTGAAACCCTGTCTCTACTAAAAATACAAAAAATTAGCCGGGCACGGTGGCGGGCACCTGTAGTCCCAGCTACTTGGGAGGCTGAGGCAGGAGAATGGCATGAACCCGGGAGGCGGAACTTGCAGTGAGCCGAGATTGCGCCACTGCACTCCAGCCTGGGTGACAGAGAGAGACTCGGTCTCAAAACAAAACAAAACAAAACAAATACAAAAATTAGCCAGGTGTGATGGCAGGTGCCTGTAAATCCCAGCTACTTAGGAGGCTGAGGCAGGAGAATCACTTGAACCCAGGAGGCAGAGGTTGCAGTGAGCCAAGAGCCCGCCACTGCACTCCAGCCTTGGTGACAAGAGCAAAACTCGGTCTCAAACAACAAAAAACTTGCTAGGTGCGGTGGCTGATACCTGTAATCCCAGCACTTTGGGGGGCCAGAGGTGAATCACAATGTCAGGAGTTCGACACCAGCTTGGCCAACATGGTGAAACTGCGTCTCTATTAATGATACAAATATTAGCTGGGCATGGTGTCACACAGCTGTAATACCAGCTACTTGGGAGGCTGAGGCAAGAGAATCGCTTGAACCTGGGAGGCGGAGGTTGCAGTGAGCCGAGATCTTGCCATTGCATTCCAGCCTGGGCGACAGGGTGAGACTCTGTCTAAAAAACAAAACAAAACAAAACGACTTATCAGAAGAATGGTAAAGGAAGAGCAGCAGAGCCTGAGCAGGCAAATGTTTCCTGGTTGAATTCTGACTTTGCCTCATTATTTTAGGGAAGCCAGTCCTCCCATCTCTGTCTACTAAAGTTTCTTAAATTTTTGAAGATGTGTTAATTATTGTAAGGGAGAAGACCACCCCTCATATTGTCTTATGCCCAATTTCTGCCTCCAGAGAAAGAAAAAGTAAAAACTAAAAGGCAAAATTGAAATCCACAAGCAGACAGCCCAACGCCACACCCTGGGCCCGGTAGTTAAAGATCGACTCCTGACCTAATCGGTTATGTTATGTATAGATTACATTGTATAGAAAAGCACTGTGAAAATCCCTATCCTGTTTTGTTCCGATCTAATTACCGGTGCATGCAGCCCCCAGTCACGTACCCCCTGCTTGCTCAATCGATCACGACCCTTTCACGTGCACCCCCTTAGAGTTGTGAGCCCTTAAAAGGGACAGGAATCGCACTCGGGGAGCTCGGCTCTTGAGGTGGGAGTCTTGCCGATGCCCCTGGCCGAATGAATAAACCCCTTCCTTCTTTAACTTGGTGTCTGAGGAGTTTTGTTTGCAGCTTGTCCTGCTACAATTGTACAGTCTAAACTTGTTGCAACAAGGAGATCTAAAAAAATACAGTGGCATAAACAAGAGAGACTTTTTAAAATTTTTATTTTATTTTATTTTTTTGAGATGAAATCTCACTCTGTCTTGAGGCTAGAGTGCAATGGCACAATCTCGGCTCACTGCAACCTCCGCCTCCTGGGATCAAGCAATTCTCCTGCTTCAGCCTCCTGAGTAGCTGGGACTACAGGTGCACACCACCACGCCTGGCTAAATTTTTGTATTTTAGTGGAGATGGGGGTTTCACCATGTTGACCAGGATGGTCTTGATCTCCTGACCTCATGATCTGCTTGCCTCGGCCTGCCAAAGTGCTGGGATTACAAGCGTGAGCCACCGCACCTGGCTGAGACATTTATTATCTTTCAATTTTTATTTTTATTATTTATTTATTTATTTATTCTTTTTGAGACGGAGTCTCGCTCTGTCGCCGAGGCTGGAGTGCAGTGGCGCAATCTCAGCTCACTGCAAGCTCCGCCTTCTGGGATCATGCCATTCTCCTGCCTCAGCCTCTTGAGTAGCTGGGACTACAGGTGCCCGCCACCGTGCCCGGCTAATTTTTTGTATTTTTAGTAGAGACAGGGTTTCACCGTGGTCTCGATCTCCTGACCTTGTGATCCGCCCACCTCGGCCTCCCGAAGTGCTGGGATTACAGGCGTGAGCCACCGCGCCTGGCCTCAATTTTTATTGAGACATGGTCTCACTCTGTAGCCCAGGCTGGAGTGCAGTTCACTGCAGCCTCAACCTTCTGGACTCAGGTGATCCTCCCACTTCAGTCTCCTGAGTAGCTGAGACTGCAGGTGTGTACCATCATGCAAAGCTAATTTTTTTTTTTTTTTTTTTGAGACAGAGTCTCTCTCTGTCACCTGGACTGGAGTACAGTGATGCAATCTCGGGTCACGACAAGCTCTGCCTCCCAGGTTCAAGCGATTCTCCTGCCTCAGGTAGCTGGGACTACAGGCATGCACCACCATGCCCGGCTAATTTTTGTATTTTTAGTAAAGACATGGTTTCACCATATTTGCGAGGCTGGTCTCGAACTCCTGACCTTGTGATCTGCCTCGGCCTCCCAAAGTGCTGGGATTACAGGTGTGAACCACTGCGCCTGGCCATGCCCAGCTAATTTTTGGAATTTTTTTTTTTTCAAGAGACAGGGTCTGACTGTGTTGCCCAGGCTGGTTCTGGCTTCAAGTGATTCTTCTATCTTAGCCTCCCCAACTGCTGGCATTATGTGCACGAGGCACCATGCCCAGCCTCAAGATAGATATTTATATCTCTTTCATCTAACGGTTGAAAGATAGGTCGTCCTGGGCTGGTAAAGAGACTGCCATCTTCAACATGTGGCTTTTGTTTCAGGGTCCAAACTGGCTTACTTTTACGTCCCAGCCAAAAGAATGGAGGAAAGGACAAGTTGAAGGAATGCCAGTTTCTTTAAGGAAAAGACCTGCTAGCAACAGAAATACCTTCTGCTCACATTTGAACTTAGACAAATGGCCACAATTAACTGTAATAGTTTTGCTGGATAGCCTAACAAAAATTCCAGAGTATCATTAAAGAATTGACTATCATCAGTCTCTGCTCTAATAATTTAGGTGTAGTCAAGATACTTGATCAGAGTTGTCTAGTTGTAGTGGCTCCAGGAAAGACATTCCCCTAGAACGAAACCTCCAGACTTTGGAAAAACACACTTCAGGAAAGGAGTATCAACACCTTGAGGCTGAAATGTGTTTGACCCCACTTCATATAATGGGGTCAGAGGCACATCTGATCAATGATGTGCATCGGGACATTCTCGCTAATTTTTTAATTTGGGAAAAATATTCACTCCTAAGACTAATACAGTTATCTAAGGATTTGCTTGAAGATGATCTGGGAGTGGGTGGTGACAGAAGTAGTATGTAAAAATGAAGCAAGATTGGCCATGAGTTGTTCATTGTTGAAGCTGGTGATAAGCACATGCAGATTTATGATACCATTATCTCTTCTTCTGCATATGTTAATTTTAACTTTTCCATATGACAAAGTTTAAAATGGAAATGATAATAGCTAAAATCTATATAAGGAACTACAGATTTGTCAACTTTTTTCATAGGTATTATCTTCATAAGAACTGAATAAATTTCATGGCAATTGTGATCATTCCCCTCAATTTATCTTAAAGAATGGAAAATATGATTAAACAGTATAAATATATTTATGAAATTCAAACAAATGTTAAAAGTGAAAGTTTAAAAGTGCTTAAAAATCATGGTTTTACTGTTTGTCATCTTTTTATTATCTATTTTTATTATCTTCCTAGTTAAATCCCTTTGAAGAATAAAATTCAATCAGGTGCAGTGACTCATGCGTATAATCCCAGCACTTTGGGAGGCTGAGGCAGGAGGATTGTTTGAGCCCAGGAGTTCGAGATCAACCTGGGCAACAGAGTAAGACCCCATATCTAAAAGAAATAAAAAATTAGCTGAATGTGGTGGCATGTGCCTGCATTCTCAGTTACTCGGGAGGCCGAGGCAGGAGGAGTGCTTGAGCTCCAGAGGTTGAGGCTGCAGTGACCTGTGATTACAGCACTGCACTCAGCCTGGTGATAGAGCAAGACCCAATCTCAAAAAAAAAAAAAGAATAAATTTATACCATGTAATATCAGAGCAATTTATCTTCTGAGAAGAGAGGAAGAGAGTAAAGAACATAATCTTTTGTTACAATGTGGTGTAATGTGAAGAGACTGAGGTGTGGAGTTAGAAATCTGACTTAAGTCTTTAATCTACTAGCTTTGGACTTTGGGCATGCCGCTAAATTTCACTGCCTCTTGGTTTTCTGATTTAACAAGTGATGTTAGTATTTAATTTGTAGGATTGTATTGAGGATAGGTGCATAATAAATGGTAATTATCATTATAAACAAATAGATCTATTTCTTTTTCCCTTTTTGGTTGAGGTTCCCAAAGTAGTGTTTCAAGGAAAAATATTCTCCAATTTTCCTAGTCTCCTTCCACCTTTGATAGATTTCTGAAAGCGTTCAAGTCTAAAAAAATGCTTTCGGGCGGGACGCGGTGGCTCAGGCTTGTAATCCAACACTTTGGGAGGCCGAGGCGGGTGGATCACGAGGTCAGGAGATCGAGACCACCCTGGCTAACTCGGTGAAACCCCGTCTCTACTAAAAATACAAAAAAAAAAAAAAAAAAAAAAAATTAGCCAGGCGTGGTGGCGGGCGCCTGTAGTCCCAGCTACTACGGAGGCTGAGGCAGGAGAATGGCGTGAACCCGGGAGGCAGAGCTTGCAGTGAGCCGAGATCGCGCCACTGCACTTCAGCCTGGGCGACAGAGCAAGACTCCATCTCAAAATAAATAAATAAATAAATAAATAAATAAATAAATAAATAAATAAATAAATAAAGCTTTCTTAGTCTGCCTTTTCGATAAAAAGAGGTTTATCACAGTTTCGCAGGCTGTAGAGAAGCCTGGTGTCAGCATCTGCTTCTGCTGAGTGCCTCAGGCTGCTTCCACTTTTGCCTCCACTGAAGGCGAAGAGGAGCCTGCATGTGCAGAGATCACGTGGCAAGAGAGAAAGAAAGAGGTGAGGTGGGGGGTATTTTTCTCACAGGCTCTTTTTAACAACCAGCTATTGGGGAAACTAATGCAGTGAGAACTTACCCCCAAGGTGGGGCATTAATCTATTCTTGAGGGATCTACCCCATGACTCAAACACCTCCCATTAGGCCCTATCTCCAACATGAAGGATCAAATTTCAACAAGAGGTTTGGAGAGGACAAATATCCAAATTATAGCAGATACAAAGCAATTTACCATCATGATATAATGCGCCACCACGCCCAGCTAATTTTTGCATTTTCAGTAGATTTCACCATGTTGGCCGGGCTGGTCTCAAACTCCTGGACTTGGCCATCCACACATCTCAGACTCTCAATGTGCTGGGATTACAGGTGTGAGCCACTGTGCCTGGCCCCTCATTGATTTGTTATAAGTCTGGGCTTTAGTTTTTATATACATATGAATATATGCATTATTTTGCATATATATGCATATATTTTGCATATATATTTTTCTTTTCTTTCTTTTTTTCTTTCTTTCTTTTTTTTTTTTTTTGAGATGGAGTCTCACTCTGTTGCCCAGGCTGGAGTACAGTGGTGCAATCTCAGTTCACTGCAACTTCCAGGTTCAAGCAATTCTCCTGCCTCAGCCTCCTCAGTAGCTGGGATTACAGGTGTCCACCACCACCCCTGGCTAATTTTTGTATTTTTAGTAGAGATGGGGTTTCACCATGTTGGACCAGGCTGGTCTCGAATTCCTGATCTCAGGTGATACACCCACCTCAGCTTCCCAAAGTGCTGGGATTACAGGCATGAGTCACCAAGCCCAGCCTATATTTTTCACATGTATGAAAATAATAAACCCTTCTTCTTTTAAAAATTTCTTTTTTTTTTTTTTTTTGAGACGGAGTCTCGCTCTGTCACCCAGGCTGGAGTGCAGTGGCGCAATCTCGGCTCACTGCAAGCTCTGCCTCCCAGGTTCCCGCCATTCTCCTGCCTCAGCCTCCTGAGTAGCTGGGGACTACAGGAGCCTGCTACCACACCTAGCTAATTTTTTTTTTTTTTTTGAGACAGAGTCTCGCTCTGTTGCCCAGGCTGGAGTGTAGTGGCGTGATCTCTGCTCACTGCAACCTCCATCTCCCACATTCAAGTGACTCTCCTGCCTCAGCTTCCCGAGTAGCTGGGATTACAGGCACCTGCCACCACACCCAGCTAATTTTTGTATTTATAGTAGAGACGGGGTTTCACTGTGTTGGCCAGACTGGTCTCGAACTCCTGACCTCATGATCCATCCTCCTTGGCCTCCCAAAGTGCTAGGATTACAAGTGTAATCCACCACGCCTGGCTAATTTTTTTTGTTTGTTTGTTTTTTGAGACAGAGTCTCACTCCGTCGCCCAGGCTGGAGTGCAATGGCACGATCTCAGCTGACTGCAACCTCCACTTCCCGGGTTCAAGTGATTCTCCTGCCTCAGCCTCTTGACTAGCTGGGATTACAGGCGCATGCCACCACACCCAGCTAATTTTAATATTTTTAGTAGAGATGGGGTTTCATCGTGTTAGGCTGGTCTCAAACTCCTGACCTCATGATCCACCTGCCTTGGCCTCCCAAAGTGCTGAGATTACAGGTGTGAACCACCATGCCTGGCCTAATTTTTATATTTTTTTGTAGAGATGGGGTCTCACTGTGTTGCCCAGGCTGATCTCAATCTCCTGTCCTCAAGTGATGCTCCTGCCTAGGCCTCCCAAAGTGCTGGGATTACCAGCATGAGCAACCATGTCTGTCCTCAATTTTTAAAATTCTAGGCATTATTCTAAGTGCTTTTCAGATAGTAATTCATTTTATCTTCATAACAACCCTATGATGTTGAGATAGGCACTGTTACTTTTCCTTTTTTATGAATGCCGAACTTGGAGCAAAGGTTGTTCTCTGTACTTGGAATGCTCTTCTCCCAGATATCCGCAAGGCTATTTCCTCATTTCCTTGAAAGTTTTGTTCAAAACTGCCTTCTTATTGATGCCCACCGTCCTGTTACAAATTGAAATTCACCCCTTCTCCCAGTTCTTATCTGCCTTTCCTCGCTCTATTATTTTTTTCACCATAGCACTTATCACCTACTATAGTGGCTTTGTAATGTGCCTACTTGGCTAGACTGAACTACATTTCCCAGAATTATCTTCCTTGTACATTCTTAGAGTGGGCCACGGAGACATTTTGCATGAGATTTGGAAAGCAGAAAGGGAGCAGCAACATATTGTTTTCACTCTTAGAAGGTCAGCGCAGGCTGGGCACAGTGGCTCACATCTGTAATCCCAGCACTTTGGGAGGCCAAGGTGGGCAGATCCCTTTAGGTCAGGAGTTCGAGACCAATCTGACTAACATGGTGAAACACTGTCTCTACTAGAATACAAAAATGAGCCAGGCGTGGTGGTGGATGCCTAGTAATCACAGCTACTCCAGAGGCAGAGGCCCTGAATAGCTTAAATCTGAGAGGCAGAGGTTGCAGTGAGCCAAGATGGCGCCACTGCACTCCAGTCTGGGTGACAGAGTGACTGACTCAAAAGAAAAAAAAAAAAAGAGATCAGTGCAGAGGCACCAAGTGTCTTTGCACATTACACATGTGTTATTTATCTGCTGGCTTATCTCCTTGATGTGGGACAGAAGCTGCTGTAGCTCCCCACTGCCCACTTCAGTTTCTCTGCCTCCTGGGCCAGGTGCATGTTTAGCCTCATAATGAGGAGTGCCAGCTTCTGCAGAATACCCACATCGTCAAAGTTGGAGGTTAGGAGACTGAACAACAGGTTCATCTCCTAGTGGATTCCAGCTTATGTTTGTGAATTCCAATTGTTTGTTGTTGGAGCCAATCACAACTAAGTCCCTTATTTATTTAGAATTATTCTCTAGGGGGCAGCTTTATTATGTTGGACCACCTCCATAATGGAAGGGGTAGCACTTTTGTTCTCACTGGAATAGATACTCTATATAGGGATTTTCTCTGCCTGCACATAGAGGTTATGCCAAAATCACCATCCACAAATTTATAGAGTGACTTATCCACAATCATGGTATTCCATGTAGCATCACCTCTGATGTAGGAAGTCTTTTTGTTTGTTTGTTTTGTTTTTTGTTTTGAGACAGAGTCTTACTCTGTCACCCAGGCTGGAGTGCAGTGGCAGCATCTTGGCTCACTGCAACCTCCACCTCTCAGGTTCAAGTGATTCTCCTGCCTCAGCCTCCCAAGTAGCTGGGATTACAAGCACACACCACCATGCCAAGCTAATTTTTTGTATTTTTAGTAGAGACAGGGTTTCACCATGTTGGCCAGGCTAGTCTTGAACTCTTGACGTCAAGTGATCTGCCCACCTTGGCCTCCCAAAATGCTGGGATTACAGGTGTGAGCCACTGCACCCGGCCTAGGAAGTATTTGTATAGAAATGAAATACAGCAATGGAACTATGCTTATATTGATAAAATTCACCAGTCTTGCCCTGTCCCCCTCATCCTAAAGCCACTGGCCCGATGGAATGGTGGAATGGCTTTTTGAAGACTCGTTTCTGGCACCAGCTAAATAGCATATGGCATACCTTGTGAGACCTAGACAATGTCCCCCAGGATGTAGTATATGCTCTAAATCAGAAAATAACATAGGTCAGATGCAGTGGTTCATGCCTGTAACCCCAACACTTTGAGAGGCCAAGGTGGGAGGATCGGTTGCGGCTAGGAGTTTGAGAGCAGCCTGGGCAACATAGCAAGATCCTGTTTCTACAAAAAAAAAAAGGAAAAGAAAGTAACATAGATGGTGCTCTTTCTTCTATAGCCAAGATTCATGGGTCTGGGAATTAAGGTGGTGGTGAGATTGGACATGGCTCCTTTCATTATTATTCTTAGTGATCTGCTAGGAAACTTTTTTTGCTTCCTATCCCTGAGACTTTGAGTTCTGCTAGCTCAGAGGACTTATTTCCCAAAGTAGGATGCTTACAGTAGAGGACATAGCAATGGTTCCATTAAAGTGAACGTTGAGACTGCCACATGGTCACTTTGGGCTCATTATGCCAATGAATCAACAGACAAAATAGAGGGTAACTACCTGGAGTGATTGGTTCTGGCTACCAGGGGAAAATTGGGTTGCTTCTACACAATGGGGATAGGGAAAAGTATATCTGGAATGTGGGTGATCCCTGGAGTGCTGTTAATTCTCCTATGTCCTGTGATTAAAGTCAAGGGAGAAACTCTAACAACCCAGTTCAGAGGGGACTGCTAATGATCCCGACCCTTCAGAAATGAAGATCTGGGATACCCTACCAGTCAAGGAACCATGACCAGATGAGGTGCTTGCTAAGGACAAAGGGTCTATGGAACGGATAGTAGTCATAAATATCTGCTGTGACTAGGTGACCATAAGTAAAAATGAGGACCATAATAGTTATCAGTATTGTTTGTTTGTTTGTTTGTTTTGTTTTGAGACAGGGTCTGGCTCTGTTGCCCAGGCTGGAGTGCAGTGTTGTAATCTCAGCTCACTGAAACTTCTGCCTCCCAGGCTCAAGTCATCCTCCCACCTCAGCCTCCGGAGCAGCTGTGCCACCATGTTCAGCTAGTTTTTTATATTTTTGGTAGAGACAGTGTTTCCCTTTGTTGCCCAGGCTGGTCTCAAACTCCTGACCTCAAGCAGTCCACCCACCTCAGCCTCCCAAAATGCTGGGATTACAAGCGTGAACTACTGTGCCTGGACTAATTATCAGATAAACTGAGAAAATTGCTCTAGCCACATTAGTAATTACACAAACCTCTGAATGCTTTATAGAGTTTACCTATTACTGAAATTATTCTGGAATTTCCATTTCCAAGCAAAATAAAAATATTTTTTATTTTATTGTGATGATTGCCAAACAAAAAAAAATATTTTTTAAAGCTTCCTTTATTAGTTTAAGCACATTACATAATATTAAAATGAACCAACTAAATGTTGCCCACTAGAGATTTTGATTTAATATTTCACACATTCAAAATTAGCCCATCGGTCAGGAATAGTGGCTCATGCCTGTAATCTCAACATTCTGGGAGGCCAAGGCAGGTGGATTGCTTAAGTCCAGGAGTTTGAGACCAGCCTGGGCTACTTGGTGAAATCCCATCTCTGTGAAAAAAAAAGAAAAAAGTTAGCCAGGAGCGGTGTTGCGTGCCTGTAGCTACGTGGGAGACTGAGGCAGGAGAATCTCTTGAACCCGAAAGATAGAGGTTGCAGTGAGATAAGATCGTGCCGTTGCCCTCCAGCCTGGGCAACAAGAGTGAAACTCTGCCACCAAAAAACAAAACAAAAACAAAACAAAACAAAAAACAAAGCCGGGCGCGGTGGCTCATGCCTGTAATCCCAGCACTTTGGGAGACTGAGGCAGGCAGATCACAAGGTCAGGAGTTCAAGACCAGCCTGACCAACATGGAGAAACCCTGTCTCTACTAAAAATACAGAAACTAGCCAGGTGTGTTGGCATGCACCTGTAATCTCAGCTACACAGGAGGCTGAGGCAGGAGAATTGCTTGAACTCTATAGGCGGAGGTTGCAATGAGCCGAGATTGCACCACTGCACTCCAGCCTGGGCAACAGAACAAGACTCCGTCTCAAAAAACAAAACAAAACAAACAAAAAAACCTAGCACATCCAGGCACAGCTGAGGCAGTGATTGTTTCATGTTAGTTTTGATAGCTCTTTGTAAATATCCCCAACACAATACTTACCACCTTATAGTCATTTGTTCACTGATACAGTTCCCAGGCTAGACTACAAAGTCTACAAAGGCATTTTGTTGTTGTTTTTTTGTTTTTTTGTTTTTTTTTTTTTGAGACAGAATCTGGCTCTGCTGCCCAAGGTGGAGTGCAGTGGCACTATCTGGGCTCACTGCAACCTCTGTCTCCCAGGTTCAAGCAATTCTCCCACCTCAGCCTCCCAAGTAGCTGGGATTACAGGCACACACCACCACGCCAGGTTAATTTTTTTTTTTTTTTTTTTGAGACGGAATCTCGCTCTGTCGCCAGGGCTGGAGTGCAGTGGCCGGATCTCAGCTCACTGCAAGCTCTGCCTCCCGGGTTTACGCCATTCTCCTGCCTCAGCCTCCTGAGTAGCTGGGACTACAGGCGCCCGCCACCTCGCCCGACTAGTTTTTTGTATTTTTTTAGTAGAGATGGGGTTTCACCGTGTTAGCCAGGATGGTCTCGATCTCCTGACTTCGTGATCCGCCCATCTCGGCCTCCCAAAGTGCTGGGATTACAGGCTTGAGTCACCGCGCCCGGCCCAGGTTAATTTTTATAATTTTTTTATTTTAATAGAGGTGGGGTTTCACCATGTTACCAGGCTGGTCTCGAATTCCTGACGTCAAGTGATCTGCGTGCCTCAGCCTCCCAAAGTGCTAGGATCACAGGGTGAGCCACTGCACCCGGACCATAAAGACTTTTTTTTTGTTTTTATATCAAGAGTTTAGCTAATGTCCAGATCCTAGAAATACACTATCTGTGGAAAAAATAAGTTTTCATTATGTGTGGTTGAATAAATGAATGAACAGTGCATGTGTATAAATGAGTAATTCTAAAGTTACTAAAAACTGAGGACAGTAAATAAACATTCTTAGAGTCATTTAAGAAAGGTGTAGGGGCTGGGCGCGGTGGCTCACACTTGTAATCCCAGCACTTTGGGAGGCTGAGGAGAATCCACCTCAGCCTGGGTGATGGAGTGAGAATCTATCTAAAAAAAGAAAAAATGACACTCCAGCCTGGGTGATGGAGTGAGAATCTATCTAAAAAAAGAAAAAAAAAAGAAAGGTATAATGAAAAGAATTTTGGAATCAGAGAGATGGGGATTTGAAAGCTGCGTTTGCAACTTTTTTTTTTTTTTTTTTTTTTTTTCCTGAGACAGAGTTTTGCTCTGTCACCCAGGCTGGAGTGCAGTGGCATGATCTCAGCTTACTGCAACCTCCACCTCCCAAGTTCAAGCGATCCTCCTGCCTCAGCCTCCCAAAAATAGCTGGTCTTGAACTCCTGACCTTAAGTGATCTGACAGCCTTGGCCTTGGAACTTATTCTTAAGCATTAGGCACCTCACTTAAGATTCTCAGAGTCCAGGTGTATTGACTCACACCTGTAATCGCAGCACTGTGGGAGGCTAAGGTGGGCAGATCACCTGAGATCAGGAGTTCGAGACCAGCCTGACCAACAGGGTGAAACCCCATCTCTACTAAAAATAGAAAAATTAGTCAGGCATGGTGGTGTATGCCTGTAATCCCAGCTACTCAGGTGACTGAGGCAGGAGAATTGCTTGAACCTGGGAAGCAGAGGTTGCAGTGAGCCAAGATTGCACCACTGCACTCCAGTCTGGGCAACAGAGCGAGAGTCCGTCTCAAAAAACAAACAAGCAGACAAACAAAAGGACTCTCAGATCTCAAGTTCCTCTTTTGCAAAACTGGATAATATCTTGCAGAGTGTGTGTGTGTGTGTGTGTATAGGGTGTATATACTGTGTGTGTGTGTGTGTATATATATACTGTGTGTGTATATATACACACTGCAAGATATCTCATTTTGCTATATATATATATATATATATATTCTTTTTTTTGAGACAGGGTCTTACTTTGTTGCCCAAGCTGGAGTACAGTGGCACAATGATGGCTCACTGCAGCCTTGATCTCCTGGGTTCGCATAATCCTCCCACCTCCGCCCCCTGAGTAGCTGGGAATACAGGCACAAGCCACCATGCCTGACTAATTTTTAATTTTTTGTAGAGACAGGGGAGCGGGGGGTCTCGTTTGTTGCCAAGGCTGGTCTTGAACTCCTGGACCAAAGCAATCCACCTGCCTTAGCCTCCCAAAGTGCTGGGATTACAGGAATGAGCCACCACGACCTGCCTTATCTTGCAGTATTGTTATGAGGATTAGAGATCATTTACACAATCAACACAGTGCTGAGCTCAGAATAGGTGCTCAATGAAAGTTCTATCACTGTTTACTGCATGTATCCAGGAATAATTCAACTAAACAAATCCTTATAATATGAATTATGACAATTTCTGTATGCATTGAGTTTATTATAATTATTTAGAAAACACAAAGCAATGTATGACACTATGGTTCATAGCTGGATTTTTGAAAAACTTAGGCTATTCTTTTTTTTTTTTTTTTTTTTTGAGACGGAGTCTCGCTCTGTCGCCCAGGCTGGAGTGCAGTGGCGCGATCTCGGCTCACTGCAAGCTCCGCCTCCTGGGTTCACGCCATTCTCCTGCCTCAGCCTCCCGAGTAGCTGGGACTACAGGCGCCCACAACCGCGCCCGGCTAATTTTTTGTATTTTTAGTAGAGACAGGGTTTCACCGTGGTCTCGATCTCCTGACCTTGTGATCCGCCCGCCTCGGCCTCCCAAAGTGCTGGGATTACAGGCGTGAGCCACCGCGCCCGGCAAACTTAGGCTATTCTTATAAACCTTGGGCAGGTCCCTCAAACTTTGAGTCTTCAGAAGTCCTCAACTATAAAATTATTAGCTCAATACCTGTCCTGTCTATATCACAGGACTATTAGAAGAATCAAATATGAAAATGGGTTTTGTAAATTGTAAAGTGCTAAACAAATCCTAATTGTTTTTTTATCTTCAATCTGAGTGCTTCAACTATAATTATAAGAATATATATCTATTGTTTTGGGAAGGAGTCTCGCTCTGTCACCCAGGCTGGAGTGCAGTGGCGTGATCTCAGCTCACTGCAACCTCCTCCTCCTGGGTTCAAGCGATTCTCCTGCCTCAGCCTCCAGAGTAGCTGGGACTATAGACGGTCGGCTAATGTTTTTGTATTTTTAGTAGAGACGGGGTTTCACCACGTTAGCCAGGATAGTCTTGATCTCCTGACCTCATGATCTGCCTGCCCCAGCCTCCCAAAGTGCTGGGATTACAGGTGTGAGCTACTGCACCCGGCCAAGAATATTTCTTTAAATCACTGCATTATACCTTAATGCACTTTTGCTCGCTTGTCCATTTTCTATAGTTTAAAGTGAACTAAAACTTGCCACTTAATTCACAAAGCTATCATGAGGCCTGATGACCTAATGTTTATATAGATTTAAACACTTAGGGCATTGGGCATTTGCATCAGAGTGACTTACCATCTGTCATTGTGGAACTCTGAAAGGTCAATTAATCAATTACAATAGTAGGTAAAATAATTTTGTGTAAATAGTCACCATCTAACAAGGCTCCTTAATTTCTTTTATAAACTTTGAGAGGTCTGCTCTGACTGGTATGCCAGGAGTAAAGTCTTATCTAAAGAGACATAGACATTCCAATTGCCAAGAAGTTTTTTTGTTTGTTTGTTTTTGTTTTTGTTTTGAGACAGAGTCTCGCTCTCTCGCCCAGGCTGGAGAGCAGTGGCGCTATCTTGGCTCACTGCAATCTCCACCTCCCGGGTTCAAGCGATTCTCCTGCCTCAGGCTACCGAGTAGCTGGGATTACAAGCATGTGCCACCATGGCCGGCTAATCTTTTTGTATTTTTAGTAGAGATGGGGTTTCACCATTGCCATCAAGTTTTAAAGGCAAACTGTTATGTATCATTCTGTACTCATTATCATAGTTCTGCTCATTGAAAACTCACTGTTGTTTAAGTAGACTTAAAAACTTTCACAACGTCAGTGACACATTTCAACAGGTACCTAATGTGTCACTGGCTTTTCCCATAACCTTTCCCTTAGACACTTTAGGGCAAGAGCCGTTCATATGAACAAACTGTGATGGTCCTAGGCAGGATGGGAACATTGACTCTGTGTTTACGTGAGGTGGGGAAGTCCTATGGGGTTTTTTTGTGGTTGATGCTTGTTTCTTTATATGTGGCTTCATAGTTAACAGTTTCTGAACTTTAGCTGCACATCAAAATCACCAAGGAATACACCTCAGACCTACTGTGACAAATAATACAAGGAGGAATCCCAAAAACAATATTTTGAACAAATTCCAGGTCCTTCTCATATAATCAACCAAGGCTCTTTGTCTGTGGACCGCTGGGAATCTCTGGTTCACCTTGCCTTGGTATTGCCTCCCTCTTCTTTATTTTTAGTGCTTTCTCCTTTGTTAGTGGTTCTGTATTTCCCAGGGTCCCCAATGTCAGGACAAAATCTATCTGATATGTTGTTAACACCCTAGTGTGACTTCATTTAATGTGCTATTTCTTCAGAAATGCTAATGGTGGGATTTGAGACTCTATGACAGCTTCGGGTGGGGGTGGTTGAGGGAGGAAAGGCTTTGCTTCCTGGTCCCACAAATGACATTACTTAGGGAATAGCTTCCTTTCACCTATCCATAAAGTCAGTCCTACATATGCATCGTTTTACGGAAATGAATTTCAGGAAGACAGCGCAAATGAAGCCAATGGAAAATCTGGATGGCACCTGGAATCTTAATTTGCAAGTCCCTATTGAACACAATTTCCTGGTTTTCTTTTCTTCTTCTTCCTTTTTAAATTAGAGCATACGTGAGAAAGATTTTTTCAAGAATAGAGGATTGCTCTCACTGGAATTATTCAACACAGTCTGGATCCTAATTTAGCGGGGACATTTTAAAGAAGATTAAACATTGGATTTGAATCTTTAAATAATCCTTAATATTTTTTTCTGTCCCAAAGACTTTATGGTCCTCTGACATAGTAAAAGTTATTTTTTTGATTAGGCATTTCTCCAGTTGATGACAAGTAGGAATAAGCCTTTATTTTGATGCATGTCTGTTAGCTGCTTCAGTTTGACCTGTACCTGGGAGCCCCTGCCCAAGGCTACCATAAGACTTAGAAAGGACCCTTTTCAGGACACTAGGATTTCCACAGGAGTCCAAACAGCCCTTAAAATCGCTCTCCTGGCCCAGGTTCTGCTCTTTTCTCCTAGGAATTATTGCATTAGTTCCCTAATCAACGGTGGTCTCTTGTCTTCCTACAATCCCTCCTTCAAATTATTGCCAGAGTTGAATTTATTTATTTATTTATTTATTCTGAGATAGGTCTCACTCTGTCACTCAAGCTGGAGTGCAGTGGTGTGATCATAGCTCACTGCACCCCTGACCTCCTGGGCTCAAGCAATCCTCCCACCTCAGCCTCCTTAGTAGCTGGGACTACAGGTATGTGCCACCACACCCAGCTAATTATTTTATTTTTTGTAGAGATGGGTCTTGCTATGTTGCCCAGACTGGTCTCAAACTCCTGGGTTCAAACGATCCTCCTGCCTCGGTCTCTCAAATTGGGACTGTAGGCAAGAGCCACCATGTTCAGCACAGAGTTGAATTTCTAAATTTAAATGTGTTTATGTCACCTTCCTATTTCGTTGGGCACCCTATCTTTTTCCAGATACAGTTCAAGTTCCTTAAGATACATTCACCCAGTGTACCCAAACCTTTTTAATGCTCTCATTTCCATCAGACTTTCCAAAATTCTCATTATGTTAGTATTCCTGCCATAAACCATCTGCAATTCCTTGAATTCTCTAAGTCTTCATGCTTCTGGGGGTTTTGCAAAAACTGTTTCCTCTGCCTGGGACAGGAGTCCCTCCTTCATTTTGTTTCTTTATTGATTTCCTCAAGAACCAATTTTGAAGTCAATTCTCTTTCTTTCTTTCTTTTTCTTTTCTTTTTTTTTTTTTTTTTTTTTTTTTTGAGACGGAGTCTCGCTCTGTCACCCAGGCTGGAGTGCAGTGGGGCGATCTCAGCTCACTACAAGCTCCGCCTCTTGGGCCCGCGCCATTCTTCTGCCTCAGCCTCCCGAGTAGCTGGGACTACACGCATCTGCCACCGCGCCCGGCTAATTTTTTGTATTTTTAGTAGAGACGGGGTTTCACCGTGTTAGCCAGGATGGTCTCCATCCCCTGACCTTGTGATCTGTCTGCCTCGGCCTCCCAAAGTGCTGGGATTACAGGCGTGAGCCACCGCGCCCGGCCTTTTATTTATTTATTTTTTTTGAGGTGGAGTCTCACTCTGTCACCCAGGCTAGCTTACAGTGGTGAAATCTTGGCTCACTGCAACCTCAGCCTCCCTGGTTCAAGCAGTTCTCCTGACTCAGTCTCCCGAGTAGCTGGGATTACAGGCATGTGCCACCACGCCTGGATAATTTTTGTATTTTTAGTAGAGACGGGGTTTCACCGTGTTGGCCAGGCTGGTCTCAAACTCCTGACCTCAGGTGATCCACCCACCTCGGCCTCCCAAAGTGCTGGGATTACAGGCATGAGCCACCGCCCCTGGCCTCAATCAACTGTATTTAAATCAGGTTTGATTCCATAGGAGTGTGAAAAGTGTCTGTCTTTTGAAGTCTGAGGGCATTTGATATACCTTCACTATAGCTGTAGTTGCAATGTGCTGCAATTGATTTTCTTATTCACTTTCCTTACTATGCTGTGAGGACCTTGAAAGCTGGAATTACTTTCACCTACATATTTCTCAGAATCTAGCATAAAAAGGCATATAACAAATAACCCTGGAATTAATGACCCTTGAAATAGATGACTCCTAACTCCAGGACCTTATGAAGCATGAGGGCAGACTCATGGTCAGCTAACATGGTCACCAACAGAAATTGTAATGAATGGAAAAACAACCACCAGATGACGTGGGAATATCCCAAAGGACCAGACCACAATGGGATATGATATACGATTGAAATATGGTTCAGCCTACAAATTCTGGATGGAGAGAGACCTAGAACCTCAAGAAGATGTCCATAAGGTTGTAAGAAGTAGCATGGAATGAGAATGGAGTTGGTGGTGATGGTGCAGAATGCAAGTATTTTCTTGAATTTGTGTAGAGATAGTTTTTATGATAGCTTAAGTCACCAACTATACCATGTTCCTACTCGAAGAAAAAACACCTAGAAGGCAGGTCCCACAGATTACAGTTGACCTTTTCCCCTGCAAAATCTTGAGTATTCACTTTTGATTATAATAGTAGGTAAACTAATTTTGTGTAAATAAAGTACAAGTGACCATAATGAAATTATATACTGGGTGAATCATGATCTCCCATACTATCCGACAAATAATAATGATATTGTACTTGCTTATGACCTTAACAGAAATTAAATGCCATATGTGCACTTCTAGCAACTTCTAGTAAGTGTTTGTTATAAATGGAGCCTACAAATGCGGTGAAATTAAAAAAATACATTTGAAGATTATTTTAAAATATAGATTTCTATAGTCACTGGAAAAAGTCACCTAGCACAGTGGCTCACACCTGTAATCCCAACACTTTGGGAGGTTGAGGTGGCGGGGATTGCTTGAGCCCAGAAGTTTGAGACCAGCTTGGGCAACACAGTGAGACCCCATCTCTACAAAAAATAAAAATTAACCAGGCATGGTGGTGGGTGCTTGTAGTCCCACCTACCTACTTGGGAGGCAGAAGTGGGAGAATTGCTTGAGCCCGGGAGTTGAGGGCTGCAGTGAGCCATGATTGCACCATTGCACACCAGCCTGGGTGATAGAAAAAAAAGAAAAGACAAAAGTACTACCCAACGTGCAATTTGCCATTCACTTTTTTCATCTTGTATTACTTCTTATTCAAATATGGAGGTATTGTTTATAAACCAGCTTTAGGACAACTTCCATGTCCCTTAGCCTGCACATGTAAAAACATATATACATATGTTTTAACTGAACAAACATTTATTTAATACTGATCATGGCTGGGTGTGGTGGCTCACACCTGTAATCCCAACATTTTGGGAGGCTGAGGTGGGCAGATCACTTGAGGTCAAGATTTCGAAACCAGCCTAACCAATATGATGAAACCCCTGTCTCTACTAAAAATACAAAAAAAATTTAGGCAGGCATGGTGGCGGGCACCTGTAATCTCAGCTATTTGGGAGGCTGAGGCAGGAGAATTGCTTGAACCTGGGAGACAGATGTTGCAGTGAGCCAAGAGATTTCACCATTGAACTCCAGCCTGGGTGACAGAAAGAGACTCCATCTCAAACAAACAAACAAAACAATTGATCATGAAAAAAGTTTGTAGGTGTATGGTATATACCTATATGTGTGTACATATAGATACACACACGTATATCTTCATATATGATATAAAGATTTCATTACAATACGGAGCCTGGTTTCAAATGTAGTGGGGAACTAATACCGTACATATTAAATGTGGTACATAAGAAATAAGCACCTCCAAAATCTTTTCACAGTGAAAATTCTCATTCCTCTGATGTCCTTCAGATCAGTAGGGTATATCCTGCTCTAGACCCTAGGATATGTTTCAACAGGCCTCTCAGAGCTTAACTCGCAGCCTAGCATTTTCTTTTTCCACATATTTTTTTTTCTTTTTTTTTTTTTTGAGATGGAGTTTCGCTTTTGTCATCCAGGCTATAATGCAATGGCGCAATCTTGGCTCACTGCAACTTCCATCTCCCGGGTTCAAGCGATTCTCGTGCCTCAGCCTCCCAAGTAGCTGGGATTACAGGCACCCACCACCACACCCAGCTAATTTTTGTATTTTTTAGTAGAGATGGAGTTTCACCATGTTGGTCGGGCTGGTCTCAAACTCCTGACCTCAGGTGAACTGCCCACCTCGGCCTCCCAAAGCACTGGGATTACAGGCGTGAGCCATGCCTAGCCTTTTCATAGAATTTTTTTTCCAAAGAAAATTTATTTTCCCAGGAGTCAGCTGCCTTAAATCCTTTCAGAACCAAGACAGGTTAAAACAAATAAATATTGAGGTAGAATTGGAGTGGGAAAACATACAAATACAACTACCATTTCCTTTAAACAATATCTAAGAAAATAATAGTCACTACTTACTAGATTCTTCTATTTGGTAGAGCTATGTGCTAAATTTACCTATATTTCCTTTACTTCCTTATCCCTTTCTGCATTTACAAAATCACCTTCCTATGTGTCTACCAATAGAGCTATTTGGTTCTTCCTATGTGTCAGGTATCTCACTAGCTCTACCAAATAGAAGCTGGTGAGATACTTAGCACATAGGAAGAACCTAATATTATCTCCATTTTTATAAGTTAGGAAAACAAAGCTCAGAGAGATAAATAACTTGACCAATATCACCATATAGCTAGACAGTGACATAGCTAGGATTTTATCAAAGTATCTGACTCCGAAGTCTTATGTTTTTCCTAAGTCATGGTGTTAAAGAAGGGGAGAAATTAATCCAAATATCATAGCCAATTTACCTTTCCCTTCATGCCTTTTTATTTTTTCATTTTTATTTTTTGAGATGGAGTCTTGCTCTCTCACCCAGGCTGGAGTGCAGTGGTGCGATCTCAGTTCACTGCAACCTCTGCCTCCCAGGTTCAAGTGATTCTCCTGCCTCAGCCTCCCGAATAGCTGGGACCACAGGCGCCCAGCTAATTTTTGTATTTTTAGTAGACACGGGTTTTACCATGTTGGCCAGGATGGTCTCCATTTCTTGACCTCGTGATCTGCCCGTCTTGGCCTCCCAAAGTGTTGGGATTACAGGCGTGAGCCACCGCACCCGGCCGCTTCATGCCTTTTTTCCTAATGTCCTTGTTTCCTGTGACATAGGCTCTCTTTGTCTATTGTGCTTCCTTTTCCTTTGGCTCTCAATTTAGGAACACACTGGCTTCAGAATATCCTTTCACAGTGGAAAACTTGTCAAAATCCCAAATACAGCAGAATTACTAAGTTTAAAAGTGATGAAACATGGCACAGACCATATCTGAAGGAATATGCAAGACACTGGTAACAGCATCTTTGAGAACTGGATAACTAGAGGACTGTTGTTAGAGGCAAGCCATATTCTATGTGCATGTGCGTGTATGCACATGCATGTACATGTGTGCATATATAATTTTGCAGTTTGACTTTTTTCTTTCTTTTTTTTTTTGAGACGGAGTCTCGCTCTATCGCCCAGGCTGGAGTGCAGCGGCTAGATCTGAGCTCACTGCAAGCTCCGCCTTCCGGGTTCATGCCATTCTCCTGCCTCAGCTTCCCAAGTAGCTGAGACTACAGGCGCCCGCCACCTCGCCCGGCTAGATTTTTGGTTTTTTTTGTTTTTTGTTTTTTTTTTTGAGACGGAGTCTCGCTCTGCCGCCCAGGCTGGAGTGCAGTGGCCGGATCTCGGCTCACTGCAAGCTCCGCCTCCCGAGTTCACGCCGTTCTCCTGCCTCAGCCTCCCGAGTAGCTGGGACTACAGGCGCCCGCCACCTCGCCCAGCTAGTTTTTTGTATTTTTTTTAGTAAAGACGGGGTTTCACCGTGTTAGCCAGGATGGTCTCGATCTCCTGACCTCGTGATCCACCCGCCCCGGCCTCGCAAAGTGCTGGGATTACAGGCTTGAGCCACCGCGCCCGGCCTGACTTTTTTGTTTTTATACTATGTTCACGTGTTACCTATTTAAAAGAGGTGATTAGGCCAGATGCAGGGGGTCAGGCCTGTAATCCTAACACTTTCGGAGGCTGAGGAGCGTGGATTGCCTGAGCTCAGGAGTTCAAGACCAGCCTAGGCAACAAGGTGAAACCCCGTCTCTACTAAAATACAAAAAAGTAGGCTGGTATGGTGGTGCGGGCCTGTAATCCCAGCTATTAGGGAGGCTGAGGCACGAGAATTGCTTGAACCCGGTAGACGAAGGTTGCAGTGAGCCAAGATCGTACCACTGCACTCCAGCTTGGGCGACAGAGTGAGACTCTCTCAAAAAAAGAGAAAGAGGTGATTATTCAGAATGATGCCTATTAGGAAAGAGTTCAGGGATATTTTGTATCTTGTGTGTGTCAGTGAATGCTTTGTACCTTGGGCTCTGGTTACACTCTGTCTTTTGCCATCTTAGGAAATACTAGCTGATGCCACTACTTCTCAGTGTCTGGATAGTAAACAACAAAAACAAAACCAAAACCTACCACCTTATCTTTGTAAGTATGCCAGAAGATGCCATAGCCTGTCGTTCCACTTTCTAAATGTCCTCAGTGTGAACATTCAGTCAGAGGAGTACTGACTTAGCATTCATAGAAAATTCTGTTTTGTGACTGCCTCATCTACCTGGAGTAAATCAATTCCTTATCATAATCATGCTGACATTGTATTCTGAGAACTCTCTCAGGAATGTTGTTCATATTTCCAGTCTTGTTCATTTTTAAACATTTGCCATTGAGAAAAATGTGCTATTAATATGAAATAATCCTTTCATTTGTATTGAAGTTACTATGTCTTGACAGAACATTCATTTCAATAACTAATCAGCTTATTCTTTCCCAGAGACCTATTTTAACAAGCTAATTTTAACAAATGAAAAAGTTGTGCCATTTACAGCTATATTCATCTGTCATGTGTACATCATAAATAGGTACATTCTATTCCCTCATAGAAGAGTTTTCCAAATACGGTCTATGGGAGAAAGATAAAAATTGGTTGGCATGGACTTGTTAATCGTGAATATAGCCCAACTGACAAAGCTAACCTAAGAAAAATATCATTGCAGCAAAAGACAAATTTTGAATTTGTGGCTCTAAGTGGATCTGTCTTCTTGTCAAATAAAAGAATGAGACAGTAATAGTGGTGATAAAATGCCCCTCTTTGTCTTTCCTTGGAAATAACTGGTAGCCGCAATTCCTGAACTTCTTTTGTATCTGCTCAACCTAATAAACTTTTTCCTTTAATCTTGGATGATGAATAGCACCTTAGTCACAGGTTACACAAATGAGCACCATTTATTTATGGTACTTGACTTCAATTCCTTTTCCTTTTGCCATCCTAGGCTTATTGACATCTATGGGTTCATGATTTTTTCTTTCAAATGCAAAGAAGGCTGTGGGGTGGGACCCTTTGAGATGAACTCAGCCTCACTGCATATCAGAAGAAAAATATGTTCACCTCTAAGAATTAAGGGGCACGGACAATAAAATGAGTCCCCTACTTATTTATTACTAATCAGAACAATTACCCCTTCCAGCTTGTCTTCTAGCGCATGATAATGTGCTCTTTAGAGCTTCGAGTGCGCCTTCTGAACATGATTGTTTCTTTCCTTCCTTCTCCTTACAGTCTCCTAAATCTAGAGTGTTTCTACCAATTTAGACTAGCTCTACTTCAGAAACTGTCAGAGAAGAAGGCTGACAACCAGTCAAGGGTACTCTGTATATAGTACTATAATAAGGATATGTTTTAGGACTAATTTTTTTTTTTTTTTTTTTTTTTTTTGAGACAGAGTCTTGCTCTGTCGCCCAGGCTGGAGTACAGTGGCGCCATCTCGGCTCCTGGGTTCACACCATTCTCCTGCCTCAGCCTCCCGAGTAGCTGGGACTACAGGCGCCCACCACCACACCTGGCTAACTTTTTGTATTTTTAGTAGAGACGGGGTTTCACCATGTTGGCCAGGATGATCTCGATCTCCTGACCTCATGATCCGCCCACTTTGGCCTCCCAAAGTGCTGAGATTACAGGCTTGAGCCACCGCCTCCGGCCTAGATTAATTTGTTACAGAGAAGGTGGAGGAGTTCTCTCCTACTTAAAGTCAACCTCTGCAACTGAGTTTTGATGCCTGTCCTTTTCCACCTTTCTGGGAAACCACACATCAATTATGCTTATTTCTCCTCGTTACTTAGTCATCATCAACTGAACCCTTCCCAACACCACTTTAACAATGCTCTCATCTCACCAAATTTAATACAAACGAATCCAAACAAAGTAAAACAAAATCCGGCCGGGCGCGGTTGCTCAAGCCTGTAATCCCAGCACTTTGGGAGGCCGAGACGGGTGGATCACGAGGTCAGGAGATCGAGACCATCCTGGCGAAAATGGTGAAACCCCGTCTCTACTAAAAAATACAAAAAAACTAGCCGGGCGAGGTGGCGGCCCCTGTAGTCCCAGCTACTCGGGAGGCTGAGGCAGGAGAATGGCGTGAACCCGGGAGGCGGAGCTTGCAGTGAGCTGAGATCCGGCCACTGCACTCCAGCCCGGGAGACAGAGCGAGACTCCGTCTCAACAAACAAACAAACAAACAAAATCCACATTTGACCTATATTTCCTTTACTGCCTTATCCTTTTCTGCATTTACAAAATCAAACTTTTATTTTTTTCCACTTCCATCTCCATTTCTTCACCTCTGCTGTATTATGGTTTCTGCTATCACTACTCCAAGAATAATGTCCTCCACAGGGCATTATTAATTATTTGTGGGTTTTTTTGTTTGTTTGTTTTTGAGATAGAATTTTGCTTTTGTTGCCCAGGCTGGGGTGCAATGGCGTCATCTTGGCTCACTGCAGCCTCTGCCTCCGGATTCTCATGCCTCAGCCTCTGGGAGAAGCTGGGAATACAGACGCCCGCCATCATGCCCAGCTAATTTTTTGTATTTTTAGTAGAGATGGGGTTTCACTATGTTGGCCAGGCTGGTCTCGAGCTCCTGGCCTCAGGTGATCCGCCTGCCTCGGCATCCCAGCATGCTGGGATTACAGGCATGAGCCACCGTGCCCGGCCTCAATTATTATTATTATTACTATTTTGAGACAGGGTGTCACTGTGTTGCCCAGGCTGGAGTGCAGTGGCATGATCTCAACTCACTGCAACCTCCACCTCCTGGGCTCAGGTGATCCTTCCACCTCAGCCTCCTGAGTAGCTGGGACCACAGGTGTATGCCACCACTTGGCTAATTTTTGTATTTTTTGTAGAGTCAGGGTTTCACCATGTTGTCCCGGCTGTTCTCAAACTCCTGGGCTCAAGCAGTCCACCTGCCTCAGCCTCCTAAAGTGCTAGGATTACAGGATTACAGGCGTGAGCCACCACGCCCAGCCCTCCACAGGGCATTAAATGTTTGAGTACCTCATGTCTGGTTTCTAGGCCTTTTTCTCTTCTTACTCTAAACTTGGTCTTAGGCAATCTCATCTAAACCGACAACTTCATTTATACTGACAACTCTAAAATGAATAGTTCTAGGGCAGACTTCTCTGGTTTAACACAATTGAATTTAACACAAAATGGGGTTGGTTTGCTTCCAGTATATCTGTTTGTTCTAAACTTTCCTGGAAATGAAAAGTCATCCCCATCCACTCCACCCAACTCTAAACAAGAGTAAAATAACAGGAAACACTACCCCCTCAAACAAGCCCCAAGTCCTGTTGATTCTACCTCTGAAAAAAAATTTCACAAATCTTTCTTCTTCTCTTCATCTCCATTGCTACCATACCAGTCAAAAATTGTCTCTCAGTGTAAGTCTTTTGTCCAAGAGAGGCTTTTCACTTCCATAATAAAGAATTAAATAACTAGCACTAAAGAGGGTTAATTATGGCTATCTGGGCTTAAAACAATAATAACACCGCCGGGCACGGTGGCTTAGGCCTGTAATCCCAGCACTTTGGGAGGCCGAGGCAGGCAGATTACTTGAGGTCAAAAGTTAGAGACCAGTCTGGCCAACATGGTGAAACCCTGTCTGTACTAAAAATACAAAAATTAGCCAGACGTGGTGGCATGCACCTGTAATTCCAGCTATTAGGGAGTCTAAGGCACGAGAATCATTTGAACCCAGGAGGCGGAGGTTGCAGTGAGCCAAGATTGTGCCACTGCACTCCAGCCTAGATGAAAGAGTGAGACTCTGTCTCAAAAATAAATAAATAAAACAATAATAACACAATTTTTTTTTTTTTTTTGAGATGGAGTTTCGCTCTTGTCCAGGCTGGAGTACAATGGAGTGATCTCAGCTCACTGCAACCTCTGCCTCCCAGGTTCAAGCAATTCTCCTGCCTCAGTCTTCCAAGTAGCTGGGATTACAGGTGCCCACCACCACGCCCGGCTAATTTTGTATTTTTAGTAGAGATGGGATTTCACCATCTTTGGCAGGCTAGTCTCAAACTCCTGACCTCAGGTGATCCGTCCACCTCGGCCTCCCAAAGTGCTGGGATTACAGGTGTGAGCCACTGCGCCCACCATTAACACAATTTTTAAAACCTGGTGTTTCATAAGTTAAATCTAGACATACGTATATAGGCATACCATGCAGATATTGCAGGTTTGGTTCCAGATCACTGCAATAAAGTGAATATTGCAATAAAGTGAATATCACAATAAAGTGAGTTACACATATTTTTTGGTTTCCAGTGCATATAAAAATTATGTTTTTACTACACTATGGTTTATTAAGTGTATAATAGCATAAGCATTAAAAAAGTACCTTCATTAAAAAATATTTTATTACTAAGGAATCCTAACAATTATCTGACCCTTCAGTGAGTCATAATCTTTTTGCTGGTAGAGGGTCTTATCTTGATGTTGATGGCTGCTGACTGATCAGAATGGTGGTTACTGAAGGTTGGGGTGGCTGTGGCAATTTCTTAAGATAGGACAACAATGAAGTCTGCTACACTGATTCTCTTTCATTCATGAAAGATCTGTCCTTTATGCAATGCTGTTTGATAGCCTTTTACACACAGTGGAATTTCTTTCAAAATTGGAGTCAATCCTCTCAAACTCTACCACTGCTTTATCAACTAAGTTTATGTAATATTCTGTTTTTTCCTATTTATTTATTTTATATGCAATATTCTAAATCCTTTATGGTCATTTCAACAATGTTCACAGCATCTTCACCAGAGGCTGTGGTTTCTTGAGATAGAATCCTCAAAAAAACACTTTATTTGCTCATCTTTAAGAAACTACTCCTTATCCATTCAAGTTGGATCATGAGGTTGTAGCAATTCATTCACACCTTCAGGCTCCACTTCTAATTCTAGCTCTGTTTCCACCAGCTTTCAGTTACTTTCTTCACCACAGACTTAAACCCCTCAAAATTGTCCATAAGTGTTTGGAATCAAGTTCTTCCAAATTCCCGTTAACGTTGATATTTTGACCTCCTCCCATGAATCACAAATGTTCCTAAAGGCATCTCGAATGGTGGATCCCTTCCAGAAGGTTTTCAATGTACTCTGCACAGATCCATCAGAGGAATCACTGTTTATGGCAGCTATAGCCTTACAAAATGTATTTCTTAACTACTAAGACTTGAAAATCTAAATTACTCCTTGATCCATGAGCTGTAGAATGAGTATTGTGTCAGCAGGTATGAAAACAACATTCATCTCCTTGTACATCTCCATTAGAGCTGTTGGGTAACCAGGTGCATTGTCAAGGAGCAGTAATATTTTGAAAGGAAACTTTTTTCCTGAGCAACAGATCTCAACAGCGGGCTTAAAATATTCAGTAAACCATGCTGTAAACAGATGTGCTGTCACTCAAGCTTTGAGGCTTCTTTTATAGAGCACAGGCAGAATACATTTAGCATCATTCTTCAGGGTCCAAGGATTTTCGGAATGGTAAATGAACATTGGCTTCAACTTAAAATCACCAGCTGCATTAGCCCCTAACAAGAGTCAGCATGTCCCTTGAAGCTTTGAAGCCAGGCAATGACTTCTCATTTCTAGCAATGAAAGTCCTGGATGTCTTTCTTTTTTTTTTTTTTTTTTTTTTTTAACCCCTGCGAAATATTGGAGAATCTGCTGATTACCAAGGAGATGAACATTATGAAAGGGAGTTTATTCTTTTTTTTTTATTGTTATACTTTAAGTTCTAGGGTACATGTGCACAACGTGCAGGTTTGTTACATATGTATACATGTGCCATGTTGGTGTGCTGCACCCATTAACTCGTCATTTACATTAGGTATATCTCCTAATGCTAACCCCCCCATCTCCCCACAACAGGCCCCGGTGTGTGATGTTCCCTACCCTGTGTCCAAGTGATCTAATTGTTCAATTCCCACTTATAAGTGAGAACATGCAGTTTTTGGTTTTCTGTTCTTGCGATATTTTGCTGAGAATGATGGTTTCCAGCTGCATCCATGTCCCTACAAAGGACATGAACTCATCTTTTTTTATGGCTGCATAGTATTCCATGGTGTATATGTGCAACATTTCCTTAATCCAGTCTGTCACTGATGAACATTTGGGTTGATTCCAAGTCTTTGCTATTATGAATAGTGCCGCAATGAACATATGTGTGCATGTGTCTTTATAGCAGCATGATTTATACTTCTTTGGGTATATACCCAGTAATGGGATGACTGAGTCAAATGGTATTTCTAGTTCTAGATCCTTGAGGAATCTCCACACTGTTTTCCACAATGGTTGAACTAGTTTACACTCCCACCAACAGTTTAAAACTGTTCCTATTTCTCCACATCCTCTCCAGCACATGTTGTTTCCTGATTTTTTACTGATCAACATTCTAACTGGTGTGAGATGGTATCTCATTGTGGTTTTGATTTGCATTTCTGTGATGGCAAGTGATGATGAGCATTTTTTCATGTGTCTGTTGGCTGCATGAATGTCTTCTTTTGAGAAGTGTCTGTTCATATCCTTTGCCCACTTTTTGATGGGGTTGTTTGTTTTTTTCTTGTAAATTTGTTTGAGTTCTTTGTAGGTTCTGGATATTAGCCCTTTGTCAGATGAGTAGATTGCAAAAATTTTCTCCCATTCTGTAGGGTGCCTGTTCACTCTAATGGTAGTTTCTTTTGCTGTGCAGTAGTTCTTTAGTTTAATTAGATCCCATTTGTCAATTTTGGCTTTTGTTGCCGTTGCTTTTGGTGTTTTAGACATGAAGTCCTTGCCCATGCCTATGTCCTGAATGGTATTACCTAGGTTTTCTTCTGGGATTTTTATGGTTTTAGGTCTGACATTTGAGTCTCTAATCCATCTTGAATTAATTTTCATATAAGGAGTAAGGAAAGGATCCAGTTTCAGCTTTCTACTTATGGCTAGCCAATTTTCCCAGCACCATTTATTAAATAGGGAATCCTTTCCCCATTTCTTGTTTCTCTCAGGTTTGCCAAAGATCAGATGGCTGTAGATGTGTGGTATTATTTCTGGGGGCTCTGTTCTGTTCCACTGGTCTATATCTCTGTTTTGGTACCAGTACCATGCTGTTTTGGTTACTGTAGCCTTGTAGTATAGTTTGAAGTCAGGTAGCATGATGCCTCCAGCTTTGTTCTTTTGGCTTAGGATTGTCTCGGCAATGCGGGCTCTTTTTTGGTTCCATATGAACTTTAAAGCAGTTTTTTCCAATTCTGTGAAGAAAGTCATTGGTAGCTTAATGGGGATGGCATTGAATCTATAAATTACCTTGGGAAGTATGGCCATTTTCACAATATTGATTCTTCCTATCCATGAGAATGGTATGTTCTTCCATATGTTTGTGTCCTCTTTTATTTCACTGAGCAGTGGTTTGTAGTTCTCCTTGAAGAGGTCCTTTACATCCCTTGTAAGTTGGATTCCTAGGTATTTTATTCTCTTTGAAGCTATTATGAATGGTAGTTCATTCATGATTTGGCTCTCTGTTTGTCTGTTACTGGTGTATAAGAATGCTTGTGATTTTTGCACATTGATTTTGTATCCTGAGACTTTGCTGAAGTTGCTTATCAGCTTAAGGAGATTTTGGGCAGAGACAATGGGGTTTTCTAAATATACAATCATGTCATCTGCAAACAGGGACAATTTGACTTCTTCTTTTCCTAACTGAATACCCTTTATTTCTTTCTCTGCCTGACTGCCCTAGCCAGAACTTCCAACACTATGTTGAATAGGAGTGGTGAGAGTGAGCATCCCTGTCTTGTGCCAGGTTTCAAAGGGAATGCTTCCAGTTTTTGCCCATTCAGTATGATATTGGCTGTGGGTTTATCATAAATAGCTCTTATTATTTTGAAATACTTTCCATCAATACCGAATTTATTGAGAGTTTTTAGCATGAAGGGCTGTTGAATTTTGTCAAAGACCTTTTCTGCATCTATTGAGATAATCATGTGGTTTTTGTCTTTGGTTCTGTTTATATGCTGGATTACGTTTGTTGATTTGCATACGTTGAACCAGCCTTGCATCCCAGGGATGAAACCCACTTGATCATGGTGGATAAGCTTTTTGATGTGCTGATGGATTCAGTTTGCCAGTATTTTACTGAGGACTTTTGCATCGATGTTCATCAGGGATATTGGTCTGAAATTCTCTTTTTTTGTTGTGTCTCTGCCAGGCTTTGGTATCAAGATGATGTTGGCCTCATAAAATAAGTTAGGGAGGATTCCCTCTTTTTCTATTGATTGGAGTAGTTTCAGAAGGAATGGTACCAGCTCCTCCTTGTACCTCTGGTAGAATTCAGCTGTGAATCTGTCTGGTCCTGGACTTTTTTTGGTTGGTAGGCCTTTAATTATTGCCTCAATTTCAGAGCCTGCTATTGGTCTCTTCAGGGATTCAATTTCTTCCTGGTTTAGTCTTGGGAGAGTGTAAGGGTCCAGGAAATTATCCATTTCTTCTAGGTTTTCTAGTTTATTTGCATAGAGGTGTTTATAGTATTCTCTAATGGTAGTTTGCATTTCTGTGAGGTCGGTGGTGATATCCCCTTTATCATTTTTTATTTCGTCTATTTGATTCTTCTCTCTTTTCTTCTTTATTAGTCTTGCTATTGGTCTATCTATTTTGTTGATCTTTTCAAAAAACCAGTTCCTGGATTCATTGATATTTTGGAGGGTTTTTTGTGTCTCTATCTCCTTGAGTTCTGCTCTGATCTTAGTTATTTCTTGCCTTCTGCTAGCTTTTGAATGTGTTTGCTCTTGCTTCTCTAGTTCTTTTAATTGGGATGTTAGGGTGTCAATTTTAGATCTTTCCTGTTTTTTCTTGTGAGCATTTAGTGCTATAAATTTCCCTCTACACACTGCTTTAAATGTGTCCCAGAGATTCTGGTATGTTGTATCTTTGTTCTCATTGGTTTTAAAGAACATTTTTATTTCTGCCTTCATTTCGTTATGTACCCACTAGTCATTCAGGAGCAGGTTGTTCAGTTTCCATGTAGTTGAGCGGTTTTGATTGAGTTTCTTAGTCCTGAGTTCTAGTTTGATTGCACTGTGGTCTGAGAGACAGTTTGTTATAATTTCTGTTCTTTTTCATTTGCTGAGGAGTGCTTTACTTCCAACTATGTGGTCAATTTTGGAATAAGTGCGATGTGGTGCTGAGAAGAATGTATATTCTGTTGATTTGGGGTGGAGAGTTCTGTACATGTCTATTAGGTCTGCTTGGTGCAGAGCTGAGTTCAATTCCTGGATATCTTTGATAACTTTCTGTCTCATTGATCTGTCTAATGTTGACAGTGGAGTGTTAAAATCTCCCATTATTTTATGGGAGTATGGGAGTCTAAGTCTCTTTGTAAGTCTCTAAGGACTTGCTTTATGAATCTAGGTGCTCCTGTATTGGGTGTATATATATTTAGGATAGTTAGCTCTTCCTGATGAACTGATCCCTTTACCATTATGTAATGGTCTTCTTTGTCTCTTTTGATCTTTGATGGTTTAAAGTCTGTTTTATCAGAGACTAGGATTGCAACCCCTGCTTTTTTTTGTTTTCCATTTGCTTGGTAGATCTTTCTCCATCCCTTTATTTTGAGCCTATGTGTGTCTCTGCATGTGAGATGGGTCTCCTGAATACAGCAAACTGATGGGTCTTGACTCTTTATCCAATTTGCCAGTCTGTGTCTTTTAATTGGACCATTTAGACCATTTACATTTAAGGTTAACATTGTTATGTGTGAACTTGATCCTGTCATTATGAGATTAGCTGGTTATGTTGCTTGTTAGTTGATGCAGTTTCTTCATAGCATTGATGGACTTTACATTTTGGCATGTTTTTGCAATGGCTTGTACTGGTTGTTCCTTTCCATGTTTAGTGCTCCCTTCAGGATCTCTTATAGGGCAGGCCTGGTGGTGACAAAATCTCTAAGCATTTGCTTGTCTGTATAGGGTTTTATTTCTCCTTCACTTATAAAACTTAGTTTGGGTGTACACAAAATTCTGGGTTGAAAATTCTCTTTTTTTTTTTTTTTTTTTTTTGAGACGGAGTCTCGCTCTGTCGCCCAGGCTGGAGTGTAGTGGCTGGATCTCAACTCACTGCAAGCTCCGCTTCCCGGGTTTACGCCATTCTCCTGCCTCAGCCTCCCGAGTAGCTGGGACTACAGGTGCCCGCCACCTCGCCCGGCTAGTTTTTTTTTTTGTATTTTTAGTAGAGACGGGGTTTCACCATGTTAGCCAGGATGGTCTCGATCTCCTGACCTTGTGATCCGCCCATCTCGGCCTCCCAAAGTGCTGGGATTACAGGCTTGAGCCACCGCGCCCGGCCGAAAATTCTCTTCTTTAAGAATGTTGAATATTGGCCCCCACTCTCTTCTGTCTTGGAGAGTTTCTGCCGAGAGATCTGCTGTTAGTCTGATGGGCTTCCCTTTGTGGGTAACCCAACCTTTCTCTCTGGATGCCCTTAACGTTTTTTCCTTCATTTCAACTTTGGTGAATCTGACAATTATGTATCTTGGAGTTGCTCTTCTTGGGGAGTATCTTTGTGGCGTTCTCTGTATTTCCTGAATTTGAATGTTGGCTGCCTTACTAGGTTGGGGAAGTTCTCCTGGATGATATTCTGCAGAGTGTTTTCCAACTTGGTTCCATTTTCCCCCTCACTTTCAGGCACACCAATCAGACGTAGATTTGGTCTTTTCACATAATACCATATTTCTTGGAGGCTTTGTTCATTTATTTTTACTCTTTTTTCTCTACACTTCTCTTCTCAGTTCATTTCATTCATTTGATCTTCAATCACTGATACTCTTTCTTCTAGTTGATCGAGTTGGTTACTGAAGCTTGTGCATTTGTCACGTAGTTCTCGTGTCATGGTTTTCATCTCTATTAGTTCTTTTAAAGTTTCTGCATTGATTATTCTAGTTATCCACTCATCCATTCTTTCTTCAAGATTTTTAGTTTTTTGCGCTGGTTATGTAGTTTCTTCTTTAGCTCTGAGAAGTCTGATTGACTGAAGCCTTCTCTCAACTCATCAAAGTCATTCTCCATCCAGCTTTCTTCTGTTGCTGGTGATGAGCTGCGTTCCTTTGGAGGGGGAGATGCGCTCTGATTTTTTGAATTTTCAGTTTTTCTGAACTGCTTTTTCCTCATCTTTGTGGTTTTATCTGCCTTTGGTCTTTGATGATGGTGACGTACTGATGGGGTTTTGGTGTGGGTGTCCTTTCTGTTTGTTAGTTTTCCTTCTAAGAGTCACAACCCTCAGCTGCAGGTCTGTTGGAGTTTGCTTGAGGTCCACTCCAGACCCTGTTTGCCTGGGTATCAGCAGTGGAGGCTGCAGAAGATAGAATATTGCTGAATAGCAAGTGTTGCTGTCTGATTCTTGCTCTGGAAGCTTCGTCTCAGGGGTGTAGCCAGCTGTGTGAGGTGTGAAGTGTTGGTCTGCACCTAGTGGGGGATGTCTCCCAGTTAGGCTATTCAGGGGTCAGGGACCCACTTGAGCAGGCAGTCTGTCTGTTCTCAGATCTCAACCTTTGTGCTGGGAGAACCACTGCTCTCTTCAAAGCTGTCAGACAGGGACTTTTACATCTGCAGAGGTTTCTGCTGCTTTTTGTTTAGCTATGCCCTGTCCCCGGAGGTGGAGTCTACAGAGGCAGGCAGGCCTCCTTGAGCTGCGGGGGGCTCCACCCAATTTGAGCTTCCTGGCAGCTTTTTCCTGGATGTCATCTTCTTCCCATGTAAGGCTGTTTCATCTACAGTGAAAATCTGTTTAGTGGGTTCATCTTTATTGATTATTATGCTAGATCTTCTGGATAGCTTGCTACAGCTTCTCCATCAGCACTTGCTGCTTCACCTTGCACTTTTACATGATAGAGACAGCTTATTTCCTTAAGCCTCATGAAACACCTCTGCCTAGCTTCAAACTTTTCTTCTGCAGCTTTCCAACCTCTCTTAGCCTTTATAGAACTGAAGAGAGTTAAGGCCTTCCTCTGGATTAGGCTTTGGCTTAAGGGAATGTTGTGATGGGTTTGATCTTCTATCCAGACCACTCAAACTTTCCCTGTATCAACAATAAAGCTGTTTTGCTTTTTTTTTTTTTTTTTTTAATCGTTCGTGTGTTCACTGGAGTAACACTTCTAATTTCCTTCAAGAACTCTTCCTTTGCATTCACAACTTGGCTAACTGATGCAAGAGGCTTAGCTTTTGGCCTGTCTCAGCTTTTGACATGCCCCCTTCCTCATTAAGCTTAATTGTTTCTAGCTTTTAAAGTAAGAGATGTATGACTCCTCCTTTCATTTGAACACTTAGAGGCCACTGTAGGGTTATTAATTGGCCTAATTTCAATATCATTGTGTTGCAGGAAATAAGGAGGCCTGAGGAAAGGGAGAGAGACAGAGAAACGGCCACTCAATGGAGCAGTCAGAACATACACTACTTTTTACTGTAATAAAGCGAAACACAATAAAATGAGGTATGCCTGTATTTAAACAATACTTTGATATCTAATCTGAAAACATATTATATCCCTGAATTCATAGCGCATAGCACAGTGCCTGGAACACAAAAAGCACTTAATAAATGTTCGTTAGATAAATGAATAATTGTTCAAAGTTCGTTTCTTTTCTCCTTTATACTCTCCCCAACTTCCTCTAAGTAAAAATTAAAACTTTTTGTTTTAATGCTTAGGTATTACTCCTTTCAAAAGTCAAAATTACAACAAATTTAGTTTAAAGATCTTAATTGGCTTTTCATGTGTGTGTGATTCATCCTGTAAAACCAAACTTCTTTGCTCCAGTGAGCTGAGTAAAGGAGTTTGGCTTTATAGAGAGAAATAAGCTGAGGAGCCTGGGCATGATGACTCACACCTGTAATTCCAGCACTTTGGGAGGCCAAAGAGGGTGGTCAGGAGTTTGAGACCAGCCAGGTCAACATGGCAAAACCCTGTCTCTACTAAAGACACAAAAATTAGCTGGGCATGTGCCTGTAATCCCAGCTACTTGGGAGGCTGAAGCAGGAGAATCGCTTGAACCTGAGAAGTGGAGGTTGCAGTGAGTTGAGATCATGCACTCTAGCCTGAGCGACAGAGTGATATTTTGTCTCCAAAAAAAAAAAAAAAAAAAAAAAAAAAGAAAAGAAAAGAAATGGGCTGAGGAAAGCAGAAACAGAACGAAAAAAACAAAAAGCAGATTGGTCATTTCAAAGCTACTTTCCCTGTAAAGGTTAAAGCAGGAGGGACTTTATCAAGCCAGATAAAACTGCACTATTTGGGAATTTGCCTATTAACTCCTGCTATCTTGAAGTGTCACATAAAAAACTTAGTTTCAGTTTGTTGGTATGGAACTTCAGGACAAGTAACTCCATTTTGATTTGGTCTGTTGAGCCCAAAGAGATATAATTGTATTGAACAATTCCCCTCTTTTTGTCAGGGTCTCTCATAGGTAAGAGTGTGACCAAGACTTAGGGCATCAATACAATCCAACAGTCACCATCATTTTGGGGTGCACTCTCCATACATCATTCATGGGTTACATTGTCTTTCTTATCATGTGTTTCTTTTTTTTTTTTTTTTTTTTTTTGAGACAGAGTCTCACTCTGTCGCCCAGGCTGAAGTGCAGTGGCCGGATCTCAGCTCACTGCAAGCTCCGCCTCCCGGGTTTACGCCATTCTCCTGCCTCAGCCTTCCAAGTAGCTGGGACTACAGGTGCCCACCACCTCGCCTGGCTAGTTTTTTGTATTTTTTAGTAGAGATGGGGTTTCACCGGGTTAGCCAGGATGGTCTCGATCTCCTGACCTTGTGATCTGCCCGTCTTGGCCTCCCAAAGTGCTGGGATTACAGGCTTGAGCCACCGCGCCCGGCTATCATGTGTTTCTTTAAGTTTTCTTCATTCCAGCCCAAAAGACCATTTAGCATTCAGCAGATGGCTGCATGTAGATATTTAAGACTTTTTGAGAGGATACTGTGTACCAGGAAGACTAATATTGTGACCATCAGGAGGATAATACCAAAAATTTGGAGTATGCTTCTTACCCAGGGTCTCCATGAACTAAAGCAACTAAAATCAAACATATCTAAGAATGAGCTAGATGATGAGTCTGCCTGTTTTAACCAAGTAGATGTTAATTTTTAATAACTGAGTCTCTACAATACTTGATATATTTACCTATGTGCAACGAGAAGTATCAGCAACTACACAGACTCCTTCCTGTTCAGCTAGTAGGTAATCTAGCATCCCATGACTGGGATAAATTAAGGCAAGAAGTGAGAACAAGTGGATCTAGAAGTCTTTTTTACAAAAATATGGAATGCTTCAAGAATTTGCATGTCATCCTTGTACAGGGGCCATGCTAATCTTCTCTGTATTGTTCTAATTGTTTTAGTATATGTGCTACTGAAGCTGAGCACTAGAAGTCTTACTTTATAAAACAGATCATGAGACTGGGCACAGTGGCTCACACCTGTAATCCCAGCACTTTGGGAGGTTGAGGCGGGTGGATCACCTGAGGTCGCAAGTTCAAGACCAGCCTGGCCAACATGGTGAAACACTGTTTCTACTAAAAATACAAAAAATTAGCCAGGCGTGGTGGCAGGTGCCTGTAGTCCCAGTTACTTGGGAGTCTGAGGCAGGAGAATCACTTGAGCCTGAGAGGCAAAGGTTGTAGTGAGTCGAGATGTTGGCTAGGCTGGTCTTGAACCCCTAACCTCAAGTGATCTGCCTACCTCAGCCTCCCAGAGTGTTGAGATTACAGGTGTAAGCCACCAGGCCCGGTCCAGCTTCTCATCTTGATTTGCAGTTTGATTGTCTCTGGTTATGGCATCATGCATTTTGGTGAAATCTCTTTTTGGCCCACAGATCAGTAATAAGACTTGTCCTTTAAAATTTACATTGAGTTGTCCAGCTTCTGCTTGTAGGGCTTCGGGAACAGAGTAGTTCTCATTTTTAGTTGGAGAGTTGTAGCCACATATTGGAGGAAACTAGAATAATTCAGAATCTAGTTTAGTCTACAGGTAGATGATAAAAACTTGAGAACAAGGAACAGGGATACACTGTAATAACAGATATACTATAGCTTTCCTTGGAAACATAGTTTTTCTCTCAATAGCAGTGGTCTCCAACCTTTTTGTGGAAGACAATTTTTCCATAGAACAGGGTGGGGGTGGAGGGGATAGTTTTGGAATTAAACTTTCACCTCAGATCATCAAGCATTAGATTTTCATGAGAAGCAAGAAACCTAGATCCCTCACATGTGAAGTTCACAATAGCGTTCCCACTTCTATGAGAATTTTTTGTTTTTGTTTTTGAGATGGAGCCTCACTCTGTCACCCAGGCTGGAGTGCAGTGACTTGATCTTGGCTCACTGCAACTTCTGCCTCCAGGGTTCAAGGGAATACTGCCTCAGTCTCCTAAGTATCTGGGATTATAGGTGTGTGCCACCACACCTGGCTTATTTTTGTATTTTTAGTAGAGATGGGGCTTCACCATGTTGGCAAAGTTGGTCTTGAACCCCTGACCTCAATCCCCCCAGCTTGGCCTCCCAAAGTGCTGGGATTATAGGCATGAGCCACCAAGCCTGGCCTCCTATGAGACTTTAATGCTGCTGATGGTCTGATGGAAGCGGAGCTCAGGCGGTAATACTTGCTCGTCTGCTGCTCACCTCCTGCTGTGTGGCCCGGTTCCTAACAGGGGAGCCAGGGATTGAGGACCCCTGCTCTACAGTCACCCCCATTTCTACCAAAGATAATCAGAGTAAAAGTACTTTGTTTGCAAAATAAGCTTAGTCTCATCAAACTTGGGCTGTTTATTTATATAAGTACAGCAAGAATAACAATTGACCACATAGGCTCTATTAAATGTTGCTTTGCTGGAACTTTTAATAGAAAATCAAATCCATTGGCTTGGATTATTAACAACCTCTTGAGGCCATGAAGCCAAACCAAAGCATACTTCAGACTTTGTCTACAGTACCTATAGATTCATTCTATGCACTTGTCAAATATGGTATCCCAGTGAAAAAATATAACTAGGCCGGGCGCGGTGGCTCAAGCCTGTAATCCCAGCACTTTGGGAGGCCGAGGCGGGCGGATCACAAGGTCAGGAGATCGAGACCACAGTGAAACCCCGTCTCTACTAAAAATACAAAAAATTAGCCGGGCGCGGTGGCGGGCGCCTGTAGTCCCAGCTACTCAGGAGGCTGAGGCAGGAGAATGGCGGGAACCTGGGAGGCGGAGCTTGCAGTGAGCCGAGATCGCGCCACTGCACTCCAGCCTGGGCAACAGCGTGAGACTCCGTCTCAAAAAAAAAAAAAAAAAAAAAAAAAAAAAAAAAAAATATATATATATATATATATATATATATATATATATAAAACTAATATTTCCAATTTTATCCTGAGAAAACAGAGCAGATTCTTACTGAAATTAACTAGGAAAATAACTATATTGCCATGAAAATAAAAATTTTCATGAATATTTCTAAATTCTGGAGGGATCAGGTAGGTACTGAAAGTAAATGTTTCAATTTTTGTTCACAAAAGCATACTTTGCCAAATTGCTGTAAGTTACAGGTAGCTTAAAAGAGTTGTCTTAAATCTGAAAAACAAAATATTTAAAAACCTGCAATATGGCCGGGCGCAGTGGCTCACACCTGTAATCCCAGCACTTTGGGAGGCCAAAGCAGGTGGATCATGAGGTCAAGAGATTGAGACCATCCTGCCCAACATGGTGAAACCCAGTCTCTACTAAAAATACAAAAAATTAGTTGGGCATGGTGGCATGCGCCTATAGTCCCAGCTACTCAGGAGGCTGAGGCAGGAGAATCACTTGAACCTGGGAGGCAGAGGTGGCAGTGAGCCGAGATCGTGCCACTCTACTCCATCCAGCCTGGCAGCAGAGCGAGACTCTGTCTCAAAAACAAGCAAACAAACAAACAAAAAACCTGCAATATTTCAAATAAAAATGCTGTAAAAACCCATAATTCTTCTTCATCAGTTTATTTAATCCCATGTAATTAATTTTTGCTCTGCTTGATCTTGGTTAGCAGCTCACGAACCCATCAGTTTCTTCATTAGAGTTCTGGAAATTTCTACCTAGTTCAGTGGTATGATCTTAAAGTTATCAGAAACCTACATTTATTTGTCAGAGTCCTCTCTATCCTTCTGTTAAAAGAAAAAGCCGAATTAAATTTAAAGGAGTTTAATTGAGCAATGAATGATTTGCGAATCAGACAACCCCCAGAATCACAGCAGATTCAAAGAAACTCCAATGGTGTCTCGTGGTCAGAAGAAATTTATAGACAAAAAAAAGGAAGTGACGTACAGAAACTGGAAGTGAGGCTCAAAAAAAGCTGAATTAGTTACAGCTTGGCATTTGCCTTATTTGAATATAGTCTGAACACTCAGCAGTGTATGAATGGTTGAAGTATAGCTGTACTGGCATTGGCTAAGACTCAGCTATTGTTATAGGCACTATTGTTATAACTTCTAAGTTAGGTTTTCAATTTTGTTTACTTATTAAGTTAGGTTGCAGTTCATCCACAAGGACTCAAATATGGAAGTACGGAGTCCTTCTCATTTTGTTTTCCTTAACATTTCCCATGAATCTTCGGAGTTTCCCTCCGTCGCCCAGGCTGGAGTGCAGTGGCATGATCTTGGCTCACTGCAACCTCCATCTCCCGGGCTCAAGCAATTTTCCTGCCTTAACTTCTCAAGTAGCTGGGATTATGGGCACACACCACCATGTCTTGCTAATTTTTGTATTTTTAGTAGAGACAGGGTTTCACCATGTTGGCCAGGCTGGTCTTGAACTTGTCACCTCAAGTGATCCACCTGCCTTGGCCTCCCAAAGTGTTGGGATTACAGGCGTGAGCCACTGCACCGGGCCACACTTCCCATGAATCTTCTTGAAGACACAACACTTTAGGATTACAGTTGTTTGCAAAAAGCTCTCAGAAGGGCTGGGCAGGTGGCTCATGCCTGTAATCCCAGCACTTTGGGAGGCCAAGGTGGGCAGACTGCTTGAGCCTAAGAGTTCGAGACCAGCCTGGGCAACACGGTGAAACCTTATCTCTACAAAAAAAAAAAAAAAAAAAAAATTAGCTGGGCGTAGTGGTGCACACCTGTAGTCCTAGCTACTCAGAGGATCCCTTGAGCCAGGGAGGTGGAGGTTGCAGTGAGCCAAGATCATGATATTGCACTCCAGCCTGGGCAACAGAGTGAGACTCTGCTTCAAAAAAGAAAAAAAAAAAGGTTTGAGAACAGCATGAGAATAAGATAATTAACTGTGGACTTAAAATGGCTATGGTTAAAAGTCTGATTCGAGGTCAGGCATGGTGGTTCAGGCCTATAACTCCAGCATTTTTGGAGGCCGAGGTGGGAGGATCACTTGAGGCCAGAGGTTCAAGACCAGCCTAGGCAATATGACAAGATTTTGTGTCTACAAGAAATTTTTTAAAAATTAGCCAGGTCTGGTGATGTGTGCTTGTAGTCCTAGCTACTTGGGAGGCTGAGGCAAGAGAATTGCTTAAACTTAGGAATTTGAGGTTGCAGTGAGCTACGATTGTACCATTGCGCTCCCACCTGGGTGACAGAAAAAGAACTCGGTTCTAAAAAAAACTGAACATTAAAAAAAATCTGGTGCTTGCAATTAGAATGATACAGAGATGATTAGCATGGTCCCCTCCATAAGGATGACACGCAAATTTGTGAAGCATTCCGTATTTAAAAAAAAAATCGGCCGGGCGCGGTGGCTCAAGCCTGTAATCCCAGCACTTTGGGAGGCCGAGACAGGCGGATCACGAGGTCAGGAGATCGAGACCATCCTGGCTAACGCGGTGAAACCCCGTCTCTATTAAAAAATACAAAAAGCTAGCCGGGCGCAGTGGCGGGCGCCTGTAGTCCCAGCTACTCGGGAGGCTGAGGCAGGAGAATGGTGTAAACCCGGGAGGCAGAGCTTGCAGTGAGCTGAGATCTGGCCACTGCACTCCAGCCTGGGCGACAGAGCCAGACTCCGTCTCAAAAAAAAAAAAAAAAAAAAAAAAAAATCAGGCTGGGCACAGTGGCTCACGCCTATAATTCCAATACTTTGGGAGGCCAAGGCAGGTGGATCACTTGAGGTCAGGAGTTTGAGACCAGCCTGATCAACATGGCGAAATCCTGTCTCTACTAATAACACAAAACTTAGCTGGATGTGGTGGCACGCACGTGTAATCCAAGCTGCTTACTCAGGAGGCTGGGGCAGGAGAATCACTTGAACCCAGGAGGCGGAGATTGCAGTGAGCCGAGATTGTGCCACTGCGCTTTAGCCTGGACAACAGAGGGAGACTCTGTCTTAAAAACAAACAAACAAACAAAAAAACTAGCTGAATGCCAGAATGCCGTATTCTGGATAATAATTTAGTCAGATTGGTGGCTTTTCAATTTTGCTTCTGTTTCTTAACTGGATTACTGAGTTTAGGGTGCAGTCCATTAACAAATAGGTCAGACAAATCATTTTCTATGTCTGGACTCTAACATTGAGAACTCTGAAAAAAAAAAAAGCAAAACTGCTTGACCTGAGGGTCTACGCTTTATAAAAAACACTTTTCCTGCTTTCTCTTTGTCTTTGGGGTGTGATAGTAACTAAGCAAAAAGGTTGGCAGTTTCCATTTTTCTTATCAATTAATTACTTAAGCTTTTCACTTGCCTTTTGTAATAAGTCTTTTAAAAGAAGCAAGAAAAAATTTTGAAATCTTTTTAGAAGGTTCTGCATATCCATAGGCATCCCTGGGTGGGTCTAATTCAGGAACTCTCTCTCTCTCTCGTTTTGGAGACAAGGTCTTGCTCTGTAGCCCAGTCTAGAGTGCAGTGGTGTGCGATCAGAATTCACTGCAGCCTCAAACTCCTGGACTCAAGAGATCCTCCCGTCGCAGCCTCCCAAGTAGCTAGTAACTACAGGGGTATGTCACCATGCCCAGCTAATTTTTCAAAGTTTTTATAGAAATGTGGTCTATGTTGCTCAGGTTGGTCTTGAACTCCTGGGCCCAAGTAATTATCCCTCTTTGGCCTCACAAAGTGCTGAGATTACAGGTTAGAGCTACTATGCCCAGCAGGAAACCTAATTTTTTTTTTTTTTTTTTTTTTGAGACGGAGTCTCACTCTGTTGCCCAGGCTGAAGTGCAGTGGCATCTCGGCCCACTGCAAGCTCTACCTCCCAGGTTCACACCATTCTCCTGCCTCAGCCTCCCGAGTAGCTGGGACCACAGGCACCTGCCACCACACCCAGCTAATGTTTTTGTAGAGATTTTTTTTAGTAGAGATGGGGTTTCACTGTGTTAGCCAGGATGTTCTCGATCTCCTGACCTTGTGATCCACCCGCCTCAGCCTCCCAAAGTGCTGGGATTACAGGCGTGAGCCACCACGCCCAGTCAGGAACCCTCATTTTTAAATGCACTTCCTTTTCTTTTTTTGAGACAGGGTCTCCTTCTGTAGCCCAGGCTGGAGTGCAGTGGCATAATCTTAGCTCACTGCAACCTCCGCCTCCTGAGTTCAAGCAATCCTCCCACCTCAGCCCTCCGACTAGCTGGGACTACAGGTGCCCACCACCACACCTGGCTAATTTTTGAAATTTTTGTAGAAACAGGGTTTCACTGTGTTGCCCAGACTGGTCTCAAACTCCTGAGCTCAAGCAATCCACCCGCCTCAGCCTCCCAAAGTGCTGGGATTACAGGCATGAGCCACCATACCTGGTCTAAACGCACTTCTTAAAGTTGAATATCAGCCTGGCGTGTTGGCTCATGCCTGTAATCTCAGCACTTTGGGAAGCCGAGACGGGCAGATCACTTGAGGTCAGGAGTTTGAGACCAGCTTGGCCAACATGGTGAAACCCCATCTCTACTAAAAATACAAAATTAGCCGAGTGTGGTGGAGAACGCCTATAATCCCAGCTACTCGGGAGGTTGAAGCATGATAATTGCTTGAACCCAGGAGGCGGAGGTTGCAGTGAGTCAAGATCGCGCCACTGCCCTCCAGCCTGGGTGACAGAGTGAGACTCTATCTCAAAAAGAAAAAAAAAAGTCAAGTCTCATCTGGAATGGTCCACATAATGACCATTGTAATTTCAAGTAATCTTTAGTAAGATTTCACTGATTTCACCACCTTTATAAGTATTTTCAGCTACTGGGGCCTTATACTTATACAAGTAAAAGGCAGGTGTAGCTGGAAGGTGGAATATTCATTTCTTCAGAAATTAAGAATCTGGCCGGGTGCGATGGCTCACACCTGTAATCCTAGCACTTTGGGAGGCCAAGGTAGGTGGATCACCTGAGTCAGGAGTTCAAGACCAGCCTGGTCAACATAGTGAAACTTGGTCTCTACTAAAAATACAAAAATCAGCTGGGCATGGTGGTGCACACCTGTAGTCCCAGCTACTCGGGAGGCTGAAGCAGGAGAATGGCTTGAACCCGGGAGGTGGAGGTTGCAGTGAGCCCAGGCAACAGAGCAAGACTCCAATCTCAAAAAAAAAAAAAAAAAAAAATTAAGGATCTCATTTTTACATTGACTCTTGGATCTCTCAAAGTCAAGACAAAAGCCTAAGTGGGGGCCAGGCATGATGGCTCACATCTGCAATCCCAGCACTTTGGGAGGCCAAGGCAGGTTGATTGCCTGAGCTCAGGAGTTCAAGAACACCCAGGGCAACATGGTGAAACCCCATCTCTACTAAAAATACAAAAAAAATTAGCCAGGCATGATGGCGCCACCTGTAGTCCCAGCTACTCAGGAGGCTGAGGCGAGAATCGCTTGAATCCCGGAGGCGGAGGTTGCAGTGAGCCGAGATTGCACCACTGCACTCCAGCTTGGGCTACAGAGTGAGACTCCATCTCAAGGTGGGGGGGGGGGAAAGCCTAAGAGGGAAACATCATGGGGTTGGGTGGTATAATTATTTCACAGTGTACCTCACTGCATAAACATTTTATTGAGGATGGCAAGTGCTACCTTGTTTCACGTCTAGTTTATTCTAACAGGGAGTCTCATTTTTTAGTGGCCAGCACTCTAATAGCTCTTAAGTACCTGAACTGTGCCCACTAGTTAAATGGTGGCTTTGGCTCTGAGATCCCCTTGACCAACTTACCTAGTGATTTTTTCTCCTACCTAAGCAAGCAAGAAAACATAACAAAAAGGATAGAATTAAAATGCCAGCAGATTCCAAAAGGCAGAATTCATGCCTCCTGCAGGAATAACCACTTAGAACAACACTGTCTTAAAATGCAGCTCCTTGTTACCTGAGTCCATGAGTAAGGTAAACAACTAAACAATAAACAAAACCAACAAAACAAAACAAAACAAACCAAAAACCTGCAGCTCTTAAGCCAGACTTAATGGCACACACCTGTAATCCCAGGCACTCAGAGGCAAAGGCAGAAGGATCGCTTGAGCCCAGCAGTTTGAGGCAGTAGTGTCCTGTGATTGTGCTTGTGAATAACCACTGTACTCCAGCCTGGAAAACATTACCAGACCCCTGTCTCTTTTTTTTGTTTTTTATTTTTGTTCTCTGGTTGTTTCTTTTGTTTGTTGGTTTGAGACAGACAAATGATTCTCATGCCTCAGCCTCCCGAGTAGCTGGGATTATAGGGGCGCACCACTACACCGGGCTAATTTTTGTATTTTTAGTAGAGAAGGGGTTTTGCTATGTTGGCCAGCTGATCTCAAGCAATCCACCTGCCTCTCCAAGTGCTGGGGTTACAGGCATGCACCACCGCGCCCAGCCAAGACAAAATTGCAGCTCTTGCCAATGACTCGTCAGCCGCTGCAAACCCCAAAAGGTCATGCACTGCCTCACAGCATAAACTAACCCCAAATTCAAAAGCCAAAAAGAAAAAGGGGAGTCCACCTGAGAGGAACTTAACCTATAATTCTTGAGGCTCCATGAGGAAGACCGAAGATTTCAAAAGGCATCTGTGGCTCTGTGGCACCTCTCTGATATTCATCTGGGAGTCTCAGAAGTCATCAGCAGTGTCCTTCAGGTCCCTTTGTCGGTTGCCAGAACTGTCAAAAGACAAAATTACAATGAATTTAGTTTACAAATCTTTTTTTTTTTTTTTTTTTTTTGAGACAGTCTCTCTCTCTGTCACCCAGGCTAGAGTACAGCGGCGCCATCTCGGCTCACTGCAACCTCTGCCTCCCGGGTTCAAGTAATTCTTTTGCCTCAGCCTCCCAAGTAGCTAGGATTACAGGCGTACACCACCATGCCCAGCTAATTTTTGTATTTTAGTAGAGATGGGGTTTCACCATATTGGCCAGGCTGGTTTTCAACTCCTGACCTCAAGTGATCTGCCCGCCTCGGCCTCCCAAAGTGCTGGGATTACAGGCATGAGCCACCGCACGTGCCTTTTACAATTTTTTTTTTTTTTAGACAGAATTTCCTTCTTGTCGCCTAGGTTGGAATGCATTGGCACGATCTCAGCTCACGGCAACCTCTGCCTCCTGGGTTCAAGCAATTCTCCTGCCTCAGCCTCCCGAGTAGCTGGAATTACAGGCATGCGCCACCATGCCCAGCTAATTTTGTATTTTTAGTAGAGATGGGGTTTCTCCATGTTGGTAAGGCTGAACTCGAACTCCAGACCTCAGGTGATCCACCCACCTTGGCCTCCCAAAGTGCTGGGATTACTGGCGTGAGCCACCGCGCCCAGCCTCGCCTTCTACAAATCCTTTTTTTTTTTTTTTTTTGAGACGGAGTCTCGCTCTGTCCCCCAGGCTGGAGTGCAGTGGCGCGATCTCGGCTCACTGCAAGCTCCGCCTCCTGGGTTCACGCCATTCTCCTGCTCCTGCCTCAGCCTCCTGAGTAGCTGGGACTACAAGGGTCCGCCACCGCGCCTGGCTAAGTTTTTGTATTTTTAGCAGAAACGGGGTTTCACCGTGGTCTGGATCTCCTGACCTTGTGATCCGCCCGCCTCGGCCTCCCAAAGTGCTGGGATTACAGGCGTGAGCCACCGCGCCCGGCCCATACAAATCTTAATTGACTTATTTTCTATTCTAGAATAGAAACATCTCATTCTATAAAGTAGAGTGAGTGTTTTGATGAGCTGAGCAAAGGAGGCTGGGTTTGTAGATAGAAAAGGGCCAAGGAAAGTAAAAACAGAGAACACAAAGCAGATTGGTTGTTTCAGGTGTTTTCCCTATAAAGGTGAAAGCAGAGGGGACTTCCTTATCCTGCCAGCTACCACGGGTCTGTTCGAGGATTTGGCCTTTATCTGTCTCTCCTGATTACTCAGAAGGTCAAATAAACTTAGTTTCAACTTGGACTTGTGGAAAGTGAGTTAACTTCATTTTGATTTGGTCTTTTGGGCCTAGTAGAAGAGCTCAGTCCAAACCAATGACCTCTTATAGTTTAATTTTATTTATTTATTTACTTTTGAGACAGGGTCTCTGTCATGAGGTTGGCAGGTGTTACCTTGGAGTGCTGGAGTGCAGTGGTGCGATATCGGCTCACTGAAGCCTCAACCTTGTGGACTCCGGTTTTAGGGTTAGTTTGTGCTGCGAGAGAGTGTATGACTTTTTGGGACCACAGGCAGGTGCCACCACGCCCAGCTACTTTTTTGTGTTTTTAGTAGATACGGGATGTTGCCAGGTTGCCCAGGCTGCCTCTTATTATTTACCCTCCTGATTATAAAGTACAGAATTTCTATCTAAGTTTCCAATCCACTCAGATTTTTATGTTATAGATGATGACTGCTGCTATTAAGAAAAGGAGGGCAAGAGTAAATATAGGCAGAGTCTCTAATACATCAGCAACCTGTTATTTGTAGTGATGATCTGTTAGGAAGGGCTAACCCATTTTTCTTCTTAAAAGGGAGGCTTACGAAAAGAAAAATAGGCCAGGCGTGGTGGTTCATGCCTGTAATCCCAAGCACTTTGGGAGGCTGAGGCAGGAGGATTACTTGAACCCGGGAGGTCAACGCTACAGTGAGTCATATTCCCACCACTGCACCCCAGCAAGGGCAAAAAAGCAAAACCCTATCTCTAAATAAATAAATAACTCTAGGATTCCCAAATCTTGCAGATGAAGAAACCTCCTTCTCTTTTTTGGCTGGGGCGGGGAAGACTAGCCTGTTCTTTGTTTTCCTTGTGAAGTTACAGGGTTACTGACAAACAAAATTACTGTTCAGGGAAGAGATATCCAGTGGCTTCTATGTCCAAGCCCATTCCTAGGAACCACAGTTCCAGAGGGGCCTCAACCCCTGAGGCCTCAATTGGCCCCTTTCCAGGTATCCAAGAACAAATCACAAAGTAGTAGTGGGGAACAAAAACCAGCCTCACCTCAGCACCTGCTCTTACCCCAAAGGGAGGTGAGGGCTGGTGGCATGAGTGGGGCCCGGGCCTAGTCTCTAGCCAGAGGATGTGGGGACCTCTGTCTTGGGGGCCTGCCCTTCCCACACCCCCTCTCCCAGCGAGGCTGTCTTGGACATTTTTGGGACTCCTCTGAGGGATCATGGTTCCTGCTCTGGGCTTTGCTTTTGTCATTTTAACACTAAGGCATCCCAGCCTCCCTTCCTGGAAGATGGAGTATTTGCACTGTTGCCTTTTCTTTTGTCCCTGTTTTTGTACAAAAATGACAATACTCTCTGTTGGACTGTATTTTTTTTTTTTTTGAGACGGAGTCTCGCTCTGTCACCGGGCTGGAGTGCAGTGGCCGGACCTCAGCTCACTGCAAGCTCCGCCTCCCGGGTTCCCGCCATTCTCCTGCCTCAGCCTCCCGAGTAGCTGGGACCACAGGCGCCCGCCACCTCGCCCGGCTAGTTTTTTGTATTTTTAGTAGAGACGGGGTTTCACCATATTAGCCAGGATGGTCTCGATCTCCTGACCTCGTGATCCGCCCGTCTCGGCCTCCCAAAGTGCTGGGATTACAGGCTTGAGCCACCGCGCCCGGCTCTGTTGGACTGTATTTTAACCCAAAAGAGAAAACTGAGCCCCCTTCTCTTTGATACTGCAGGTTCATAGAGCCAAGTCTATCAATTTTTTTCTTGTTCTTTGTTTTTTGGTTGGGGAAAGGGTTTTCTAAGAAATACTGAACTTTCCTTACCTAAAAGTAGTACAGGTTAAACAAGTCAAACTTTAAATGTAATACCCATTGCTTTAAAATATTCTAGCAAAGAAAATAAGGTTTGGAAGATGGTGGCAGGGGATAGATGAAACAAGATTGAAAAGTGTTCACAATTTATGAAGTTCTGGAAATTCATTCTGTTCTTCTGTTTGATATTCTCCACAGTAAGAAGTTTTTAAAAATACTAGCTTTCTCTTATTTTTTACTCTAACAACTTCCTTTTGCTTGTCTCTGACAGGTCCTGGTCTCAGGAGGAGGAAAGCTACACAACCAGTCTCTGTGTGTGTGTGTGTGTGTGTGTGTGCAAATCTCTGTGTTCCCTTGTGAATACAGTTTCATTAGGGGAGGATTCACCTTTGTTATGCGCTTGATCAGTACATAATAAATATATATGTTTTATTTTTTTAGTGACAGGGTTTCACTCTGTCACCCAGGCTGGAGTTCAGTGTTGGCAATCATAGCTTACTGCAGCCTCCACCTCCTGGGCTGAAGCAATCGGCCTCCCAAGTAGTTGGGACTACAGGCCCAGGCCATCATGCCCGGCTTTTTTTATTTTTTGTAGAGACGGGGTCTCCCTATGTTGCCCAGGCTGGTCTGCAACTCTTGGGATCCAGTGATCCTCTCACTTCAGCCTCCCAAAGTGCTGGGATTATAGGCATGAGCCACCACGCCGTGTCTGTATTTCATTTTAAAACAACAAAGAATGCTCTCCTTCCTCATGTATCTCAAATTTGGGGGGTACCAAATCTCCGATATTATCCCAACGATTTTTTTAATAACCAGAGTATCACAATTCCTTTCAGAAAAGGTTCTTTAGCCGTTCACACCACGGGTTTCGGTGGCACATCTTGGGGTGGCACAGACCTGTGCTATAGGTCTCGGCTCTACCCAGAGCAGGATGGCCCTCCTTTTTTTTTTTTTTGAGATGGCGTCTCAGTATGTCGCCCAGGCTGGAGAGAAGTAGCATGATCTCGGCTCACTGCAACTTCCGCCTCCCGGGTTCAAGTGATTCTCCTGCCTCAGCCTCCTGAGTAGCTGGGATTACAGGAGCCCGCCACCACACCCGGGTAATTTTTGCATTTTTAGTAGCGACACAGTTTCACCATGTTGGCCAGGCTGGTCTTGAACTCCTGACCTCAGGTGATCCGCTCCCCCTCCGTCGGCCTCCTAAAGTGCTGGGATTACTGGCGTGAGCCACCACACCCGGCCTAACTTTTTGTATTTTAGTAGAGACGGGGTTTCACAGTGATGCCTAGGTTGGTCTCAAACTCCTGAGCTCAGGAAATCCGCCCACCTCGGCCTCCCAAAGTGCTAGGATTACAGGAATGAGCCACTGTGCCCGGCCCAAGCCTCACTTTCTTTGGGCCTCAGTTTACCCCGCCTGAAAAAAGAGCAGATCGACTGCACCCCCTTCCCGGGGCCCCTCCCAAGCTATGGGCAGCCCCGCCCTAAGGGCGGAGACTGGGCGGAGCGTCGCGCTCTCCTCCGCCTCTTTCGACTCACCGCTGCCCCCTGTGCCCGCGGCGCATGTTCCCGGCACCCCCACCCCCAACCGGCCCTGGATTCCACTTCCGCTCCACTCGCGCTGCAGCCGCAGCTGCCTACAGGCCCCACGCCGCCTCCGGAGTCCATGGCCGGCACGCGCTGGGTACTCGGGGCGCTGCTCCGGGGCTGCGGCTGTAACTGCAGCAGCTGCCGGCGCACTGGCGCCGCCTGCCTGCCCTTCTACTCTGCCGCTGGCTCTATCCCGTCTGGCGTCTCGGGCCGCCGCCGCCTCCTGCTGCTGCTCGGGGCCGCCGCGGCCGCTGCCTCCCAGACGCGTGGCCTCCAGACCGGGCCTGTGCCTCCCGGGAGGCTGGCGGGGCCTTCCCCTGTGGCCACCTCTGCCGCGGCGGCGGCCGCCGCGGCCTACCCTGCCCTCCGTGCCCCTCTGCTGCCGCAGTCGCTGGCGGCGGCCGCGGGCCCGACGCGTAGCTACAGCCAGGTACGTGGGCGCCGCTAGGGACCTGGCGCTAGACCCCTCCCGGGCTGCGCGCACGCGCCCCCGCGCCCCTCCGTGTGCACTTCGCTGGCGCGCCCGGGGATCCGCGACTCGCGCCGCACACCCTCCCCCGTCCGCCCTGTGCTCCTATTGGGCCCCGGAACAAGGGAAGCTCTCCTAGGCGTCGGGTTTTCTCCTTGATTTGTTCTCCCCTCGATTCTGGGTCTGTTGGGCAGTTTAAGTGTGGCTGGGGTGAATGTTGAGGCCTTGTTCCCCGCCGGGCCCATGGTAGGTTTCGTGAGGCTGCTGACGCGCCCACCTCGGATCCCTTTTGCTTTCCACCAGCAGGTTGTGAAGTTGCGAGGCCGGAGCCCGCCGAGGGTTGGGGGTTTCCGTGCAGCGTGAGCGCTAGGCCTGGGCGGCCCTCGGCGCCTCTCGGTGGGCCGCGGCTGAGAAGGTGCGCGCACACAGTTGCGTGGGCTGGCTTGTAGGGAAGGAACCTGTCCCCATCGCGCCCTTCCCTGTCCTGTCCCCAGGGAAAGACGAGCTGTCCCGGTTTACTGAAGGTCACCTCTGCAACTCCACTCGTACAGAAGGTCTTTTAGGACTGTGTGTCGCCTCGTCTGGGAAAGCAGTTTGGAGGTTTAGCTGTTGGTGGGAGGGGGTGAAGGGGAGGGAGCGTTGAGGGTTGAGGACACAATTTGGGGTCCCAGGAATGAATTTACAATGTTTTCCTTTCCATTTTTTCTTTATTTTTTAGAAAAGTCGGTATGTACTTAACTCAGATTGCAAATATTTTGTGTCTTGTAGATGAACCTTTCTCTTATTGTTATGTGGCATCTGGGAAGTGTCTGCACTTTTTAACTACCCAGCCCCTGATTCTTTGGGTCATATTTATCTGAATTCAATTTGTGCTTCTCCTTTAACTTAGGGAGACTGGGAGGCTCATTAGCATGGCTGCTGTGTGCCAGCGGCTGAGCTAATTGATTAGAATCCTGGCCCAATACTTTCCGCTGCCTTTTTCTGTGAAAGCTTGTGATGCTTATGGAATTCTGGAAAAATAGGGAAAGTTGTCTACAAAAACCACAACAAAACAATCTCTAATGAACCTTTGTGAGCTAGCTTCTCTTTTTTTTTTTTTCTGTGAAATTGAGGCAGTGGTATCTGTAGAGCATCTATGTGTTAGACACTGCTTACATTTATTCCTTAAAACTAAACATTAAGCCTTCATGAAAATTATAGATAGGGCCGGGCGCGGCACTTTGGGAGGCTGCGGCGAGTGGATCACCTGAGGTCAGGAGTTCGATACCAGCCTCACCAACATGGTGAAACTCCATCTCTACTAAAAAACGCAAAAAAGCCGGGCATGGTGGCAGGCGCCTGTAATCCCAGCTACTCGGGAGGCTGATTGCGCCGTTGCACTCTAGTCTGGCCGACAAGAGCGTAACTCCGTCTCAAAAAAAAAAAAAATGATTGATAGTACAAAGATATCTCTGTCCTTAGTCCAGTAGAGTGCAGTCTTTTTTTCTTTTTTTTTTTTGAGACGGAGTCTTGATCTGTAGCCCAGGCTGGAGTGAAATGCCGAGATCTCAGCTCACTGAAACCTCCAGCCCCCCGGGTTCAAGCGATTCTCCTGCCTCAGCCTCCCGAGTAGCTGGGATTACAGGCATACGCCACTACACCCGGCTAATTTTTTGTATTTTTAGTGGAGATGGGGTTTCACCATGTTGGCCAGGCTGGTCTTGAACTCCTGACCTCGTGATTCGCCCACCTTGGCCTCCTAAAGTGCTGGGATTACAGGCGTTAGCCACCGCACCTAGCCCAGTAGAGTGCAAGTCTTAAAGCCTGAGTTGTCTTCTTAGGTTATGGTTGTAGTGCTTGGTGGATTCTTACTAAATTCCAGTTTTACTTAATCCGATAAAAGAGACTTTACAAGTCTTTAGCCTCACAATGCTGCTGTTGCCTTTAAGATCTTTCCCTTAATCACTTGATCTGGCATACCAGCTGACAGAGGAATCTTCCCAAGGCATCCTATCTTGTTGATTTACACAGTCCTCAGTGTCTTTTGTTAAATTCCCTTTGCCTACCAAGTGAAGAACACACATTGAGCTCCACACTCAAGGCCCTCTGCTCTATGGTACCAGCTTCCTTTTGCCAGGTCACCTTCTTTGGCTCCTAATTTAAACGGAATTAATTGAAATTAATTGCTGTTTTTCAAATGGTCCTTTGGTCGTACTGCTTCTTTCTCTCACCTTCAAACTGGAATATCCTATCTTTTATATCCTTCAAACAATTCTGTCCTTCCTTCAAGGCCGATCTCATGTCACGTCCTGATTCTTCTGTTAGTCCTCTGATTTGAATTCCTGTAGTATTTTGTATATTAATTATAGCACTCAGCGTCTCATCTTGTATGCTTGTCGTATTCTAGATAGCTATTTCAGATGAGGGCAAACACTGTGTGTAGGGGCAATCAAATATTTGTCAAATTGTTGGGACCTTTCTTGTGTTGCCTTAACTACACTATTGTTAGCTATAATTTGGGGTCCATGAATTTTAAAACAAACCCTGCATGAAATTTATGTCCTGCCAAACCTTTAGGATATACCTGCTTACGGCTTTTGGATGTACAATTTAAGCCAAAACAGGATGGGTTAGATTGGTGAAGTTTACTTTTTGCCTCTGAAATAATATCTAGAATATTAGTTTGTAGAATAAACATTTTCTAACTTTTTTTTTTTTTACATTTTTTACCTGTAAATGTAACTATTTTTACAATTCTTCATTTCCCTTGGAAGGAGTCCAAAACTACTTACCTGGAAGACCTTCCACCACCGCCTGAGTATGAATTGGCCCCATCCAAGTTAGAAGAGGAAGTGGATGATGTCTATCTCATTCGAGCTCAAGGACTGCCCTGGTCATGCACTATGGAAGATGTGCTTAACTTTTTCTCAGGTATATTTTATGTATGTTTTATTTATTTATTTTTTTCCCTTATATTGTTTCTCACAAGCAGATAGGTATATTATAAGTATGTGATTTTGTCTGAGTAAAAGGTAGTGCTACAAATCCACATCAGACTACACTGTCAACTTCCTTTTTGATGGTTGGGAACTGTCTCATTCTGGTTGGTTGCATATACCAAGTGATACCATGTGTACTGTTTGCAGTATGTAACAAATTGAAAGACTTTGGGCCAGGGGCAGTGGCTCAGGCCTGTAATCCCAGCACTTTGGGAGGCCAAGGTGGGAGGATAGCTTGAGGCCAGTAATTCCATATACTGGGCAACACTGTGAGACTGTCTCAATTTACATATATATAAAGGCTTTGAATGCAACAAAAGTTATTTAATGCTAATATATTAATATATAATTGATATATGTAATTAATATAAACATTAATGAATATATTAACGTTATAATTAGTTAATATATGTAATATAATATATAATTTATTAACTTTTACATATATAACAGGCTCAGGCCTATAATATATATAATTTATATATAGCATACATATAATTTGTATTTTAATATATTAATATATTAATAATTATACATTTATTATATAATTAATTATATAATTATTAGTGATATGTTAATATTTATATGTAACAAGTTTTATATAATATATAATTATATGTAATTATGTTTAGTTAATACTATATAATTAATATATGATTAAATATATATTATATAATATAATTAATGTTATATATTAATGTATAATATGTAATGTTAAGACTACATAGTATAATGGAATTTTATTTATTTATTGAGACAGAGTCTTGCTCTGTTACCCAGGCTGGAGTGCAGTGGCACGATCTTGGCTTACTGCAAGCTCTGCCTCCTGAGTTCATGACATTCTCCTGTCTCAGCCTCCCTAGTAGCGATCACCACCATGCCTGGTTAATTTTTTGTGTTTTTGGTAGAGACGGGGTTTCACCGTGTTAGCCAGGATGATCTCGATCTCCTGACCTCGTGATCTCATGATCTGCCTGTCTCCCTAAGTGCTAGGATTACAGGCCTGAGCCACTGCGCCTGGCTGGTATGATGGAATATTATGCAGCCATAACAAAGAACGAGATTATATCCTTTGCAGCAGTGTGGGTGGTGCTGGAGACCATTATCCTAAGCAGACTAACATGGAACATTAAACTAAATACTGTATATTTTCACTTACAAGTGGGAGCTAAACAATGAGAACACATGGACACAAAGGGGAACAACACACCAGGGCCAACTTGAGGGTGGGGGAGAGGATTAAAAAATACCTATCGGGGCCGGGTGCAGTGGCTCACGCCTGTAATCCCGGCACTTTGGAAGGCTGAGGCAGGTGGATCATGAGGTCAGGAGATCGAGACCATCCTGGCTAACACGGTGAAACCCCATCTTTCCTAAAAATACAAAAAAAATTAGCCAGGTGTGGTGGCACGCTCCCGTAGTCCCAGCTACCCGGGGGGCTGAGGCAGGAGAATCGCTTGAATCCAGGAGGAGGAGGTTGCAGTGAGCTGAGATCACACCACTGCATTCCAGCCTTGGCGACAGAGATAAAGACTCTTCTCAAAAAGAAAAATAAAAGCTATTGGGTACTATGCTTGCTACCTGGGTAACTACATGATCTGTATACCAAGCCTCCTGTAACACATGGTTTACCTGTGTAACAGTCCTGTACATGTACTGAATAAAAGTTAAAAAACAAAATTGCATGGTTTGAAATTATTTTTCTCTGTGGTATTAACATATACATCAAAAAGTCAAGCCTGTCAGTGGAAATATGGAATTAAGAGTGACTATTTATGTAATACAGACATTTAGAATAGAAGGTCACTTAGTATCAAGGAATAAAGTTCTCTTAGTACCATGTTTGGAGAGTTTATGTATCTGGGATTTTTATTTTAGTTTCTGTATCTGACTATGATTTATTTATTATTATTTTTTGAGATGGAGTCTCGCTCTGTCACCTAGGCTGGAGTGCAGTATCGCGCAGTCTCGACTCACTGCAGCCTCCGCCTCCTGGGTTCAAGCGATTCTCCTGCCTCTGCCTCCTGAGTTGCTGGGACTACAGGCACCTGCCACTATGCCTGGCTAATTTTTGTATTTTTAGTAGAGACAGGGTTTCGCCATGTTGGCCAGGTTGGTCTCAAACGCCTGACCTCAGATGATCCACCACTTTGGCCTCCCAAAGTGCTGGGATTACAGGCATGAGCCACCACGCCTGGCTATTTCATTAATTTTGTTAGCTGCTCCTTGTGGAGCAGGAGTAACTCCTAGGCAGTACGCCCAGAGTGAGCCTGGTCAAACATTTTTTAAAGCCTCTTGGCCACTTACATCTTGGACTTTCCCATTATAAAAAGTATGCAGTATGAAAAGGGCAAAAAGCCTAGGCGTGGTGGCTGATGCCTGTAATCCCAGCACTTTGGGAGGCTAAGGTGGGAGGATTACTTAAGCCCAAGAGTTCAAGACCAGCCTGGGCAACAAAATGAGACCCCCTTTCTACAAAAACAAAAAAAAATTAAATTATGGTAATAAAATTATTCTTAGAGGAAATACTTTAGAGTCCTATGGATATGATTTTAAAGGAAGACACTTATGTATGAATTTAACTATATTGTATTTCCTTAAGTGATTGTAGAAACATTGGAATAGAAATAATGAATTTTGTGTTGGGCCTATCCTTATTTGCCATTTAATGATCAGGAAGGAGATCATAAGCTTCTGTGCTAAGATTTGCTTATCTTTTCTACTTGGAAGGTTTTAGAGACTAATTTTTTTTTTTTTTTTTTTTTTTTTTTTGAGACGGAGTCTCGCTGTGTCTCCCCGGCTGGAGTGCAGTGGCGTGATCTCAGCTCACTGCAAGCTCCGCCTCCCGGGTTCACGCCATTCTCCCGCCTCAGCCTCCCAAGTAGCTGAGACTACAGGCGCCCGCCACCACGCCCGGCTAGTTTTTTGTATTTTTAGTAGAGACGGGGTTTTACCATGTTAGCCAGGATAGTCTCCATCTCCTGACCTCGTGATCCACCCGCCTCGGCCTCCCAAAGTGCTGGGATTACAGGCTTGAGCCACCGCGCCCGGCCGAGACTAAATTCTTATTGGTGTTTGGATGGCTTAAGAGATGGGGATTTGTGTAAGGAATATGACACTTGTTTCCTGGTTTGTTGGAAAATTGCGTTCTCGTGACTTACATAATTGAGCTAAAAGTTTGATTTCTGTTTTCAATTGATTTTGCTCATACACTTTTAGACTGCAGAATCCGCAACGGTGAGAATGGAATACATTTCCTCCTAAATAGAGATGGGAAACGAAGGGGTGATGCCTTAATTGAAATGGAGTCAGAGCAGGATGTGCAGAAAGCCTTAGAGAAGCACCGCATGTACATGGGCCAGCGGTATGTGGAAGGTATGTGAAGTCAGATTTTGACATTTTGGGTTCATTGCATTAGGTTTTATACTTTTCAAGGCAGTTTTTATTTGATCCTTAATAATGAAGTATTTAGATTGTATGAATGCATTCTTTTATAGGTTGTGAGAATAAAACATAGATAAACTTTCTTATGAGAATATTGACCAAGCTAATCTTTTTTTTTTTTCGGGATGGGAGTCTCGCTCTGTCACCCAGGCTGGAGTGCAGTGGCGTGATCTCAGCTCACTGCAACCTCTACCTCCTGGGTTCAAGCAATTCTCCTCTCTCAGCCTCCCAAGTAGCTGGGACTACAGGCAAATGATACCCAGCTAATTTTTGTATTTTTATTAGAGATGGGGTTTTACCATATTGGTCAGGCTGGTCTCAAACTCCTGACCTCAGGTGATCCACCCGCCTTGGCCTCCCAAAGTTCTGGGATTACAGGCATGAGCCTCTGTACCCGGCTGACAAGTATCTTACAAGCTGTGAGAATTAAAGAAGTTATGCCTGCATGGTAAATATGCGATAAATGTCATTTGTTATTTTCTCTAGAGAAGTGCATAAAGATTAAAAGAATTAGTTTTTGAATTCTTGGATAACCCACCAAGTTGTAATGATTTTTTTAAATGGGTTTGTTCCTTTGTTATGTAAATTTTCATCCCTTTTGTGTTTTTTCTTCGTAGTGTATGAGATAAACAATGAAGATGTGGATGCCTTAATGAAGAGCTTGCAGGTCAAATCTTCACCTGTGGTAAATGATGGTGTGGTTCGTTTGAGAGGACTTCCTTACAGTTGCAATGAGAAAGACATTGTAGATTTCTTTGCAGGTACTTTGCAGTTATATTATGCTTGGGAGTTCATATCTTTTTCCCCTTGTTATCTTCTATATCTGAGATGAGCCTCTTTCTGGGCAATTATATTAGGTTCTTGCAGTTATATTAGGTTCTTTAGGGGAGAGCTCTTCACTTAAATTTCTAATATTTATAGATTTTATATGTGTTTTCTATCAGGCAGATTTTAGGAGGGAAGTCAGATTTCAAAATAATTTCGTGAGGGTTTTACTATTGAAGGAAGTAACTTCTCATAATTGGCTATATTTGTGTAAGACAATAACAATTTATGTAATTTAAAGGTATTATCTAATTCCTAGAACCATTAACAGTGAAGTCTGTGATTTCTGTTGTTTCCTAGTATATAATTAACAGCAAAAAAAAAAAAAAAAAAAAAAAAAAGATGGGGAGAATTGTATGTTTTGAGTGGGCTTCTTGGACCCTACCTATTCTGGAGATAGGGTATGTAGGTGTTACTGACTTTTGACTGCATAATAAATTTTTTCCTATCAAGCATGTATTCAGTTTTGGGACTGGCAAAACAGAATAAAAATTTTATTAGTATTTGAATGATGGTGTTAATTCTAAGGATAAAAAAACCTGCTAGTAGCACTAAACTCTTTTCGTGTTCTAGGACTGAATATAGTTGACATTACTTTTGTGATGGACTACAGAGGGAGACGAAAAACAGGGGAAGCCTATGTGCAATTTGAAGAACCAGAAATGGCCAACCAAGCCCTGTTGAAACACAGGGAAGAAATTGGTAATCGGTGAGTAAAGCAGATATTAATGATGCACAAGTGTCACACATCAAGTCATTTTGATGAATGTGCTGTAATATGACTGTAAAGTTATCCAAACATAGAAAAGTAGAGAGAGTAGTGTAGTGAGCCATCAAATGCCCATAATTTAGATTAACAATTTTTTTTCGACTGCTCGTTGTGGAGCAGGACTAACCCATAGACAGTGTACGTAGAGCAGCTAGATTAACACATTTATATATAAAATATAACATCTGTTATATTTGCTTCATCTGGTTTTTTTTTAGTATGCATCTGTAAAAAAAAATTTTTTTTACATAATTTCAATGTTATATCTAACACCGTTTTCAATAGTATGTTATCTAATAACAGTTCATAATATTTTTCCATTTATACCAAAAATATCCTTTTTTTTTTTTTTTTTTTTTTTGGCAACGGAGTCTCGCTCTGCTGCCTAGGCTGGAGTGCAGTGGCGTGATCTTGGCTCACCGCAACCTCTCTCTGCCTCCCAGGTTCAAGTGATCCTCCTGCCTCAGCCTCCCGAGTAGCTGGAACTAGTGGCATGCGCCACCACGCCCAGCTAAGTTTTGTATTTTTAGTAGAGACGGGGTTTCACCATGTTGGCCAGGCTAGTCTAGAACTCCCGGACTCAAGTCATCCACCCACCTCCGCCTCCAGAAGTGTTGGGATTACAGGTGTGAGCCACCACACCGGACAAAAATATCTTTTTTGAAACAGAATCCAGATAAGGTCTACACACTGCATTTGATTGTTATGTCCATAGTTCTCTGTGTATTTTTTTCTTTTAAGACACAGGATCTCATTCTGTCACCCAGGCTGGAGTGTAGTAGCATGATGATAGCTCACTACAGCCTTGAGTTCCTGGGCTCAAGCAGTCTTCTCGCCTCACCCTACCATCTAGCTAGAACTATAGGCATGTGCCACCACACCTCACTCTGTGTGTGTGTGTGTGTGTGTATGTGTGTAGGTGGGGTCTTGCTGTGTTGCCCTGACTGGCCTCAAACTCATGGGCTCAAGTGATCTCCCGCTTTGGCCTCCCTAAACGCTGGGATTACAGGTGTGAACCACTGCACCTGACCACTGATTCTCTTGAACTAGAGCAAATCCCCCTTACTTATTCCCTCCCTCTTTTTAAAAGCAATTGACTTTTGAAGAAATTAGATCAGTTGTCTTGTACAGTATCTCATGTTGACATCACATGATGCACATGATGATAAGTGGGTTCGTTTGTGTTTTAACTTTAGTTTTGGAGGTACAGTTTAAAATGTCAAATGTTAAATCCTGTTGGGTTACTTTTTTTGCTGTTTTCTGGCCTTTTAAATCAGCTCCTTTGAAGTAAACAAAATAGCCATTCCAAAGGCAGTGTTTCAGGATCTACTGATAGAAGTGGTTCAAAGGTTTTTTAGTTTCTTGAGACAGGATCTTGCTCTGTCACCCAGCCTGGAGTGCAGTGGCACAAACACCTTGACCTCTTGGGCTCAAGCAGTCTTCCACCTCAGCTTTCCTTGTAGGTGGTACCACAGGCATGCATCACCATGCCTGGCTAATTTTAGACAGAGCCTTACTCTGTTAACCTCACTGGAGTGCAGTTGAGTGATACAGCTCTCTGCAGCTGTGGCCTCCTGGGCTCAAGCAGTCCTCCCACTTCAGCCTCCCAAGTAGCTGGGACTACAGGTGCATGCCACCACACCCAGCTAATTCTTGTATTTTTGTAGAGATGGGGTTTTGCATGTTGCCCAAGCTGGTCTCAAACTCCTGAGCTCAAGTGATCCACCTGCCTCAGCCTCCCAAAGTACTGGGATTACAGGTGTGAGCCACTGCACCTGGTCTCCTGGCTAATTAAAAAAAAAAAACAAAAAACTTTTGTTGAGATAGTGTCTCACTTTGTTGTCCAGGCTCCAAGAGTTTTTTTAAAGAAGTAGTGCACATCTAATCTTTATAGATTTGTAAACACAAGCTATTTTTATAACTCTTAGTTTAGAAAGCCATGTTAAGAAAAAGAAAACTGTGCTGGGTGTGGTGGCCAATACCTGTAATCCCAGCACGTTGGGAGGCTGAAGTGGGTAGAATCACTTGAGCCCAGGAGTTCAAGAGCAACCTGGGCAACATGGCAAGAACCCATGTCTACAAAAATAAAAAATACAAAATGTAGCAGTGTGTGGTGGCAGGCGGCAGTAGTCCCCAGCTGCTTGGGAGGCTGAGGCAGGAAGATCACTTGAGTCTAGGAGGTTGAGGCTGCAGTGAGCCATGTTCACACCACTGCACTCCATCTTGGGTGACAGCAAGAAACCCAAGTTTCAAAAAAAAAAAAAATTGTTCCAGAAGCTTGGGTTTAATAGATAGTCCCCTCCACGGTGATAGCAAGTCATAATTGATACTTAGTTCTTGAATTCTCATTAGCCTTTTAGTGAAGTTCTGGGAAGTTAGCTCTTCTTTTACTGTGACTTTTAATATCTTATACAGATGTGATTAATTTGCACAGAATTGAATTTCAAGGCTTCAAGAGATTGTTAACCAGCTGTTTAAAAAACCCTTATGAGATTAATTTTCTCTGTGTACACAGTTAACGTAAGCATAGTTCTCATGAAGCAAAACAGAGTAGAAAATATTGTTAAAATGTGTATAAAGAAAAAGTGTTACCTTGGTGCAAAAACTTAAATCAGTGACCTACTGTTTTATGTTTTCATGGGCTACTATCTGCATCCATTATTACTTTTCCCTACCTGTTATCTTTGGACACCTGTGTTTCATAAGCTGTTGGAAATATAATGTATACATGTTTATTTTAAGTGAGTTCAGTATAAAGTTACTTTGCACCATTTGTGCCTGTTCACTTTTTCTTTGACATAGATACATCGAGATATTTCCAAGCAGAAGGAATGAAGTTCGAACACATGTTGGTTCTCATAAGGGAAAGAAAATCACATCTTCTCCTACTGCTAAGTATATAACTGAGCCAGAAATGGTCTTTGAAGAACATGAAGTAAATGAGGATATTCGACCCATGACAGCTTTTGAAAGTGAGAAGGAAATAGGTAAGGTCCTGTCTCTTCTTGAGACTCATTGGTTCTATCTTGAATGTTTTGGATTTTGCGAAAAAAAAATTTTTTTTGAGACAGAGTCTCGCTCTGTTGCCAGGCTGGAGCGCAGTGGTGCGATCCTGGCTGACTGCAACCTCTACCTCCCGGGTTCAAGCGATTCTCCTGCCTTAGCCTCCTGAGTAGCTGGGACTACAGGTGCATGCCACCACGCCCAGCTAATTTTTATAATTTTAGTAGAGACAAGGTTTCGCCATGTTGGCCAGGCTGGTCTGGAACTCTTGACCTCGAGTGATCCACCTGCTTCAGCCTCCTAAAGTGCTGGAATTACAGGTGTGAGCCAACACACCAGGCCTAAAGATTTAATAGGTCTTGGAGTATAGTACATGCTTTGAGTATATGCAGAAAGACTTAATTATTTTGCTAGGTTTTTAATTTAATCATTTTTATTAACTATATCAAAAGCTGGGTAGTAAAAATGTGATAAAAGGAAGTAAAATGTCAATATTTAAATTAAGATGGGGGAAGATTTGGGTAATGAGCAGGAATATTTACTGAAGTAAGGATTTTTTTTTTTTTTGAGACAGAGTCTTGCTCTGTCGCCCAGGCTGGAGTGCAGTGGGGAGATCTCTGCTCACTGCGAGCTCCGCCTCCTGGGTTCACGCCATTTTCCTGCCTCGGCCTCCCAAGTAGCTGGGAGTACAGGTGCCTGCCACTGTGGCCGGCTTTTATATTTTTAGTAGAGACAGGGTTTCCCCATGTTGGCCAGGCTGGTGTTGAACTACTGACCTCAGGGGATCCGCCCACCTCTGCCTCCCAAAGTGCTGGGATTACAGGCATGAGCCACTGTGCCCACCAGAAGTAAGGATTTTTGTTTGCTTCTGGATTTAATTATTTCTTTGATTCCTAACTCAGAGCAACATTTGGAATCTTTTAAGTTTGATAAATACTTTTTAAACTGGTACCCTGGGATTATCTTGTCACTATATATATATGTGTGTGTGTGTGTATGTATATATATAGTTTTTTGAGACAAGGTGTTGTTCTGTGGCCCATTCTGGAGTGCAGTGGCACAATCATGGCTCACTGCAACCTTGAACTCCTGGGCTCAGGCAGTTCTTCCACCCCAGCCTCCTGAGTAGCTGGAACTATAGACTTGCATCACCATGTCCAGCTAAGTTATTTTTCTTTTTCTTTTTTTAATTATTTATTTATTTATTTATTTTTGAGATGGAGTCTTGCTCTGTCGCCCAGGCTGGAGTGCAGTGGCCGGATCTCAGCTCACTGCAGGCTCTGCCTCCCGGGTTCATGCCATTCTCCTGCCTCAGCCTCCTAAGTAGGTGGGACTACAGGTGCCCGCCACCACACCTGGCTAATTTTTGGCATTTTTAGTAGAGACGGGGTTTCACTGTGTTAGCCAGGATGGTCTCGATCTCCTGACCTTGTAATCCACCTGCCTCAGCCTCCCAAAGTGCTGGGAATACAGGCGTGAGCCACCGCACCCGGCGTCTTTTTTTTTTGTAGAGACAGTGTCTCACTGTGTTGCCCAGGCTGGTCTCGAACTCCTGGGCTCAAGTGATTCTTCTACTTCAGCCTTTCATGGTGTTGGGATTACAAGTGTGAGCTACCATGCCCAGCCTTTGTTCCTTTTTTTTCTTTTTAGTACCTATAATCTAGAAAGTCTCTTTTAGGGTTTAATTCATAATCATTTTATCTGCTCTCTGTTGTTACAGAAAGGGGTAAGTTCTTAAACTGGTAGTGGTCTGAGGCATTCAGTGCTTATGGGTGTTCAGGTGATATTTGTTAAGTGGCAGAAATTTCAGATCATTTTGGCTTTTAAAGCTCTTAAGAGGAATTGAGGATTTGGACATAGAAGTCATACCTAATTAGAATCTGTTAATAACCCTTGAAGCTGTTATGTTTTAACAGTGCTTTCTGTTCCACCTCTCAGAATTGCCTAAGGAGGTGCCAGAAAAGCTTCCAGAGGCTGCTGATTTTGGAACTACGTCTTCTCTGCATTTTGTCCACATGAGAGGATTACCTTTCCAAGCCAATGCCCAAGACATTATAAACGTGTGTGGCAGTAAGATACCGAGTCTCAATAGATTTGAACAAAAGTTCTAAAATGAAACTTGTATTAATTTGGGGATGGTAGAGAAGAAAATATGTAGTGTTTCTGTGTTATCTTTGGATAGTAAGATGGCATCTTCCTGGTTGCAAGGCTTGCTGCTTTTTCTGTAGCTGAAAAGTGTGGCTTGGTATTACTTTTTTTTCTCTCTCTCTCTTTTTTTTTTTTTTTTTTTTTTTGAGACGGAGTCTCGCTCTGTCGCCCAGCCTGGAGTGCAATGGCCGGCTCTCAGCTCACTGCAAGCTCCACCTCCCGGGTTTACACCATTCTCCTGCCTCAGCCTCCCGAGTAGCTGGGACTACAGGCGCCCGCCACCTCGCCCGGCTAGTTTTTTGTATTTTTTAGTAGAGACGGGGTTTCACCGTGTTAGCCAGGATGGTCTTGATCTCCTGACCTCATGATCCGCCCGTCTCGGCCTCCCAAAGTGCTGGGATTACAGGCTTGAGCCACCGCGCCCGGCCTCTTTTTTTTTTTTTGTGACAGAGTCTTGCCGTGTCGCCCAGGCTGGAGTGCAGTGGCTTGAACTTGGCTCACTGCAACTTCTGCCTCCCGGGTTCAAGCATTTGTCCCGCCTCAGTTTCCCGAGTAGCTGGGATTACAGGCACGTGCCCCCATGCCTGTTTAATTTGTGTATTTTCAGTAGAGATGGGGTTTCACCGTGTTGGCTAGGCTGGTCTTGATCTCCTGACCTCAAGTGATCCACTCGTCTTGGCCTCCCAAAGTGTTGAGGTTACAGGTGCGAGCCACTGTGCTCTCTGAGAGCAGGTACTTTAAATGTCACTTTGAGTTCTGAGAAAAAGTAGAAAAGCCAGAAGACATACTAGATGTATAAATATGTTACTACTTAAAAAAGGAATTTCCTAAAAACAAATGTATCAAGTGTATGAATCAAAGTCTGAAAGAAAGATGAGCCACCAGACTACTAGGCGGGTTTACTTACATCCATCATGTTCCTCTTGACTGCCTTTGTCGTTTAGTTTTTCGCTCCACTCAAGCCTGTTAGAATCACCATGGAATACAGCTCCAGCGGGAAGGCCACTGGAGAAGCTGATGTGCACTTTGAGACCCATGAGGATGCTGTTGCAGCAATGCTCAAGGATCGGTCCCACGTTCGTAAGTCCTGCCTTTGGCTTTTGTTGTCATTTTTGATGCTTGTCTTTGCTTATAAGTATCTCTTTCTGTTTTGGGATTGTAGAATTTTTCCTTGGAAAATTTGTATTCTTTTAGTACTAGTAAATTAAACGTAACAGATAAAAACACTATAATTTAAAAAACATTTATTTGTCTGCTAATTATCCTGCAAATTTCTTTCTTTCTTTTTTTTTTTGTCAACCACGCCGGAATGCAGTGGTGCCATCTCGGCTCACTGCAGTCTCCGCCTCCTGAGTTCAAGCAATTCTCCTGCCTCAGCCATCTGAGTAGCTGGGATTACAGGTGCCCAGCACCATGCCTGACTCATTTTTGTATTTTTAGTAGAGACAGGTTTCGCCATGTTGGCCAGGCTGGTCTCGAACCCCTGGGTTCAAATGATCCCCGTGCCTCAACCTCCCAAAGTGCTGGGATTACAGACATGAGCCACCGCACCCAGCCTGTTTGTCTGTTCTACATTTTATTTGTTGTTGTTTGAGACGGCGTGTTGTCTGTCACCCAGTCTGTAGTGCAGTGGTGTGATCTGGGCTCTCACTGCAACCTCCGCCCCCTGGGTTCAAATGATTCTCCTGCCACAGCCTCCTGAGTAGCTGGGACTATAGGCACCTGCCACCAAACTGGCTAATTTTTGTATTTTTAGTAGAGACGGGGTTTCACTATATTGGCCAGGCTGGCTCGAACGCCTTAGGTGTTCCTCCCTCCTTGGCCTCCCAAAGTGCTGGGATTACAGGCGTGAGCCACCGCGCCCGGCCTAAATTTTGTTTTTAATTAGGGAAAGGAAAGGGCAAAGCGTTTGAATTGTTGTCTGAACTGTGAGAAAAATGGCTGTAAAATTGATCTCCCTTTTCAACTTTTTAAAACTAATCTTTCTCATTATCCTCAGATCATAGGTATATTGAACTGTTCCTGAATTCATGTCCAAAAGGAAAATAAGACTTCAGGGGCTCCAGATAATAAGGTAAATTTAAGAGGTAAAACTGTGGGCTGGGCGCAGTGGCTCAACACCTGTAATCGCAGCACTTTGGGAGGCCAAGGTGGGTGGATCACCTGAGGTCAGGAGTTAGAGCCAGCCTGGCCGACATGGTGAAACCCTGTCTACTAAAAATACAAAAATTAACCGGGCATGAAGACCGGTGCCTATAATCCCAGCTACTCAGGAGGCTGAAGTGGGAGAATGACTTGAACCTAGGAGGCAGAGGTTGCAGTGAGCTGAGATTGTGCCACTGCACTCCAGCCTGGGCAATAGAATGAGACTCAAAGAAAAAAAAAAAAAAAAAAAGAGTTACAACCGTGGAAATTATTTTGTATTGATAAACTAATAATCATCCACTCACTAATTTATAATATGGTGGAAATCATTCTCTTTTTATTTTTCAAATTTTTTTAGGGACCAGGTCTCTCTCTGTTGCCCAGGCTAGCAGTGGTGCGATCATAGCTCACTGCAGCTTCAACCTTCTGGGCTCAGGTGATTCTCTCACTTCAGCCTCTTGAGTAGTGGGGACTACAGGTGTGTACCACCTTGCCTAGCTAATTTTTAAATTTTTTGTAGAGGTGGGGTCTCACTATGTTGCCCAGGATGGCCTTGAACTTCTGGCCTTAAGTGATCCTGCTGCCTTTGCCTCCCGAAGTGTTGGAATTACAAGAGTGACCAGCCCACTTGGCACCATTCCTTTTTAATAAAGATCAAACTAATGATAATTGAAGTGTCAATATAAGGAATGAAAATTCTCACTCTGGCTTCTCAGATGTGGGGGCAAAAAAAAAAAAATTCTCCTGGGAAATATAATTAATTATGATTTTTTTCTTGCTTTTTTTTTTTTTTAAATTTTATTTATTGATTTTTTTGTGAGACGGAGTTTCACTCTCATTGCCCAGGCCCGAGTGCAGTGACACGATCTCCGCTCACCGCAACCTCTACCTCCAGAGTTCAAGAGATTCTCCTGCCTCAGCCTCCCGAGTAGCTGGGATTACAGGCATGCGCCACCACGCCCAGCTAATCTTTGTATTTTTAGTAGAGATGGGGTTTCTCCGTGTTGGTTATGGCTGGTCTTGAACTCCTGACCTCAGGTGATCCACCTGCCTTGGCCTCCCAAAGTGCTGGGATTACAGGCATGAGCCGCTTCGGCCTGTTTTTTAATTCTTTTTGAGACAGAGTCTTGCTTTGTTGAGCAGGCTGGATTGCAGTGGCACAATCTCGGCTCACTGTGAACTCCGCCTCCTAGGTCAAAGTGATTCACCTGCCTTGGCTTCCCAAAGTGCTGGGATTGCAGGGGTGAGCCACTGTGCCCAGCCATAATTCCTTATGATTTGTATAATAGCTTTGAGCATTATCTCCATGTAGAATTTTTATGCATAATTTCCAACATCCATCATGCTATGTGCCAAAAAATAGCTGCCTTTAGTAGCTATAAATTGTAGTAGACTGGATATATGACTTGCATTAGCTTTTTATTTTCCCACTTAAATTTAAACACCGTTTCCATTTTCTCAGGTTTTTTTTTTATTTTTATTTTTTTTGATATGAAGTCTCACTTTTTTTGCCCAGGGTGGAGTGCAGTGGCGCAATCTCAGCTCACTGCAACCCCCACCTCCCGGGTTCAAGTGATTCTGCTGCCTCATCCTCCCAAGTAGCTAGGATTACAGGCAGTCTCCACCACATCCAGCTAATATTCGTATTTTTAGTAGGGATGAGGTTTCACCAGTCTGGTCTCGAACTCCTGACATCAAGTGATCCGATAGCCTCAGCCTCCCAAAGTGCTGGGATTACAGGCGTGAGTCACCACGCCCGGGCATTTTCTGGTTTAAGGTATTTTTAAAAGGATATATGTGAAACCAGAGTGTATCATCCGTAAACACAGTTAACGTGTCACTGTTTCCTTTTCCTAAAATGGCATTTTTTTTTTGTGCCGTAGGAGGTACGTAATTTTATAGTGTTAACTTACCCATGAGATTTGCTTAATATATCTTGATGTTCCTTCCCTCAATTAAATATATGGTGTCTTTTTTTTTCCCATAAAGTATTTTAAGTATTAGTGATGTATTGCAGTCACTTTTCTACATGTAATGACTCACTCTTTTGAGACACTTACCTGTAATGATTTCTTGAAAACACATGGGGCCGAGTGTGGTGGCTTACTCCTGTAATCCCATTACTTCAGGAGGCCGAGACAGGCAGAACACCTGAGGTCAGGAGTTCGAGACCAGCCTGGCCAAAATGGCGAAACACTGTCTCTACTAAAAATACAAAAATTAGCTGGATGTGGTGGTGCACACCTGTAGTTCCAGCTACTGGGAAGGCTGAGGCAGGAGAATCACTTGCATCTGGGAAGGCGGAGGTTGCAGTGACTGAGATTGTGCCACTGCATTCCAGCCAACCTGAATGATAGAATGAAACTCTGTCTCAAAAAAAAAGGAACAAAAAAACACGGGCATTCATTCTATTACTATATCCTATTCTATTAGGTTTTTTTTTTTTTTTTTTTTTTTGGTTTTGTTTTTGTTTTTGAGATGGAGTCTTACTGTGTCGCCCAGGCTGTGATCTTTGCTCACTGTGACTTCTGCCTCCCGGGTTCAGGTGATTCTCCTGCCTCAGCCTACCGAGTAGCTGGAACTATAGGCGTGTACCACCATGCCCAGCTAAGTTTTTGTATTTTATTTTATTTTATTTATTTATTTTTGAGATGGAGTTTCTCTCTTGTTGCCCAGGCTGGAGTGCAATGGCAGGATCTCGGCTCACTGCAACCTCCACCTCCTGGGTTCAAGTGATTCTCTTGTCTCAGCCTCTGGAGTAGCTGGGATTACAGGCATGCGCCACCACACCCGGCTAATTTTTTATTTTTAGTAGAGACAGGGTTTCTTCATGTTGTCCAGGTTGGTCTCGAACTCCTGACCTCAGCTGATCTGCCCGCCTTAACCTCCCAGAGTTCTGGGATTACAGGTTTGAGCCACCGTGCCCCGCCAATTTTTTGTATTTTAGTAGAGATAGGGTTTCCTTGTGTTGGCCTGGATGGTCTCGATCTCCAGACCTCGTGATGTTTCCGCCTCAGTCTCACAAAGTGCTGGGATTACAGGCATGAGCCACTGCGCCCGGCCTCTTCTGTTGCTATTTTTGGATATGAAGTCCCACAATTCTGTGATGTTAAATACTCGTAATAGCTAAAATCTATTTAAAATATATTCTGAAACTGTGTTTTTTATACCAGCCTGTAAACACTAATGCCTAACTAGTTTTCCTCACTTTAACTTGGTTTATCAGATAACTTGCACTAAATTAGAAAGGAGAAAAATTTGAATTTGCAGTTTTAAATGGTATGGGAATGTGTGCTATCCTTTTTTATCTTGACTAAATGTGCAACATTTTTTGTTTTATTTTTAGGGTGAAGCAAGAAGCATTTCATTTGCACATCTTTCTTGGACGTGGGATATACAGTTCCAGTTTATTAGCAGCAACTGCTAGGGAAATGATTTTGGTGTTTTGGGTTAATTGCTTCTAAGAAAAGTTTCATAGTGGACTGCTTAGAAGAAGAAATGAAAGATCCAGTTTGGGATTATGAAATAAACCACAAATTAAAATTTTTGTTTAAACTGTCCAGGATCTGATTTAAAAATATAGTCTTTGTTTTATATGATTAAATGGTTTGTTTTCGTAGATGATATGTTACCCATTGTAAAGACTACATATTCAGCAGTGTTCTTTAAACGCTTTCATTTAAAAAGTAACTTTTTTTTTTTTCCTGTGAATTGAGTGCTCTGATGTAAAACTTCTCATGGGGTAAAACAGTGATTTATTTTAACCAAACATTCACCAAAGCAAAGAAGGGTTTCAGACCTTTGAACTGGTATGGTTTGGCAGAATGGTTTTAAATTTTGCTGTATTTGATTACTTAGAGATAGGAATTTTAAAAAATCAAAACAAAAAATAAATACCACAACTTAGTGAGTGTAAATGACAATTTGGTGGTTTTATGTCTTTAGAAATGTTTTGCCTTTCTAAGCCTTGTGCTAAAGGCGTTTAACGTTGGTGCCTATCTACTTAGGGGGCATTCTAGTCTTCAAAGTTGTCTGAACTGTCCCGCCCTGGCGTTTTTTGATTTGGGGTAAACCTAAGGGTGTTTGTTAGTCTCAAAACTGTGAAGTGACATGTCAGAACAGTCCAGACTGGTAAGAAAATTAATGGCTTCACTTGAATTTAAACCAGCTTTAGATAGGAAAAAAACCAGTCTCCTCATTTGCTTTTTCAATGGAGTAGTACATCCCATATTTTAGAACAAGTAGGGGTGCCTTGCTTAAATAATAGCATTTAATGTATAATTGTGTGAAGGGTTTATGGATAAAGCTGTACTTTTGTCACAATGTGGCGGTACATTCTGCTTTAATATTAAAACAGCTTGTAATTTAAATATTGGACAAAATGGCTGGCTTCAAAATATAGTCGTTAATAAACTATGTGCACCTGTGTAGGAGAATCAAAATCCTGTACAGTTTCTTTGCCTTGTTCCTGTTCTCAGGGTGACGACTGCCACCAGGAGATGCAATTCTAGTTCTTAAAATTAAATTTGCCCAGATTTCTGACAGGTGATATCTGGAAGAGAGACTATGTCTTCTCTTAATACAGAACCGTCTTTTGATTACCAGCTAAGATGCAAAATCACTGTACTGTAAGTAGTCAATAAATGAAGACTTGTTTCAGGCTGAAGATTACCTAAGAGTATTATTGGAGTGTGTGAGTCAACTATGAATATATTATTACCTCAAGTCCTGGTATATTAATATAAGTAGTAAGGGTTAATTTTCGTGTGTGTTCTTTTAAATCCTGTGAACGTGACTTAACCAGCTTAACATCGTCAGTAGTACTACTTAGATGGAAATGCGTTTTCATATATGGTTGAATATGCCAAGCCTTGAGAACTGGCATTCGTAGTTGTACGAACTGTTAGAACGTGATCTTTGTTTCTCTTTCACATTTGGTATCTAATTTGCTGTGGAAAAGATCTGTGGGGTCTACTGTGATTGGGGTAGTGAGGAATTCATTTGCAATTGGTTTAAGCTAATGAGTTTTATTTGCACATCTGTGGGAAAAGAATGCAAGCAAAGCATTAAAATGCTATATGATGGGTAAGGTTGAACGGGTGTATCTTCTTGCCACACTACAGGCTGAGTTTTCTGTACAAAAGGTGGCTATTATTGGGAAGTCATCTTATGTATTTGAATGCTCCGTTTTGTGTTTGTTCATAGTGTAGCCTAGTACGTAAGTGATTGCTAAGGTGAATGTAGTTATGGGAAAGGAAGAGAAGCACATAATAGAGTAAAAGTAATCTTATTTCCGTGCAAGTGGAAGACAGTACTGTCTCCCCACATTTGAGAAGACTGTGTTTTGCATCACTGTTTGCTTTTGAAGGAAGCATTGATGGTGAATTTCCCTCTTCTGTTTGGGTTCCTTGTGTCTATAGCTTCCTTTGTGGTAAAGCTATCAGGAAGAATAGTGGGAGTGGGGTATATGATCAGGGTGCTCATATCCTGCTTTAGCCTAGCTGCTGCTTAAGGAGCTGCAAGGGAGAACTCTCAGAAGCAGTATGAAAATACCAAGGAGCTCATTGCTGAATATTGTGGTCTTATCTAAATATTGACACCAGACAGTGAAGCAGAAATAGAGTGTGTGTCCCTTTATGCGTGGGTAACTGAAGCTTCTGTCACGTGGGAAGGGGGACCGAATCTTCCCTGGGAGGAAGGCTCCAAATTCTCACTACTTCTGTGTTATGTGAAGGGGGAAGCATAAGGAACCCACTTGGAAGGCAACATCGTGTGCCATGAATCTGCTTATTAATCAACATGCCTTGTTAATGTCTTCTGCCCTAAACAGCCCTTATTCAGTTCTCATTTGGAAATTTATTTTTTGGTGTTACATCTTGTTTGTTTTAGAATTTAAAACACTCCATGGTGGGTCACTTGAGGTCAGGAATTCAAGATAGCCTGGCCAACTTGGTGAAACTGCCTCTACTGAAAATACAAAAATTAGCCACGTGTGGCACACGCCTGTAATCCCAGTTACTTGGGAGGCAGAGGTGGTAGCCAGCCAAGATCGTGCCATTGCACTCCATCCTGGATCCTGGGCAACAGAGCGAGACTGTCTCAAAAACAAAACCAAAAAAACCAAAACACAAAAAGACTCCATTGTTCTGAGACTTTCCCTAAATTATGTGAAGGCACTCACATTGAATTGGTAGGACATGTGTATGGAGGAGAATGGTGTATATATATATCAGCAGTAGAGTTCCAGTCCAAGTTGCTCTAACGCGTTAGAAATACATTACCCTCCCATCCCCCAAGTCCAGCAAATTAGAAGAGAATCTCTGAAGTTTGTAGGAAGGGAATAAATCTACTATAAACATTTGTGTGCAGGGTTTTGTGTAGACTTGTTTTCAACTCCTTTGGATAAATACCAAGGAACCAGGTTGCTGGATTGTAAGTTAAGAGTATGTTTCGTTTTGGAAGAAACTGCCAAACTCTCTTCCAACATGACCATTTTGAATTCCCATTGACAATGAAGGAGAGTTCTGTAGCTCCTCATCCTCACTAGTATTTGGTGATGTCACTCTTTCGCATTTTAGCTAATAGGTGAATAGTGGTCTCATTGTTTTAATTCCCAATCCCATAGTGATGTGGAACATCTTTTCATATACTTAACCTGCCATCCGTATATGTCATCTTTGGTGAGGTGTCTGGGTTTTTTGCCCAGTTTTTTAGTTCGAGTGGTTTTCTTATTTTTAGAAAGGAAGTATAGGAAGGAAGGTTTAGTCTGTCTTAAGCCTGATGATATGAAAACCAAGAATAGGCTAGGTGTGGTGGCTCACACCTGTAATTCCGGCACTTTGTGAGGCTGAAGTGGGAGGACTGCTTGAGCCTGGGAGGTCAAGGCTGCAGTGAGCCGTGACTGCGTTGCTGCACTCCCGCCTGAGTGACAGAGTGAGACCCTGTCTCAGAAAAATAGGCTCATTTTAAAGTTGTTTATATTTTATTTTTTGAAGGCAATAAACTTGAAGAGATACAAAGGGTATGTAGTGAAGATTCTCCTTCCCATCCTGTAATTCAGCTGTTTAGTTTCTATTCTCGCACAGTCCTGTCATCAGTTTCTAGTGTAAGCTTCTGTGACTTTTACTTTATTTATAAGCAAGTGTTAATGGATGTTTTCATTTCTTTTTAAAATGTAAATTATACTATATGTGCTATTTTATATTTTGGCTTTTTTCCCACCTAAATACCCTAAAGATTATTTTCTGTCAGTATATAAAATCCTGGTGATGCCAATGCCCATCCCTTAGATTCTACAAGTAGCATTTGCCATGCTTTATCACATAGCCTGCCTCCTGCAGTCTCATCTTTTCTTCTATATGCGTGTCCAAGTAAGTTGTAGACATTTTTCACTTTTAATCCTTTGAGCATACATGTCATGGGAGTTTGTTTTTGTTTTTGTTTTTTGTGTTTGAGACAGAGTCTCTCTGTCACCCAGGCTGAAGTACAGTGACATGATCTCAGCTTATTACAATCTCCACCTCCCAGTTTCAAGCAATTCTCGTGCCGCAGATTCCCGAGTAGCTGGGGTTACAGATGTGCACCACCATGCCCGGCTAATTTTTGTATTTTCAGTAGAGATGGGGTTTCACCATGTTGGCCAGGCTCGTCTGGAACTCCTGGCCTCCAGTGATTTGCCTGCCTCAGCCTCCCAGAGTGCTGGGATCACAGGCATCAGCCACCACACCAGCCGTCATTGGAGTTTTTTTGAGGGAGATTTGCAGTAAGATGAATAAATGCTAAGTGTATCATTTGATGAGGTTTTTTTTTTGGGGGATGGAGTCTTATATCGTCCAGGCTAGAGTACAGTGGCCTAGTCTTGGCTCACTGCAACCTCCGCCTCCTGGGTTCAAAGGATTCTTCCGCCTCAGCCTCCTGAGTAGCTGGGATTACAGGTGCCTGTCACCATGCCTAGCTAATTTTTGTGTTTTTATTAGAGATGGGGTTTTGCCATGTTGGCCAGGCTGATATCAGACTCCTGACATTGAGTGATCTACCCATGTAGGCCTCCCAGAGTGCTGGGATTACAGGTGTGAGCCACCATACCCAGACTCATTTGATGAGTTTTGATGTAAAAGCATGTAACTCAAACCCCTAAATTTGGAACATTTGTATTACATCTGAATTTTTTTTTCACCTAGTCAATTCCTGCACCTCTCCTGCCCTTTCTTCCCTCGCCTGGCAGTCAGCTACTGTTAAGATTTTGTTCACTGTAGATTAATTTTGCCTATTCTAGAACTTCATATAATGGACTCACTTATGCAGTATGTATTCTGTAAGTTCCTTTTACTCAGCATGTTGGTATATTCATCAGTGTGTTTAAGCTTTGTTCCTTTTTATGGCTGAGCAGTATTCTATGTATGAATATGCCACATTTTAATGTTTCACCTGTTAGGTGAACAACTGATGAACAATGAGCTGTTTCTAGTTTGGGGCTATCATGAATAAAGTTGGTATGAACATGTACAACGTTTTTGTGAACCTACATTTTAATTTAATTTAATTTGGATAAGTACTTAGGAGTGGGAATATCCTAAGTTGATGTATTTTAAATTTTACTAGAAGAGGCCGGGCGCGGTGGCTCAAGCCTGTAATCCCAGCACTTTGGGAGGCCGAGACGGGCGGATCACGAGGTCAGGAGATTGAGACCATCCTGGCGAACACAGTGAAACCCCGTCTCTACTAAAAAATACAAAAAACTAGCCGGGCGAGATGGCGGGCGCCTGTAGTCCCAGCTACTCAGGAGGCTGAGGCAGGAGAATGGTGTAAACTCCGGAGGCGGAGCTTGCAGTGAGCTGAGATCCGGCCACTGCACTCCAGCCCGGGCGACAGAGCGAGACTCCGTCTCAAAAAAAAAAAAAAAAAAAAAAAAATTTTACTAGAAGATGACAAACTTTTTCCTAAATGATCATCCTGTTTTACATTCCCAGAGTTCTAGTAGGTCCACATCCTTATCATTTGCTGTTGTCAGTCTATAATTTTAGCCATTGTGTGTGTAGTGGTATCTTCTGGTTTTAATTTGCTCTCCCTGACAATGAATAGTACTTTTTCATAAGCTTACTAGCCATTTGGATATCTTTAGTAAAGTTGAAGTGTCTGTTTCTTCTCTTATTCAGGATGATTTGCCATTCATTTATTTGTTTTTGTTTCTTATTTGCTGAAGAAATAAGATTAACCTGTAGGTTTCCATAATCTGAATTTGGCTGATTGCCTTTGTGTGATGTTTATCAACTGCTTTTCTATTGGCTTTGGTCTTAACTAATCTGCAGGAGTACTTTGTTCCTATAGTGAGCTTTAAATACCTTTTCCCCCCCAGGTTGTCCTCTTTGTTTGCTCATCATGGCAGAAGCTATTTTTACATGACTGAATTCTTAAATCTCCCCTTTTATAGTTTCAAGGTTTTATGTCAACGTTAGGAACATCTCAGTGAAATGGTTCTGAAAGCACTTGGGGATAAAGCATGAAGGTGTATAACCAAGGTAGACTCTAGAATATGGATAGACTCATTGAAGGTCACAAGGATCACCAAGGTAGTTTAAGAATCTTAATTTGAAGCCCACAGGCAAAACTTAACAAGTTTATTCAAAGACTGTGATTTGAAAACATACCTGGTTGCGGCCAGACTCGGTGGCTCACTCCTGTAATCCCAGCACTTTGGGAGGCCGAGGTGGGTGAATTACCTGAGACCAGGAGTCGGAGACTAGCCTGGCCAACATGGTGAAACCCCGTCTGTACTAAAAAATACCAAAATTAGCCGGGTGTGGTAGTGCATGCCTATAATCCCAGCTACTTGGGAGGCTGAGGCAGGAGAATTGCTTGAACCAGGGAGGCAGAGGTTGCAGTGAGCCGGGATCACGCCACTGCACTCCAGACTGGATGACAGCAAGACAAAAATAAACTGCGGAATACAAGCAATGTTATGCTAGAAGAACGTAGTATTTGTGATAGATGTTGTAATTGAATATGAATGACCCTTTACTTTTTCTTAACTTTACCTTCCACCAGCACACTCCATAATGATACTTTTGTGCCATAAAGCAGCATCCAGAATGCTAAGTCATTACTGCTTTCTGGAGACTTGTACAGCTTTTTCACTCTACTTGCCCTTGCCCTCTGGAAGCCTGAGTTACCTCTTCTTTACCATGCTTAATTATTAAGTCTTAGGGATCTGATATCCTCAGCGATGCTTACAACCACTTGCTTGTTCTTTTTTTTTTTTTTTTTTAAAGACAGGGTCTCACTCTGTCGCCCAGGTTGGAGTGCAGTGGTACAATAATCTTGGCTCACTGCAACCTCCGCCTCTTGGGTTCAAGCGATTCTCCTGCCTCAGCCTCCCGAGTAGCTGGGATTACAGGCATGCACCACCACACCAAGCCAATTTTTGTACTTTTAGTAGAGATGGGGTTTCACTACATTGACTGGTTTTGAACTCCTGGCCTCAAGTGATCTGCCTGCCTCGGCCTACCAAAGTACTGGGATTACAGGTGTGAGCCACTGTGCCTGGCCTACTGGTTCTATTTTTAAATTAATTCTACATTTCAAGATAATTCACTGACTAAAGTTTGTGCCACTTATTCTAGGTGTAGAAATTATGCTTGTCAGATACGTGGTTTCTGATTTGGTATATTGACTGACATGCTTACAACAATCTTTATACCATAGTAGTGTGTTAACATCAAAATTAACCTGTTCTCGGCCGGGTGCGGTGGCTCACGCCTGTAATCCCAGCACTTTGGGAGGCCGAGGCGGGTGGATCATGAGGTCAGGAGATCAAGATCATCCTGGCTAACACGGTGAAACCCCGTCTCTTCTAAAAATACAAAAAATTTGCCGGGTGTGGTGGCGGGCACCTGTAGTCCCAGCTACTAGGAGGCTGAGGTAGGAGAATGGCGTGAACCTGGGAGGCGGAGCTTACAGTGAGCCGAGATCATGCCACTGCACTCCAGCCTGGGCGACAGAGTGAGACTCCATCTCAAAAAAAAAAAAAAATAAATAAATAAATAAATAAATAAATAAATAAATAATTAACCTGTTCTTAGCATGGGAGACCTCAGTCATCGATGATAGTTCCCAAACCAGCTATTATCTAAGAATTATTAAGATTTGACTTGGTATAACATTTTGGGTAATACATTAGGCTAAGTTAATTTGAAAGAAGTTTTGCTGTAAATCAAAACAGGACCATTAAACTACTGAAATATAATTATTTAAAAAGGGCCCTCATTTTTTGGTGAACAAAACTGAAATGAGGCTGTAATGGAGAGCCTTCTTTCACATAATGGTTAAATCTCCTTTAAGAGTTTCATTATATGTTTTTATAACTTGACTTACAAATAGTGAATGAACTAAAGACTTTCTCATAGTTTCTATCTGCTTATCAACCTTGCAAAACTTGGAGTCTATTTGGAAATAAATAAGAACTGAAACTGCATTTAGGGATGAGTTCAGTCAGGTTCTATTGGGTTAGACTTTGAGTATGAAAGCACGATTTTTTAATATATAAACTTTATTTTAGAGTAGTTTTCGGTCACTGGTTGTGGTGGCTCATGCCTGTAATCCCAGCACTTCTGGAGGCCGAGTCTGGTGGATCATGGGGTCAGGAGTTCGAGACCACCCTGACCAACATGGTGACACCCCATCTCTGCTAAAAATACAAAAAATTAGCCAGGCATGGTGGTGCGTGCCTGTAATCCCAGCTACTAAGGAGGCTGAGGCAGGAGAATTGCTTGAACCCAGGAGGCAGAGGTTGCAGTGAGCTGAGATCGCGCCATTGCACTTCACCCTGGGCGACAGAGTGATACTCCATCTCAAAAAAAAAAAAAAAAAAAAGTTTTAGATATACAGAGACATTGCAAAAACAGTACAGAGTCCCTGTATACACCTCACCCACCTGTATACCTATTGTTAGTATCCTGCATTACTACAGGATATTTGTCACAACTAAGCAACCAACTTTGATACTTTACTGTTAACTAAATCGCACAGTTCAGATCTTTAGTTTTTTTCCAAATATTCTTTTCATTCCAGGATCCCACAATTACATTCATTTAACCACCTCAGATAGTTTTGTTTTTAATGACTTCAGATTCCCAACCTTTTTTTTTTCACATCAGATGGGGAATGTCCTGATGTAACAAGGCGTGAAGGAGGCACATCTAACACAGAAGTGTGAAAGCCCAGTCATGATGCTTATGAACTACAGAAGGATCTCAGACTTGGTTTTGATGACCATGACAGCGTTAAGGAGTACTAGTTGGTTTTGTAGAATGTCTGTGAAGTTTTCTGATTGTTTTCCTTCTGGTCTTAGGAGGAAGACCAAAAAGGGGCATTTTCATCACATCAAGGGTACCTGTTATTAATAGGGCTTATCACTCATGATATTAATACAAATGTTGATCATCTGGCCAAGATAGTGTTTGCCAGGTTACTATACAATTTTTTTTTCCTCTTTACATATTGTACTCAAAGCAAGTGACTAAGCACAATCCGTACTCGAAAGGTGGGGAGTTAAGCTCCATCTCCTTGAAGTGGGGGAGGCGGTATCTACATAATTATTTGGGCTTTTTCTGTATAGGAGAGATGCTACTGCTCCTTCATCAGGTCATTTATATCAATATGGACTCATGGGTACTTACTTTATCCTTTGGGTTATAATCCTAAGCTGCATTATTTACTTTGTTGCTGAGATTTGTTTCATCTTTGGCCCTTGGGCATTCTATCAGTTGGCTCCTGTGCCCCTTTCACATACCTGCATCCTTGTTTGTGGAACACTTCTTTACTTTCTGGCACTACAAGATACCCTCGACGGAGAATCAGCCATTTCTCTAGGGAGCCCTGATGCCTTTTCTTGGAGAACGGTATTAGAAAACAAGATTTGGGCATTGGATGTACCCGTTGCTGCTGGCATGTCTGCTGCTAGGCCCTCTCAGTGAACAGAGATATATGCATGTGTAGTAACTGAAATATACACACATAATTGTAATTACTTTCTGAATTCTTCTGGGAAGCAGTTTTTTAAAAAACTAGTAAAATATACATAAAACCTGCTGTTTTAACCATTTTTAAGCGTACATTTATGTGGCATTAAGTGCATTCACATTGCTGTGCAACCATTACCACCATCTGTCACCAGAATTTTTCATCTTCCTCCAACACAAACTGTACCTATTAAACACTGACTCCCCATTCTGCTCTTCCTTAAGCCCCTGGGAACCATCATTTTACTTTCTTTATGCTTTTGACTATTCTAGGTACTTAGTGTAAGTGGAGTCATACAATATTTGTCCTACGTATGACTGGCTTCACTTATCATGTCCTTAAGGTTCATCTATATCGTAGCATGTGTCAGAATTTGTTCTTAAAGTTGAATAATATTCAATCGTATGCATATACTAAATTTTGTTTACCCATTCATCCATTGATGGACACCTGGGTTGTCTCTACCTTTTGGCTATTTTGAATAATAGGGCTGTAAACACAGGTGTACAAGTATCTATAGAAGTTCCTGCTTTGAATTCTTTGGGGTGTATACCCAGAAATGGGTTTGCTGGATTATATATGGCAATTGTTTTTTTTTCTTTTTTCAGAAATCACCATACTGCTGTACCATTTTACATTCCCACCAACTGTGTACCTGAGTTCCAGTTTCTCTATGTCCTTGTCAACACTTGTTCTACTTTTTTGATAATAGCCACCTTAATAGGTTTATAAAGTGGTATCTCATTGTGGTTTTGATTTGTACACTTCCCCAGTGATTACTGATGTTGAGCTTTTCATGAACTTATTGGACATTTCTACATGTTTTTGCAAGAAGTGTCTATTCCAGTACTTTGCTCATTTTTTCAGGCTTTTTATTGTTGCAGGATTTCTTATTTACAAATGTTTTCTCCCATTCCTTGGGTTGCCTTTTCATTCTGCTGATAGTGTCCCTTGATGCACAAATTTTTAATTTTGCTGAAGTCCAATCTATTTTTCCTTTTGTTGGCTGTGCTTTTGATCATACCCAATAAATTACTGCTAAATCCAATGTCATGAAGCTTTTCCTTTATTTATTTTTTTTCTTTTTTAGACAGGGTCTTGCTCTGTCGCTTAGGCTGGAGTACAATAGCACAGTCTCAGTTCACTACAACTTCTACCTCCCAGGTTCACGCAATTCTCCTGCCTCAGCTGCTTGAGTAGCTGGGATTACAGGTGCCCACCACCACACCTGGCTAATGTTCATATTTTTAGTAGAGATGGGATTTCACCCTATTGGCCAGGCTGGTCTCCAACTCCTGACCTCAGGTGATACACCTGCCTCGACCTCCCTAAGTGCTGGGATTACAGGCGTGCACCACCACGCCGGGCCAATAATTCTTTTTCTTCTTTTTAAGAATTTAATAATTCTAGCTCTATTTTTCTTCCAACCTTAGTGGATGGAGCTAGTTCTTGATGCATTTTAAGTTAATATTTGCATATGGTGTAAGGGTCCAACTTTTGTTGTTGTTTTTTGGTATGTAGCTATCCAATCTTCCCAACACCATTTGTTGAAAAGACCATATTTTCTCCACTGAATGGCCTTGGCACCCTTGTCAAAAATCATCTGACCATATGTGTAAAGATTTACTTCTAGGCTCTTTTTCTATTCCATTGGTTTATATGCTAATTTTTATGCCAGTACCATACTGTTGGTTACTGTAGTTTTGTGTTAAACTTTGAGATCAGGAAGTATAAGACCTCCAACTTTGTTCTTTTTCAAGATTATTTTGAGTATTTGGGGGGGGGTCTCTTGACATTCTCTATGAATTCTAGGATAGATTTTTCTATATCTGCAGAAATGTTGGGATTTTCATAGGGACTATTGAATTTGTAGATTACTTTGGGTAGTATTGACATTTTAACAATATTAAGTCTTTGTCTCCATGAAAATATACATTTTTTTTTTCTTGGCCTCCCAAAGTGCTGGGATTACAGGTGTGGGCCACTGTGCCCTGCCAAATGTGATACTTCTATGTCTTAATTTTGTATGGCAACATTTTGAAGTTTTCAATGTACAAGTCTTGGCCTCTTTGGTTCAGTTTATACTATTGTAAATGATGGAAAGCACAATTTTAAAGGAAGATAGGCATACCATTAAGTCATGGTATTCATGACTTGGTCTCCTTGCTTTTATGGGAGGCTGCACTAATAACTAAAGATCTTTGGGACACTGTATACATTTTTTTTTTTTGAGATGGAATCTTGCTCTGTTGCCCAGGCTGAAGTGCAGTGGCGTGATCTCAGCTCACTGTAACCTCTGCCTCCCGGGTTCAAACGATTCTCCTGCCTCAGCCTCCCCAGTAGCTGGGATTACAGGCGCACGCCACCACGCCTGGCTAACTTCTGTATTTATTTATTTATTTAATTTATTTTAGTTGAGACGGGGCTTCACCACGTTGGCCAGGTTGGTCTCGAACTCCTGACCTCAAGTGATCCGCCTGCCTTGACCTCCCAAAGTGCTGGGATTACAAGTGTGAGCCACCGTGCCCAGCCTAAAAAAATTTTTTTAAAGGCTAGTATTTATGTGTAATTCTAAGTAAAGTCTCAAGTGACTATTCCTCCTTATATTGTGTGTTACAAATATCTTTTCAGATTAATTTAAAATTAATTATAAAATAACTTTTGCTAATTTAGGGCAACACTCCTTTAGTCCATTTTGTTCTCCACATTATGTATAGCACCTGTAAGTGTGCTGGCTCATGTAGGTGGCCAAAAAATAAAGACTCAAAACACAAATGTTATTTAGGGTAAAAAAAAGACAATCAACAAACTAGGCTAGAATTATCAGATTTTATTTTTCCCCAGAACTGTTAAACTTCAGCTTCACCAAGTAACAGGCTGACTTTTGGAATAACAACTCTTTCCCAAGCTGTTAACTCTTTCCAAGAGACAGAATTTATTAAAAAACATGGTTCCAGGATATTTCCTCCCCAGAATTCTAAACCAGTCACAGAAAGAATCATTACCTTCTTAGGTCTTGATTAGAATGAAACAATCTATAGACACATGTAACAGAATCAAAATAGTATATAATGTTTCTTGCCTTCTCTTGCTCAACACACTTCTCTCTTTTCCCCCAAAGAGTTTGTTACTCAAAGATGTGTAAGTACAGTCAGCCGTCCATATCCATGGGTTCTGCATCCATGGATTCAACCAACTGCCAATCAAAAATATTCAGAAGAAAAAAATTCCACAAAGTTCCAAAAAAGCAAAACTTGAATTTGCCGAACACCCAGCACTATGTTGAATCCATGCAAATGAAGTGATGTGTAGGTATTTTATTAGGTATAAGTAATCTTCAGATGATTTAAAGTACACAGAAAGATGTATGTAGGTTATATGCAAATACCATATAACCCATTCTATATAATGGGACTTGAGCACCCATGGATTCTGATATCCAGTTGGGTTCCTGGAACCAAACCCCCATGGATACCAAGGGTTGACTGTATTGCCCTTTCCAAGAAAGCATCTATCACCTTTCATTCATGACTCAGAATAAGGAACTCCTTATTCAAACGTTAAGTATTCCGAGCTAACTGTTCTCAGCCATCAACAAATTAAACTTGGCCAGGTGTGGTGGCTCATGCCTGTAATCTCAGCACTGTGGAAGTGAAGGTGGAGGACTGCTTAAGCCCAGGAGTTTGAAACCAGGCTGAGCAACCAATGAGACCCCACTAAAAAAAAAAAAAGAAAAAAAGAAAAAGAAAAAAAAAAAAAAAAAGCCAGTCCCAGCTACTTGGGAGGCTAAGGTGGGAGGATTGCTTGAGGCCCAGGAGAACAGGGATTCAGTGAGCTGTGATTGCACTACTGCACTCCAGCTTGGGCAACAGAACAAGACCCTGTCTCAAGAAAACAAACTTATTTTACTCTATATTTGACTTTGCTTTAATCAATATCTTCTATTTGCAAAAGCCAAACCCTATTTTGAAAACTCCTTACAATTTCCATTATGACTTGGAGAGGAAGATGGAGGGAACTGGGAAGAGTTGGCTTATTTTGTGGAAGGAGATTCTGAAAAGGGCAGTTATTTACTTTGAAGTCATTAAGTAGAAAAACAAATATTCTTTTTTTTGATAATGAAAACCCTTGTAGGTAAAGACCAGAAAATTCTAGTCCTGAAATTATAATATATTACAATATTGTTTTCAGTACATTCAGAATTTATATTACTTTTTAATTTCTTTTCCCTGAGATTGGGTTCACAGTTTGGTAGAAATACTTTAAAGAGGTAGTTAGTAGGGGTGAAGAGGAAACAATGTTTATGCTAACAGCACCTGGAAAAATAAGTAACATCTGTCATTTTGATCTCAGCATCTGTCTCTCCCCCTTGAATCTGCAAATGTAACAGAAGGAGATGATCATTTTCCTTTTTATTCTTATCTGCCTGGACTCTCTCCTATTACATCCACCCCAGTATCACTAATCATAAAAATGAGTTGCCCTTCCAAAGATATGCTATAAAGCAAACCCTCAATGTCAGGTTGTTTAGATTTAGAAGAGAAAGGCTCAAGTGAGTTCACTTTTATTCATACAGTCATTAGGGAAAATGAGCAAAATTTCCAGTAACCCCAACCACTGCCTTTTCTCCCTGGACCAGTTAATTCCTATCAACTCTTTAGTTGACTCTAAGAACTGGACTCTATGAGATCCTGACAGCTAAAACACTGGTACAGAAGAGCCAGCATAAACGTTTTGGTCCAGGTCTTGGCCTTCAGTCTTATGATGGGCTGGTGGAATATTGCTTCATCAGATGCTTGTGACAGGGATTGCAAACTCGCTCAGGCTTGATACTTGAAGGAAGAGGCAGTTCATTTGTTGAACAGGCATCACAGAAGGTTCCTCTGCAGTTCTTACACACATTCTATGAGGAGAAGAGGAGGTTAGGCGGGGAATAGAAGAGGTGTAAGGCATAAGGATTCATGGGATATAAAAAGCCAAATGTGGCAAATGTTCCATGCCTAATCAAATAATGACTGGATGTTTACTATGTGCCAGATAGTATCTGAACACAGGCACAATCTACAAAAAAGTTCACAGTCTAGTTTTTAGATTTAAATGAAAAGAAGCAGTGCCGTAGAGTTAAAAATAAAAACAGGTAACATAAAAATCACTTGTATTTAGAATATACTTCACACATCTGTTCCCCATACTCACTTTGAGGTAGGTTAGTTTTAAAATTAGTTTGCAAGTACCTGTGCATACACCAAATAAGGCAGTGAAAGAGCAATGGATTGAGTGAACAGGCTAGGATTAAAAAATGTGCTGAGTACGAACTGAAAGTATAATTCCTAATACACTGATGTGCTTAATGCTTTCCTGTGATCTCTGGTGCTCTAAGCACATCCACTGGGTTATAAGTGCAGCAGGAGCACAGCTTCCTGCATCTTGTTCATAGGAAATTGTTTGGTTTTCCTAAACGTTTTGCATCTTTAATGGTCAAGCACTGAGAGAGCAAGAAGTCACTATAGCAATGTCAGCAGTAAGGCTGTGATAGGGTGGTACGCACAAAGCTCCAAGCGTCCTATATAAAAAGCTGTGAAGAATAATTTCTCCCATGAAGTGCTACCTTCATGTCAAATAATTCATGTTCCTGAGGGTGAGAGGAGTAGGGGGTTGCTTTCATTTGAAAGCCTGAGAATTTTTGTCTGACACATAGAAGTTAAAGTTGCATGGCTTAGAAGAGGAAAGCCAGAATGAACAGTTTCTTCTATTTTGTAACATGTTTCTATAATTATAACTTCCAGTTCTATGAGGGCAGTTTATCTGTTCTCTGACTCTGTGAATTTAAGAGTAGGTCATACTATAATTTCATTTGTTAAAATTTGGCACGATCACAGATGCTGCTATGCAGGTCGTGATCCAGAATTTGAGCCTGTTTCCTGTATCTCTTCCAAGCACGTGTTTCACACGTTCATTTGTACATAACTTTTCTTGAGCATCTCCTATGGATTGGATACCATATTAGATGCTGGGGGATTCTGTGAACAAGACACAGGTCCAGCTATCAAGGGCACTCGTTCTTTCTGAATACTTCCCTAACTCTGCCTACCCTAGAATAACAAACTGGGAAGGTGCTCAGGCAGACACCCTTGAGGATTGGGTGGAAAACAAGTGGTCTAGCGGGGAGAGCTCATATTCTGTTCTGAGCAGGATAAAGTGCTGAAAGGACTGTGGACTTTGGAGCTAAAGCTAGGTTGGAACCTGGGCTTCATCACTTATGACTTAACTTTGGGAAATATAGTTAGCATTAGATGTTCAACGTTCTCCATTTATAAAATGACAGCTATGAAGGACATAAGCTTGAAAAGAACAGAGACTTGGTCTACTTTGTTCATTACTTTTTCTCCAGCACATTCTACACAGCAGGCACTCAATATTTACTTATACATTTCTATCTGCTTATTTGCTTTAAATTACATACTTTTTTGTTTATTTATTTTTAGACAGGTTGCTCTGTTGCCCAGGTTGGAGTACAATGGCGCAATCTCGGCTCACTGCAACCTCCGCCTCCCAGGTTCAAGCGATTCTCCTGTCTCAGCCTCCTGAGTAGCTGGGATTACAGGCGCCCGCCACCACGCCTAGCTTTTTTTTTTGTTTTTTGTATTTTTAGTAGAGATGTGGTTTCACCATGTTGGTCAGGCTGGTTTTGAACTCCTGACCTCGTGACCCACCCGCCTCAGCCCCCCAAAGTGCTGGGATTACAGGCATGAGTCACTGCGCCTGGCTGCTATTTATGTTTATTTTAACGGAAATTTACTGACATGAATTATTATGACTGAAAAAATAACAGGTACCCAGTAAATGCTTGCCCCTTTTGCTTTTCACCCCACCCCCAGCACTGTGAGCATGCACTCTGCACTCCATGCGGCAAAGTCCCTGTTACTCCTGGGGAGGGACTGGGGGGGGGTGCTGTAGACATTCCTATGAAAAACCTGTCCGTTTCTCACCACAGTTACCTTTGTTAGGCTGCCATCTTCCTGACATAGCTGACACACCTGTGGCTTTCCAGAGAGCAGCAGCTGATCCTAAACCACACAGTGAGCGGTTAGTTTTTCTTAGTGCCAGAAATATTAGTACTTTCAGAATATGCCTTTTTTACCTACAGTATTAATATAATCACACTATAGACTATCTGGAAACTAAATAAACCAATTACGAATAGGTAGTCCTACCACCATAATACCACTCGGAGAATCCCATCATTATGCTTCCAGCTCTTAGTTTTTATAATAACGTGATTTTACTTCTAAAAAGAAAATCCAACACATGCAAGTATAGAGTAAAAAGTTTTAACACCATCCCATTCCTCTTGCTTCACTCTACCATCAAGAATGGAAAGCACTGGGGGCTGGGCCTGGTGGCTCACACCTGTAATCCCAGCACTTTGGGAGGCCAAGGTGGGTGGATCACGAGGTCAGGAGTTCAAGACCAGCCTGGCTGACATGGCGAAACTCCATCTCTACTAAAAATACAAAAAAAAAAAAAAAAAAGCAAAGCTGGACATGGTGATGGGCGCCTGTAATCCCAGCTACTCAGGAGGCTGAGGCAGGGGAATCACTTGAACCTGGGACGTGGAGATTGCAGTGAGCTGAGATTGTGCCACAACACTCCACACTGGGTGACAGAGTGAAACTCTGTCTCAAAAAAAAAAAAAAAAAAAAAAAAGAATGGCAAGCATTGGGCATGGAAGCTCACACCTGTAATCCTAGCACTTCGGGAGGCCAAGGTGGGAAGATCACTTGAGCCCAGCCTGGGCAACATGATGAAACCTTATCTCTGTAGTCCTAGCTACTCGGGAGGCAGAAGTGGGAGGACTGCCTAAGCTCAGGAAGTCGAGGCTGCAGTGAGTTGAGATCGTCCACTGCACCCCAGCTTGGGCAATACGAGTGAGACCTTATCTCCATTTAGAAAAAAAAAAAAAAAGGATAGCAGTAGGATTTATTTTATTTTATAACCTGAGAGGTAAATGACAGGGTGACTCAGACATAGTAGCATTCACTGTCTTTCTCATGGGCTTGTCATAAACTATTAGATTCACAAAGTGTTTTATAATCATTTATGTTAGCTTATTTCTAAGTGATCAAAGCATCTTTTTTCTCTCCATTTTATGTAAAAGAAAACTAGAGGAAAGGATGTAAAGTGAACTCTCCTAGGTCTTATGTCAGGGATAATTTAAAATGTGAGAATGGATGTTTACTTAGTAAACTGTTCAGAGCTGTGCTACTTCCTGTGCGAGCTTCAGGCAATACGTATTTGTTCAGGGTATTGTTAGAAGGATGGTACACTGTATTCACGCATCTTCCGCCCATGCTACCTTATTTGCTGGCTAGGCACGGTTCAACCAACTTCATAATTTATACAAGATGTTTTGAAACAGGAGGCTGTGTTACCTGTTCATCCGTAGGGTGGGGTTGCAGCCTACAATGGAGAAGTAAAAAATCGTGACAAATAGGAACTTTATATTTCCATTTCTATCATTTCAATAAAAAGCTCAGAATACAAACATTTTTTCAAACAAGAAATACTGTAGGTCTTTTATATTACTAAGAACAACATAATTATTAATTTTGACCTCCAAGGAGAGGAAATTTTGCTTCTTAAAATGAATCACTAGAATCTGACCATTGACTTATTATATTAGGGTTCCCATTTAAAAACAGATGAAGTTATATTTTACATTCCTTTTTGCTATCAAAATATTCCCAATGTGTAAAACTCCAATGTGTAAAACTTCCCAATGTGTAAAACTCCAATGGTTCACTGGCCATATATTTTAGTAGCTTTTTTTCTATTTGATATTATGGAAATCTATACATTATCCATTATCACATGTTATATATTAGTCCTAAATATTCTTAAGATGTGAGCTTTAGCAAATTAATCCAAGAAGGGGAAATGAATGAGACTGTCACCAGAAAATCCATTCAGGTTGAAATATTTCTTCATGAGACTAAGCTGAGCTAACTCTGATGTTCCCAGCACGGACTAGAGCCTAAATGAGAGGCGAAGCAAAGCCCGCTCTCGGTTACAGGGAAAATGCACTACAGATTGCAATGGTTCCTATTCTTTTCACTTGAGTGGCAGTGTGACCACCAGACATACACCATGGGGTGACCAGATTTTCTGATGTTCCTTGCCATCATAATCCCAGGAAGCCTGGTATGTCTAACGATTGCAGCTATGACCAGAATAAGTCCTGGAAGTTGCTAATAGGTAGTGCAGAGCCAAAGCACTTAAAAACAGTAGACATGATAAACAGAAGCAACTTGGGTAAGTCATTCAGCCTCTCTGTGCGTCTCAGTTTTCTCATCTGTAAAGTTGCATTAGACAGTTTTGTAAGGAATATTAAATCATAAGGAGATAATGAATGTAAAACAAATTCTAAGTTGCAGAGCACAATTCAATTCAGATAAAAGGAAGCACTATTCTATATTCTCAGGACCTAAATCAGAAGTTGGCATTTAATACACACTCCTGATTGCTCAAGTAAATGACTTGATGTTAGTTTGGAACTAGGCTGACCCTGAAAGGCACCTGGAAGCCCAGGTTAATTTTATGGCCCTTCTAGTTCCCTTCTCTTTGCTTATGCCGATCTGTAATGTGAGATGGGTGACAGTTTAAGGTTAGCTCTGGATCAAACCATGCTCTTTGGGAGCAAAATTAAAGACTTTGGAATCATTCTGGCCTTTAAGGCAAGAAATGGGCATTTAGGCCAAGCACCTGCAAACTGGACTGTGTAATTTCTCTTCTCCAGCAGCTACTTTTGCTCCAGATGACACACTACCTCATTCTTTTTGGTTTTTTTTTTTTTGAGATGGAGTCTTGCTCATTGCCCAGGCTGGAGTGCAGTGGCGCGATCTCGGCTCACTGCAAGTTCCACCTCCCAGGTTCATGCCATTCTCCTGTCTCAGCCTCCCAAGTAGCTGGGACTACAGGCGCCACCCCCCCATGCTCGGCTAATTTTTTGTATTTTTAGCAGAGATGGGGTTTCACCGTGTTAGCCAGGATGGTCTCGATCTCCTGACCTCGTGATCCGCCCGCCTCGGCCTCCCAAAGTGCTGGGATTACAAGCGTGAGCCACCGCGCCTGGCCACTACCTCATTCTTAAGGTGACACAGCCTGGCTAGGGACAGCTGTATAGTTCTCTCAAAACCCTACTATGGTATCCTTCCTCATCACTAACTGCTTCCTCCACCTTTTAAAGTAGACCTTTATGTTTAGAGCAGTTAGATTCACAGCCAAATTGAGTAGAAGGTACAGAGACTTCCCACATGCCTCCTGCCCCATCCCTGGTCTCTTTATCAACATGCTGCACCAGAGTGGTACATTTGTTACAACTGATGAACCTACACTGACACGACATCATCACCCAGAGTCTACAGTTCACATTAAGGTTCACCCTTGGTGGTGTCTATAGTCTATGGTGTGGTCAAATGTATAATGACATGTACCCACCGTCACAGTGTCATACAGAGTAGTCCACTGCCCTAAATATCCTCTGTGCTCCACCTGTTCATTCCTCCCTTCCCTTACCACTGGCAACCACTGATTTTTTTTTTAATTGTCTCCATAGTTTTGTCTTTTCCAGAATGTCATATAACTGGACCTCCTTCACTTTTTAATGCAGTGGCACTATGTAATATTTAATTATATTTCTAACCTGGTAAAATAACTACAAAAAGTCAGCTTCCTTGAAACTATCCTATGCTCTTCATCGTGAGCAAATCAGATAGAGTTAGGAAAAAGGAATAGAGTTAAGCTGTTTGAGATTCTCAAGAGAAAGAAAAAATGAGAGATGAGAGATAAGAGAAATCAGAGTACTTATTTATTTATTTTTTTTATGTTTTTGAGACGGAGTCTCACTCTATTGCCCAGGCTGGAGTGCAGTGGCGCTATCTTGGCTCACTGCAACCTCTGCCTCCTGGGTTCAAGTAATTCTCCTGCCTCGGCCTCCCAAGTAGTTGGGATTACAGGCAGGTACCACCAGACCCGACTAATTTTGTATCTTTAGTAGAGACGGGGTTTCACCATGTTGGCCAGGCTGGTCTTGAACTTCTGATCTCAGGTGATCCACCTGTCTCGGCCTCCCAAAGTGCTGGGATTATGGGCATGAGCCACTGCGCCCAGCCACTTATTTGAAATTTAGCACATAGGTAGAAACAAGTCATACTCAAATATATTTAAGAAGCTAAGAAATGCTATGTATGACTTATACTTTATTCTCCTGGGAAACCAATTCAGTAAAGGTGGGAAATAACCTCTTAAGTGATCATCTGAGCTTGGGAATTAATCAGGGAAGAGAGAGAGGACAGCTTGATCATCCTTTCCTCTGAAATGGCCTAATGGGTTTGGTTTAATACATGTTATATGGTTTATTATTTACTAACTTCCACTTCGAATGTCTTCCTGGCATATTAATATTGTAAGTCAGTGTCTGGTCGGTGTCAATGCCAATGTATATAAAAAACTCCCCCCTTCCCACCACCCCAGAATAACTTTACATCTTAGTTAATACTTGATTAACAAACACCTGTGGCTTTCTTCCAGGGGCTTTTTTAGTTTAACATTTTCCTCTTGCATGTTGTGCTTCCCATCCTGCCAAAAGAAAACAGCCCAATTTATTAATTATTCAGAATGCTAAACAACGATGATATTGCACATATTTTCTTCTGCAATGCCTTAGTTTGGGTATAAAGCTAAGTAACTTTTTTTTTTTTTTTTTATCAGGGAAGGGATCTAACTTTCAAGCTATGTTTCCTCATTCTTTGCTCTAAGTAGTTTCTTAACTATTCTGATAGTTTGTGACAAATGATTTTCAAAGTAGATATTTTAATTCTTGAGATTCAAATAAAATTCAGAATGTATTCTATTTACTTGCAAAGTTGGCTCAAGATATCAGTTACTCCTTAGAGGAAGTATAATTTTTTTTTTCTTTCCCCCAGACTGAGCTCTGAAAAACTGGTAAAACCAAGGATGGCCATATCCATCAGACTATAATCCTCTGGATGTTCAATCAAGTTGATGCCCCAGGGCCACAACTTTTTTTTTTTCCGAGACAGGATCTCGCTCTTGTCACCCAGGCTGGAGTACAGTGGTGCCATCTCGTCTCACTGCAACCTCTGCCTCCCAGGTTCAAGTGATTCTTGTGCCTCAGCCTCCTGAATAGCTGGGATTATAGGTGTGCACCACCATGCCTAGCTAATTTTTGTATTTTTAGTAAAGACGAGGTTTCACCATGTTGGCCAGGCTGGTCTCGAACTCTTCACCTCAAGTGATCCGCCCAGGTTCAAATGATTCTTGTGCCTCAGCCTCCCGAGTAGCTGGGATTACAGGCAGGCGCCACCATGCCCAGCTAATTTTTGTATTTTTAGTAGAGATGGGGTTTCACCATGTTGGCCAGGCTGGTCTCAAAGTCCTGACCTCAAGTGATCCATCTGTCTTGGCCTCACAAAGTGTTGGGATTACAGGCATGAACCACCCAGTGCCACCATCGCTATAGCCTGTTCAACTCAAGCAGTTTTCTACTTGGCAGGACAGATGTAAAGTTTCAAACTGCATTTCTTTCTTTCTTTTTTTGTTTTTGAGACGGAGTCTTGCTCTGTCGCCCAGGCTGGAGTGCAGTGGTGTGATCTCGGCTCACGCGATTCTCCTGCCTCAGCACCTGAGTAGCTGGGATTATAGGCGCCCACCACCACCCCTGGCGAATTTTTGTATTTTAATAGAGACGGGGTTTCACCATGTTGGTCAGGATGGTCTTGAACTCCCAATCCAGGTAGTCCGCCCGCCTTGGCTTCCCAAAGTGCTGGGATTACAGGCGTGAGCCACTGCACCCAGCCTCAAACTGTTTTTCTACCAATACTCTTAGGCTCTGCCTGGGCAACTTTTGTTTGTTTTGGAGACGGAGTCTCAGTCTGGCACCCAGGCTGGAGTGCTGTGGTGTGATCTTGGCTCACTGCAACCTCTTCCTCCTGGTTTCAAGCGATTCTCTGGCCTCAGCATCAGGAGTAGCTGGGATTACAGGTACAGCTGCCAGGCCCAAATACTTTTTTGTATTTTAGTAGAGATGGGGTTTCACCATGTTGTCCAGGCTGGTCTCAAACTCCTGAGCTCAGGCAATCCACCCACCTTGGCCTCACAAAGTGCTGGGATTACAGGCGTAAGCCACAGAGCCTGGCCAGGTGCTGGGCAGTTTTTAGGGCTATATTTTTTTCTGTGGCACACACACCCACTGCTGCTTGCCTTCAACTGTTGCCTATGTGCATCCAAAAGTGGAATGTGTATTCTTTTTGTTTGTTTTTTGAGACAAGGTCTCATGCTGTTGCCCAGGCTGGAGTGCAGTGGCATGATCACAGCTCACTGCAGCCTCGACCTCCTGGGCTCAAGTGATCCTTCCACCTCAGCCTCCTGAGCAACTAGGACTATAGGCACGAGCCGCCACACCTGGATAATTTTTAAATTTTTCTGTAGAGATGAGGTCTCCCTATGTTGCCCAGGCTAGTCTCTTACTCCTGGGATCAAGCAATCTTCATGCCAACGGCCTCCCAAAGTGCTAGGATTACAGGTGTGAGCCACCCAGCTGAAATGTGTGTTCTTACACCACTCAAGTATCAAGGAAGAGAGGTCAATACTTATCCTCCTGGAAATGCCACTGCAAGTAACAACTGGAGATTGAAAAACTTAAAACCTCACTTGAAAAATAGGGTGAGATAGGTCAAGATTTTAAGTAAACTCTTGTAAGCCTTTTAGATTTTATGTTCACTAAATTAAAATAATAAAGATAGCATGCTACAGAGAGTGGTTATTTTAATTATATTTATTTATTTATTTTTGAGATGGAGTCTCGCTCTGTCGCCCAGGCTGGAATGCAATGGCATGGTCTTGGCTCACTGCACCCTCCGCCTCCCAGGTTCAACTAATTCTCCTGCCTCAGCCTCCCGAGTAGCTGGGATTACAGGAGCCCACCACCATGCCTAGCTAATTTTTGTATTTTTAGTAGAGACGGGGTTTCACCATGTTGGCCAGGCTGGTCTTGAACTCCTGACCTCGTGATCTGCCCACATCGGCCTCCCAAAGTGCTGGGATTACAGGTGTGAGCCACTGTGCCTGGCCTAGAGTGGTTCTTTGTACACTTTAAATTATTAGTAGTGATACTATTTAATAAATTTCCACATACCGTCGTTTTCTACTTGCCAGTAAATTAGCAGCTCACTCTCTAGAAATTTTAAATAGTTTATGAACTCTTCCTGCTTTGTTGTATACTAGAGGTATTCAAAAAGTTCATGGAAAATGCATATTACAAAAAGACTGTGCATGGACTTCAAAAATTTTTTTGCAGCAAAATAAACTTGTACTAACTTATTTTAATATATCTGACCAGGATTTGGTTTGAGTCACTAAAAAGGATAAGATATCAGTTTGAAAAGAACCCCTGGCTGGGCATGGTGGCTTGTGCCTCTCATTCTAGAACTTTGGGAGGCTGAGGTGGGCATATCGCTTGAGCCCAGGAGTTCAAGACCAGCCTAGACAACATGGCAAGACCCCGACTCTACCAAAAAAATACAAAAATTAGCTGAGCGTTGTGGTGTGTGCCTATAGTCCCAGCTGCTCGGGAGGCTGAGGCGGGAGTATTACCTGAGCCTGGGAAATCGAGGCTGCAGTGAGGCATGATCGTGCTACTGTACTCTGTTCTAGGTGAGAGTGAGACTCTGTCTTAAAAAAAAAAAATAAGAAAGGAAAAGAAAAAAGGAAGAGCCCCTATCAGAGTAACATGAATTCTGCTAAAATTGAAGCAAGAACAAACATCAAATTCATGGTGAAGCATGGATGGAAGAATTGTGAAATTACTGATGCTTTACAAAAAGCTTTTGGGGACAATGCCCTAAAGAAATCAGCAGTTTACAAAACGATAACTCATTTTAAGAAGGGGCCAGATGATGTTGAAGATGAAGTCTGCAGTAGCAGACTATCCACATCAATTTGTGAGGATCTTATTCATGCTCTAATTAAAGAGGAACAACGATTAACAGTAGAAACAACAGCCAATACCACAGATATCTCAATTGGTTCGGCTTATACAATTCTGGCTGAAAAATTAAAGTCGAGTAAACTTTCTACTTGATGGGTGCCAAAACTGTTGTGCCCATATCAGCTGCAGACAAAAGTATAGCTTTCAATGGAATTATAAACAAGTGGGATCAAGAACCTGAAGCATTTGTTTGAGAAATTATAACAGGAGATGTAACAACTTCATAGTACAATCCTGAAGACAAAGCACAATCAAAGCAATGGCTATGAAGAGGTGGAAGTGGTGCAATAAAAGCAAAAGCAGACAGGTCAAGAGCAAAGGTCATGGCAACAGTTTTTAGGGATGCTGAAGGCACTTTGCTTGTTGACTTTCTGGAAGGCCAGAGAATGCCTACATCTGCTTATTGTGAGAGTGTTTTTAATTTTTTTTTTATTTTTTGAGACAGAGTCTTGCTCTGTCACCCAGGCTGGAGTGCAGTGGTGTGATCTTGGCTCACTGCGACCTCCACCTCCCAGGTTCAAGTGATTCTCGTGCCTCAACCTCCCAAGTAGCTGGGACTAGAGACTAGAGGCACATGCCACCACACTCGGCTAATACTTGTGAGTCTGTTTTGAGAAAGTTAGCCAACGCTTTAGCATAAAAATGCCCAGGAAAGCTTCAACAGAGAGTCCTATCCCACTAGAAATATGCTCCTAACTCATTCCTCTCATCAATCAAGGGCAATTCTGTGAGTTACGATGGGAAATCATTAGGCAACCACTTTACAGTCCCGAGTTGGCTCTTCTGATTTCTGTTTCCTAATCTTAAAACATCATTAAAGGGCACCAATTTTTCTTCAGTTAATAATGTGAAAAGATTATATTGATATGGTTCAATTCCTAGGAGCCTCAGTTCTTCAGGGATGGCCTACATGACTGGTATCATCACTTACAAAAGTCTCCTGACCTTGATGGAACTTAGGTTGAGAAATAAAGTTTATATATTTTTACCTTTTAATTCCATTTCCCAAGATCTTTTTGAAGTCCCCTTGAATAGTAAGTATACACAGGAGGCAATTTTTTCACTGTTTGTCTGTCACATAAAAAGTTATTTCATGTTTTTCTGATTTCATTATTTCCTGGGCCCCAGAGATGCTTTTACCCAATTTTAGCTCCTTCACCACTGTATAGATCTCTCCTTCTAAGATTATTATGTGGAAATTTCTACTTTTGCTCTTTATTCTATATTACCTTCCCTTCCTCAAGCCTAGTTCCCGCTCTAATTATTCCCATGAGAAGTTCCTTAAGGATACTCAAAGTGAAATCCTCATGATTTGAAAAAGATATACAGAAGCAAATCCAGTGGAAAATTCTGTTAAAGGGGACTTCAGGGTTGGAGAGGGATTATTATACTATTTTATTAAAATTATTATTTAGCAGAAATCCAAGAAACATATATTTTTGTTAAGACATCAAAATAGGCCGGGCGTGGTGGCTCAAGCCTGTAATCCCAGCACTTTGGGAGGCCGAGACGGGCGGATCACGGAGTCAGGAGATCGAGACCATCCTGGTTAATACAGTGAAACCCCGTCTCTACTAAAAAGTACAAAAAACTAGCCGGGCGAGGTGGCGGGCGCCTGTAGTCCCAGCTACTTGGGAGGCTGAGGCAGGAGAATGGCGTAAACCCGGGAGGCGGAGCTTGCAGTGAGCTGAGATCCGGCCACTGCACTCCAGCCTGGGCGACAGAGCGAGACTCCGTCTCAAAAAAAAACAAAAAAACAAAAAAACAAACACAAAACAAAACAAAACAAAACAAACAAACAAAAAAAGACATCAAAATAATCTTACTTAAAAAATTATTAAAAGGGAAACAGGGTCCCTATGATTATTAAAATCCCCCTTTCCAAATGAAATCAAGTTAGAGAAAGTATCCTAGAGGCCGACCCAGAATCAAGCTTTCATCTGTTCACACAATTACTGGTTTGCTATCCATATACTTAAGGACACAGTCACTAAGTATGTGATCTGTAAAGGAAAACTGACAGGCCTATCAAGGTAGCCTCTAAAATTTAAACTGAAATTAAGTAAAAGAACAAGGGAATAGCAAATATTACCATCTTGGATTCTGGCTTCTGGGAACCCCTTCCTGGGATGCTCCTGTCGTTTTGTAATCTTCTTTCTTTTTCCTGTTTTAGTTCTAACTCAAGCTGGTTCCTGAGTAAGTTGGAGAGGAAAAGGATGAAAAATTGGAATTCTATACAGACATATTCTCTAAAGAATGCCAACCCCTTGTTTTAAAGTGCAGTAATTAAAAATGGGTAAGGGCTTGTTGTCAGAGAGACAGGTTTTTAAATGATAATGTTGCCACTTCTAAGCTTAACTATGTGAATCTGGACACATTTAACATCTCTAATCTCTACTTTTTTTTGAGACGGAGTCTTGTTCTGTCCCCCAGGCTGGAGTGCAGTGGCATGATCTCCGGTCACTGTAACCTCCGTTTTCCAGGTTCAAGCAATTCTTCTGCCTCAGCCTCCTGAGTAGCTGGGATTACCGGCACCCACCACCATGTCTGGCGAATTTTTGTATTTTTAGTAGAGATGGGGTTTCACCATCTTGGCCAGGCTGGTCTGGAACTCCTGACCTCAGGTGATACACCTGCCTTGGCCTCCCAAAGTGCTGGGATTACAGACAGGAGCCACTGCGCCCAGCCTTAAGCTCTACTTTAATCTGAAAGTGGAGGCAATAATATCGCTAATAGTGTTGATATGAAGATATTATAAGAGTTTGCATGTGAAGTGCTTTGTAAAGTATCTGGCACACAGTAAGAATTCAGGAAATATTATATATTATTATTAGTGTTATTTTGGCTAATAATTACTATTTATCTGGGATCTTGGGCTCTAAGTTTCTAATTCTTTGATCACAAAGCATGTTGATCGGATTTGGGGAATGTTGAAGTACGTGAAGCTTTCTGAATTCCAATTCCAGAGAAGGGACATTGCAAAGACAGAGCCAACCTGGCTGTAAGTCATGAGACCCCTCTTCTTGCTGTCTACCCTAAGAATTACCCATGACCACCCTGTCGGCTCAAGCTGCCCCCTCTTCACCGCTGCCTGGTGAGCTCCTCGACTTCCAGCTGCAGACTGTCGATCTTGTCTCCAAAGTCCTGTTTGAAGAGCCGGTTGTCCAACTCAGCAGACTGGCGGCTTCGCTCAGCCTGGCGCAATCTGGATGTGAGCCACATGAACTTGTGATAAAAAACAAAAGCCATGGTGGGGAGAAAGACCAAGTTCACAACACAACATAAAATAACCCAAGGAAGAATGCACAGAGAGACAGAGAGAGGAAAAAAACTTTGCAGGACACAGGCAAAGAAATTATGAGGGGGGGAAGATGGAAAAGAAACAAATTCTAAAGAAAAGTAAGATGAAGGTGAACCAGGCAGAGGAAAAGCTGATTTTCCATTTTTTTTTTATTCTAGTACTACAGTTTACAGCCATTAGATGATAAACAATAAAACATCACTTTTTAGAAAATCCATATCCAAAGCCAACCTCAAGTACACAGTAATTTAAGTTAAATCCACTTTTTAAAAAAATTTCCTAATAGGTTTGGTACTTAATTTTTCTGTTTTACACACATAACTGGAACTTGTAAACGGGCAACTACCTTCTTATATGTGGAATTATAGTTTTTTCTTGTCCTTTCCCCCAAACCACATATATTAAATCATGGGACATTATATATCAACCCTCACCCAGGCTTTGGGTTATTCCATAAGGAAAAGCCTTTGTCAGAATTTGGCTGTCTCCTTCCTTTCCCATTCCCACAAAAGATGTGTGACTAAGTGGACAAAGAACTCAGCACTGGGCCTGTTTAAGACTCTGACCATATTCTCTAGAAGATTCTGATGGATGTTTTCTTCTAAATATCTTATAACTTTGCACCTATACAGAAGCATGTTTTAGAAGGTAAAACACTTGGGGCTTTATATAATAGAATTTAGAAGCATGCTATGTGTAGGTTTTAGAAAGTTTAATTTTGGTATTTGATCACTCCTTCCAAATGCTCATAGAAAAGGCAACCCATCACCACAAAAGGATGATGAAGAGAAGAATGTAGTAGGAGCTTTGTTTATATAGGTGCAAATTATAAGAATTAAAATAAGTTCAAGAGCACAGGATCTTCCACTTCCATGAAGTTGGTTTAAACATATGTTCTTTGACTTGATTTTGGTTCAAGTCCAATCTGTGCAGGGACCTATATAAGCACACATGGAATCCATCGTACACTCTTAATTCTGGTTTTGCCAAGAAAAAGATAAAGAATTTTAAGAGCTGGAAGCGAAGGGGTTATCTGTGTCCCCACCTAAGCAGCTGAAATGCTGCAAAGCATACCAGAAGGAAAAAAAAAAGAGAGAAAAAAACCCAAATATTTTGTCAGGACCTTTTGAAGGAATGAAGGCTTATGTAAAGCCCATCTCTTCAAATCAAAAATCATCTTAAAAATTAAAGTATTTATAGGATTATTTACAATGTTAAAGCCTAGAGAGGGTTAGTCTGTGGTCACTTATAAATAGAAGCCCTGCTAATATTGCTTGTGGATATCTACTGGGAATCTGTATTTTTGTACTAAATAATAATAAAGAATGTAAGTTTATCATTTATTTCCTATTCTGAAATGTTTTTTTAATAATTCAATTATTAGCTTCCCAGAACCTTTAGCAAACCTCCATCTGAACAAAAAGTAACAGAAACTTTTAAGTAAATGTTTCCAGGTAAGAAATGACAGGCCAGGCAGAATATCAACATTCATGTCTATACCCTGTCCTTTTTATTCCAATAAGAAAAGCAGGATATGAAAAATGGGTACTGCATCATTTTTTTAATACGAGAGGAGTGTTTCTATTAGAATCATTCTCTCTGAACTGCCTAAGTAGGAAGCAGAACTGCAGGAAAATGGCAGAGGTAGAAGATGACAAACATAAGGAGGGTTTCCCCAAGTGTCCACATTATTATGTTATCATAAGTTACCTAATTACTAACTTCATCTCTATATATTTTAAAGAAATATAAGGATGCTGTTTTTTCTTTTTTTTCTTTTTCAAAAGTCACTAAGGCAAAAAAAGTTGCAAGCAATCTTGGTTACTGAGAATAGAAGTGTAGTGAAAGTGAAATACTAAGTACTATCCTTGTCTTGGGGATTAAACCTACATAACAAAAGTGAAAAGGGGTCATGGTCTAAGAGACACAGAACTATTTTAGAAGAGTCTGAGTTCATGTGGTAGTTACCTCTAGTTCATTACACTGCAATGGCAGAACAGGCTTGCAGATACAGACATGAACAATGCACCGAGAATCTGATATTATCAACGATTGGGTTGTAAAGGCATCATTAATATATGTACAGAGCTTCAATTCCCTAGGCTTTTTCAAAAAAGTGGTATTTTTATTTATTGGTCAACTCAGAAATAATTTCTCAAAGTTTACTCAGCTTTTAGTTAGGAACTTATACCAATTTTTCTAACCCTGGGGAGAAAACAATATGAAAAACACCCAACCTACATCTCCAAATGGTTTTTTAAAAGTCCAACAAATTCAAAGTCAACTTTTTGGTGACATTTTAGAGAGAATCAGAGCTTAAATGTAATAGCTTTCAGATTTCTTCCTTTTACAATGAAGTTGTGATATCAGACTTGCAACGTGCCAACTGAAAAATGCCTAATGATGTTTTGGGATCAGTTTATTTGCTGCACTATTTAAGGTCTTTGCCTGTTTCACCAAATCCTTTTCACTAAATAAAATAAAAATGACAATGAAGTGAAAGGGGAATGAGAAAATGGATAAACAGGAAACACAAAAATAGCAAGAGAATAGGTCAGCTTAATATTCAAAGAGATGTCATTTTTTCTTTCTGTTTGCTTTAAATTCCAAGTCAAAGCATCATTGAAAATGAATTTGATACATTTCACTTCAAAAGCACAATTTATGAACAGTAAAATCATTTTGTTAAATCATAAACATATAACTATGTATGAGCAAGTATATAACCGTCTTTCCTAGGTAAGACTGATACATTTTTATTTGGCTATATAAGAGGTTTCAGGCTTATTTACAAATTTGCCATTAAGTTTTGAGTAAACATTAATATGCATTGCTATTCAGGACGACCCTTACTAGTTAAGAATCATCTGAATATAAGAAGTCACCCATTAATCCATTCATTCATATATCTACTGAATGAATGCTTATATATTCAAAGCACTGTGACAGATCTAATGAGGGAACTCATAAGATTAGTTAACTAATCTCAGGGAGCTTACGCTCGCATCGGAGGACACATATATAAAGGGTTAAAAGGTAAAGTAGACAGTGAGAAGAGCCATAAACAGTATAGATAAATATGAATATGAAGCTATGGGAATTCCCAGAAAGACAGATCATTTCTAGCTGCAAAGAGGTATCAGAGGAAACTTTGGGGAGGTGGCATTTGAGCCTAAACTTAAAAATGAAGAATAAGGAAGTGGGAAGAATTAGGACATTTCTAATTGGTGGAACTATTGGGAAAGAAATGAATGAGAAAACTGGGAAGTACGTCCAGGGACCAGTAGTTTAGTTTTGCTCAAGTGCAAGAAGGGTGACGAACAGGTGTTGAAGGCAGACACATCAAATGACCTTGGGTGCCATGCCACATTCAATCTTGAAGACTCAGCCATTTCTCTTGGCTGCTGAGCTGCCAGACAGAAAATGGTGGTTTCACACAAACAGAGAAAGAGAGTAGCATAGGAAGAAGATGTGCTTTGGGCAGACTACATTGTAGATACTGGTGAAAGATAGCTGCCCAAAGGATGAAAACTCAAGACTGGTCTCCAGATGAAGGTAAAAGCTGGGGAAACACACTGGAGGTGACAGTGGAAGCTACAGAACTACCCAGGAGAAAGAAAAGGGAGATAAAGAGAAAAGGGTTAAAGAAGGGAAAGATCCAGAATAGATCCTTGGAGGACACCTATCTCTCACTGCCTCTGTATACCCCAGCATCCAAGTATTCAAATACTTTAGTGATGAACAATAAAATCACAGAATTACATACATATATTTAAGAGTCCTTTCATGCTTTTAAGTATCCTTCCCCTAACACATGATTCTGATAAGGGTTAAGAGTTCTGATGTTCAAAACAGTCATCAAAGGCTGACCTTTCCTTTTTTTTTTTTTTAAGGCTAGTCAAGTAACTGACATTTCCTAAAAACATTTCAGTCACACTTTAGAAAACACACATAATATTTAATTGGCTTTTTTTCTACCAGAATGTCTTATGCTAATTTGGAAGAATTTCATATATTTTCTATTTGCAAAGGTACAGCACATTCTCTTCACTATCAGCACTGACAACCCAAAGTGTTTCATTAAAGAACCAGGACTTTTACCTTTGTTCAAGTTGTTTAATGGTAGCAGCCATCTGATTAGTCTTCTCTTCCAAGCGACTGTTTAGTTCACTTTTCTGTTTTACTCCTAAGTCTGAACTCTGTTATGGAAAATAATGATAAACAACCTGTATAACATAAATCCTAAAATTACAACCACACATGCCTTTTGAATCTAATGGTAAGTGGGAAAACAGAAATGTTCATATATTTCGATATCAGTTAATCCTCAAATGGAAATAAAAGCAATTTATCTAAAGTTAGTACTGTTATTTGCAGTGTTATCACAGTAATAGTTCATCAATGTATCACTTTCCAGTGTAAAAGCTAATAGAATATGTAACTCAGCTGGCATAGTAGACTGCAGAATAGAAATTATACTATAGGATAAAAGAGACCCTCACCCTCTATTATAATGTGAAAAGTGGTCATGGTTTTCTATAACAGCCATACAGGATCCCATGACGGTCTGATTCTGAAAGTAGTTTATTGGCAGTTAGCATTAAAATGAGATGTGATTCTTTCTTCTTGTAATTAAAGTGTGATTCTGGAGGATAAGATGGGAGAAGAGGAGCCCCAGGATTTTAGAAAGCCAGTGAGTCTATTCCTCATACTTCCCCTACCTGCAACTTAAAGGCAAGTTCGTGCTTGAGAGCTCTGAGGTCATCCAGCTGCTGCCGAAGAGATACCAGGGCATCCTGCTTCTCACAGACATCCTTCTCCAGCATCTTCATAGCCAATTCCATCTCCTGCCTCATGCTGATCTGCATCTCCAGCTCTTTTTCAACATCCTGTCCCCAAAGGTAAGTAAATTGCTTACACTCTGTTTCTTCAACTAAGTACAAACCATAATATTTCACAGGAAAAAGTATACCAAAACTCTCAGGTCGAATATTCTAGCAAAACAGCTTAAGCTACCATTCATTTTCAGAAACATTAACAATAATTAATTGATAATGAACAATAATTAGAATACACAATAACATTTGCCCAATAATGTACAAATCTGAAAAACCTGCTAAGCCAAAGGTAGTGCTATTTAATATGTCTAAAATATACACATATTTGAGACACTTTATTAGACCTTAAGACAACTGATGGTCATATCTTACTATAGAAATATACATACAGGATTACAGTAGTCAGCACAAAATGAAGCAGTTGCAATCCTCCTAAATGTGAATGTTGTTGATATATTCAAGAGCCCAGGGAACCCAGAGGACCATCTGGGTCCCTGGGGTAACATCGCAATTACTGAGGATGACTAGTATGGTTAAGAGGCTAACAGAATTTTTTTTTTTTTTTTTTGAGATGAAGTCTAGCTCTGTCGCCCAGGCTGGAGTGCACTGGCTCGATCTTGGCTCACTGCAACCTCCACCTCCCGGGTTCAAGCGATTCTTCTGCCTCAGCCTCCTGAGTAGCTGGGACTATGGGTGTGCACCACCACACTCGGCTAATTTTTTGTATTTTTAGTAGAGACGGGGTTTCACCATGTTGATCAGGCTGGTCTCAAATTCCTGACCTCATAATCCGCCTGCCTCAGCCTCCCAAAGTGCTGGGATTACAGGCGTGAGCCACTGGGCTCAGCCGCTAACAGAATTTTTAGTTCACTTAACATGATGCCTCTTTTTGTCTCAACCATTATTACTGCAACATTATTTGAGTGACCAAAGACACAAAGACATGAGGATCTTCTGCATCTGCCTTGTGCCTTGGGCTCACCTAGGACCTCGCCTGCTTTCTCAGTTTCCTTCCTTTTTAACAAACATTTGTCTTACTGTGATAAAAAGATATGAATTTTTTTTTTTTTTTTTTTTTTTTGAGACAAAGTCTCGCTCTGTTGCCCAGGCTGGAGTGCAGTGGCCGGATCTCAGCTCACTGCAAGCTCCGTGTCCCGGGTTTAGGCCATTCTCTTTCCTCAGCCTCCCGAGTAGCCGGGACTACAGGCGCCCGCCACCTCGCCCGGCTAGTTTTTTTGTATTTTTTAGTAGAGACAGGGTTTCACCGTGTTAGCCAGGATGGTCTCGATCTCCTGACCTCGTGATCCGCCCGTCTCGGCATCCCAAAGTGCTGGGATTACAGGCTTGAGCCACCGTGCCCAGCCAGGATATGAGAAATTTTAAGATTTTTATTATGTGCCACTTCACTGAGATTCTCATTTTACATGATTAGCATTATAGAAAACGAATCATACCCCTTCTTAAAATGCTGACATATATTATTCCTGCGACCTTTCTTATGAAAAGTATTACATTTTCAGATCTCAGTCACAAACACATAGAAGGCAAACGCTAAGTATTTTAAGGATGTTAAAATAATACCACTTTGCTTTCAAAAAATCTGAAATTCTAGCCAGGTGCAATGGCTCACACCTGTAATCCCAGCACTTTGGAAGTCTGAGGTGGGTGGATCACAAGGTCAGGAGTTTGAGACAAGCCTGGCCAATGTGGTGAAACCCCGTCTCTACTAAAAATATAAAAATGAGCTGGGTGTGGTGGCAGGCGCCTGTAATCCCAGCTATTTAGGAGCTGAGGCAGGAGAATCTCTTGAACCCGGGAGGTGGAGGTTGCAGTGAGCTGAGATTGCACCACTACACTCCAGCCTGGGCAACAGAGCAAGACTCCATCTCAAAAAAAAAAAAAAATCTAAAATTCTGTTATATTCTGTCAATTTGTAACATATATATATTTTTGAGACAGGGTCTCCCTCTGTCACACAGGCTGGAGTGTAGTGGTGCAATCTCAGCTCACTGCAGCCTTAACTTCCTTGGGCTCAGGTGATCTCCCTCCTCAGCTTCCCAAGTAACTGGGAATACAGGCATGCACCACCAAGCATGGTTAATTTTGTAATTTTTGTAGAGATAGGGTCTCCCTATGTTGCCCAGGCTGGTCTCAAACTCCTGAGGTCAAGCGATCCTCCCAAAATGCTGGGATTACAGGTGTGAGCCCTGGCCCTTGGCCTGTAATAATTTTTTAGTACAAGTTAAGTCACTCCTTACTTTCAGGCTCCTCCTTATTCTTAAAGACTTTCTGGGGAGTTCCTTGTGTTTGTTACACTATCTAAACTCCAGGAAGAGTTAATATGTGAAAACCAGGGGTTATTAATATAATAACACTAGCACCTGGAGAAAATCCAGTACAGGAACAGTATCCCTTATTATAAATTCTTTTTTAAAAAAGTATGATTGACACATAGTAATTTATGGTGTAGAACATGATGTTTCGATAATATAAAAATTGTGTAATGACCAAATCAGAGAAACAAACGTATCTATCATCTTAAACATTTATCATTTCTTTATGATGAGAATATTCAAAAGTCTCTTTTCTTCCCAGCATAAAGAAAAGACGAATATTTAAGGTGATGGGTATCTCGAGAACACTGATTTGGTCTTTACAAATTACATGAGTATATTAAATTATGTACCCTGGAACTATGTATATCTATTATGCATCAATAAAAACAACAACAACAACAACAACAAACCTTTCTTCTAACTATTTTAAAATGTATATTAATATTAACTCTAGTCACCACACACTATGCAACAGAGGACCAGAACTTATTCCTCCTATCTAACTATAGCTTTGTACCTGTTGACCAATCTCTTACTATCCCCTGCTTCCTCTCCCCCTAGTAACCACCACCTTACTCTCTACTTTTATGAGAACGTTTTAGATTCCACATGAGTGTTATCATATGGCATTTCTCTTTCTGTGTTTAGCTTATTACACTTCACATAACGTCCTCCAGGTTCACCCATGTTGCCACAAATGACAGGATTTCATTCTTTTTTATCGCTGAATAGCATCACATTGTGTTTATGTACCATGCTTTCTTTATCCATTCACGTGTTGATGAACACTTAGGTTGATGCCATATCTTGGCTACTGTGAATAATGCTGCAATAAACATAGAAGTGCAGATTCTCTTTGACATACTGATTTCATTTTCTTTGGATATATACCCAGTAGTGGGATTGCTGGATCATATGCTAGACTGATTTTTAATTAATTAATTTTTTTATTTTTTGAGACAGAGTCTGGCTCTGTCACCCAGGATGGAGTGCAGGGATACAATCTTGGCTCACTGCAGCCTCTGCCTCCCAGGTTCAAGCAATTCTCCTGCCTCAGCCTCCCAAGTACCTGGGATTACAGGTGCATACCACTATGCCTGGCTTTTTTTTTTTTTTTTTTTTTTTTTTGTATTTTTAGTAGAGACAGGGTTTCACCATGCTGGTCATGCTGGTCTCGAACTCCTGACCTCATGTGATCCATCTGCCCGGCCTCCCAAAGTGCTGGGATTACAGGTGTTAGCCACTGTGTCTGGCCCGATTTTTAATTTTTTAAGACAACCTTCATACTGTTTTACATAGTAGCTATACTAATTTATATTTTCACCAGCAGCGTGTAAAGGTTCTCTTTCTCTACATCCTTGTCAACACTTATCTTTCAATTTGATAGTTGCCATTCTGATTAGAGTGAGGTGATATACTCTCTATCTATATATTTATATGTATTTTTTTTAATTTCTAAAAAATCTTAAGACTAATACTGGATGATAAGTTTTCCATTTATATCTAAGACCATAATACATCAGAAATAACAGCTAAAAATTATTAAAATAGAGTAATCCTACATTAACGATTCTTTGTAAAGAAAAGAGGAGCCACCACTCCAAGAATCTTTGCAGGGATGAGGACTTAGGTAGGATTGAGACTGCATAGTTTAAAAAAGTAGGTTCTGTATACTTAATATTGTTGTAATACAAACTACAAAAGCAAAAAAATAAAAATTAACAAAATCTTATTGTTGAGAATACTCAGAAAAAGATTGAGATGTGGTTTAAAAAGAGATAAACCATTTTATAGGATCTATAGTTTTTTAGAACACTATTGATATTTCTAATCTTTGTATGATAAAACGTGTAAGTGGGCAGTTACCTTTTAATATATTCCTGAACTATTAGAAATTAAGCAAAGTTTACCAATCGTAATTGTGTCTCTTCTTTTAAATGCTTTCTTGCTTCACTTAGTGCTTGCCCTTCTGCAGTTCTGTCTTGCTTGGGACCCTTGAAAAGATAAATAACATTGTACATATTTAAGGATTTGATCTATACAGAATTAATAGACACTAACACTGCTACTTAGTAAGAAAAAAAGATCATACTGAAGCAGGTATAATAATGAACAAACACAACAAAGAAATTGAAGAAGTCTAGTATATTTTTAAAGGTTAAGCTGAATTGGGGGTTTCCTGACACTTTATTTAAAATCCTAAAATAGGTTACCAAACCAGATGGTAGAAGTTTTAAAAATCAGCCTCTTCAAAATAAGAGTTGGGTTATAGGTTTTTCTTTTTTCTTTCTTGAGATGGAGTCTCACTCTGTCGCCTAGGCTGGAGTGCAGAGGCTCAATCTTTGCTCACTGCAACCTCCACCTCCTGGGTTCAAGTGATTCTCCTGTCTCAGCTTCCCGAGTAGCTGGGATTACAGGCATGTGCCACCACACCTGGCTAATTTTTGTATTTTTGGTAGAGACGAGGTTTCACTATGTTGGCCAGGCTGGTCTCGAACTCCCGACCTCAAGTGATCTGCCCTCCTTGGCCTCCCAAAGTGCTGGGATTACAGGTGTGAGCCACTGCACCCAGCCCAGGGGCTATAGGTTTAAATGTTAATACATTCAATCGCCAGAGAATTCACAACTCGTATCTTCAACTATCCAGCGAGATCACAGATAAAAACAAGCAGGTCATAAAAAAATTATTCTGAGCAGTCATGAAGTCCATGCATTAAAGTCGATCACTTTACTCATGGAAAACTGCTTTTGTCCCCTCGCAGAGCCTAGTAACTCTTTAAGAACAATTTTAATAACTATGGATTTGAATTCCTAGGGACAGTAGATTAGAAGCATGAAGATAAAAGGAAGTAGAGAGATCATCCTAGAGATAACAACACTAAGCATCAATAAAAAGTAAGAGATGCTAGTGAATACAAAAAAGATAGGGAAAAAAACCATCCACAGAAATCAGGGAATATTTAAGTGTAGGTGTCAGAAGCTCTATCAATTTCAATAGCCTCCTAAAGTGGCACTATTATAATTTAGCAGAGAATTGTCAATGTTGGTAATTATGATCCTCAGTCATCATAAAGGGCTAAATGTATTAAATTATGTCTTAATTAAGAAGGCTCGGATTGTACAAAACATAAAGGTTTACAAAATTCTAATCAGACATGTATAAAAAGTATGGTGCTTTAAGGAATTAAGTTATCTAGAAAATGACATGTATAAAAAGTTTGGTGCTTTAAGGAATTAAGTTATCTAGAAAATACATTTATTTATATGGTAGCTCTTTCCCAGTGATATATAAATGAGGTGTCACTTCTTATAAAACAGTAACATGGTGTAAAAGTAATAGTATATTTAACATAACAAATTGTTAAATACTGTATGAATCATTAGTACATAAAAACAAGAAACGGAATTAGACTGTTTTGTGAAGTCTCTAAACAGATGTAGGTGGCTGTGAAGTCAAGAAGCATCTTGTAGGAAAAGGCGCATAACCCTCCCACAACCTTCATCACATATGCATGGAGTCTAAATAAAAAGTGTACTTGATACAGGCCAGCTGATTAAAATAGTCCTTTAGAGACTCACTCCCCTTTACCACTAACAAGTTGACATGCTCTCAATGAATATTTTATAAACCCAGTAAGATTAACCTTCCGATTGGATTCCAGTATGTAGGAACTTTCCTCTTTAACTCGTTCCATTTCTTCTTGTAAGGTAATGATCCTGTTGTTTGCAACTGCAAGCTGTGGATAAAATTTTAAAAATAATTCTTTATGTTTTTAAAATTAACATAGTATAAGATAATTCACAATCTGCTAGGATGTAATTCTCGGGCTTGGATATTCTTAGAAAGCAAGCAAGCTATAACCCAATAAAAATGTTATTATAGGAACTCAAGATAAATATTTTTCTTTCTTTATTTTTCTAAGACAGGGCCTCGCTCTATTGCCCAGCCTGGAGTGCAGTGGCATGATCTCGGGTCACTGTAACCTCTGCCTCCTGGGTTCAAGTGATTCTCATGCCTTAGCCTCCCAAGTAGCTGGAACTACAGGCATGTACCACCATGCCCAGCCAATTTTTGTATTTTTAGTAGAGACAAGGTTTCACCATGTTGGCCAGGCTGGTGTTGAACTTCTGGCTTCAAGAGATCTGCCCACCTCGGCCTCCCAAATGCTAGGATTATAGGCGTGAGCCACTGCACCTTAAGATGATCTCAAGGGTGTTCTTATAGATATACACATATTTAGTAAGAAAAAAATATATTTATTAAGAACATCTATTTCTAAAATGTTTAATAAAGGGGTCCTGTCACACCATGGAACCCATGTGACAAACCCTCTATAAGATCTTTTATAGATGATTTCTTAAAAGATTAAAGACATGAACTCCAAAGTTCTCATGCTAAAAATCCCATTAAGCATTGAGGAGATTTTTCATTTCAACACCTAAAAAGATCAGGTAATGTTATTAGCAGTAAGCTGCTATGGGGAAACATTTATATCTCTTTCTTAGAAGGAAAAAGTAAGGTGGAAACACTTTTTCCTTCTCTGCATCTACTAAACTCCCAGAGAATGTGAAGGTGCCTGCAGGAGGCTGGGAGGAATAACCAAGCAGGCTCCTCTCAGCCAGGCTAGTCTCCTTCTCAATTCTTGTCTCCTCACTAGCAATAGGTTCAGGCTCTATTCAGTTCCTGTACTAACATGGTAAGCACAGAGCAGCTCACGCTTTCTGGGGGCAGGCCTGAAAACCCAGTTCTCTCTCAGATCCTGTGGCCTAAAAATGTACAAGAAACCAATTCTGGGCAAGTAGGTCTCCTCTCTAGATCCAAGTATGCCCTCAGGCAGGTTGTTCCAAACACAGGTTGTTCTCTTAAATCTCTTAGATTTAAGAGAAACTATTGGGCAACCTGATTATGGCTGCAGATCACAGGAGGTTTTCCAATTCAGCTTTACCAAAAATGAAGTAGACATTTATTTATCTCCCTATCTATTTATTTATTTATTTGAGACAGGGTCTCCCTCTGTTGCCCAGGTTGGAGTGTGGTGGCACAATCTTGGCTACTGCAGCATTGGTCTCCTGGGCTCAAGCAATCCTCCCACCTCAGCATCCCGAGTAGCTGGGACTACAGTGTGCACCACAACACCCGGCTAATTTTTTTGGTGTAGAGATGGGGTCTCACTATGTTTCCCAGGCTAACCTTGAACTCTTGGCCTCAAATGATCCTCCTGCCTTGGCTTCCAAAGGGCTGGGATTACAGGTGTGAGTCACCATGCACGGCCTGAAGTGGATATTTATATCTGCATCTGCTTAATTCGTCTTAGTCTGTCATTCAGATTCAAAACCCAGGAGGGGAAAAGAGGGCTGCTATCTTTCTGACTGGCCTTTTTTTTTTTTTGAGATGGGGTTTCGCCATGTTGCCCAGGCTGGTCTTGGAATCCTGGCCTCAAGCGATCCACCCACCTTGACGTCCCAAAGTGCTGGGATTACAGGCGCGAGCCACCGTGCCTGGCCTTACTGGCTCTCTTAAACCCAAAACGGAAATGAGAAAAGGCAGAACTAATCCCATCTGCTTTCTTACAGCATATTTTCTTTAAGAAAGTAAGTGTTGTTGGTAAAATAAATAAGTAAATGAATAAATAGTATTAATTTAACTCTAAGGAAGACAAGTCTTATGACTGAGAGAATAAAATTAACAACTATATTTATTGAGTGCTTATGATGTGTTAGGTGCTGTTCTAAGCCCTAATCATGTATTAAATCATTTCATTCACACAGCAATCTCACAAAATGTTATTATTGCTATTTCCATGTTACAGATAAGTAAATCAAGGAATAGAAGCTTAAGTAATTGGCCCAGGATTAGAAGACTAGCAAGTGGCTGGGTGCGGTGGCTCATGCCTGTAATCCCAGCAGTTTGGGAGGCCGAGGTGGGTGGATCACCAGAGGTCGGGAGCTCAAGACCAGCCTGGCCAACCTGGTGAAACCCTGTTTCTACAAAAATACAAAAATTAGCCCGCTGTGGTGGTGCATGCCTGTGGTCCCAGCTACTCGGGAGGCTAAGGCAGGAGAATTGCTTGAACCAGGAGGCGGAGATTAAAGTGAGCCGAGATGGCGCCGCTGCACTCCAACCTGGGTGACATAGCAATACTCCATCTCAAAAAAAAAAAAAATCAAAAACCAAAAAAACAAAAAACAAAAAACAAAAACAAAACAAAAAACCCCCAAAAAACTAGCAAGTGCCAAAGCCAGGACATGAACCCAAGTAGCCTAACTGTACAGAGCATGCTTAATTGCTATGCTGTACAGATTCAACAAAGTAGCAACAGAGTAACAGTAAAAAGTCTGCGCTGAACATTCCAAAAGTCTATATGATAAGATTCTAAGGACCATAAGCACAAATTAAAGTTTTAAGATTTATAAAATTTAAAAATTTTTGTCCAGAAGTGAAGGCCACAGAGCTGAGTAACAAAAAAGGTATTTTAAAACTATAATAATGAAAATGTTCATTCTAAAGAGAAACCGATTAAAAGCATCTTCCTGACTAGTGCTTCAATTTTATTTTATTTAAACTAAATTCATCCCATGGGGTGTAAGGGCATCATTACAATTAAAAATAAAGAAGGTGGGCCAGGCACAGTGGCTATGCCTATAATTCTGGCACTTTGGAAAGTCGAGGCAGGCGGGTTGCTTGAGCTCAGCAGTTCAGGACCAGCCTGGGCAACATGGCAAGACCCCCTCTCTACTAAAAATAGCCAGGTGTGGTGGTGCATGCCTGTGATCCCAGCTACTTGGGAGGCTGAAGGTGGGAGATCACTTGAGCCTGAGGGGCAGGGGTTGCAGTGAGCCATTGTGCCACTGCACTACAGCCTGGACAACAGAGTGAGGCCCTATTTCAGGAAAAAAAAAAAAAAAAAAAAGAAAAAGAAATAAAGAAGGTAAACTCTTTGCCATCTGGACAATGTTATTTAGTATTTTTCTTTTTTTTTTTTGAAATTTCAAATTAGTTTATTAAAATGTTACATCATTGTGCAGGGAAAAAAAATCATTCTATATGAATCATTTTTTTCTGACAGCAACTAGTTTAGTGAGGTTTGTGTTAAAAAATTTGGTTTCTCAATAGTAGTAAGCGCAAATCAAGTGCTCAATACCTACATGTGGCTAGCTTGCAACAGTATTAGTCAATACAGTAGAGTATTTTTCATAAAAACATATAATGCTATTTAAAGAAAAAATATCTGTAGCTAAGGCTTTGGCAAGTTAAGGAAAAAAATCTTTTTATTAGAAGTAAAACATGAGGTTATTTTTCTGTTCTTATTTTAGGGACTTTTCTAAGAGTTTTCATATTCTTATCTGATCTTCAGAGTTAATTGTGAGGCTGAAAAGGAAGTATATTGTAAACACTCATTTTCCAGTGACGGAACTGAGTCCCTTGGAGGTCAAGTGACTGACTTACTCAGGAGCACATGAGTTACATAAGCATGATTTGTAGCCAGGGATTACAGATCTTCTGACCAGTACTCTTTACCTTATCTATGTAACTGTTCCAGGAAGAAAACAAGGACAAAGGGAGTGGGGAGTTTGCCAATTTGGAACATAAATCAATGTCTGGCACATATAAATATTTGTCTAGCTCTTGCACATAAACAGTGTGTGAAATGTTCACTGAATGAATAAATGATGAATATGCTATATGCTAAACATTTAGTCTAAGCTAGCCCAGACAAAACATGCACACAAAAGAAACCAAGATACACCATCAACCAGGCAACATGCCCCTACACAGTCTAATTGGGTAAATGAGATCCCGCAATAAGCCAACTGGCCATTCTAGTCAGAATAAGCAGTTATGGGCCGGGCGCGGTGGCTCACGCCTGTAATCCCAGCACTTTGGGAGGCTGAGGCGGGTGGATCACTTGAGGTCAGGAGTTCAAGACCAGCCTGACCAACATGGAGAAACCCTGTCTCTACTAGAAAAATACAAAATTAGCAGGGGTGGTGGCACATGCCTGTAATCCCAGCTACTCGGGAGGCTGAGGCAGGAAAATCGCTTGCACCCAGGAGATGGAGGTTGCGCTGAGCTAAGATCGTGCCATTGCACTCCAGCCTGGGCAACAAGAGCGAAACTCCGTCTCAAAAAAAAAAAAAGAAAGAAAAGAAAAAAAATAAGGAGTTACGTACTACAGTTGATATTCTTTGAAAAGTCAAGTTCTTTCTTTCCAAGGTTACATAAAAATTATTAGTTCTACTAATGCATATTAAATTCTATAAGTCAATCAAAGAATTTCCAAAACTTACCTCCTCTGTCAGTTTAGTGTTGGATTTTTCTAATGCATCTACTTTTGCCTGAAGGTTGTTTACAGTAGCACTATAAAGAGAAAAAAAAAATATCACTTTTGAAAAACAGACAATACCCTGTACCTTCCTTTTTAAACGCTTCACACTTATCCTTCACTGTCTAATGTTCACAATTTTAAATTTTATTTTATTATTACTTTTTTAGATGGAGTCTTGTCGTGTCGCCGAAACTGGAGTGCAGTGGTGCGAGACTACAGGCATGCACAACCAAATCCAGCTAATTTTTATATTTTTTGGTGGAGATGGGGTTTCACCCTGTTGCCCAGGCAGGTCTCAAACTGCTGACCTCAAGTGACCCACCTGCCTTGGCCTCCCAGAGTGCTGGGATTACAGGCATGAGCCACTGCGCCAGGCCTTAATGCTCACAAATCTTGACCTCTAAGCTTACAAAAGGCGTTATCAGCTTTAACTGCTGTATCTTTGGCATTTGAGTTTTAATTCAATAAGTATTTATTCAATGAAATAAAAGAGTTCATTCCCTACAGAGTAAACTTTAAGGTTTATCTACATATGATAATAACAGGCTATAAGAATTAAATGCTTACATGCACCAAACCGTCTTCTAAATTATGTTATTTGCGTTATTGCGTTTATTCCTTTCAACAACCCTTTATGTTAGGTATTCTCATTTACAGATAAAGAAACTAAGGCATAGAAAGAGTAAATAATAGTGCCATTGTTTATATTTCATTGTGAACTGTAACCATGTCTTTGCTTGGCTAACATCTCCATAGTTCATTAAAGTCATTATATTAGTTCTTGGTCTCCAGAGAAAATGTACTTAAATTGTTTTGAATTTGCTAGGTGGAACCAAGACTACTTAAAACTTTACTGATAGTATAATCACAAGTTTTACTTAAATTAAAAATGTCTATTTTTCATAAGAGAACTACAAACAAGATAATAATTAATGAATATATTATTATTCAAAATTATTCAGTAGTCTTAACATAATAAGAACATAAAAGTACTTGAGAATACCAATAGCTTTTGGATAGCTCTCCTCAGGCGAGAGGAAACTGTTTTATGTTCTGGAAAGTTCTGAAAATACAGTGGTCCACTCTTATCTATAGTTTTGCTTTCTGTGGTTTCAGTTACCTGCACTCAGCTGTGGTTCAAAAATAGGTAAGAATAGTACAATAAGCTACTATTCTCCCTCTGGGACTTTCTTGGGCAAAGCTGGGCATGTATTTTTTTCTTACATGTAAATAAGGATTTTGATAGACTCATGTATAAACATTTTGTTTAAATCCCAGATAAGATATCCAAATCTGATATGTGCTCTCTATGAAACAAACAATAGAGGGAAGTCTGAGTATGTTCAAAAAACACACATAAATAAGGATTATCCAGTAAGGATTATCCAGTAAGGATTTTTATTTCTCCTAAGATAAAAAAAAAACAAACCGTGAACATATATATAACACTGAATTGTCATAAGGACAGTGGCCCTTAGAAAATCTTTTGGAAATAATGATTTCTCAATGCACAAAATCTTGAAACTGGTATTTCTAATGCTTTCTTTCTCGTTCCTTCTCTTTCTTTAATTTTTGTTTTGTTTTGTTTTGAGATGGAGTCTTGCTCTGTGGCCCAGGCTGGAGTGCAGTGGCGCGATGTCGGCTCACTGCAGGCTCCGCCTCCAGGGTTCACGCCACTCTCCTGCCTCAGCCTCCTGAATAGCTGGGACTACAGGCGCCTGCCACCGCGCCCGGCTAAACTTTTTGTTATTTTCAGTAGAGACGGAGTTTCACCATGTTAGCCAGGATGGTCTGGATCTCCTGACCTCGTGATCCACCCGCCTGGGCCTCCCAAAGTGCTGGAATTACAGGCGTGAGCCACCATGCCCGGCCTCTTTAATTTTTAATTAAACTTTAATGTTTTGTTCACTGTGCTCAGACATAGAATAGCCATAGTCATTTAAGGACAATAATAAATATAAATACAGAAAACTGAAGGGGGAAAAAAACCTGAGAAAACTAGGAAGAAGTTCAATGAAAAGGAAATAAAAGGATGTGCTGATTTTGAGGCAGACACTACATTCATATTACTTTTATTATAGTCTATTGTTAAAATTGTTTTATTTTATTATTGTTGCTAATCTCCTGCCTTGCCTAATTTATAAATTAAACTTAAACATAGGTATATATGTATAGGAAAAAACATAGTATATACAGGGTTTGGTACTATCTGTGGTTTCAGATATCCTTTGGCGGTCTTAGAATGTATCCCCTCCACATAAGCGGGAACTACTGTACTTTGTGACTACTTGGTGAATTAACTGCAATAATGGCAAAGAAATTTAATTTATATATTAAATTAATGCTATTAATTCAATGTACAAATGAGAAATGCAGGGAAGCAAAGTATGTATCTTTTTTTTTTTTTTTTTTTTTTTTTTTTCAGGCAGGGTCTGGCTCTGTAACCCAAGCTGGGGTGTAATGGCAAGACCAGGGTTCACTGCAGCCTCAACTTCCCAGGCTCAAGTGATCCCCGCACCTCAGCCCCACAAGTAGCTGGGATCACAAGCGCACACCCAGCTAGTTTTATTGAATTTTTTAATAGAGACAAGGTCTTGTTATGTTACCCTAGCTCGTCTTGAACTTCTGAGCTCAAGCAATCCTCCCGCCTTGGCCTCCCAAAGTGTTGGGACTACAGGTTTTGAGCCACCACACCTGGATGATATGATTAATTTAAAGGTACTAATGTAACGAGTGGTTTACACAAGATCAGCCGTGAAATATGCAGCTACATCTACTCAACTGAAAAAGCCACCCATTTCAACTGTATGTCACATATTTAAAAATTCTTAACTGAATGTATTTATGTATTTAATCGCTAGAGTTATAATTACGTACATAATATTATATACTGTTATTTTATATTATATATAACATTATATACTGCCTTTCACTAAAGGTCACCAAAACTGTTAAATGCCCTTTATTTATCTAGTGCCTAACTCAGTGCCTGGCAAGCAGGAATTCTACAAATATTTGTTGAACGTTGTCTGAATTTAATCTCACTGCTCATCATCTTACTCTTCCCTTCTCCTTCAACAATTCCCCAGTAAAGTAATACATTTATTCATTATTTACTTTAAATGTCTGTTCAGTTCTTCTACATAGTTCTTCTGGTCCAGAATTGCAGTAATCTGACCGTCTCTGGGGGAAGGGGAAGAAAACAGAAATAAACTAAATAACATAAGAAATACCAAGATCCCAACCCCACCTCACCCCATCTTTTCATAAAACATGAGAAAAAAATTGTGGCACAGATACACTGAACCATAAGACAGATTTGATGTAAAACCCTATTGACATATTAACAAGAGTCAGGAGTTTAAAAATGACAAAACCCCACACTAATAAAGCTCTTGTTGTAGCTTACAAACCTTAGTATTAATAATTTAGGTCACAGGTATGATGTTGCAATCTATTAGACGCATTTAAAGGATAAAATTTTCTTGTTAATAGGTTTTTCAGCTTCAGTAGTAGTACTTAATAGTAACAATTTCCAATCGTCATAGGACTTGAATTAAGCTCACTCTGATGTAATATAGCTGTTCTCAATGTCTAAATATTTGTCTGTAAGTGCTATTTAACATTTAAAGTGAATGGTTAAAAAGGCTTTCATAAAGATCAAATGTTTATTATATATATTACATATATTTAATATTATATATTATGTATATTTAATATTTTATATTTAATATTTCATATATATTATATATATGGATTTTTTTTTTTTTTTTTTTTAAGACAGAGTCCCATTCTGTCACCCAGGCTGGAGTGCAATGTTGTGATCTCGGCTCACTGCAACCTCCGCCTTCTGAGTTCAAGTGATTCTCCCGCCTCAGCCTCCCAAATAGCTGGGATTACAGGCACCTGCCATCATGCCTGGCTCATTTTCTTTTTTATATTATTGTAGAGATGGGGTTTCACCATGTTTCCCGGGCTGGTCTCAAACTCCTGATCTCAGGTGATCTGGCTGCCCTGGCCTCCGAAAGTGCTGGGATTACAGGCATGAGCCACCATACCTGGCCCAAATGTTTATTATTACATGAAAAAAAAAACTGGATAAAGGAGGTTGGCAACTACAACCAACTAATCTATAGTGACAAAAGATAAACAGCCAGATTTTTCAGCTGACAGATAAAATTAAGGCCCCAAACTTATACAACTACCAAAAGAACAGTGAGACAATCTTAGCTCTGTGTCAAAAATCAAAAACATCAGACTAATTATGCTTTCAATGGCTACACTTATAAAGAGAATAGCTGTGCTTCTGATCTCTAATTACTAAGTACCCTAATGAATATTTTAAAACTGTTTAACATAATTTTAGATTTACAAGAAGAGGTATAAAGGCAGTACAGAGTTCCCACGTACCTTCACTCAGTTTCCCCTAATGTCAACATTTTACATAACCTCACGGTGCATATTTCATATTGCCAATTTAAAGCAAACTGAGAATGCAACTCCTCTGGTCAAAATGACCATGTTTTTAAACCCTACTATAAGACATAGAGAATTGGAATCCTTTAGAAAATTTTTATTTTCTTTGCCCCTGAACCACATAGCAGGAAAATCATTAAACAAACAAACAAAAAAACACTTTTAGGGTTTAGTGGTAGCATAATAGTCAGATATTTCTGGCAAGACTTTATTAAAGCTATATGATCAGAAATTCTTTCAGCAAGTCTGTTAAAACAGTATTGTTGTAAACTTTAAATACTACCAAAGGAAAAAAAATACTACATCAGGAGAAAAGAAACCTAATTTTATTGGTACGTACCCTTCAGTACCTTTACTGCTGTTCCCGTCCTTGAGATACATTGAAAAATCTATAACTCCAACCTACAGAGAGAATTTTCAGGTTTTAATATAAAATTAGATATTCTTTACAAGACATAACACAATATCTCCTTCTAGGCACTCAAAACAGTAATACAGTCTTGACACTTATTAGGAATGTATGATTAAAAATTTACTGTTTTACTTTCAGTTTAATCAAGAATTAACAAGGGTGGGAAGTAAAGAATCAAGATTATGTCAATAAGACTAGAAGACCAGATCACAACTAAGACAGTCAATGGAATACTTAATATAAATAAGGTCTAAAGTTTCTTTCTCTTTTGCTTATTTCGGGTATTCCGCTACTGAATCCCTGTTCATTTTTAGAAATAACTTTTTAAAAATTAGCACATTTCCCCTGTAGAAGTTTCAGAAAATACAGCTAAACAAAAGGGGAAGTAATATTAAATCCCAACCACCATAGATGACCATTGCTAACATTTTGGTGTCTATTCCTCCAAACTTTCATTGATGTACACATCTTCATTTTTTAAGATTGCCATTTTATGATTTAGCTTCTTTCTTTTTAAAAATCCACGCCAAAGGCCAGGCACAGTGGCTCACGCCTGTAATCTCAGCACTTTGGGAGGCCGAGGTGGGTGAATCACCTGAGGTCAGGAGTTTGAGACCAGACTGACCAACATGGAGAAACCCTATCTCTACTAAAAATACAAAAATTAGCTGGGCATGGTGGCACATGCCTGTAATCCCAGCTACTCGGGAGGCTGAAGCAGGAGAATCGCTTGAACCCGGGAGGTGGAGGTTGTGGTGAGCCGAGATCTCGCCATTGCACTCCAGCCTGGGCAACAAGAGCGAAACTCCATCTAAAAAAAAAAAAAAATCCACACCAAGAAAATCGTACTTCCCTTTCTATTTTACCAGAATAAAACATAACAGAACTTTGTGATAGAATTTCATACAGAAAGGGTGAGAAGTAATTAAAGTGAAAATATTATTTATTGGGCAATTAATGTATACTAGGCCCTGTTCTAACTGCATTACATCAAGAAATCTGAAACAACAAGAAACTAAGTAATTATAAAATATATTCAGCTAGAAAATGAGGAAGCCAGAATCCAAAACTAGACAGTTAGCTTCAGGGCCTTTACTCTTAACTACCATGCTTTAATGGCCTTTAGTACAGTTGGCTCTCCTTATCAGCAAGTCCTAAAACCCAGGGACACAGAGGGCTGACTTTAAGGGGCTTGAGCATTGTGAGTGTTGGTATTCACAGAGGTCCTGGAAACAATCTCCTTTGGATACTGAAGGACAACTGTCCAGTTGATCCCTGAACAACAGACTTTGAACTGTGCAAGTCCACTTATATACTATATATATACAATATAAAATATGTATTTATATTTATATTATATTATTTTATTTTTGAGACAAAGTCTCACTCTGTCATCCAGGCAGAAAAAAATAAAGGTTTTCCTCCATCTCTGCCACTCCTGAGACAGCAAGACCAACCCCCTCCTCTTCCTCCTCGTCAACCTGGTTAGTGTGAAGGACCTTTATGGATCCATATGAAGGACCATAAAGGATCTGGTTCCTTTATGATAATTCATTCATTTAAATGAATAGTAAATATATTTTCTCATCTTTATAATTTTCTTATAACATTTTCTTTTCTCTAGCTTACTTTATTGTAAGAATACAGCATATGAAATATACAATAGGCCGGGCACCATGGCTTATGTGGGATGTTTCTACCATGTGGTGCCTTACTCTGGTGTTCAAGAGTCAACTGTATATATTTTAGTATACACACACACACACACACCTCATTTTATTGCTCTTTGCTTCACAGATATTGCACTTTTTACAAATTGAAGGTTTGTGGCAACCCTGCGTCTAGCAAGTCTATTAATGCCATTTTTCCAACAGCATGTGCTCGCTTCATGTCTGGGTTTCACATTTTGGTAATTCCCACAGTACTTCAAACTTTTTCATTATTACTATATCTGTTATGATAATCTGTAATCAGTGATCTTTGATGCTACTATCAACATTATTTTGGGGCTCCATGAACTACACCCATATAAGACGGCAAGCAATCCATAAATGTGTGTGTTCTGACTGCTTTACTTACTGGCCGTTCCCCCATCTCTCTCCCTTCTCCTTGGCCTCCCTATTCCCTAAGACACAATACTGAAATTAGGCCAGTTAATAACCCTGCAATGGCCACTAAGTGTTCAAGTGAAAGGAAGAGTTGCACATTTCTTACTTTAAATCAAAAGCCAGAAAAAATAAAGCTCAGTGAAGAAGGCATGTCGGAAGCCAAGACAGGTCAAAAGGTAGGCTTTTTGGGCCAAACAGCCAGGTTGTGAAAGCAAAGGAAAAGTTCTTGAAGGGAATTAAGTGCTACTCCAATGAACAAATGAATGACAAGAAAGCAAAACAGCCTGATTGCTGAAAGGAATAAAGTTTGAGTGGTCTGTATAGAAGATCAAACCAGCCACAATATTCCCTTAAGCCAACACCTAATTCAGAGCAAGGCCCTAATGCTCTTGAATTCTATGGAGATTGAGAAGTAAAAAAGCTGCAGAGGAAAAGCCTGAAGTTAGCAGCGACTGGTTTCCGAAGTTTAAGGAAAGAAACTGTCTCCATAACATAAAGGTACAAGTTGAAGCAGCAAGCGTTGATGTAAATAATAGAAGCCGTAGCAAGTTATCCAGAATATCTAATTAAGATAATTGATGAAGGTGGATACACTTAACAACAGATTTTAGTTGTAGTCAAAACAGCCTTCTATTAGACAATGCCACCTAGGACTTTCATAGCTATAGATGAGAAGTCAATGCCTGGCTTCAAAGCTACAAAGGACAGACTGACTCTCTCGTTAGAGGCTAATGCAGCTGGTGACTTTAAGTTGAAGCCAGGGCTCATTTACCATTCTGAAAATCCTAGGGCCCTTAAGAATGATGCTAAATCTACTCTGCCTATGCTTTATAAGTGGAATAGCAGGCTGGGCGTGGTGGCTCAGTCAGTAATCCCAGCACTTTTGGAAGCCAAGGCAGGGAGATCACTTGAGGCCACCAGTTTGAGATCAGCCTGGGCAACATGGCAAAACCCCGTCTCTACTATAAATACAAAAATTATCCGGGTGTGGTGGTACATGCCTGTAGTCCCCGATACTCAGGAGAATGAGGCATAAAGATTGCTTGAGCCCAGAAGGTGGAGGTTGCAGTGAGCTGAGATGGTGCCACTGCATTCCAGCCTAAGCGACACATCAAGACTCTGTCTCAAAAAAACAAAAAACAAAAACCAAAAAAACAACGGGTACAGCAAAGACAGCACATCTGTTTACAGCATGGTTTACTAGAGTATTACATAAACTTAGTTGATAAAGCAGCAGCAAGATTTGAGAGGACTGATTCCAATTTTGAAAGAAATTCTACTGTGGGTAAAATGCTGTCAAACAGCATGGTATGCTACAGAGAAATCTTTTGTAAAGGAAGCCAACTAATGTGGCAAACTTCACTGTTGTCTTATTTTAATAAATTGCCACAGCCACCTCAACTTTCAGCAACCACCAAGCTCAGTCAGCAGCCATCAACACTGAGGTAAGACCCTCTACCAGCAAAAAGATTACAACTCACTGAAGGCTCAGGTGATTGTTAGCATTTTTTAAGCAATAAAGTATTTTTAAGTTAAGGTATGTACACTATTTTTTACACATACACTATTACATACTTAATAAACAAACTTTTTATTTAAAAAAATTTTTTAGAGTTTTATTTTGAGACAGGGTCTCACTGTCACCCAGGCTGGAGTGCGGTGGCACAATCATGGCTAACTATAGCCTCGACCTCCCAAGCTCAAGTGATCCTCCTGCCTCAGCCTCCCAAGTAGCCACCAGAACCAGCTAATTTTTTATTTTTTGTAGAGATGGGGTCTCACTATGTTGCCCAGGCTGGTGTCAAACTCCTGGGTTCAAGCGATACTCCTGCCCCAAAGTGCAGGGATTACAGGTGTGAACCATCGCACCTGGCCTAGTATAAACAAACTTTTACATGTACTGGGAAACCAAAAAATGCATGTGACTTGCTTTATTATGATATTTGCTTTATTGTTGTGATCTGAAACCAAACCTGCAATATCTTGGGTTTGCCCGTGTTTGTGTGTGTATGTATGTGTATGTAAATATGTATGTGTGTGTATATATATATGTTTAACAGAAAGTACAGCCAAGACAAGAATCTGAAAAACATTCATAATGTATAAATGAGCCAAACTGGAAGGAAAAACAACCTATTTTTTTATATTCCCATCAAAATGGAAGGAAATCCTGTTCATGACACATACAGTATGGCCTAATTTGATTGCTATAACCTAATCAAATCCATTTCTGAGATTCCAGAACTCAGAGTGACACGCATGGTAATGAGTCTCTTTCCCATACCTGAGAGTCCAAGTCTTCTCCTTTCATACAGAAATTGGCATCAATGACATTCAGACCCACCAACAGACCAGCAATTATGGCTCCTTCTTCTTCCATCATGAGGGCATTGGGTTCATAGAATTCACTGTAAGAGAAATCCACGGAATTCCTTATTGTAACAAAAGTCTCAAAAATCCAGTGACGTAATCATGAGACAAGGACAAAAACGCTTGCTTCATGGTTGATTATAGTCATCTACAAAAATAGTTAAAAAATTACAAAAAGAAAGGCTTTAATAAATATTTTATTTTTAGATAATAGGTGGATGTTGGCAAGTGGAACTGGAGAAAAATTTTTTTAAAAGAAAAAAGATAATAGGTGCATGAATAGATTCTTTAGATAATAGTCTCGCAGAAAGACATGTGACTGAACAGTGTTGTGGTTGAAGCAGGTATTCAGACTTTTCTGACATATTTGTACTTGTGATGTACCGTCACATGATTTTGCAATCTTTTATGCATCTTAAAGCATTTGTTTAGTAGCTCGGCGTGGTGGTTCGCATCTGTAATCCCAGCACTTGGGGAGGCCAAGGCGGGAGGACTGTTTGAGACCAGGACTTTGAGACCAGCTTGAGCAACATAGTAAGACCCCATCTCTACTAAAAACAAAAAAAAAATCTGAATGGATAAAAATTATTGGCTGGGCACAGTGGCTCACGCCTGTAATCCCAGCACTTTGGGAGGTCGAGGCAGGTAGATCACTTGAGGTCAGGAGTTCAAGACCAGCCTGGCCAACATGATAAAACCCCATCTCTACTAAAAATACAAAAAATAGCTGGGTGTAGTGATGCATGCCTGTAATCCCAGCTACTCAGGGGGCTGAGGCAAGAGAATTGCTTGAACACAGAAAGCGGAGGTTGCAGTACTCCAGCCTGGGTGACAGAACAAGACTGTGTCTCAAAAAAAAAAAAAAATTTCGTGAAGACCCATAGATAATTAAATACTGCTTATAATGCACCTAAATTACTAATACACACACAAAGAAACCAGTGATGTAATTCATATGATTTAACTATTGCATTCCTTGGTATTTACCCAAATGAGTTAAAAACTTATGTTCACATAAAAACCTGCATACATGTGTTTATAGCAGTTTTACTCTTAATTGCCAAAATTTGGGAGCAACCAAGATGTTCTTCAGTAGATGAATGGACAATGGCATATGACTTAGCACTAAAAAAGGGAACTATCGCTGGGCGCAGTGGCTCACGCTTGCAATCTCAGCACTTTGGGAGGCCGAGGCGGGCGGATCACCTGAGGTCGGGAGTTCGAGACCAGCCTGACCAACATGGAGAAACCCTGTCTCTACTAAAAAAAAAAAAAATACAAAATTAGCTGGGCATGGTGGCACATGCCTGTAATCCCAGCTACTCGGAAGGCTGAGGCAGGACAATCGCTTGAACCTGGGAGGCAGAGGTTGTGGTGAGCCGAGATCGTGCCACTGCACTCCAGCCTGAGCAACAAGTGTGAAACTGTCTCAAAGAAAAAAAAAAAAAAAAAGAAAGAAAACAGGGAGCTATCAAACCACGGAGGAAACAAATGCATATTACTAAGTGAAAGGTGCCAGTCTGAAAAGGCCATATACTGTATGATTCCCACTACATGACATTCTGGAAAAGGCAAAACCATAGAGACAGTAAACCCCTGGAAATCACAGTACACTCAACAGTACGATCAGTGGTTATTAGGGGTTGTAGGACAGAGAGATGAATAGGCGGAGCATAGAGGATTTTTTAGGGCCGTGAAACTATTTTGTATGGTATAATGACATATGGATACCTATCATTATACATCTGTCAAAATCCATAAAACATACAATACCAAGAGTAAACCTTAATGTAAACTATGAACTTTGGGAGATAATGATGTGTCGATGTAGGTTCATCAATTGTAACAAATGCACCACTCTTGTGGGATGTTGATAATGAGGGAGGTTGTGCAGGGGAGAAGGGTATATATGAAAAATCACTGTACCTACTACTCAATATTGCTATAAATTTAAAACCACTCTAAAAAATAGTCTTTTAGATTTTTTTAAAAAAATGAAACAGGCCGGGCGTGGTGGCTCACGCATGTAAACCCCACACTTTGGGAGGCTGAGGCAGGCGGATCCCTTGAGGTCAGGAGTTCAAGACCACCCTGGCCAACGTGGTGAAACCCTGTCTCTACTAAAAATACAAAAATTATCCAGGCGTGGTGGTGCATGCCTGTAGTCCCATCTACTCGGGAGGCTGAGGCAGGAGAATCGATTGAACCTGGGAGGTGGAGGCTGCAGTGAGCTGCGATCGCACCACTGCACTCTGACCTGGGCGACAGAGCGCGACTCACTTAAAACAAAACAAAACAAAACAAAAACCAAAAACCCAGTGACTTGAAGTATTCATTTTCAGTCAATTTGACGTGATTGAAACAACACTGCAATCAATTTGTGTGTTTTTTTTTTTAAAACGTTGTCTTGCTGTCGCCCAAGCTGGAGTGCAGTGGTGTGATCTCGGCTCACTGCAAGCTCCGCCCCCGGGGTTCACTCCATTCTCCTGCCTCAGTCTCTTGAGTAGCTGGGACTACAGGCGCCCACCACCACGCCCGGCTAATTTTTTATATTTTTAGTAGAGACGGGGTTTCACTGTATTAGCCAGGATGGTCTCGATCTCCTGACCTTGTGATCTGCCCGCCTTGGCCTCCCAGAGTGCTGGGATTACAGGCGTGAGGCACCGCGTCCGGCCAATCAATTTGTTTTCAACAAGTTACCTGGGACTACTAAAGGTCAACCTCAATCACTGTTAATAATCAATATAATTCACTGATATTAGTTCCTTATTTATTTTCTGATTCTCTCTAAAAGATATTAACAGGCTGGGTGCGGTGGCTCACGCCTGTAATGCCAGCACTTTGGGAGGCCAAGGTGGGTGGATCACGAGGTCAAGAGATCGAGACCATCCTGGCCAACATGGTGAAATCCCGTCTCTACTAAAAATACAGAAATTAGCTGGGCGTGGTGGTGTGCACCTGTAGTTCCAGCTACTTGGGAGGCTGTGGCAGGAGAATAGCTTGAACCCGGGAGGTGGAGGTTGCAGTGAGTGGAGATCCTGCCACTGCACTCCAGCCTGGTAACAGAGCGAGACTCTGTCTCAAAAAAAAAAAAAAAAAAAAGATATTAACAAATGACAAAATAGCACAAAAACAGTACATGAATGAGCTGCAAATTTACCGTTTCTCTCAAAAACTGATCACGTGCTATATTTGTTCTTTGATAGCCCCTGAAGGAAACTGAGTAGAACTGGAATGAACAAGGTTCTTTGACAGTTTATTGTCCCAAAAGCCTCACCTTATGAATTGGTCAGAAGCGGAATATGGCCGAATTCCAACATTCACACATTTCCAAATCTCAGCTAACTAAATGTCAGTTCCATGAACTTTCACAAAAACACATCTGTGTAATCACTATCCTGATCACTGGAATCCTAGAAATCAGTTCTTTCTCTCTTCCAATCTCTACCCGCACTTCTCCAACGTAACTATTATCCTGATTTCTATCACCATAGATTGATTTTACCTATTTTTGACCTTTATACAATGGAATCATATAATAAAGATGGATAAAATAAAATAATGCTGTTTTGCCTCTCTCAGTTGTATCTATGATCCATCTGGAAGATTTTGTGATATTTTATATATATATATTTTTTATAGACAGAGTCTCACTCTGTCGCCCAGGCTAAAGAGCGGTGGAACGCTCTTGGCTCACTGCAGCTTCTGCTTCCTGGGTCCAAGCAATTCTCGTGCCTCAGCCACCCAAGTAGCTGGGATTACAGGTGTGCACCACCACGCCCGGCTAATTTTTATATTTTTTTAGTAGACAGGGTTTCGCCATATAGGACTCCTGGCCTCAAGTGGTCTGCCCACCTTGGCCTCCCAAAGTGCTGGGATTACAGGTGTGAACCACTGCACCCATCCAATTTTGTGCTATATTTGAATTTAATGCTACATATCAAGTTCTTGTCTTATTGAGCCTGGGCACATGCTAAGGTGCCTTCTGTTTTCTGGAGGTAAGTCTTGGCCTGCCCTGGAAAAGATCAATATATACCACAGTGACAGAACACACATAACATAAATCATCCATTTGGGAGTATATGTGTGTGAGGTATGAGAGAAAGTATCAGTGAAGCTATTATGAATCAACTGTTTCTGATCCACAAAAATGGTGAACTTACATGGTTTGACTTTATACGATGTAGAACATACCAAGGAAAGAAGAAAGTTCAAGGTGTTCATACCTGAGAAGTTCTTTCTTATTGATCAAAGCTTTCATATATTCTGAAAGTTTCTTTTGCATTAATGCCAAACGAAGCCAGGCTCTTCCTCTACCTACTGGTGTCCTACAAAAACACAGAAATCAAACAACTAAAAACACAAGCAACAGAAGCAAAGGCTACAGCAGAATCAGTTCACTTATTCTTGCTAATGGTGTTCCAGTGTAACAAGCACACTGAGGTGCTCCTTAGGACCTCTCCCAGCATATTCCTGGGCAAGGAATTTCTGTGTGTGGGCTAATGCGACCCAGGGGGGTGTTTGGGACAAATGCTTTCAAAAAGAATTACTGAATGTAACTACAATTTGAAGACTCAGCCTCTGGGAGACCCAACTAAAAATGTTCCATCAGATTAGTAATAGCAAATCCTTATAAATTCAGGTGGATTATATAAAAGTCCAAAGCATGAATGTGGACACAGGCAATCTAGGCCTCTATCTGATTAAAATTAAACCAGTCTCATTTGGGAAGGTGGTCACTACTTCGTAGTTCTAAGGCAGGCTACAGTCACTAGCTCTTCAGGTTAATTTGACAGTTGTTTTAATCTTGACTCTCAAACCCACTGAATAGCTTTTTTCCCTAAGTCAAGTCCAGCATGCCACCCCCTTAGATACAATTTCTTGAGACACACTAAGTGATTCCCCAAGTGCTTTAAAAAATAAGGAAATGTTTGGCATTTCAACAAAAAGACAACCTCTCTTAGATGAATAATTATCCCTCAAGAGCACAATTTTCTTAATATTCTGTATACCAATTCTCTCATATCAGCACCTATTCAGGACATCATGCATTTTGGATTGGAAGTCTTGCTCTTCAAGGGATAGTTAATAAGAATGCTGTTTCCGAGAAATGGAATTCAACCTTAGACTTACTTAAGTCCTGGAAGATCTTTAACACTTGCTGTTATCTCTGCGGCTTCTGGAACAAGCTTTTCTACCAGTTCTAGAGGTCCCCAGAAAGACTTATTTTGTCCAAGAAAAGTTTTTTTAGCTAAGGCAACAAAAATAAAACAGTATTTTAATATTTTTTACAACATAAGCATTCTCTCAATACACACACACACACACACACACACACACACACACACACACACACAACTTTTCAGGAAACCAATCCCAGGTTATAAGATGGTTTTAGATTCATTCATGCTTGTAGAATAGATAATATTTTGTGAAAATAAAAAATTTTCTACTTCCCAAGACTCAGCCCTTCTTCTTTCAAGAACAGTTTGTGGCCTAGCCATATAATATAATAAAACATTTTAACAATTTAGTGCCTAAAATTGTGTGGTATTAATGAAGAAAACAGCTCAATAGAAAAGAATATATAATCCAGAAATAGGCTATGGAATATTGGGAAGTTGGTAAGCATAGGCACACAGATTTTAAAAAAACAACCAAACAAAAAATAACAGGAAAAGAATATTGAGAAGGCAGCAAGAAAGGAAACAAGGGTGAACAAGACCAGATACTGCCCTCAAAAGCTTATAATTAAGTGGAAAGAACACTGAACCAAGAGTCGGGAGACCTGAGTTCTAGCACCTACTCTGCCACAACTCAATGTGTGACCTTGACCAAGTCATGTCTCATTCTGGGCAGGCCTATTTCCACCTGTCAAACAGAATTACTGTACTGGATTTGATTACTTATAATGGCCCTTCCAACTGTAACATTTAATGATCTGTATTTTTAAAGCCCTATAAGTCCACTGAGTTAATCATAACCCTGCTCCTATATAGACTCCATTCCAATGGATCAATATTATTAATTCAAGCCTCTTATTCTTTGGCTCTACAAAGAATGCTTTATTCTATAGTATGCATTGCTAGAAAACAGCTGCATGCATATTTGCATTTTGGGACGACGGCCTACCTTTCAAGCCATGTTTCAGACAGTGTTCCATCACCACAAAGAATTGCTGGAGAGGTGCATAGTCAGAGTCAAGAGTCCTCCCCAGGTTCAGAGCTGATTCAATCAAGCCCTTGATACTCAGCTTGGCCATGTTCATGAGGTTCATGCGTTCGTTAGCCATGAGATAATTAGGATCTGCAGTCAAAGGGGAAGAAGATGAAGCCTGGTTACTAGAAATAGCACATTTTAAAATTCAGTATTGTATTCTTCTCCACCATGCACTCACTGTGAAAAAAATGCTAGTTTCCTTTAAGAATAGCCTCAATGAAGCGGTAAAATGAACTATTTTATCAAATCTCAAGCCTTTAGCTGTCTTTTCTTTCTTTTTTTCTTTGAGACAGGGTCCTGCTCTGTCGCCCAAACTGGAATGCAGTGGCATGATCATAGCTTACTGTAGCCTCAACCTTCTGGGCTCAAGTAACCCTTCTGTCTCTGCCTCCCGTGTAGCTGGAACCATAGGCGCACACCACCACACCTGGCTAATTTTTGTATTTTCTGTAGAGACAGGGTCTCACTTTGTTGCCCAGGCTGGTCTTGAACTCTTGAGCTGAAGCGATATTCCCACCTCAACTTCTCAAACTGTTGGGATAATAGGCGTGAGCCACCGTGCCTGGCTGAGTAGTCTTTTAATATTCTCACCACGGCCTCTGCTATCACCCTAACCTGAGGGTGTCATATCTCCCTACTGTACTACCTTCACACTGCTCTCTCTGCTTCCATTCTTGCCTACCCTTCTCTTCTCTGCATAATTTGTGACGTGCTCTAAAAATAAAGTCCCAATGGAGGAAGAAAAGGGTAAAGGGCTTAAACAAACTTTGCATTATGGTATTTTATTATTCTTTAAACTATGCACTAGCATTATTAGTATAATGCAGTACTAGAACTTAATCAACTCCCACATTTTTAAGTCTTAGCACACAGTGTGTATGGCTCTCATCAACCAGACAGACAAACTATTTGGGGAAAGGGGCTAAGTGACACATTTTATTGTACTCATTACCTTCATTTATTGGTGCTTACACTGTGCCAGCACTGTGGGCTGCCTCTTACAATTATGATCTCCATCTCTCCTTACAACATGCTGTGAGACAGTCACCATTACAACAATTTTACAGGGAAGAAAAATGAGACTTAGAGAGTAAAGCTTCAACTGCTCTGCCCTGACTCACTGTATGACCTCGGGCAAGTCACCATCCCATTTTAGGTCACTCAAATAGTTGCAGCTGGTCCATGGGCACAGCCAGTAATCAATGACAGAGCCAGAGGCCAGACTCCTCCTGACCATTCTTTTATAGGATTATTTTACCTACTTATTCTCTCATCATATTTAGGTATTCTCCCTTCTTTCCGTTGCTAAAAAAGGCCCATAAGAGCTAGGTGGACCAAGGTGTAACAGTTTATAAGTGGCAGAATCTGGACCTGGATCTGACATGAAAGCTAACGCTCTCTTTACCTTATGCCATGTGTATCCTCCCAAATACCAAATATACCAAATTTGTACTGAAAACTAAAGAAGGCCTAGAGCTCTATGACATATTCCATTTCTTCTTAGGAAGACTAAAAATACTAATAAGGCCACGGTTTCATAATACAAATAAGTCACTTAACAAAAAACAGACTGTTTAATGCAAATTATCCCAAGCAATTTTCTTCATACAATGTTTTTATTTATATCTGCTTTCAAAGTTAAATGAGCAGAGTCAAATGGTCAAATTCTAAATTAATCTTCTCATTCAGTTTAAGGACTTGTGGATTTGAAATTCCAACTATATAAATCTTGGTTTGTTGTCATGTTGTCTGAGGTTACTTTTGGAGAAACACTTTATGTGAGAGTCAGAATTGGTATACATTACCATTAATTCTTTCCTGCATAACAACAAATGTTTTAGGGTCATAGCTTAAATGTGGCTCTCTTTGTTCATGATAGATCAACTTGTCAAGGGTAGTATTCTCACAAAAGGACAGTAAAATACATGGAAAACTATGCCCTCACAGCCATGAAGAACAACTATCAGATAATTTCCATTTATTACCAGCATGTATGTACATTCTAGTGTTTCTGACCTCCTATAACTACTCGAAAAAAGGAATAGAGCAGGGGTGTGGGTATGAATGTGTGTAGAGGGCTACAAGCCTTCCCACCTAACATCTCCAGTAGATGGCAGGAGACTATGGTTGGTGCTAGATAACTGCCTGCCCATAATGTAACTCTGAGGCATTCACTCTGCCTCAAGCCTGTAGACCATTAATTCAGGAACTTATAACAAGATTAAACAATGCTGCTAGTCAAAGTTTATAAGCTGATTCCAACATAGTGAGAACTAGTCATGTGGGGGAGAGATAGACTTGGGTTAAGTAAAAAATATCATATTGAGACATTTTTCCAGAAGTAGTGATAGATTTATACCAACCCATCTATATTTTCTCATGTTCTTCTTATAATCTGCAGCAGAAATGTTTAAGACATCTGGCTGAGGTCTGGAGTGCATGAACTACAGACAGGTTAACTAGCTTCTATGGGAATTAAATTTCTGATACCATGGACTCCATTAGTAAGGCTCTATAATCTATTTAAACTAACTTCCATCAAACACAAACAACCCACCCATTCTTTAAAAAACACTACTTGGCACTGTTGACATTTTAAGCTAGATAATTCATTTTTACAGGGCTCTGTTCTGAAAACTGATTTTCACAGCAACACAGTTGTGGGTAACACTAGATGTCAGTAGCACTGACAGCTGTTTTTGGTGGGTTAAGACAACCAAAAACATCTCCAGACACTGGCAAATAATCTTTGGGAGATTAAGTCAGGTCCTTCTACATTGAGAACTACTAATCTAAACAAATGAAAAGTCAAACAAAAATCTGTTATAGTAATTTGATGGTTAGATATAAGAGCTTAAAAGTAACAATTCACTCCAGTTAGAATGGCTATTACCAACAAGACAAAAAATAAAAAATGCTGGTGCGAATGCAGCAAAAAAGGAATTCTTATACACTGCTGGTGGGAATGTAAATTAGTATAGCCTTTATGGAAAACTATACGGCGGTTCCTCAAAAAACTAAAAATAGAACTACCATATGATTCAGCAATCCCAATACTGGATGTTTATCCAAAGGAAAGGAAATCAATATGACAAAGAGATATCTGCATTCCCATGTTTAATTCAGCACTATTCACAAGATATGAAATCAACCTAAGTGTCATCAACACGAATAAAGAAATGTGGTATACACACACACACACACACACACACAAAATTCAGCCATGAAAAGAATGAAATCCTATGATTCATGGCCACATGGATAAGCCTAAAGGACATTATGCTAAGTGAAATAACTCAGGGACAGAAAGATAAATACCACATGCTCTCATTCATATGTGGAAGCTAAAAAAGTTGAGCTCATAGAAGTAGAGAGTAGAATTGTGGTTTTTAGAAAATGAAAAGAGTATGGAGGAGGGGAAGATAGGGAGAGGTTGGTTAACAGATACAAAGCTACAACTAGATAAGATGAGTAAGTTCTAGTGTTCTGCAGCATTGTATGGTGACTATAGTCAATAATTTTTAAAATATTTTCAAATAGCTAGAAGAGAGGATTTTGAATATTCCCAAAATAAACAAATGAGTGTTTGAAGTAAGAGATATGCTAATTACCTTGATTTGATCATTACATTGTATACATGAGCCAAAATATCAGTCTGTACCCCTAAATATGTACAATTATTACACATCAAAAATTTAAAAAAGAATTTATTGCTCATTGTTAATTAACACAAAAGCTAAAATGAGTATTATTTAATGCTTATTATTGACATTTTTGTGCTGAATAGTATACAAAAGTATGGCTATTGAGTCTTGCTATGTTGCTCAGACTGGTCTTGAACTCCTGGCCTCAAGCCATCCTCCCATGCTGGCCTCCCAAAGTGCTGGGATTAAAGGTATAAACCACCACACCTGGCCTACAAATAATGTTGGCTGCTAATAATGAATATTAAATCATTAACCTGATTTGTTACAGAATATTTTCTATTCAACATTACTTGTCTTAAATCCTATTCAAGTATAAAATGATTTTGCAAAACTAACCGATCCTGTTAAAAAGGGCTGCAATGACCTGACAGAGTATGGAGGGGCTTCTGAGGGCAGGTCAAGTTCTGTTTGTTGGTGGGTGTTTATTACGTGAGCATGTTGAGTGTGTAACGTTGTACTGAGCTGAATACTTATAATATAGGATTCTTTTCTGTGTATTTTGTACTTTTAACTATATAAAGTAAAAAAAGATTCTGTTATATTGTATAAGCCAGAAAGCCATTTTAAAACATGCACGACTTTCATGATATCATCAGTCAAGCTTTTCCTGTGAGTAAAATGATTTAAAATTTAAAAATGTTCACAACACTGGCATTTAACACTATTATTCCAATAGAGAACTTTCATGCAATTATTTTGTCAATACATATTGAACATCTACTATGTGTTAGATATTGTGTTTAATGTTAGAAATAACAGAGGTAATAATAGACTTAGTCCCTGCCATCAAAGTGCTTACTATTTATCAAAGTTGGTTAATACAAACTTATAGAGAACAAATAGGGAAGTGTAGAGCAAACACCTGAAATTTCAGGATAAACGTAATCATATTTAATAAAGATCAATTTTATTCCAGGACAAATAATTTTTTTTTTTAATTTTTAACTTTTCAGATGGAGTTTCACTCTTGTTGCCCAGGCTGAATGGCATGATCTTGGCTCACTGCAACCTCCTCTTCCAGGGTTCAAGCGATTCTTCTGCCTCAGCCTCCCAAGTATCTGGGATTACAGGCATGTGACACCATGCCTAGCTAATTTTGTATTTTTAGTCGAGACGGGGGGTCTCACCATATTGGTCAGGCTGGTCTTGAACTCCTGACCTCGAGTGATCCACCCGCCTCGGGCTCCCAAAGTGCTGGGGATTACAGGTGTGAGCCACTGCGTCTCGCCCAGGACAAATAATTTTAAATGTTCCGTTTGTTTTGTTTTGATTTTTGAGGCAGGATCTTGCTCTGTCACCCAGGCTGGAGTGCAGTGGCACAATCACAGCTCACTGTAGTCCCAACCTCCCAGGCTCAAGTGATTCTCCCACCTTGGCCTCCTAAGTAGCTGGGATAATAAACAGGTGTGTGCAACCATGCCTGGCTAATTTTTTTTTTTTTTTTGTAGAGACAGGGTCTCCCTATGTTGCCCAGCTGGTCTCAAACTCCTAAGATCAAGTGATCCTCTCACCTCAGCCTACCAAAGTAATGAGATTACAGGCATGGGTCATCATGCCCAGCTAATTAAATTTTTTGTTGTCATTGTTGTTAAATGACATAAACCTATTCTATGGAAATGTTAGTTTTCTATATTTCTTAAAACTAAGATAATTGATATGTCATTAGTTTAGGGTTCCAGGCAGGCTGTAAGCATAACACAATTTCCTCTGACATTGGGTACACTTCTGTGGAGAAGACTGAGAAGTAATTCAACTACACTGCAGTAAGAACTCCAACAAAGGCATATACAGGAGACCAGGGGAATATGCATAGGAGAAAGGTATCTGACCTGGCTCCCTATTTTTCCTTCAACTTTAGGGGCCAGGTGTGTTTCTATATCTATCTATTCTTAATGGCATCTCAGGTGTCATATTTCTACTCAAAAATAAGAAAATTTACTTAAGTACCACTTTCTCTGGATTGAAATCTGTTAAAGGGGTTAGTCAAAAAAAATTTAACCAGCCAGGCGTGGTGGCTCACACCTGTAATCCCAGCACTTTGGGAGGCCGAGGCAGGTGAATTAACTGAAGTCAGGAGTTTGAGACCAGCCTGGCCAACACGGGGAAGCCCCATCTCTACTAAAAATACAAAAGTTAGCTGGGTGTGGTGCTGGGCACCTGTAATCCCAGCTACTCAGGAGGCTGAGGCAGAAGAATCACTTGAACCCGGCAGGCAGAGACCGCAGTGAGCCAAGATTGTGCCACTGCACTCCAGCCTGGGCGACAAGAGCAAAACTGTCTCGGAAAAAAAAAAAAAAAAAAAAAAAAAAAAAATTAACCATAAATTTACTTGTCCTCATTGCTACCTTTTCTTGGTAACAGCATAATCAATGATGAACTTCACTGAGTTAGGACTTGTCATCAGAAAGGATTAATATACTAATCTATGGAGTCAATTAAACTATTATATGACTTCAGGCAAGAAATCTCACCTCTTTGAAGCCTCAATTTCCTCATCAGTAAAATGAGAGGGTTGGGCTTGCTCAGTTTTTTCCCTTGGAAACCATGCACATTCATATCAGTCATAATGACATATAGAGCACTGATTCTCAAAGGGAGAGACATATTAATATACCTGGAACCACAGAAATGACATGTTCTGTTTGGAAAACCCCACAAATGACTGATACCAAATGAACTAGATCCTTTCTACTCTCTGGTCTCGGAATATCAACACTGGCATCACCATGAAAGCTTTTAGACATGGGAAGCTGTAGAGGTTTTGCACTTTTACTAGATCCCCAGGCAATCTGTATGTGCATTAAAGTTTGAGAAGCATTGACCTAGATCACTCTCCTAGCTAGCATATTTATAATGCCATGATTTCACAGTTGGCTTCATCAAGGGCAACTAACATACATGTATATAAGTAGAAAGCCCTAGGAGGAAGGAAATAATAAAGATTAGATCAGAAAAAAATTAAACAGCAAAAACAACTACTGAGAAAAATCAATAAAATCCAAGGTTGGTTCTTTGACAAGATAACAATATTGACATTTAGCTAGGCTGATCAGTAGAAAAGAGAGAGGATTCAAATTACCAAAATCGGGAATGAAAGAGGGGACAGTAGTATTGACATTACAGAAACAAGGATTATAAGGGAATACTATGGACAACTGTATGCCAGCATACTAAATAATCTGGACAAAACGGACAATTTCTTAGAAAGACACAAACTACCAAAACTGACATAAGAAATAGGAAATCTGAAGAGACCTACAACAAGTAAAGATCCTGAATTAGTAGTAAAAAAAAAAAAAAATAGCACACAGAGGAGGCCAGAACCAGAGCCTCATTGTTAAAATCTACCAATCATTTAAGGAATTGACACCAATCCTTGACAGACTATTCCAAAAATAAGAAGAGAGAACTTCCCAACTGATTCTATTACAGTAATATTACCTTGAGACCAAATCAGATAAAGATATCATAAGAAAACTATAGATCAATACTCCGTATGAATACAGACACAAAAATCCTAAACAAAATACTGGCAAATCAAATCCAGCAACATATAAAAAGGATTATATAACTGGACCAAGTGGGATTAATCACAGAATGCAAGGTCGGTCCAACACACAAAACTCGATCAATGTAATACACCAAATTAACAGAGTAAAGAAAGACATCACATGGTCATTTCATTAGAAACAGACAAAGCACTTGACAAATTCCAATAGCCAATATAACAAAAATGTTAATGATATAAACATTCAACAAACTAGGAAGAGAACTTCCTTAGGTTGACAAAGGGCATCTACAAAAAACTCACAGCTAACAAACTTGATGGCAAAAGACTGGATGGTAAAAGACTGAAGGCTTTCTCAAAGATCAGGAAGACAAGGATGTCCACTTTTGCTACTTCTAACCAAATTGTATAGGAGGGTCTTGCTAGGGCAAATAGGCAAGAAAAGGAAATGAAAGGCATCCAGTTTGAAAAGGAAGAAGTCAAACTATATTTGCAGATGACATGATCTTATATATAAAAAATCCTAAGGAATCTACACACACACAACATACGTAAATAAAATCAGTTTGGCAAGGTTGTAAGGTACAAGATCAACACACAAAAATTAATTACATTTGTATACATTAGCAACAAACAATTCGAAAAAGAAATTTAAAAACAATTCCATTTATAATAGCACCAGAAAAATATTTGCCAATAAACGTAACAAAAGAAGTGCAAGACTTGCACATGGAAAACTACAAAACTTTGCTGAAAGACATTTTAAAAGATCAGGCTGGGCGCAGTGGCTCACTTCTGTAATCCCTGCACTTTGGGAGACTGAAGTGGGTGGATCACTTGAGGTCAGGAGTTCAAGACCAGCCTGGCCAACATGGTGAAACCCCATCTCTACTAAAATTACAAAAATTAATATTTGCAAAAAATGGTGGTAGGATAATTGGATATCCAAATGCAAAATAATTTTTTTAAAAGCTCAAAATAGATCTGAGACCAAAGTGTAAGAGCTAAAACTATAAAGCTCTTAGAAGGAAACACAGGTCTAAATATTTTATAACCATAGACTAGGCAATGGTTTAGCAACAAAAGAAAAAACAGGTACAGTGGACTTCATCAAAAATAAAAACATTTGTGTTTCAAACGACATCATCAAGAAAGTGAAAAGACAATCCACAGAATGGCAGAAAATATTTGCAAATCAGATCCAATATCCAGAATGTATAAAAATTATTATGATTTAACAACAGAAGAGAAATAATCCTAGTAATAAAGAATGGGCAAAGGCTTGAAATATACATTTCTGCAGAGAAGAGAGACAAATGGCCAGAAAGCATACGAAAAGATGCTAATTAGAGAAATACAAATCAAAATTATGAGATACCTTTTCACATTCACTAGGATAACAACAATAATTATTATTCACTGAAGGAAATGGTATTAGCAAGAATGTGGAAAACTGGAAACTTTTGTGCATTGCTTGTAGGAGTGTAAAACTGTCCAGCTGCTTTGGCAGTCTGGCAGTTCTCTAAAAAATTAAACATATGAGTTATTTGACCCAGCAATTCAACATTTTCAATATGAAAACATGTCCACACATCATAAAAATGCCAACAATAGAGACTGGAGACTACTAGAGGGAGGTGGGAGGTGGGAGGGAACCAGAAAAGCTAATTGTTGGGTACTATGCTCACTACCTGGGTGACAGGATGAATCATACCCCAAATCTCAGCATCACACAATATACCCATGTAACAAACCTGCACATGTAGCCCCTGAAGCGAAAAAAAAGCTGAAATTATTTTAAAAATATATCCACACAAAATGTACACATTAATGTTCACAGTAGTAGTATTCATAATTTGCCCCAAAGTGAAACAAGCCAAATGTCCACCAACCGATAAAGAGACAAAATAAGATATGCCCATACAATAAAATATTATTAATCCATAAAAAGAAATGAAGTTACGATACATGCTACAACATGGATAACCCTTGAAAACATATGCTAAGTGAAAGAAGCCTGACACAAAAGGCCACATATTTTATGATTTTGTCTATATAAAATGCCCAGAATAGGCAAATCTACGGAGAGAGACATATGTAAACACTTGAAGAAGCCCCTCAAAAAAAAAATCTGCAGAGACAGAAAATAGACTAGCGGCTGCCAGTGGCTGGGAGGAGGAAGAATAGAGAGTGGTTATTAATGGGTATAGAGTTTCTTTTTAGAAAAGGTGTTGAAAATATTCTCAGATTAGGGAGTGGTGATGGATGCACAACTTTTTGACTATACTAACCACCACTGAATTGTACACTTTAAAGTGATAACCTTTGTGGTATATGAACTGTACCTCAATAAGGCTATTATTAGAAAAAAAAACTAAAGTTTTTAGATGTAATAATAATATATATCTTGTATGTATCTTGATTCAAATAAACCAACTAAAAAAAGACATATTTGAGACCATCAACAGATTTTGAAAATGGGCTGAGACACTATAAGACTTTGTTGTCAATTTTGTTAGTTGTGACACTGAAGGATTTACAGGTGCTGAGATGTAATGTTTGGAGTTTGCTTTAAAATGCTCCAGAAACAAACATGGAGGTATTAAATAAGATTGGCAATAATTACTGAAGCTGCTGATGGAGATATGTGAGCTCATTAAGCTATTCTTTTTACGTACTATAAAAAGTTGTGTAATTAAGCTGGGCATGGTGGTATGCACCCATAGTCCTAGCTACTCGGGGCTGAGGTAAGGCAGGAAGAGTTCAAAGCTATAGTGAGCTATGAGAGCTATGAGCATGCTACTGTACTCCGGCCTGGGCAACAGAGTTGAGACTCTGTCTCTAAAAAAAAAAAGTTCCACAATTAAACAAGTAAAAAATTTAAAGTAAAAGTAAAATTCTGGCTGGGCACGGTGGCTCACTCCTATAATCCCAGCACTTTGGGAGGCTGAGGCTGGCAGATGGATAGCTTGACTACAGGAGTCAAGACCAGCCTGGGCAACAAGGTGAGACCCTCTCTCCATAAAACACAGAAAATATTAGCTGGGTGTGGTGGTACACACCTGTGGTCTCAGTTCCTTGGGAGGCTAAGGTGGGAGGATGGCTTGAGCCTGGGAAGTGGGTGCTGCAGTGAGCTGTGCCACCACATTCTAGCCTGGGCAACAGAGTGAGATCCTGTCTCAAAAAAAAAAAAAAAAAAAGAAAAAAACAAGAAAAGAAAAAAGACATTCTGCTTTCTCTTGCTCCAGGTCAAGGTTTAGCTGCTGGCCTCCTGTAAGAAACTAGTGTAGTTTCTTCTACCTCTGTATATAAACAACAACAACAAAAAAAACCCTTTTGATGGGCTTTAGCATTGAAATGAGTTAGCTTATTTAACCAAAACCATTCTTTTTATATACTCTTACTCATTCTTGGTTAGGTGTGCATTTCTCTAATCTTTAATAGATTAAAAAAAAAATATTAGCTTGCACAAGAGCTCCCTAGGAAACACACTGATTTCTTCTTCACTGGGCTCCCATATCATAATATAACAATTTTAGTTTTGGAAAGTTTCCCAGACTTCTTCAGTTTCCTTTACTTGAGCATTCCATGCTGCAGAAGAATACCTAGATTTCTGGAAACATTTAGAAGTTAGGACAACAGTTAACCTTCTTCGTTTTGATACAACATAAGAAATTTAGGTGGTAAATACAACCCAAGAGTTCCTTGCTTTGCTCAATTTATTGCATAAAAATAATTTAAATGTTTTGGGCTTTACCTAGTATCAAAAAAAAAAAAAAGAAAAAAAGAAAAAAAGAAAAAGAAACAATTTAAATGGATGTGAGAGGGCCATGATACAATCTCGCAGTTAGATCTATGATCTAGAAGGGTTAGATCTGTCTCTCTCACATTCCCTGAGTGATGTTGGGGGAAATTCTCATTCTTCCGTTTCATCTGTAAAATGCTGGGGGAGACAATCCTCCTTCCACCTCTTGTGTGCCTACATTTCTTTACTGGGTTATATCAAGACTATAAGGCCTTGACCACTCTTTCCTGGGCCATTTATGGAGCTGATAATGAGAGAGGAGGCTTTCCTACTGCTTCCTATAAAAACAATGGGTTCTCCTAACTTGGCCTTCTTCATCTGCAACACAAACCTACCACGTGTGAGCATGTCACTGAGTCATACAGTGTCACCCAATGGGATTCTGGTCCAAGAGGAACTGGCACAGATACGCAGATGCTTAGGCTGCTTGCATTGTCATAAGTAATAAAGTCCTTTGCCTCTGACCTAGGAGTCTTGTATTTTTTGCCAGTATCCAAGAAACAGTAAGAGGCTTTATTAGTTTGCTAAAGCACGTAAACCTCAGATCTGACAAAAACCATGAATAATCACTGTTCTTAGTTTAACTCCCTGGAATACTGTACATTTGTACTCCAAATGAGATAACACCAAAAGTAATATGAATAAAAGCATGATAAATCTCAATATACTGCAGTACTTGAGGTAGATCCTAAATGTTGTGGTATCACAGAACACGTGAAGGACAGTATTCCAAGTGGTTGGAATGGGTGTGAGAGGTCAGGTGGAGAAAATAAGAGTGGAATGGGGAGTTCTCACTGGGGAGAACTGGAAAACACAGGTAGGGTAGAGTCAGATAAAGAGGTCTCTGAAACTAGACTTGGATATTAATGAAGGAAGCAATGGGAACCACTGTAGTTTCGAGCAGGGAATCAGCGTAACTAAAATTCTGTTTGGGGATGATTAATCTGAGAAGATTATGCAAAATGAATTTGAGGGAAGAGAATCAAAATGATCTGCCATGAAGAATTGTAGTGATTCAAGTTTAGACAGTCATTAGAAGAGAGAAAGGAAATGAAGGGGTCAAGAATAACACCAAGGTTTTTGCCCTGAGAGACTGAAACAGTGTGCTATAAAGGGAAATGACAAAGGTGAGTAACTGTTATGGAGGTAAAGGGCAAAGTAAACTTGGTTTTGGATATCATAAAGGATATTTATGTGGAAAGATTTTCAACATATCATTTTTAAAGACAAGGTCTCACTGTGTTGCCCAGGCTGGACTTGGACTCATGGGCTCAAGCAATCCTCCCACCTCAACCTCCTGAATAGATGGGTCTACAGGAATGCAACCACCATGCCCAGCTTTCAAGATATTTTTGATCACATAGTTGTAAATGCAAATGGAAGTTTGGAGTTAGAGAGTCATCAGCATAGGACAATAATAACAATTAAGAGAAAAGATGCTTTCACAAGGAGATGTTTTAAAGAGAAATAGAAGTATGCAAGGTTACTAGCCCAGCCTTTAAAGTATGCCCACAATTACAGGCTGGAAACAGAGCCAAAACAGTCCTTTCAGGAATTTTTTTTTTTTTTTGCACACACCTAGATAGTGGCTAGAGTACAAATGGATATATACCAGAGAGGCAGCACAGGATACTGGAGTGTCTTTCAAACAAAGGTCACAACCCTTTAGTGAGTCACAAAATCAATTTTATGTCTTATATAGTAAGGTTATGTATTGTTTTTAAGATACATACAAATAAATGATGTGTGTACTGAGTTCTGGATGAAGATGTATTTTTACAGTGGTTCTTGTGTCAAATAAGTTTAAAGAACTTTGGTGTAGTGGTTAACAGCACAAGCTCTAAAGCTGGCCTGTGGGAGTTTGAACTCTATTCAAACTCTTCCCTAGCTGGGTGACCTTGGGAAAAGTTTTTTCTCTTGTTGCATTTTCTGTTTTGAGATAATTGAGGAATCACATGAAATTGTAAGAAATAATATAGAGAGATACTATGTACTTTTAACCTAGTTCTCCCAAGGGTATCTTGCAAAACTGTAGTACATTATCACAACCAGGATACTGATGTTGAATTACAGTCAAGACACAGAACATTTCCATCACGACAAGGATCCCCCATATTGATATATATGCCCACATTTTATAGCCATGCCCATATCCCTCCTTGCCCCTACCCCATCCTCAATCCATGCCAACCACTAATCTGTTCATTTCTATAGTTTTATCTCTTCAAGAATGTTATGTAAATAGAATCATATAGTACGTAACCATTAAAATTGACTTTTTGTTACTCAGCATAATTCTCTGAAGAATCATTCAGGTTGTTGCATGTATCAATGGTCTGTTCCTTTTTACAACTGAGTAGTATTCCACTGGGAAACTTTCTTAACCTCTGTATGCGTTACTTTCTTTATCTATAAAATGGTGACAGGGTTCTGAAGGGTAAACAAGTTCTTATATGTAAGCATTTAGAAGTGCTTGGAATATACTAAGGAAAAAAGTTGTTAGGTACTGTAATTATTATGGTCTTCCATATATACATAACTTTTTTTTTTTTTTTTTTTGAGACAGTCTTGCTCAGTCACCCAGGCTGGAGTGCACTGCTGCAATCTCAGCTCAGTGCAACCTCCACCTCACAGCTTCAAGTGATTTACTTGCCTCAGCCTCCTGAGTAGCTGGGACTACAGGCATGTGCCACCACCCCTGCTAATTTTTTCTTTTTTTTTTTTTTTTTTTTTTTTTAGGAGTCTTGCCCTGTCGCCCAGGCTTGAGTGCAGGGGCATGATCTTGACTCATGGCAACCTCTGCCGCCCTGGCTCAAACAATTCTCGTGCCTCAGCCTCCCAGGATCTGCGATTACAGGAGCCTGCCACCATGCCTGGCTAATTTTTTGTATTTTCAGTAGAGACGGAGTTTCACCATGTTGCTCAGGCTGGCCTTGAACTCCTGGCATCAGGTGATCTGCCCACCGTGGCATCCCAAAGTGCTAGGATTATGGGCGAGCCACCACGCCCCACCAATTTTGTTGTTGTTGTTTGAGAGGGAGTCTCACTCTATTGCCCAGGCTGGAGTGCAGTGGCATGACCTCAGCTCACTGCAACCTCTGCCTCCCAGTTTCAAGCAATTCTCCTGCCTCAGTAATTTTTTGTATTTTTAGTAGAGATGGGTTTTGTCATGTTGGCAAGGCTAGTCTCGAACTCCTGAGCTCCGGTCATCTACCTGCCTCGGTCCCCCAAAGTACTGGGATTATAGAAGTGAACCACCACTCCAAGCCATTATTAACACTTTTATTTAACTTAATAAGCTTACTGGATGATGATGTGGCACAGTGCTAGAAGCTAATAAAATCTCTTAAGATATGTTTCTTCTGTTTTTCAACATGCATCAAGTCTTAACACCCTCTGTCCCCAAATGTTAAGGAACCAGTATGCAATTTTGGTAGGTAAAATTTTACACAGGTATATTATTGCCTAAATTCAAGTACTGTCCTGACCATTTTAATCCTCAGAGTGACGGGCAGTAATCCGGGCAACTGCAAATTTACAAAAGGCTTGTAATGAGTACAGACAGGAATTCGATATTTATTGAAAAATGAAAGGTAATAAGCTATGTGCCTTTTATTATTTAATTTAATGTTCATAATTTCCCTAGTGAGTTTCAAAACATTTTAGACACAAATTACTAGCATATAAGGAAAGGAGATGCAATATAATAGGTGTTGTACATAATACAATTCTACCCTAAGAAGACACTTCATATTCTAGTAGATATAAGTTACAAACACATAGAATATGAAACTAATCATCACTGTAAAAAATAGTTCAGGTCGGGCGTGGTGGCTTACACTTGTAATCCCAGCACTTTGGGAGGCCAAGGCGGGTGGACCACGAGGTCAGGAGATTGAGACCATCCTGGCAAACACAGTGAAACTCCATCTCTACTAAAAATGCAAAAACTAGCCAGGCACGGTGGTATGCACCTGTAGTACCAGCTACTCAGGAGGCTGAGGCAGAAGAATCACTTGAAACCGGGAGGTGGAGGCTGCAGTGAGCGGAGATTGCACCACTGCACTCCAGCCTGGGCAACAGAGTGAGACTCCTGTCTCCTAAAAAAAAAAAAAAAATCCAAAGGGCTGGGTGCAGTGGCTCATGCCTGTAATCCCAGCACTTTGGGAGCCTGAGGTGGGCACATCACCTGAGGCCAGGAATTCAAGACCAGCCTAACCAACATGGTGAGACCCTGTCTCTACTAAAAATGCAAAAATTAACCAGATATGGTGGCATGTGGCTGTAGTCCCAGCTACTCAGGAGGCTGAGGCAGGAGAATTGCTTCAATCCGGGAGGTAGAGGTTGCAGTGAGCTGATACCATGCCATTGCACTCCAGCCTGGGCAACAAGAGTGAAACTCTATCTCAAAAAAAAAAAAAAAAAAAAAAATCAAAATAAGAAGCTTCAATTGTGACAGAACTGAAACAAAAAACAAAAACAAGTACCAGTTCAAATCTGCAACCCACTAGAGTCTGTTATTTTAAAAATTTTTAGGAGGCCAGAAGCCAGTGTTAACACTTTATCTATTAAAAAGCAAACTATAGCCAGGTGCAGTGGCTCAAGCCTCCAATCCTAGTGCTTTGGGAGGCTGAAGTGGGAGGATCGTTTGAGCCTAGGAGTTTGAGACCAGCCTGGGCAATAAAGTGAGACCCTGTCTCTACATACATTACATACATACATTCATACATTCATACATAAAAATTAGCCAGGTGTGATGGCACATGGCCTGCAGTCCCAGCTACTCAGGAGGCTGAGGAAGGAGCCCGGGAGTTCGAGGCTGCAGGGAGCTATGATCATGCCACTGCACTCTAGCCTGGGCAACACAGTGATACCTCCTCTCAAAAAAATAAAAGGAAATAAAAGCCAACTGTTATGGCACATCTACAATAACAGATGAGAAACAGAATTGAAAACAGCTTAGCAGTTGAAGGTCTCCAGAAAATATCTGAGCCTGCATATATCATTAGCTTTTTCTGAGTCTGAAACGAGGATTCTCCCCAGACCCTGAATTGCTATTGTGTGTTATGTGCAGGTAATACTCCATAACGTATTTCTTCTTGGTACTAGCACTTATTTATAACATCTCCAAGTTATGTAATACAGTTGTGTGAAATGCTGGAATTTTACATAACTGTGATTGAGATCATGAGGCAAGAAAAGTAGAGAAGGATATCAAGAAGAATGAAATGATCTAAAGAGTTGAAGTGAAGCCATCTCCCTCTCCCCATTCTCATTTTTTTTCACACTGCATTTCAGAAAGACTTTTCTGTAAAGAGGATCTTGATCAACATTACCATATATTACTTGACTGGAAATCTATTAAGATCATCAAGGTACTGACATAATCAACATTTTCTGGATATTTTATGTACTATACTGTTAAAGTTCATCTCCTCTCCCTTTTGGAGTTCACCTATAATAACCATCCACAAAAATTCCAGCAAAAACAAAATTTAAAAAAGGAGTCTGACTCTCACAGTAGGCTTGACTCTTACATTATTAATACTTTGTATTAAAGAAATAGAATCTTGCCTGTGATGAGTCATGGTAAAGTTCTTAAGAAGGGGATAAATTTTATGAAGCATTTTTTCTTTAATATCTAGTCTATCAAAGGAATTAAAGCCTTAAACCTGGTGGTGCCTAGCCAATAACTATTAATAATAATAATGATAATAGGCCAGGCACAGTGGTTCACACCTGTAATCCCAGCACTTTGAGAGGCCAAGGCAGGTGGATCACTTGAGGTCAGGAGTTCGAGACCAGCCTGGCCAACATGCTGAAACCCCGTTTCTACTAAAAATACAAAAAAATTAGCTGGGGATGGTGGTATGCACCTATAATCCCAGCTACTTGGGAGGCTGAGGCAGGAGAATTGCTTGAACCCCAGGAGGCAGAGCTTGCAGTGACGTGAGATCGCTCCACTGCACTGCAGCCTGGGCGATGGAGTGAGATTCTGTCTCTAAATAAATAAATAAATAAATAAATAAATAAATAAAATAATAATAGCAGCCAACACAATAGTAAACATTACACACTAAATGAATCAACATCCTTCTCTTTTTTCTTGTCTGTGAACTGTCAGTTAACTAGACAATACTGATTTGTTCTTTCACTGAATTATATGTAATCAGTTACATTAAAAGCAGAATCAAAGATGGCATAAAAATAGTCTGACAAAAGGAAAAGAGATGACACTCAGGATTTCAGAATTCACACATTCAAAGGCAAGTGCTGAAGCAGAAGATACTCTTGGGCATCAACAGAGGGGAAAGCTGCCTTGATTTTGTTTGGTATGACCAGATCTACTGAGGGTAGTACTTATCCCGGGTCTGATTAAGGATATCAAGAAGTTTAAGACAATCTCTGTTCTCAGGGAGTTTACCCTTTAACTAGGTTGATAAACACACAAGAATTAGAGAATAAGTAAAAAGTCTTCATTAAGCTCCAAGTTCTGCAGGAGCAAGTGAATGGAGAAAAGAATGTGGGCCAAAGCTGTCAAAGAGTAAACTGTGGAAATCCTATAAGGACTGAAGGGTTGGCAGGTGGCACACCTGCCATAGGCACAGGAGGGGGAAGGGTGTAAATACATGAGATGTCACAGGAACAAAGTAGGAGAGGAGGACGTGGGCAGAGAAAGGTCAGTCTGGGCAGAGTGGTGGATGTGTATGTGTCAGGGGTGTGTGTGCTAAAGCAAAGTGGGAACATGTAAAATGATAAAGTAGAGCCAAATCTCAATTTTTTAATTTTTAGTATAAAATGTTTAAATCACCCTGAGCTCCCTACAGTTAGCTGCCTTGATACAGAAGAAACACTGATTGGTTTGGGGAACCTTTCCACATTAGAACATACATGCTACTTTAAAAAGATAATCACACCATTCCACGTTTCAGTCTTTTGCATGAAGAAGAAAAAATTAACAAAAAATAATTATACCAGAAAGGAATGCTATTACATGACAAAGCTGAAAGTGTGTAATGTCATGGAAATCTACAAATCAGAGCAACATTCCAGGCTAAACACTAGATTCCTGGGATCTGTTTGCTTTTGGCTGCTGTGAAATTCACAGAAATACACATACATATATTTATATGAGTAATAAAATTTACACTGTCTCAACAAGTGAAAAAACAGCCATAGCAAAAGCTCGATGTAATCTTGAAATAATGTCCCTTTTAAACATGTCAGCAAATATCTTTAAAAAGCAACATAAACATACATTGACACTATTTTACTTGGAACGAAAACATAAAGATTTCCCACTTATTGCCATGGGAAATAAAACCTAAAACTGACATTTCCTCTTATGGAAAACAATTAAAAGGTGGTTAGAAAATTTTAAAAAGCAAGGAAAAAAAAAGCTGAAAGATGTTGGTGTGGCACGCACCTTCTGTATCATCGCGCATTTGCTCCACCAAATCTGTCAAATCCTCCCAAGAGTCTTTGCAAACGGCAAAAAGAAAGGAAAAGAAAGATAAAATGTCATGCAAGCCCAGAAAGAAAAGTGCTATTAAAAACAAGATTTCCATAGGGATAACTGAAAGGGAGGTTCCTAGAATTCTTTCTACTTATCACAGTGATTAACAGTGACAAGGGCTGGGACTACAACCAAATAAGCAGAGATAGCAACTATGGTTATTAAATATGTTTCAAAGCTAAGATTAGTAATTTCAAGGTTTCAAATAAAGGGAAACAAAGATGCATATCCTATTAAAAAGCAACACAGATTTTTTTCCTATTGAAAATCAACGGCTCTTTGTATTCTAAGTGTAGGCAACATTAATCTAATTCAACATTTATTTTGATCACTTCAGGGAACTGAAATGTATGTGCAATATATTTCTTTTAGATTCAGGACAAATATTATGATGCAAACTAGTGACTTTTCTTAAAAAAAAAAAAAATCCAAATACTTTTTCCAACTCCCCCTCCCCCAATTCTCCTTCCCCAAGTTTGAAGATACACAAAATAAATCACATATAATTCAATAAAGTCAGATGTTTATTCAACGCACAGAACTAGCAGGATCTGAGACAGTGACCTACAATCAAGCACATTAATATTTCTGCAGGAAATAAATATTCAGATTAAGTAAAATAAAGTCTATAAATAGCCTCAAGTAAATTCACATCATGTTTTATCACCAAATAAGTTCAGACAAATTTATGAAAAATGCTTTTTGTTTCCAGAGTTTTTCTTTTTTTTTGGAATTCGGTATCTATATATGTAAACCAAATGGCAAGTGTCTCATACAGAAAAAAAAAATACTGTGAGTTGGCTACTATTATTTTATAGTAAATTGGTGCTGAAATACATTATATATAGACATATTTGCACAAGTCATTTTCAGGTACAATCCTTTGACAATATAATGTGCCACAAATCTATACTGTGTAGGATTACAGATTCATGAGAATGGACTCTTACCATTCACATTATTACTTTACAGACTTGCTGTGACCTTGCAAAAGTCAATAGAGGGAATATTTTCATTTAGTTCTTTATTGTATTTAATTAGAAACTCTATTTGTCACCTACTAAGATAAAAGCCTACCTTATTAAAGCAAAAAATATATATATAAAGAGCCTCCAAGATTTGTATGGAAAAATGCTCTGGAAAGTGAATTTCTAGGTAGGAATGTGTGGTAGATACCAGGGGTCTCTGATTTTTCCTTGGGCATGTCCCATCTAGAGCATTTTTCTGTTACAACCAGACATATTTTCTGTTTTCTTCTTAAAACAGAGATTAAAGTTTTAAGTATCAGAGTGATGTAATTGATTTAAGCGAACTTTTCTCCCCTAGAAAGTAAAAGGTCTATCTTTCCCATGTAAGTTGCTCTCCACTTTACCTTGCCATGCTCAGGACTTTACTACAATAGGTATCATGCCATTCTTTTATACCTCAAAGAAAGATTTGTGAAAGATTTTTAAAAATTGTGCCTTCTAGAATATGTTCATATTATTAAAACAACATAGTTTAGAAATGCTGAGTGGACTGTAGCATGTATAGTGCCAAGCAACTGGTCATGAAAGATTGCGACCATTACTTCATTCCAAAAGCCTGGATTAAATGGTTTAAAATGCTGTACCCAACAAAATTTGGTAACCGTATTTTTGAGATGCATACAAATATCGTTTTTTTTTTTTTCAGTCAAGAGTTAAGAGAGACAAAACCAGGCCTGGTGGGCTGAGGCAAGAGGATTATCTGAGCCCAGGAGTTTCAAGGCTGGCATGAACAACATACTGAGATTTTGCCTTTTTTTTTTTTTTTTTTTGAGACGAAGTCTTGCTCTGTAGCCCAGGCTGGAGTACAGTGACATGATCTCAGCTCACCGCAACCTCCACCTTCCAGGTTCAAGCAATTCTCCTGCCTCAGCCTCTAGAGTAGCTGGGACTACAGGCGCACACCACTGAACCCGCCTCATTTTTGTAATTTTAGTAGAGACGGGGTTTCGCCATGTTGGCCAGGCTGGTCTTGAACTCCCGACATCAGGTAATCCTCCCACCTTGGCCTCCCAAAGTGCTGGGATTACAGGCGCAAGCCACTTCACCTGGCTGAGACTTCATCTCTTTAAGGGAGGAGGAGGGGGAGAGAGATATAGATGGATACAAGGCTGGAATTGTATAAGGGCACTGAATTAGGAAGCATAGCTTATTTAAGATTTACTTAACTAATTTCTTAACTATCATTCTGTTTCAGGTCTAAGAATGAAAAAAATCAATAGACTAATTATGTAGCTCTGAAAAGATTTAAGCAGGTGGCACTGTAAACATCTACCCTTAAGGTACATAGTGACTCAATGATGGCAACAGTCTCGTCTGGTAGAACGGGACCCTTGCCCCTCTTGTACTTCTTTTTTCTCTGGATGAGGCAGCTGGCTGAATGAAGCTCCTTTTCTACAAAGAAGTGCTTGAATGGGCTCAAAAAATGCTTCCCCTTTGTTTCTGTATCCATGGTTGTGAAATCTCTTCTTGAGGTAGCCTTTCTCTAGCAGTATTGCTATAGGCAACCAAGTGACAGATTTTATAAGGCCTGGGGGTTATTTTGTCCCCTTGAGACAAAGTGTCTTTGATTTACAGTGTTAATTTTTAGAGCTGTATTAGTTTCTTAAGGGAACACCTTTCTGAAGCCCCAAACACAGATACATCACATACATCTTTGAAGGGCTATTGTGAAAATAAAATCTAATACATTTAAAGTACTTAGCAAATCATAGGTACTCAATGTCAACTTTACACTTACAACTGGATTTCTCTAAGTATATTTGCCATAATTATTCAAAGACAATAAAGTGAATGGAATTTTAAAAAGCCAGCTAAGCTAAATATTAAAAACAGGAAAAAAAATAAGTCGACCTAAAAAAACCAAATGACAAGTTAACAGCTGAGGTGCTATTAAACTAACCATAGTATTATTAGTTTGGTAACAAAGCAATTGTCATATATTAATTTTCATAAATGCTTTGAGGTTTTGTTCTAATAATCTAGAAATTTAGGCCAAGGCCTACTTTCTCCCCCAAAATATCAGCAAAAAACAACAACAACAACAAAAAACGACAAATAGCCCTAGAAAAGGTAACACATTAAGTCATTAACACTTGAGCCATTTAAATTTTACTGAGGCTGGGTGTGGTGGTTCATGCCTGTAATCCCAGCACTTTGGAAGGCAGAGGTGGGAACACTGCCTAGCCGGTGAGTGTAAGAACAGCCTGCTCAATATAGGGAGACCAAGCTATTTGAGAGATCGAAACAGGAGGATCACTTGAGGCCAGTAGTTTGAAGCTGCAATAAGCTATAATCATGCCATGGCACTCCACCTGGCTGACAGAGTGAGATTCAAAAATAAAGTAATATAAAATAAAAATAAATAAAATAATATAAATAATAAAAATAAAATAATATAAATAATAAAAATAAAATAAAATTATTGAGCATTTATGGTGAGCAAAAGACTTTACTAAGGCAATAGAAGTTAAAAAGATGAAACATCCGGCTGGGCACGGTGGCTCACGCCTGTAATCCCAGCACTTTGGGAGGCCGAGGCGGGCGGATCATGAGGTCAGGAGATCAAGACCATCCTGGCCAACATGGTGAAATCCTGTCTCTATTAAAAATACAAAAAATTAGCCAGGTGTGGTGGCGCGTGCCTATAGTCCCAGCTACTCAGAAGGCTGAGGCAGGATAATTGCTTGAACCCGGGAGGCAGAGGCTGCAGTGAGCCGAGATCGTACCACTGCACTCCAGCCTGGGTGACAGAGCAAAATTCCATCTCAAAAAAAAAAAAAAAAAAGAAAAAGAAAAACCCATAGACAATGCCCTTGAGATCTAAATAACTATGACACAAGGTTTAAAAGGAATTAAGGCTGGGCGTGGTAGCTCACGCTTGTAATCCCAGCACTTTGGGACGCCAAGGCAGGCAGATCGCTTAAGTCCAGGAGGCGACCAGCCTAGACAACATGGCGAGACTCTGTCTCTGCCAAAATTACGAAAACAATTAGCCAGGTGTGGTAGTGCATGCTTCTAATCCCAGCTACTGAGGAGGCCAAGGCAGGAGGATTGCTTGAGCCTGTGAGGAGGAGGCTGCAGTGAGCTGAGATTGTACCATCTGCACTCCAGCCTGGATGACAGAGTGAAACCCTATCTCAGAAAAAAAAAAAAAAAAAAAGGAATTAATAGGCTGAGCATGGTGGCTCCCGCCTGTAATCCCAGCACTCTGGGATGCCTAAGTGGGCAGATCACTTGAAGTTAGGCGTTCAAGACCAGCCTGGCCAATATGGTGTAACCCTGTCTCTACTAAAAATACAAAAATTAGCTGGGTGTGGTGGTGTGTGCCTGTAATCCCAGCTATTCAGGAGGCTGAGGTAGGAGAATTGCTTGAACCCAGGAGGTGGAGATTGCAGTGAGCTAAGATGGTGCCACTGCACTCCAGCCTGGTTGACAGAGCAAGACCCTATCTCAAAAAAAAAAAAAAAAAAGAGGAATTAATATTAGTCACATAAGTGAAGATAAAACAGATTCTTAGGTGAGCAGCTAGGTGACACTAGAAGGCTAAGGAGGACCAGGCCTGATGGGGAGTGAAGGATGAGGAAAGGAAGCCCTGACCAGTAGACGCTTTGCTCTCATGCTGGAATGGCTATGCTGGCAGAGATAACGTCTCTAAGATACTTTAGCTGGGAAGCTGCTGTCCACAGGACTGGACACTGTGGGATTCTCAGACAAAATGTAGTAAATCTCATATATACCCTAGCTTTATATCTCTATAAGAAAGAAAAAGGAAATCCCCGCATGCAGCTTTTTCATCCCAAAAAGCAAATTCTAGCAATCTTAGAAAAGCATGCAGTTTCTCATTGCACAATTAAGAGTAAAAACTCCCTTCTGCTTAGAATACTACTGTTAGCTTAAAAAAAAAAGTAGAGAAAGTAGTATCATGAGGTTTTCAGCTGCTGAACCAACTGTCTTGAAAACCACAGCTGTATCCTTTGGAAAGTTCAGATGTTAATATAGCATGAGAAAAATGCAACCAACTGCAGCAGGAAAGACAAAACCAAGCTTTGATGAGTAGCTAACATGAAAGTTTATGATACCATGCTATTCAACATTTGTTTTAATTGTTTAAAGTAGCTTGGCAATATGTATAAAAATTAAAAACTAAAAATTGGTAAAATATTCAAGTTATACACATAACAATTTTTCCAAAACTGTCTTGGGTAGAAAAATTTAGAAACAACCTAAAAAATGCCTGTAATAAAGAAATAGTCAAAGAAATTATGGCACATTCAGGCCAGGTGCAGTGGCTCACGCCTGTAATCCCAGCACTTTGGGAGGTCAGGGTGGGTGGATCACCTGAGGTCAGGAGTTTGAGACCAGCGTGGCCAACATGGTGAAACCCCATCTCTACTAAAAATACAAAAATTAGCCGGGCATGGTCGCGGGCGCCTGTAATCCCAGCTACTTGGGAGGCTGAGGCAAGAGAATCACTTGAATCCGGGAGGCGGAGGTTGCAGTGAGCTGAGACCATGCCATTGTACTCCAGCCTGGGCAACAAGAGCAAAACTCCATCTCAAAAAAAAAAAAAAAAAAGAAAGAAAGAAAAAGAAAAGAAATTATGGCACATCCAACAACTGAAGACATTAAACAAAATGATACAAATTTCAATTTACCCACATGGAAAGATATTGCAGAGGAAAAAAGGCAGGTCACAGCACAGGTGTGGTATGATCTTACATACATAAAATTTTGTGAGTTTGCAAGTGAACCTTCAGTGTATACATTGAAAAAGAGAATCTGATATTAAATCTTAACAGTGGTTATCCCTAGGAGTATTAGAAATGTAGGTGTATTCTATTATTTCGTATTTTATACTTTTCTGTATCTTGTGACTTACAATGCAAATATATCAGCTCTATAAAGTTGTTTTCATTAAAAATATCTATACATAATAATGTTAAAGACATTTTTTCGTTTCTTTGTATTTTTTTGAGACAGGGTCTCAACTCTGTCACCCAGGATCACAGCTCACAGCAACCTCGACCTCCCGGGCTCAAGTAATCTCACCATCCTCCCCTGTCAGCCTCCTGAGTAGCTGGGACCACAAGCATGCACCACCACATCCAGCTAATTTTTTTTTTCTTTTTTTTGAGACGAAGTTTTGCTCTTGTTGCCCAGGCTGGAGTGCAGTGATGTGATCTCATTTCACTGCAACCTCCACCTCCTGGGTTCAAGCACTTCTCCTGCCTCAGCCTCCCGAGTAGCTGGGACTACAGGCGTCTGCCACCACGCCTGGCTAATATTTTGTATTTTTAGTAGAGACAGGGTTTCACCATGTTGGCCAGGCTAGTCTCAAACTCCTGACCTCGGGTGATCCACCCACCTTGACCTCTCAAAGTGCTGGGATTACAGGCATGAGCCACAGCACCCAGTCGCACCCAGCTAATTTTTAATTTTTTTGTAGATACAGGGTTTTGCCATGATGTCCAGGCTGGCCTTGAACTCCTGAGCTCAAGCAATCCACCTGCCTTGGCCTCCCAAAATGTTGGGATTACAGGTGTGAGCCACCACACCCAGCCAATATTTTCTTCAAAAACATTGTTTTCAACACACTGACATACAATTTTCAGAATATTTAATTATGATGAAAAATATATAATTACTTAGCAGCCATTTGGGGAGAAGTCTTTTTCACTGTTCCTCTACACATGTGCTTCTAAGCTCATCAAATACTTCTATTTGTTCTCTGGAAAAGCTCAAATACCAAAAATTGCAAAGGAACAGATTTTAGTATTTATAGCCCTGTACTCAAAAGCACTTCATAGTAGTCACAGTTGACTGGTGGAGACTAGAGGAACCACAATGAAAAAACATGCCCAATTGTATACTCTCCACCTCCCCCTCAAGAGGGGCACCACCAAAAAAGCAAAATGCAGAACAAGCTACTCAAGAGTACAGAGTACTGTGGATGCTCTCAAACGACAGCACTTGCTCTTTCCAACCAGATCTTGGTTGGTACCCAGGCTTAGGAATCTGACAACGTGAATTCTGTTCTGAGTTCTATCACTGAGCGGCAGTTATCTTATCTGGCACAGCATTTCCTTTTGGAAAATGATTCATATTTCAGTGATTAGTTTAGGACAAACGACTTTTGGGTGTTAGAAGCTGATAACCCAAAGAAGAATTAATGTGAGTTCTGTTATGAAGGGCACAAATTAAAGATTAAAGTAGAAGCTCTGTTCCACGAAAATTCAGAAAAGGCTCACCAATAGAAGAAAAGACTGTAAGGCACTATGGTTAATGACAGTGCACTGAAGCCAACGCCAGTGCAGGAGTATGAAGGAGATAGGAAGAAACTGAAAGTAGCCCTGAAACAGGAAGGAAAAACTGATTTTATGCGGATTATGTTACGGTCAGGTCAGAGGCAACATGCAGCTCTTTTGTGGTTTAGATAGGAACTGGCATACAAGTACAGAGCTACTGATATTTCTCACCCAGATTTAGAATTTTACAAAATCCTAGAAGCTAAGTCGGTAAAACTTACCTTGAAAGGGTGACTAGCCAGGTTATTTTCAGGGCAGAGCAACAAGAAGGGATGAACCTTGTCCAAGAACTTTGTCCCATAGGCTTCTGAGACTGTATTAAAAGCTACAACCTTCTCACTTTGAGAAGTTCACTGAGACTGCCTTCTGAACACATAATCACAGCTTGGAGAACCTGACAGTGTAAATCTAAGGCGGACTGCACTGGTGGCAACAAATGTTTCTGTAATCTCACCAAGGGCCAATTACAAAAGGGGGTGTGCCACAGTGAAAGCAAAGAATAATAACACAATTCTGTGAAAAAGAGAATCCCAATGACTCAGGTTTTATTTTCCAAACACTTAGGAAAGGAATCAATTAAATGCTGTAAATGCTTCTAAATCTAGACACTGTGGGGCCCCCCATACACTGCAAACAGCTTTTGAACAGCTAAGAAAACAAAGCATGCCAGTAAATAAACACAGGTCTGTGAAAAAGCTCAAAATAAAATGCCTAATAGAAATCTTAAAAAATTATATTGGAAATTGAATCTAAAGCAGTAGCCCTGCTGTGAGGCAAATGTTCCCACTCACAGATGTGTGAAATTGTCATAGAAGGTACTGATATATAATACAAATATCTGTTGGATGGATGATTGCACACCCGTTAAATTTTCATAAAGTTTTTTCCCTTGAAAAAGGAGCATTTGTTTTCATATTAGAGTAATATGTCCTCTTGTAGAATATTTGGGAGATATAAAGAAACATAAAGAATATTATAAAAATCACCTGTAATTCCACTATCCAGAGATAATCAATTTTTATATTTTTGATATATTTCCTTTTACTTGTGTTTATGTATACCTATGCTTAAAAAAATTGTGACTATAGTAAATATGCAGCTTAAGAGATAGCTTTTAAAGTTATATCCAAACATTACCCTATACATCAAATATCATTCCACAATAATTTTTAGTGTAAGGTGTTCTACAACTTATTGAATAATTTTCCTCTTAGGCTATTTAAGTTGCTCTCAAGATTGTGTTACAGGAAGTCAGAATACTGTGATAAATATACAGTACATACATAAACTTTTTGTTTGTACCTCTTATTATTTCCTTAGGATACGTGTCTGGTACAATTACTGAGAATTAATTTTTTTAGGGTCCTTGATTCACAATGATAAAATGATTTCTATAAAGGATGTACCAATGCACATTCTCACTAGCAGAGGCCCCAAGTCGTCCCATATTGTCATCAATACTATATATTATTAATATATATATTTAAAACCATAAATTACATTATTCTAACTTATATTTTCCAAATAATATATAGTTGGTCCAGAATGAGATTAAAAAATTGAAAATAAAGAAAACATTAGAAACCATAAATTAAATTGTGTGTAATGGAGGAAGACAAAGTCTTTTATTATTTATTTATTTATTTATTTATTTATTTAGAAATGGAGTCTCGCTCTGTCGCCCAGGTTAGAGTGCAGAGGCGTGATCTTGGCTCACTGCAACCCCCGCCTCCTGGGTTCAAGCGATTCTTCTGCCTCAGCCTCCCGAGTAGCTGGGATTACAGGCGCCCACCACTGCACAACGTGCAAGTTTGTTACATAGGTATACATGTGCCATGTTGGTTTGCTGCACCCATCAACTCGTCATTTATATTAGGTATTTCTCCTAATGCTATCCCTGCCCCAGCCCCCAGCCCCCCGACAGATCCCCGGTGTGTGATGTTCCCTTCCCTGTGTCCATGTGTTTTCATTGTTCGACTCCCACTTATGAGTGAGAACATGCGGTGTTTGATTTTCTGTCCTTGTGATAGTTTGCTCAGAATGATGGTTTCAAGCTTCATCCATGTCCCTACAAAGGACATGAACACATCCTATTTTATGGCTGCATAGTATTTCATGGTGTATATGTGCCACATTTTCTTTATCCAGTCTATTATTGATGGATATCTGGGTTGGTTCCAAGTCTTTGCTATTATGAATAGTGCTGCAATAAACATACATGTGAATGTGTCTTTATAACAGCATGAAAATTCTTTCTTTTAAAATGGTTTTATGGAGTAATAGGGAATCACTGAGTTCACCAGAAGTTTGTTGGATATCTACCATAAATAGTACACAGTATTATGTGGCCTTCTGAAGAATGCCAAAGAAAAGGTTTGCCCTGAAGAACTTTCTATATAATTTCAGAAATAAGGAATCCCATACATTAAATAACTGGAGAATGATTCCCAGCATATTCAAACACATGTCCCAGACGCTACCCAGTGATTCAGGACATGAAAGGTGTGAGATCTGTTACAGAAGGACTTGTAGATGAAGGGAGTCAGGGGTCCATTACCCTTGATATAACACTAGCATGAAGAATCACAAGTCGGAATAGTAAAACAAAAAGAATAATCAGGGTTTTACTGAAGCACAGTCTGACTGGAACAGGTAAGTATGCTGAAAAGGAGTTTGAAAAAACATTGAATAAAATAAAAATCATCCAAAGAAGGGCATGAGAATGTTTGGCTAAAAGAGTAATGGTTATGTATTACAATGTAACGAAATAGTAGCTACTATTTCAAACAATCTGTAATGGCGAACATTACTGCTATCCCAAACTGCTTTTCAGGCTAAGCGCGGTGGCTCATTCCTGTAATCCCAGTACTTTGGGAGGCTGAGGCGGGTGATTGCTTGAGCCCAAGAGTTCAAGACCAGCCCGGCCAACATGGCAAAACCCTATCTCCATTAAAAATACAAAAATTAGCCAGGCATGGTGGTGCACATCTGTAGTCCCAGCTACTCGGGAGGCTGAGGCAGGAGAATTGCTTAAACCTGGGAGGCGGAGGATGCAGTGAGCCGAGATTGTGCCACTTTTCAGACTGGGCAACAGAGCGAAACTCCGTCTCAAAACAAAAACAAAACAAAACTGCTTTTCTTATTGCTTTTGTACATCTGCTTCAGAAAGCTAAATTTAGCATATAGAGATATCACTTGCCAGCCAGGTCAGTTTCAGCAGTGTACTATTTTTGCTGTTTGGTAGTATATGCACAATTATGTAAATATTTTCATTTACTTTATAAAAGTGAGCGAAAAGAGGAAAAAGAAAACAAGTGGACAAAAAGCTCAGTCTCCACTTTAACAGACGGCAATCACTGGCCGGGCATGGTGGTTCATGCCTGTAATCCCAGCACTTTGGGAGGCTGAGGTGGGCAGATCACCTGAGGTCAGGAGTTCGAGACAAGCCTAGGCCAACATGACGAAACCCCTTCTCTACTAAAAGTACAAAAATTAGCCGGGCATGGTGGCAGGCACCTGTAATCCCAGCTACTTAGGAGGCTGAGGCAGGAGAATTGCTTGAACCCAGGAGGCAGAGGTTGCAGTGAGCCGCGATCGCGCAACTGCACTCCAGCCTGGGCGATAAGAGCGAGACTCCCTCTCAAAAAAACAAACAAACAAACAAACAAGATGGCAATCACCAAGCCTGTCCCAGCTGGGATGCTTTTGGCCTTATCTGGATGCTCACTGTACTTAAGTTGCCAATGCTGTGTTCAATTGTGTATAAAACTTCTGGAAATACATCATCAGAGACTGAGAAGAAGACTCCTCCTATTAAATGCAGGCCTATTGTTGGATTTGCACTCTAGAATTCTGAGACAGGAGTGTTGTGTATGAGTTGAGCCATTGGTTGTCTGAGTTTGAATCCTGCCTCTACCAGTTATTACATCCTTGAATGTCAGTTTATTTTACTTTTTTAAATTTTTGAGTTGGAGTTTCACTCTTGTCACCCAGGCTGGAGTGAGTACAGTGGTGCGATCTCGGCTCGATGCAACCTCTGCCTCCCGGGTTCAAGCGATTCTCCTGCCTCAGCATCTCAAGTAGTTGGGATTATAGGTACCTGCCACCACACCTGGCTAATCATTTTTTTTTGTATTTTTAGTAGAGATGGGGTTTCACCATGTTGGCCAGGCTAGTCTTGAACTCCTGACCTCAGGTGATCCACCCGCCTCGGCCTCCCAAAGTGCTGGGATTACAAGTGTGAGCTACTGTGCCTGGCCAAATGTCAGTTTATTTGTAAATTGGGGTTAATAACTATACTTAGGCTCAAAAGATTGTTGTAAAAATTAAATGAGATAATACATTTTTAACACTTGGAGTAAATAATTCCTGGCAGAAAGTAACTAATCGGGCCAGACGTATATTTTATTGCATTCAACTGATCATCTGTGCATCACCTCTCAATGTCAGATTCCTCATCCCTAAAAGAAGGTTAATAGAAAAGCACATATTTTGGTAGGGGTAGGGTGAGGTGGCTCACGCATGTAATCCCAGCACTTTGGGAGGCCAAGGCGGGTTCAAGGAGTTCAAGACCAGCCTGGCCAACATGGTGAAACCCTATCTCTACTAAAAATACAGAAATTAGCTGGAAATGGTGGTGGGTGCCTGTAATCCCAGCTACTTGGGAGGCTGAGGCAAGAGAATCACTTGAACTGGGGAGGCAGGGGTTGCAGTGAGCCAAGATTGCACCACTGCGTTCTAGCCTGGGTGACAAGAGCAAGACTCCGTCTCAAAAAAAAAAAAAAAAAGGAAAAGAAAAACACATATTTCTTGATAACTGATAACTCATTGATTTTTTAATCAATTATTTTCTTATTTATAGAGGTTCAAGAAAGGACAATGCTAAAACTTGAGTTTAAGCTACTACTGATGTTCATCTTTAGTGTGTCTGATAAATAACTTGTTTAGACTACTCTATAAAGTTAGATATAAAAATATAAATATAAAATAAAATGGCAATGTATTTAAGAATATGGCTTAAACTGCTGTGGCTCCAGCTACTGATTCATGAATAACTACTAACATAAATAGCTACCATTTACAGGGTGCTTTACATTAATTATCTCATTTAATCCTCCTAAACTCTCAAGTAGTTACTATTAATATTCCCAGTTAAAAGGAGAGAAAAACTCAAGCATGGTGGTTCACATCTGTAATCCTAGCACTTTGGGAGACTGAAGTGGGCAGATCACTTGAGGTCAGGAGTTGGAGACCAGACTGGCCAACATGGGGAAACCTCATCTTTACTAAAAATACAAAAAAATTAGCTGGGTGTGGTGGTGTGCACCTGTAATCCCAGCTACTCAGGAGGCTAAGGCAAGAGAACTGTGTGAACCCAGGAGGTGAAGGTTGCGGTGAGCCGAGATCGCGCCATTGCACTCCAGTCCAGGCGACAATGTAAGACTCTGTCTCAAAACAAAACAAAAAAACAACTCAAGCATGAAGGGATAACTCGTGCAACGTCACATGACTACTGAGTAGTGGGGTAAGGAACTGAATCCAGGTCCAGGTCCAAGCCACAAAATCCATACTTTTAACCACTATCCTATATTATCTCTAATTAATGACCATCACAGTAGCTAAAACACCAATTGTCCAATCGACCTCATTATTGTACTAATTCCTTTACTGTTCTCAAATATACCCCATATTGAAAGCGATCAAGTTTTCCATAGTCTAATTAATATCCACCCAACTCTAAAGAGACTCATTAGGTATTCAGCAGATTTCTTCAGTTATTTTGAATTCTGTGTCAAAATTCTACTTAGAAATTTCCAAAACTCAAGGCCTCATTTAAAAAAAAAAAAAAAAAAGTAATTTCCAAATCTCCACAACAAATATCCTTTTGTAATAGGAAAAAAGTCTTATTTTAAAAATCCAACTTAGCTTCACTTTAAAAAGCACACAAAAATTATTTTAAATTGCAATTTTTAACTTGCCTGCCACTCAAACCATATAAATATCGAAAAAATGATAACAGACAGTAGGAACGTGGAATAAAAAAGAAAATAGACCAAAAGCTGGACATTTAGTTTAAGAACAAGGAATGGTACTTAGATCATAAATTCTATTAAAAAAAAAATCTGTCTGAAACACTTTACAGAGTAAAGGCAATATATGCAAAATAACATTTTCTCTTTTGAAATACGATACTACTGCTGTCTTTTAGGCTAATTTCAATTTACAGACGGTCCCCGGCTTATGAGGATTCAACTTACGATATTTCAACTTTACAACGGTGAGAAAGTGATATGAGTTCAGTAGAAACCCTACTTCAAATTCTGAATTTTGATCTTTTCCCGAGCTAGCAATATGCCAGGTGATCCTCTCTCACGATCCTCTCTCAGCAGCAGCGAGCTGCAGCTCCCGGTCAGCCACATCATCCTACTCAGCCACACGATCAGCCTCAGATCAGGGTAAACAACCAATACGCTACAGGGTACTGTGCTGCCAGATGCTTCTGTGCAACTGTTGGCTAACTTAAGTCTTCTAAGCATGTTTAAGGCAGCCTAGCCTAAGCTATTTAAGCTATTAAGTTTGGTACAGTAGGTGTATTAAATGCATTTTCATTTTATGGTATTTTCAACTTAGGATGAGTTTCTCAGGACATAACCCCATCTTAATTCAAAGGAAATCTGTAATCACTTGAGACAACAAATGAGTCAGGATTTCATTCTTTAAAAATTCTCTTTAAAGTGTCAAAACTTTTACTAACATATACATTTCTAATTAGGTAAACTTTTTAAGGGTAAATGTGTTATAAACTGAGCCATAGCTATAGTTGGTTTTGTCGTTAAACATTCAATAATATTGAAGGTAATACTATAGCCTGCCCTTCATGTATGTGGACATGTGTATACATAACATGTATTGGTGAATTTCTTTAAAAAAATCTTTTTTTTTTTTTTTTTGAGACAGAGTATCACCCTTGTTGCCCAGGCTGGGGTGCAGTGGCACAATCTCGGCTCACTGCAACCTCTGCCTCCTGGGTTCAAGCGATTCTCCTGCCTCAGCCTCCCAAGTAGCAGGGATTACAGGCACCTGCCACCATGCCTGGCTAATTTTTTGTAATCCCAGCACTTTGGGAGGCCAAGGTGGGTGGATCGCCTGAGGTCAGGAGTTCAAGACCAGCCTGGCCAACATGATGAAACCTTGTCTCTACTAAAAGTACAAAAATTACCCAGGCGTGGTGGCACCTGCCAGTAATCCCAGTTACTAGGGAGGCTGAGGCAGGAGAGCTGCTTGAACCTGGGAGGTGGAGGTTTCAGCGAGCTGGGAACTTGCCACTGCACTCCAGCCTGGGCAACAGAATGAGACTCTGTCTCAAAAAACAAACAAACAAAAAAGTTATTATTTTCCTGATCCTAGAATTATATGTAACTTGTTTTGAGAATGTTACTCCAAGAAATTCAGATACATATGAGCATGTGACTTTAAAAAAAATGGCAAAAATAAAACATATCACTTCATCTCAGTAATACCACTTCTGAAATTCACATAATGATGTTTAAAGGTCTAACTGAAGTGTTCTGCTTCCATTCTTGAGAAAAACAGAGAACACATGTTCTCTAAAATTTTCATGGTGCTTTAAAAGTTCCTTTACTTTGAAATTCTACATACTTCCAACATTGCTTTGGTTAAAAAAAAAAAAGAGAAGAAGAAGAAAAGAAATCCCACTACGCTTTCACAAACTAAAAAAAAAAAGTCTCTGAGAGATCATTTCAATGGCGGTACATGTTTCTCTAAATTAAGAAAATGCACAGTGAATTTTCTATAAACAAGGCTGCTCCTCTAGTGCTGACATGGCACAAGCAAAGTAAGAAAGTAAGCCACATTCTCACATCTCTGAATGTCCATTTAAGTCTCACTCCTTTTATCCTCACCCCTGCCTTTCCATGTGAGGATTCCAACTCTTAATGGAAATTAGGGTACAGACTTAAGCCAGGATATGTAATCTGGAAAAGTATAAATCTGATTAATGCTTCTGTGGAGCCCGTGGAAGGCTTAATTGAAAGAATGATGGGCGGGGCGCAGTGGCTCACGACTGTAATCCCAGCACTTTGGGAGGCTGAGGCGGGCGATCACCTGAGGTCAGGAGTTTGAGACGAGCCTGAACAACATGGAGAAACCGTGTCTCTGCTAAAGATACAAAATTAACTGGGCATGGTGGCGCATGACTGTAATCCCAGCTACTCAGGGAGTCTGAGGCAGGAGAATCGCTTGAACCTGGGTGGCGGAGGTTGCAGTGAGCCGAGATGGCGCCATTACACTCCAGCATGGGCATTAAGAGCGAAACTCTGTCTCAAAAAAAAAAAAAAAAAAAAAAAAAAGAGGGCGGGCGCGGTGGCTCAAGCCTGTAATCCCAGCACTTTGGGAGGCCGAGATGGGCGGATCACGAGGTCAGAAGATCCAGACCATCCTGGCTAACACGGTGAAATCCCATCTCCACTAAAAAATACAAAAAACAAAAACAAACAAACAAACAAACAAAAAACTAGCAGGGCGAGGTGGCGGGCGCCTGTGGTCCCAGCTACTCGGGAGGCTGAGGCAGGAGAATGGCGTAAACCCGGGAGGCGGAGCTTGCAGTGAGCTGAGATCTGGCCACTGCACTCCAGCCTGGGCGACAGAGCAAGACTCCGTCTCAGGAAAAAAAAAAAAAAAAAAAAAAAGAATAATGGTAGCGCTTTTGTTAGTCACAATCTATTAAGCATCAAGAACTCAAATTTTATCTTCCTTCTCCATTCTGTAATGGTAAAGGGAACCCAGCTTCTGCAGCCAGAAGTTGGAGAGTCATCCCAGGCACCGCCTCACCTTCATTCTCTAGCCACCCAGCCCTTCAGTCATCGGGGACATTCTACTTTTCCAAGGATTGTTCCTTTTGTGTTCACTCTCGCTGCCTTAATTTGAGATTGTCATCTCTTACCCAGACCATTTTAATAGTTATAGTTAGGGGTCCCTGAGAGCTTATATTCTTCTGATCCATCCGCTAGACTGTTGCCAGAGTGATCATTCCAAATACAAATCTTATTTCATGTTACTCCCAGATATAAAGCACCAGTAGCTTTTCATTACAGAATCAAATGCAGGCTTTTCAGTATGAATAAGAAGATTTCTACAGTCAAGCCCCTGCTTATCTTTCCAGCCTTGCTCCCTGTTGTGCCAAACAGAAGCCCACTGTGCTCCTGTTTGCTATTCCCTGGCTGGGCCAGCTCACTATGTACTGTTTGAAATGTCCTCCCTATGTTGGTCTGGTGATCACCTCGTTACCTTTTAAGGTCTCACTTAATGAAGCCTCTCCTGTGGAATCAATCACAGGACTGTGATTTCCCTTTAGAGGAAATCTATTTGCAATTAAAGTTGTTGTAGATTTGCTTTTCGCTTTTAAAAATAGGGTATATAAGCCGGGTGTGGTGGCTCACACCTGTAATCCCAGCACGTTGGGAGGCCGAGGCGGGTGGATCACCTGAGGTCGGGAGTTCGAGACCAGACTGACCAACATGGAGAAACTCCGTCTCTACTAAAAATACAAAAAATACAAAAAATAGCTGGGTGTGGTGCCACATGCCTGTAATCCCAGCTACTTGGAAGGCTGAGGCAGGAGAATCGCTTGAACCCAGTGGGCGGAGGTTGCAGTGAGCCAAGATCGTGCCATTGCACTCTAGCCTGGGCAACAAGAACAAAACTCTGTCTCAAAAAAAAAAAAAGTATATAAAACAAAAGAGAGATAATCTCATTGACCACCAATAAGCATTGAGATAATGAAGTGAATGCTTTTTTTCTCATTTATTTAAGGGTTAAAGTAGGCAGAAACTCTAGGTCCAGGCCTGTACTGTGGACTGCTCAGTGAAGGGCCAGGAACTCTGGTTTTAAGAAAATAAAATGTGGAAGCCACAGAGCCTCTATTGCTGAGTACATACGGTCGGTCTACATCATTTTAAGAGGGAATATTATGCTTTTTGCCTATTTTCTTTTGTAGGAGTAAGGAGACTTCACTCTAGGATTTGGGTGGTCACATGTTTTTCCCTCTATGAATCAGCCCGGAAAGCAGTCTGAATACTTCTGCGTCCAGACATCAGGAGTTTCATTTTGTCAACAAGGTGAGATTCACATAATCATAGGCCTGGTGACCACCATTTAAATGCTTATAGATAAATTAAATATAATAACTGTCAGTGGTATTAACATAAAAGTGGATTATTTCTTGGGACCAAATGACTATTTAAATATCTAGAGTTTGGTAATGGAACAAGAAAATAATACTCATAGGCTTTCATGGGCCTATACTTTCTTTATTTTCATTTCTAATTATTTAAAATAATGGCTTTCTTGCCCAATTTAAAGCAAAATTCTAAAATGCACTATTAGCATTTCTCTCTTTTCTTCCAAATCCTCTATAGTTGATTAAAGGTCTTGGAAACTCTGTATTCATGATTTCTTTAATCAGTAGACATACAATTTATTGCTTAGGTTATAGCTCTCACACATTTTCCATACTGAGAAATGTGTTGCTAGAGATTTCTCTATGAAGAATTCAAATGACACTGCTACAAACGCTTACATGAACCAAACAGCTCACTTTTGCTTATCCGTAGGAATATTGCTCCAAAAACATATATTCGAAGTGCTAAAATTGTTAAAAATTATTTTTGAGACACTGATAAACTAGATTTCATAATAAAGGGAATATTTCATATTGTATGACTCTCAAAATGGACGGGAACACATTTTTTTCAAACAAAATATGTAAACTGAGGCAGTTGCCAGAAGACTTCTTGGTAGCCTTCTAAAACTGTATTTTTCTTCTGTCAAGACTTTTAAAGCTTTGGAGGCTGTTTTAAGTAGTACTGGAATTGTTGGATGCAACGATGTTTTGATGAAAATACAGAATAAATAATAATAAAAAATAAATAGTACTGGCATTGCATGGAATTTCAGCTGATGTCTTATAACTTGTGCACATAACGAAACTTACAGCCAAAGAAAGCTGTCCAATTAACAAACCAATTGTTACAAGATGCAAAGGGTCTTAAAAATCACTTAAACATTGTTCTTAAAGACACACCCAAAATGACTGCTTTGTGTTCTGTGATATTAACCATCCCTAAAACTTTATCAAGGCTAAGGCTGACTGGGAAGATAAAATCCTTATCAAACACAATGGGCAAACTCTGAGTCATGATAAGATTTCAACTCAAGGTCAAAGGCAGAGAATCACCTTTCCTAACCCCATCTGCTAGGTACAATTCACCTATGGTCTTCTTTGTCTTGTCGATGTGCCTAACTATCAGGCAGATGTTTATAAAGAATTTCTCCTCACATGCAAGTGTTTTTGTTTTCATCAGTATAAGGACAGAGAATAAACCCTAGCTAAGAAGCCACTGTATTAAAAACAAAATAATTTGTAGCTATGACTCAAATAAATCTTTCTGTGGCATTAAGAGAATTAAAGGGTAGAAGCAGAAAACCTCTCATAAATTAGGAAAAGTCCAGGAAAAAAGTCACAAGTCAAGAGACCACAAAGATCTCAGAGGTACTGACAGTGGAAATCTCAAATGGATCATAAGAGTTACCACAAATAATTTATAAAAAGCAATGGCCAATAGATTCCAATATTACCATTCTATTGTAATATATAGGGATCCCATATTAATCATACTTAACCTTTCCAAGGCATTATGCTGAAACTTATTTTCTCATCTAACCTAATAATCCATATTGTTAAAAAAGATATTTTATCAAATCTTCCCTAGATGTCATAACCTGCTTAACATTATATCTTCATATAATGGTGAGGATACCCTGGTGTTTCTACTGTATTCATCATGTACAATCCTATAATTATACTCATGTTGTGTTAAGTTAGTGTTATAAATCACTACAATTTCATATATGAACATTTTCATATATGAACAAAATTAATAGCTTTATTGATTAGAATCAGATGTGATAAGTGACCTCAAATGCTTTCTTTAGAGGCTTAAAGACAAAGAACTCTAAACAACTATCCAGCGTCTTTTGAAAGGATATCTCAAGGGGCAGGAAAAAAATTATTTTTCCCCCATGAGCAAGAGGAGGCGAGCTGGGTAGTAAGTAAGGATGCAAGGTTTTCAGGACTGTTAACAGTTGAGAGTGTAGGTTTTTTTCTACCTCTCCCTGATCCTCCCAGCCCTCCCCCATAACAATGAAGATGCTGGTGAGGCATTAGCAGGCAGGATCTGACCATACCTTCATGGGTAGGCTCTGGGTCAGGTGTAAGTGAGATGTCATCCAGCTCTCGCAGGCAGAGCCATTCTCCATCCATGGACACTCGGAATTTGCAAAGGTAGATGGTCTCCATGGCAGCCTGTGTGATCTTGTCAGTGGTGGGGGTTGGCATATCGGTCGGAGGCGTCAGAGCAGACATGATGACTCAGCTGGGACCACAACACACACACAGACACACACACACACACCCCACAAAAATAAATACAACCTCCTCACCAAAAATACCCAATACAAAGCTCTGAAACAAAGCTTTCAGGAAAAGGGTGGAGGAGGTTTAAAAAAAAAAAAAGGAAAAATACCTTATAGTTTAAGAACAAACTGCTCAAGATAAACAATTCTACACTATCTTATAGACAGTTCCTACCACATAGCAAAATAAGATGATGCTTGTCTTCTCCCAGCTTCCTCTCCTTTTATCTTCCTTTCCCTGCCCCCCACCTTTTTTTCAGCAGAGCTATAGGCTTTAAATCCTGCACAGCCGATGCTGCCTTAGCTGGCTTTAAAAATCTGGCCTCGATATGAATAAGTGAAAAATCCTCCTCCTTTGTGCAGAAAAAAATATAAAAGAAAAACCTGAACAAAAAATAAACCTATATTTTCAGTGTAGCTTAAAAAAAAAAAATCCTGAGCTGCAGAAATCACTTCCAGGATCTGCTCAGATGAGATGGGATGCTGAGTTCTCATAGGATTGGCCGTGCGCAGTAAGCAGGGTGTTGACCAAAATGGCTGACTAATGAACTGAACTGAAAATTCAGGCTCATGTGACCAGCTGCTCTGAACGTAGGGCAAGCAATTCCCAGGATGCTTTATAGATGCTGCTGATGCTGGGAGAGCAATTAGGCTTCTCTCTCTCATCCTGTACAACCCACTTCCAGACTCTGCTAGTCAAACTGTGATCAGACATAACACAATGCACGTATCCTCATCAATTCCTCTTACTTTGGGATCAAGGACTGAATAAAAGGAGGACAATCAATACTGGATAATAATCTATAGTAAAGACGGTGAAGGAGGCAGTTAGATTAATTTAACAAGCACATAATTCATCTCTTTTATTCTTATCTACAAAGCTATTAAAATTCTTTACTATGCTAAACGTTATGTTTTAAGAAAAGCTAAAGCATAAAAAATTGAGGCTCTCAGAAGGAAAAAAACCAAAAAGATAAAAAGAAAAGCTAAAGCAGATTTTCAATTTATATATCTTATCCTTGGGCATTTATAATTTCCTTCTCCAAGGTACAAAAACCTGACCTTTTAGGTTAGGCAGAAATGTAAAAAAAAACCTTGAAGTTAAAAAAGTAAAATCTTTCCCGATTAATGGCAATTCCCCCCTTTTTGATTTTGTTGTATTTACCAAGTTTATACCAAGCATAAAATAGGTTTCTTTCTTTTTCTTTTTTCTTTTCTTTCTTTTTTTTTTTTTTTTTTTTGAGATGGAGTCTTACTCTGTAGCCCAGGTTGGAGTGCAGTGGCATGATCTTGGCTCACTGCAACCTCCACCTCCTGGGTTCAAGCAATTCTCTGCCTCAGCCTCCTGAGTAGCTGAGATTACAGGTGCCCACCACCATGTCCAGCTAATTTTTGTATTTTTAGTAGAGACAGGGTTTCACCATCTTGGCCAGGCTGGTCTTGAACTCCTGACCTCGTGATCCACCTGCCTCTGCCTCCCAAAGTGCTGGGATTACTGGCATGAGCCACCGTGCCCAGCCTTAAGCATGAAATATGTTTCTAAGCAGAAGATTAAACCATGCTATATTTTAAAAATCCTCCCATTCAATAACATACTGAAGACAATTATATTTTCTTAAATCAACACACACACACACACGGCCCCATATTATTCAATGAGGCATTTATACCTTGGTAGCAAAAGGGCAGGTACTTGCTTTATGAACTACATAAATTACAAGAAGAATAACAATTTTCTTTGAAAATGTTTTGGACACTTGAAAGAAAGTGTTTGTTTTTGTCTTTAAGGGTTTCAATTTTAAGGAGGAACATACAAATTCAAGAAATATGACCTGAGACTATTTATTCCTTTCTAGGGATTGTTATCAGAGGGACATCTTAATTTAGCTAATTTCTGAAAACTAAAAAACTTCTGCTTGAATATTCTTAAAATCTCAAATGCTTCATCCTAATTTGAGACTGAACTGAAAGAAAAAAAATGCTAATAATCAAATTCTGTAGAGAAACTGGCATTTTCACATTGTTAGGAAGAGGGGCCGGATGGCTGGGCACAGTGGCTCACGCCTGTAATACCAGCACTTTGGGAGGCATAGGCGGACAGATCACCTGAGGTCAGGAGTTCGAGACCAGCCTGGCCAACATGGTGAAACCTCGTCTCTACTAAAAATACAAAAATTAGTCAGATATGGCGGCATGTGCCTGTAATCCCAGCACTCTGGGAGGCTGAGTTGGGTGAATGGCTTGAGCTCAGGAGTTTGAAACCAGCCTGGGCAACATGGCAAAACCCCGTCTCTACAAAAACAAAAATTAGCAGGGTATGGTGGCGCACACATGTGGTCCTAGCTACTTGGGAGACTGAGGTGGGAGAATCACTTGAGGCCAGGAGGCAGAGGCTGCAGTGAGCCGAGATTGCACCACTGCAGTCTAGCCTGGGAGACACAGTGAGACCCTGTCTCAAAATAAAAAAAAAAAAAAAAAAAAAAAGGAGGGTATACTGGCACAATGTAAGAAGGCATATATATAGGCTTATTTATAATTGGGGAAAATCAGTAAGTTACTAAGGAAAGCAAAATACTTCTGGTTTTATATCTATCTCATTCTCTCTTATCATCACCCTACATCTAGACCCAGAGCCATTCATTCATTCATTCAACAGATATTCACTAAGAGATGCTCCACATGGCAGGTAGTGATCCAGGCACTAGGCACGCAGCAGTAAGACAGGAACACCTTTTCCAGGAAACAGAGTTTTCATATCCAAATACTGAAAACAAGCCTTCATTTAACACATTCTCATTTAATTCAGTTCAATTCCTTTCTAGCCAAAAATATTCCCATATTATATATTAATAAAGGGAACAGTTTATAGATTCACTTTATATCATGCAATACTTCAAAACATAGTAAGTAGTCATTAAAACCTTCAAATTACATGGGACATTCCTGGAACCACAACTCCAAACAGCCCTAGCTAGCTCTCTGTATGTGTGATATCAAAACTCTAGATCACTGATATGTTCTTAAAATAGAACAAGGAATACATGAATAAATCTGAATGCCATGTGATTGCCTGGGGTCCAAAACCTGAATTCGGCCTTGTCACAAACCATGACAATCTCTTCACCCCAGTAAGGATTTACTAACTTGAACAGATCTCGACAGATTGCAACATACCAACACTACAGGAACATCAAGGTTAGTAAGCAAGAAACTTGATTAACATTCCTTCAGAAGATCCATCCCACCCTGCCTCTCTCCAGATAGAGGACACAGAGAGGCAAGCCCAAAACAACTAAAGTTTTTGGCAAGGAAAGAAAAACATGCCTGTGTTGGTATCCTTCAATTTCCCAGATCTACCAGTTTGAGTTGTTAGCAGCCATTTCAGAAATAAGACCCAGGGGTGGACAAGAAAACCCGTACCTCTACGCTGTTCTTTAGGTAAAACACCACTGAGTCTTCAGCACGAACAGGTATCCATTGTTTATAGGCAATGAAGTTACTATGAAAACAGTACTATTTGTAGAAACTTATAAAAACAATTCTATAGCCAGGCGCAGTGGCTCACACCTGCAATCCCAGCACTTTGGGAGGCTGAGGTGAGTGGGTCACCTGAGGTCGGGAGTTCAAGACCAGCCTGACCAAAATGGAGAAACTCTATCTCTATTAAAAATACAAGGCCGGGCGCGGTGGCTCAAGCCTGTAATCCCAGCACTTTGGGAGGCCGAGACAGGTGGATCACGAGGTCAGGAGATCGAGACCATCCTGGCTAACACGGTGAAACCCCGTCTCTACTAAAAAAAAATACAAAAAACTAGCCAGGCGAGGTGGCGCGCGCCTGTAGTCCCAGCTACTCAGTAGGCTGAGGCAGGAGAATGGCATAAACCCAGGAGGCGGAGCTTGCAGTGAGCTGAGATCCGGCCACTGCACCCCAGCCTGGGCAACAAAGCGAGACTCCATCTCAAAAAAAAACCAAACAAAAAAACCAAATTAGTTGGGGGGCGTGGTGGCACATGCCTGTAATCCCAGCTACTTTGGAGGCTGAAGCAGGAGAATCACTTGAACCTGGGAGGCGGAAGTTGCGGTGAGCTGAGATCATGCCATTGCACTCCAGCCTGCGAAACTCCATCTCAAAAAAAAAAAAAAAAAATTCTAGATATTGTTTAGTACTGTTTTTACATTTCGGTCTTTACTAAGTAAACATCTTAGCTTTGATTATGAAGATAAAGTTAAGCCATCAGTAAGATATTCAAACCTTGATTTTTTTTTTCTCATATACAGAGTAATTACTGTATGAGCTGTATTGAACTATTTTCTCATTTGATCCTATTTGTGAGTAATGGCACCTATTTGTAAGACGGTTGTGAGGCAGGTGGGAGTTCAGTCTGTGACCCTGAAAGAATTAATAGGCCTATGTGAAGTTCAAATCCAAAATGAAGATCCAAAAAATACTACGTTCTAGCTGCTTAAACAGTCTGTATTTTCCACATTATGACTGATTCAAAGCAAATAAAATTCACACTTCAAAGTCAGAAGTTACATTCCTCTTAAAGGATATTTGTACTCGGTTGCTGCTATAAGACAAAGATTAACTTGACAGCCTCAATGTCTCTGTTATATATTGTGGAAAAATTACTTAAAGTAGCTATCATTTATTAAATTTCTATTTTCTGTTAGGTGCTTTACAAATACCATGTCAAGTCTTCACAAAAACACCGCAAAGTAGAGACTGATACCTTCTCTTTATACACAATGAAACCAAAGTTCAGCCACGTAACTGGCCCAGGATCACACAATTAGCAAGTAGCAGATCTGTTATTCCAAGCTACTTCTGTCTAGATGCCTCCAAAGTCCATGTTCCTTCTACACTCTGCAACTTCAGCCTTCTATCCTAACTCTTCCTCCTCCCCGGACATTAAATTTTACTCAGAAAAAGTAAAAAGACATTTAAAACACACGCGCACACACACACATACGCACAGGCAAAGTCTCCTCATGAAATTTCCTAAACGTGAGTTTCAACAAATTTAAGATTTGAAGACTTTTTTTAAAATCAGCTTTCATACTTTATACCTTAATGCTGCACAACCCGTATCTTCCTCCAGACACCCCAACTTACGTATTTAGTTCAGGCTTTTAGTAAGTGGGCACATTCTGACAAACTGAGAACCCAGTATGGATTCTTTCTGTCACGTGCTCACGAAGGGTAGACCAAATGCTTCCACTATGTACTTGGTTCACCCTACTACCACTCTATCACTAGTTCCCTCCACATTTACATACTAGTTGGACAAATGAAGAACACTTGATACATTCTGAAATAAGAAAAGATAAATGATGGGGGGAATCATTTTCTAAAATGACGCATTGTGCACTTTTTAAGAATAGCAAACTCAATGTATAATTTTAAATCCTTAAAGAATATAACCAATATCCCTGAAACCCTCGCTCAACTGGAGAAATGGACCAACACATGTACTTATGTGCTCCTTCTGGCTTCTAAACTCCCGCCTCTCATTTCAAGGCAACCCTTCTGAATTTAGTGTAAATCATGATCTTATTTCAAAAATATTGTTACAAATATATGAAGGTCTAAGCAATATATTTAGTTTCAGTCTTTTTCAACTTTCTTATAGAAAGTGTTTCATGCTCTATAAAACTTTCTAAGCCTTTCACCCAATGCTGTATTTTTTTTTTTTGAGACAGAGTTTTGCTCTTGTCGTCCAGACTGGGTTGCAGTGGTGTGATCTTGGCTCACTGCAACCCGTCCTCTCCCAGGTTCAAGCAATTCTCCTGTCTTAGCCTCCTGAGTAGCTGGGATTACAGGCACCCACCACCACGCCCAGCTAATTTTTGTATTTTTAGTAGAGACGGGGTTTCACCATGTTGGCCAACTGGTCTCGAACTCCTGAACTCAGGTGATCTGCCCACCTCAGCCTCCCAAAGTGCTGGGATTACAAGCATGAGCCACTGCACCTGGATTTCAATGCTGTATTTTCTAAGGCTGATCCAAACTGTAGTATGTATATGTAGTTTGTCCTTTTGGCTGCTGTATTATAAGGTAGTGTTCCAACGTATGTACAAAAAATTTCTGATTCGGCTGGGCGCAGTGGTTCACATCTGTAATCCCAGCACTTTGGGAGGCTGAGGTGGGTGGATCACTTAAGGTCAGGAGATAGAGACTCCCTGGCCAACGTGGTGAAACCCCGTCTCTATTAAAAATACAAAAATTATCCGGGCATGGTGGCACACGCCTGTAATCCCAGCTACTCGGGAGACTGAGGCAGGAGAATCGCTTGAACCCGGGAGGCAGAGGTCATGCCACTGCACTCCAGCCTGGGCAACAGAGAGAGACTCCATCTCAAACAAAACAAAACAAAACAAAACAAAACAAAAAAACTCCAAAACAAAAAAACGCACACACATTCTGATTTATTTTCTTTTTTTTGAGATAGAGTCTCGCTCTGTTGCCCAGGCTGGAGTGCAGTGGCGCAATCTTGGCTCACTGCAACCTCTGCCTCTCGGGTTCAAGCAATTCTCCTGCCTCAGCCTCCCAAGTAGCTGGGACTACAGGTGCAAGCCATCATGCCTGGCTAATTTTTTATATTTTTAGTAGAGACGGGGTTTCACCGTGTTAGCCAGGATGGTCTCGATCTCCTGACCTCATTATCCACCTGCCTCGGCCTCCCAAAGTGCTGGGATTACAGGCTTAGCCACCGCGCCCGGCTTTCTGATTCATTTTCACGTTGGTGGGCATCTGGGTTATTTCTGATTTTCATAATGCAGAATAGAAACTTCCTAAAATTTGTCAAGTTGTGCAACTAAATTTGTAAAGCTCACAAAGTTCTGTTTGGCAGCTTCCTGAATCATGGTTTCATAATTTAAGAATAAAAATCTCATTTCCCCCCTATTTCACTAGTTGCTGTTAGCATGAAAGGGAAATTTTTTTTTTTTTTTTTTTGGAGACAGAGTCTTACTCTTGCCTGGGTTAGGGTGCAGTGGCACGATCTCAGCTCGCTGCAACCTCTGCCTCCCGGGTTCAAGCGATTCTCCTGCCTCACTGCCTCAGTCTCCCGAGTAGCTGGGATTATGGGCACATACCACCAGGCCTGGCTAATTTTTGTATTTTTAATAGAGATGGGGTTTCGCCATGTTGGCCAGGCTGGTCTCAAACTCCTGACCTTGAGAGATCCACGTGCCTCGGCCTCCCAAAGTACTGGGATTACAGGCATGAGCCACCGCACCCAGCCATGAAAGGGTATCTTTGATGAATCATCATCATGATGACATTGGTGGAAAGCCCAGATGTTTCTGTTAAATTATATGATTCTTCGACTCAATGATCATGATTATTTCACATGCTCCAGTACACCCTCCCACCTCCTTTCCCAGAACCACAATCTATTATGTCTACCTCTGATTTCAAGACTTCTTCAATTTTAAGTTCACACATTTGGTAGGCTCGGTGTCACTTTATAGATATTAACCAAGGTTGACAATAACTATAAAATGATATACCTGAAAAGTTGAGCTATCATTACTTTGTTAGAAACAAACACCACCAGGAGTATTATAATGCATCATCTTTTCACTTGTTAAAATTAACCAGCATAAGATTAAGAATAACCTCTACCCTGAAAAGTAAAACTGATTTCATGGTTCAGTGGCTGTAGGTAATAATTTACAGATGTAAAGCTATCAAAAACTTAGTAGGTGACCTTGGGAAATTTATCCTCCTCTTGCCCTAATTTACTCAGTTGTAAAATGAAACTAAATAACTAGTTCCACAAAGACCTGAAGCTCCACCAATGAAATACGCATTTTGCACACTTCTTACATATCTACTCAAAATAGTACCTACCAAATACTGGACTCTCAATAGACACTTGCTGGTATAGATATGTATATAGCCTTGCAATGGCATTTTTCCACCCTCATGTTTTACTTCAATTGTGAAAACCCCCAAATTCTATAAAATCAAACTATATTTATGCCCCAACAAACAGGTCATTCTAACACTGGCTTCATTCATGTGTACATAACAGATTCATTCATTCAACATGTACAGGGCATCTCCCACATGCTAGGGATACAGAAGAAATAACAAGGCAATTGACAAGAAACTGACAATTTTAGGTGTTCAGGAAAGTCTTAATGTCTGTCATAAATTGACCTATTCAGCATATTTTACATATACAACTATTTTTTCTATCAGATTGGTGACTCTTGAGTTTCATTAATTTACTCATTTTTAGTAAACAGGGCATCAGTGAGTAGCATATGGAACTAGAGGGCTGTTGCCTGAAGAGGTGCCTCCAATCTACAACCTGATTCCAGTTATGGGAGGCAATTAAGGAGTGTGACAGAGCATGTGGACTCTGGAGTCAGCATGCTCACAGTGAATCCTAGGTCTACCACTTAGCTGCTGAGTAACCTTGGCAAATTACTTCTCTGTACCCACTTCTACACTGACAAAATGTGGATAATAATATTAACTATTTCGGAGTTAAACGCTTAGCATGGCACTTGGCACAAAGTAAACAGTAAGTAAATGTCACCATAACTGCACTATAATAAGTGCTTCTGCTTTGAGAGTTCTGGAAAGACCCTATCAACACATAAAATGAAAATCAGTAAGGATAAATGTTTATGGGACAGAGGCAGAGGAAAGTAAAAAGGAGACGTGAGCAGAGGGTTACAGTGGTCTCTCAGATTTTGAGGAAGGAAGAGAGATAGGTCAGAATTTTACCAAGCATTCACTTCAAGTGATCAGATCTTCTAAGTTCATGAAAAAGACAGCAGAAGTAGATAAATGCCTGTGGAGAGTCCCTAAACAGATTCTGCAGTTAGAAGAATCACACTCTCAAAGGTGACATGCTGCAACAACTTTAGCTTTCTACCTGCTTTTTGCTGTCTTGACCTGCCAGACTCTCCTTTCCTACACATCACAAGGTTCCCACACCTTTCTTCCAAACTTTCCCACCTCCGCCCCACCACTCCCCGTGACATAGCTGAGTGTCTTGTCCGCTTGGTAGGGAGCATGTCAGATAAAAAAGGCTCTGCAAAGAAGCCGGGCGCGGTGGCTCAAGCCTGTAATCCCAGCACTTTGGGAGGCCGAGGCGGGTGGATCACGAGGTCAGGAGATCGAGACCATCCTGGCTAACATGGTGAAACCCCGTCTCTACTACAAATACAAAAAACTAGCCGGGCGTGGTGGCGGGCGCCTGTAGTCCCAGCTACTCGGAGGCTGAGGCAGGAGAATGGCGTGAACCCGGGAGGCGGAGCTTGCAGTGAGCCGAGATCGCGCCACTGCACTCCAGCCTGGGTGACACAGCGCGAGACTCCGTCTCAAAAAAAAAAAAAAAAAAAAGGCTCTGCAAAGAGAGGAACACCACCTTGGCCAGCAGCCCTGAGAAGTTTTAGGGGCACTATGAACCTTTTCACAATTATTCAAATACAGTAGGGGGCAAGGCCATATTGCCACTTACCTTCTCAAGTACCACCACTGCTTTGTAACTCTAAAAACATTTCCTGGCCGGGCATGGTGGCTCACACCTGTAATCCCAACACTTTGGGAGGTTGGGGCGGGCGGGTCCCTTGAGGTCAGGAATTCAAGACCAGCCTGGCCAACATGGCAAAACCCCATCTCTACTAAAATACAAAAATGAGGTGGGTGTGGTGGTGCATGCCTGTAGTCCCTGCTACTCAGGAGACTGAGGCAGGAGAATAGGCTAAACCTGGGAAGCGGAGGTTGCTGTGAGGCAACATTGCCCCGTCGCACTCCAGACTGGGCAACAAAAGCGAAACTCCGTCTCAAAAAAGCAAAACAAAACAAAATTTCCTCTCACACAACTTCAAACCAATTTTTTAATGCTTACAGTGTGCTACTGACTTCCCACAACAAATTTTACAGCTCATAACCTGAGCCACTTCACACAGTAGGGAGTGTGTTACAATATTAGTAAGGCTTGGGTAGAGATGTAATAGGTGTGATGGCCTGTAAAATTCATTAAAAATGGGATTCTACTTTTATTTATGTTGCCTACAGGTTGCCTATTGTGCAATGATAAAGGGGCAGCCCATTTTTTAGTTAGTTCTTTTAATTATTTAAGGAATTTTGAAAAATATTGCCAACAAAAAAATTATTTCATCCAGTTTATTCTGCTACATTTCCATCATCATACATCTATCTACATACTTTTTACTATCTATAGCCCATACTAGAAAAATATGTTCTCTCAGCTTCTTGATAAAATCCTACCTCTTTAACATGTAGATTTCTATGAAAAATTTTTTTAAAAAGGGAAAAGATACAGACAGAATATAGTCAGGTGAGTATGTTTTGAGGCCAATAATTGCGTTTTATTCCCCAAAGTTGCTTTCTTTGCCACCTTTCCTCTGCTATCCCTCCTACCCAGCAACCTTTACTGCTCTCCCCTCAAACCAGCTTCTTTAAGACCCTGGTGGTGAGGGAACATACAGTGATTAAGAACATGCGCTTTGAAGGTTACTGAGGAATATGAATTCATCCCCTGGCTTCGGTTCAAAAAATTGCTAAGTACTATTACATGTGAAGTTTCTAGCTCTGCATGGCACACAAAAATATCCCACAAATGGTGGCCACTAGTATTATTATCATCTTACAGTCACATCTTTTATTGGTAATTGTTTGGGTTTCAGAACTACAAAAAAAAATTTGTTATATAATGAACAGCCTTTTAGGACGCTCTAGTGTCCAGAATGAAACTAAGATGAGAAGAGAAAAGAAAACTCTGTCTACAAAGAATGAGTCTACGACTGTCAGAAGGGGAGCAACCAAAGAAAGACTCAAATATTACATCTAATATTCTGAAATTGTTGCTCTGTCAATAAAAAGGGTGATTTGACTTTTTGATAATGCCAGGCCAGAAGAACAGGTGCAACAAAAAGGTGGCGGCAGAAGAGAAGGGGAGAATTGGCTGGGAAGAAAAACTGTGAGAGTTCAGGCAGCCCTGCTCACAAAGGCAGAACCAGGAAGGCATGCAGAGTTTAGTCATGAGGAAGGAAATGGGGGCATGACCCAGCTACCTGTCCCTCAGTAGCTCAGGAGGTCTGAGGTCATGTCAGCTGTGTGTGGAAGGAGCCAGTTGCATCAAAACACTGAACACCTAAACTCCAGATCTCTGGCAGTTACACATCCTTGGAAAGATGCTACATTTCTGAGGTTTGTGTGTGGGTGGGTGCTTTTTATCTACTATTTGACAAAAGGCACTTAATGGATCAGAAAATGGTTCTTCACTTTCTTAACACAGTTGGAAAAGAGCAGAGGGCTAACAGATTTATGAATCACAGAAAGGTAAATGGGGACACTGATCTACATTGAAAATACCGAAAATCTGTGTTTTAAAAAGTCACACATCACTCTGCTGTTTCCAAAACTACTAGTATGAAGGTAACCATGCCCAATCTTTTGGGGTTCTGAAAGTTTGACCGTTTCCCTCATATGTTCCAGCGTGGGCAGATGCCTCTATGTTTACAAAACACAATAAAGTACTTCTGCCTTTTCAAAGTTTAAAGAAGCATACAGCAGGTGAACTGGTTAACATGTATTTGAGGCCGGGCATGGTGGTTCATGTCTGTAATCACGGCACTTTGGAAGGCCGAGGCAGGAAGATCGCCTGAGCCCAGGAGTCCAAGACCAGCCTGGGCAACACAGTGAGACCACGTTTCTTTTTTTAAAAAACTGTTTATTTTCACTTTGGCTCTTCTTTGACATACTTTTTTTTTTTTTTTCTTTTTTTTGAGACGGAGTCTCGCTCTGTGGCCCAGGCTAGAGTGCAGTGGCGGATCTTGGCTTACTGTAGCCTCTGCCTCCCAGGTTCAAGTGGTTCTCCTGCCTCAGCTTCCCCAGTAGCTGGGATTATGGGCGTGCACTACCACACCTGGCTAATTTTTTTGTATTTTTAGTAGAGATGGGGTTTCACCATGTTGGCCAGGCTGGTCTTGAACTCCTGACCTGAAGTTATCCACCTGTCTTGGCCTCCCAAAGTGCTGGGATTACAGGCGTGTAATCTCTTTACGTAAAATTTTTTTTTTAAATAAATAAAACAAAACAAAAAACATGTGTTCAACTCCTGACCTGGTATATTGTCTTCTTTTTTATTTTATTTTATTTTTTTGAGACGGAGTTTCGCTCTTGTTGCTCAGGCTGGAGTACAATGGTGCGACCTCGGCTCACCGCAACCTCCGCCTCCCAGGTTCAGGTGATTCTCCTGCCTCAACCTCCTGAGTAGCTGGGATCACAGGTGTGAGGCAACACACCTGCCTAGTTTTGTATTTTTAGTAGAGATGAGGTTTCACCATGTTGGTCAGGCTGATCTCGAACTCCTGACCTCAGGTGATCCACCCGCCTTGGCCTCCCAAAGTGATGGGATTACAGGCGTGAGCCACCATGCCCGGCCTTTACTGTTTTCTAGAGTACTATTAAAAATGGCCACAGAGGATAAACTAAAAAAAAATATATTTTACACAAACACATATACAATCTACATATACATATATGCATGCATGCAATATATATAATATATACAGATTTGTATACTTGTGTGTGTATATATGTTAATGAAACTGCAAGCATAAATTTTCTCCCCTTAAATACTAATGCCTGGGTTTATATGTATATTTCGAACCTCCTTCCCCACACAATGGATTTTTCAAGGGCATCTGTCAGAGACAAAGGCTTCTAGGTACCTCATTCTCTTCACTATCCAGGGCTCAATCATGGCACTCACTGTTAAGTATACTCAACTTTGAAGTGGGTAGTCATAGTAACGCTGCCAGTCCTTTTCAAGATTCTTTTTCTTCTATTCCTCTTCTAGCCTTCCTCCTATCTCAAACCAGCACTTAAAAATACAGAAAGGTGCTACTTGGTGAGTGGGACACTTTTTTGGACACTGCCTTAACTGGGAGAGAAAAGACAAGGGCAAGGATGTGGGCTATTTGCATAGCATTGCCTTGAACAGTGTTTGCCGTAGTTGTGGGAGTTGGAAGGAGAAAAGAATAACTAAATAGAAGCTGGTAACTGTGCAAACAGCAGGGTGCCTCTTCCATCCAACACTAAAGAGAAGCCATCTTTTGTCTATCCTGTCCGTTCACAAGATGATCTCTAATGACAGGACGGAAAAGGAAAGCATTAAAAGTATTACACGATGGCATGCAAGCAGATCCTCCTGACGTATTGTAGTTGCTGAGAAACTGGCATGGAAGGTCATACATACACGAAGAGGATAAAGCCACCATGAAATATAAAAACATACATGTCTGTAAATGCCTGAAAAAGTTCTGGATGAAAACTCCCCAAACTCAAAAGTGGGCATCCTCCACTAAGGAACTGGGGGGAGGGTGCTGGAGGGCCACAAAGAGGAAAGTTCACTTTGTAACTGTACTTTTGTACCATGAAACATTTAAACAATGAGAACAGATTCATGTACTACTTGTACTTTTTATAAAATCAAATTTTAAAAGGCATGGTAGAGAGTTTTTTGAGATTTAAAGTTAGAAGTATAAAAACCTAGCAGATTACCAGCACTCAAAGACTCAGAAAGAGACATAATCCCCAACGAGGCACATCAGAAGTCTCCTTTCACACTGCATTGTAGCATACTGATTTCATGGATATTATATCCTGCAAGATTTTGCAACAAAACAATTCATGTGACAAACCCTGAAAAGTTTAGGCTACCTTCTATTTACAAACTTTTTTTTGAAACAGAGTCTTACTCTATTACCATGACTGGAATACAGTGGTGTGATCATAGCTTATTACATCCTCAACTTCCCAGGCTCATGCCATCCTCCCACCTCAGACTCCTCAGTAGTTGGCACCAGAAGCATGTGGCACCATGCCCAGCTATTTTTAATTAAAAACTTTTTTTTTTTTGTAGAGACAGAGTCTGCTTATGTTGTACAGGCTGGTCTCCAACTCCTGGGCTCAAGTGATACTCCCGCCTAGGCCTCCCAAAGTGCTGGGATTGCAGGCGTGAGCCACTGTTCAAGTCGCACACATTTTTGCTATTCTTCAGCACTGTTATTTAAAAACAGAACTTCTGAACTCATATGTAAAATTTAATTTTTAAAACCTCTAAGTACACTCAATATTTCTAAAATAAAAAGATAATACTATCTTAATACACAGTCTTTCAAAGCTATTATATTTTATATACTTTTGGTGAACACATTACTGAGAGTTAAAAATTGGGTTGCTAAAGAGGCAGACCCCAGTTATCGTAATATTCACTAGGCACTGAGGTTGAGTCCATGTACCATTCTCGTAATTAAGAAGTCTTTTAAAAACTGTTTGGGGCCAGGTGTGGTGGCTTACACCTGTAATCCCATCACTTGTGAGGCCGAGGAAGGTGGATCACTTGAGTCTAGGAGTTTGACAGCAGCCTGGCCAACATGGTCTCTACTAAAATACAAAAAAAAATAGCTGGGGTGGTGGTGTGCACCTGTAATCCCAACTACTTGGGAGGCTGAGGCAGGAGAATCTCTTGAACCTGGGAGGAAGAGGTGGCAGTCAGCCCAGATTGCACCACTGCACTCTAGCCACTCTAGCCTGAGCACAGAGTGAGACTGTCTCAAAAACACAAAATAAAAAACAAAAACTGTTTGGTCTCTAGTTTTCATGTATTTTATTTTTATTTTTTTAAAAACAGAGTTTCGTTCTGTTGCTCAGGCAGGAATGCAATGGTGCAATCATAGCTTACTGCAGCCCTGAACTTCTGGACTCAAGTGATCCTCCGCCTTAATCTCCCAAAGGGCTGGGAATACAGGTGTGAGCCACCAGCACCTTGCCTGGTCTCCAATTTCTTAAATGAGTAGTCAAGAGAATCAAAGTTCTGGTATCCAGTTACATTATAGAAAGCAGTATTACATGGACTTTGCAGGGTAACAAGGAACTTTTTATTCATATCTAGAGTGTTCCTTTCTGTAAGTATGCTTACGGTCTGAAGTACATATAAAAATAACAGGTAAAAACAAAAACTCAGTCCAAAGCAAAAACTATTTTGAATCAATTTTATATTTAAATAAAACATGTAACAGTGATTTTTTTTCGCTAATATGAGATGTTCTCAGTGACTAATCTTTAAAAGCAGAGGAAGTAGGACACGTACACATTCCCAGTAACTTTTCTGAACACATACACATCAACAAACTATTTCAAAAATAAAGACCATGAGGAAATATTAGAACTTACGTGCTATCAAAAAACACCATACTGGCTGGGCATGGTGGCTCACCCCTGTAATCCCAGCACTTTGGGAGGCCGAAGCAAGTGGATCATTTGAGGTCAGGAGTTCGAAAACAGCCTGGCCAACACGGTGAAACCTCGTCTCTACTAAAAATACAAAAATTAGCTGGGCATCGTTGTGGGTGCCTGTAATCCCAGCTACTCAGGAGGCTGAGGCAGAAGAATCGCCTAAATCCGGGAGGAGGAGGTTGCAGTGAGCCGAGGTCTGGCCACTGCACTTCTCCTGGGCCACAGAGCAAGACTCCGTCTCAAAAACAAAAAAAAAAACACCATACATTCGCTAGTATCATAAGGTGGAGACTGAGATCATGCTCATGAAACTTTAGCTTTAAGTCCTCTGGTCCCGATCTTGATCATGCTTAAGCAACAGTATTAACTGATAATAGTAACAAAATATTGTTATTTTCTACAATAATTAAGAACATAAAGATAACCTTTAACAATGAGGGAGTCCAATCAACTGAAATTCAGGTAATTCCCACAATTGATACTGTTCAATAGTTGAAAAGTTCTTCTACATCAAACTTCGTACCATAACTGTTACAGAGAAATGACAGTCTTCTTTCTATAGTAGCATGCTTAAAATGTAGATTACACAGAAAGAGAACATTTTTAGTACAAACAAAAAAAGAGGCGGTGCTTAAAGTACAAAGTAGAAGGATTCCTCAGAAAACAAAAGCAAAGCCTCCTTGAGAAGATCCTTATCTTTGCCTCCTCTGTATAGGAAGACTCACTTCTGCCATGAGCTGATAATCCATTTGCACATTAGTGTAAACCACTCCAACATACGAACGATGGCTACACTAAGACAGTCAATGGTCAGCGTCTGCCCACTGACTTATTACGCAGTAAGTAATAAGGAGACGTGAACACTGGACAACCTCCAGCTGAATCCCATGGACCCTTACTGTTAACCTGTCATCCACCATCACAGTTTTGGATCTCTTGTTAAATTAAAAAGCATGGGTTTAGCAGAAAAGGAATCTGGGTCAACTGCATTCCTTCTCTTAAGCTGTTACTTGGGATAAATCGAGCTTCCTCATCTGAAAAAGTGGCTTTCAATTTGGCTCACACAAACTTATTAACCATGATTATCACAGCACATGCACATAGGAAATAATAAGTGTTTCATTTTCCTAGGGGACCGATCGGGGCAGAAAAGGTGAGTCAAGGTTTCTTGGCAGTGCAGAGCAGCTAAAAGATTTGTACTTGTGCTTTAAAAAGATAGGGTGTAGGGTGGGAGAGAAGGATCCTTCCCTCATCACTTCAGGCAAGTTTCTCTCTCCCTTTTCAGAACTCATACAGCAAAGTATTTGGCATTTACAGCATGTCTTGTATCGTCAGCCACATTTTCATACTGCAAGAGCTTGTATTTTAAAATTAGATTTAACACTCCTCTAAGAGTCCTTATATTCATTGACTACTCTAGGGACTACTCATTTGCCAGTAGCAGTAAACAGTTTACTAATAAAAAAAAATACAGCAAGGAGTGTGGGTCAGCTGTATTCAGAGCGCTCGCCATGTGTCAGGGGCTTTAAAAGTGGAGGCCTCTTCCCGATCACCGAAATAACCCTGGGAGGTATCCTTCCAAAGCCACACATTCCCTTCCTGTCTTCTCGTGCACCGCTCCGATTCCTCTTTCCACTCCGGGGGACGGATCTGTCATATTTACCGGCACAGAAGGAACGCTCGTAAAAAATTAGTTACTAGTATTACTAAGGCCGCACTGGCGGCGGCGGCACAACAACCACACCTACTCAGCTGCCGCGGCGCCGGGAGCCCGAAGAAGGAGGGGCAGAGGGACCACCGGGTCTCCGGGCGCCGCCCCCTCCTCGACTCCTTCGGGGAAGGTTCCCAGCCCGGGACCCGGGGCAGGGCCAGCGCCAGGGCCAGGGCACCCCGGGTGGAGAGGGGCAGGCGGGCCGCTTCTTGCCCCCGCCCAAGCACGTGGGAGGCCGGCAAAGACCAGCGCCCAGCCGGAGAGGGGAGAGAGACCAGGCCAGGCAGGAGTCGCGGCCTGGGGAGACGCGGAGGTAGAATCCGGCGGCCGAATCGCGGTCGTCCCGCTGCCTCCTCACCGGGCGCCTCGGGACAACAGCTTCCCGAGGGCCGCCCCTAGAGCCCCTGCCTCCCGGCCGCCCGGCTCGGGTCACCCTGCCGGAGGCGGAGCTCCGCGGAGGCCGGGACGGCCCTCCCCAGCCGAATGCCCCCTTCCCCGCGGGCGTCCCCATGCCCCTCCGCCACTCACGGTGCTTGCCGCTGCCGCCGCCGCCGCCGCCGCCGCTCGGGTAGCTCAGCAGCAGGAAGGGCAGCGGGGAGCCGGGGGACGGCGGGGTCCTCCAGGAGCGCTGCTGCTGCGGCGGCGGGCGCACTCCGAAGCCGGCGCCTCCATCGCCGGGGTAGAGCAGGAAGAAGGGGGCGGCCACCGGCGAGTCGGGCTCCGACTGCCCGGCGGGGGAGGCCGGCGGCGGCCCCACCTCGCCCTCTCGGTCCGTGCCCCCGGCGGGAGCGCGGCGCAGCTCCTCGGGCCGCCACTCCCCGCCCCTCGCCGGCTCCTCGCTGCAACTTTCGGCACCTGCGGTGGGCGGCAGCGGGGTCTCAGCCATGCTCACTCCTTCCTTCGCCGCCGCCTCCGATTCGCGCCCGGGCCTGGGCAGGGGAGCAGAGGGTCAGGGCGAGAAGCCGCCGCCCCGTCCCGTCCGCGCCACCGCCACCGCCACCTTTCTCCTCAGCCACGGGCTGGCGCCTGGGCTCCGCTCGGCCCACAGCCCGCCCCGCCAGGGTCCGAGCCAGCTGGAGGGACCGCCCCGCCCGACGGCGCGGCCTCGCTACCGGCCGCCTCCTCCAGCCCCTCCCGTCCCGGCCCCCAGCCTGTGACTCGGCTCCCCTAGGGGGCAGCGTCCTCCTCCTCCCACTCCTCACCTTCCGCTTCCCTCCGGCGGGGCTGACTCCCTCCCGACCCTCCGGCCCTAGGCTTCGTCCTTACCCGCCCCCGCTCGGCCCTCTGAGGCGGTCAGGTGTGTCTGGTGGTTGAAAGGTGGAAGACCTGGCGAAATACCTGGCGGCGTTTTGTCGTGTAACCGCCAACTTTATCGGTAACACGAAGGCACAAAGATCTGGGTTGAAGAAGAGGCGAAAGCTAATTTTCAAAAAGCACCTCCGTGCCCCCGGGTATTAAACTGTACTATTTGCCTTTCACACACTGGAATTTCAACCGTTGATTCACTGTTTTGATTAATGAGCTCTTTATGTGAGAAACCAAAGGTGGGTGTCTTCCTTTCACCACCTCTTTTGTTCCCGTCTTGTGCGCTGTACTGAAATCCTGTATTTGCTTTGACTTTAACTCACTGGTTTTCTAGTGCCGCGGGTGCGCATGAGTGCATTTTAAATCAAACAGCTTAGAATTTATACGACAAATGTCAATTACAGGTCGACAGTTCTCTCTTTCACAGTGCCCGTGTCTCGCTAGTAATTAGCCACCGTTGCTTTGAGTATTCGAATCAATGATTACTGATCCAGTAATTCCCTTAAGTAAACATTTCTTTCGGCAATAAAGACAATTTCCAGTTACTCTCATGGTTCTTTATCCTGAATTCCTAGCTGATTAGCCTTGTGTTTAATGCTGGCATAGAAGCCATGTTGACTCATAATTAAAAATCACTGTTGTGTAACATTTTGCCCACCTGCTTTTTCCTCTTCTCTGTTCAGCCCTTCCTTGTGTAGAGGAAGTTGTACTTCTTTGAAAGGAAAATTGAACATTTTTATTGCTGTTGTTATTCTCTGTAAATCACTCTTGAAATTACTACTCTCAATTACCATGAGACTTGCAATACTACTTTTCGCTGAGTCTTTTCCAAGCTTTTAAAAAGGAAACGTTTACAGGATAACTTCAACAGTCTTAGAAAATGTCTTAGCTTTTTGGTTTCTGGCATTTCCCTGACCTGTTGATCCCAGTCCTACTACCTACTTGAATAAGTTATTTGTCCAGCTCTGTAAAATGATTATATTATTCATAGATACTGTGAGGGCTAAATAAGAAATAGAAATAAAGCCTTTAAAATACAACTTAACATTGGGGTAAATAATAATTGTTAAGGCCGGGCGCGGTGTAATTCCAGCACTTTGGGAGGCCGAGGCGGGTGGATCACGAGGTCAGCAGTTCGAGACCAGCCAGCCCAACATGGTGAAACCCGTCTTTACTTAAAATTTTAAAAATTAGCTGGGCGTGGTGGCGGGCGCCTGTAATCCCAGCTACTTGGGAGGCTGAGGCAGGAGAATCGCTTGAAACCGGAAGGAGGAGGTAGCAGTGAGCCCAGATTGTGCCACTGCACTCTGGGCAATAAGAGAAAAACTTCATCTCAAAAATAAATAAGTAATAATAATTATTAGTAGTAGTAGTACTCACTTCAGCAGCACATAAACTAAAATTGGAACAATACAGAAAAGATTAACATTTCCCTGCACGAGGATGACCCGCGAATTTGTGAAGCGTTCCATATTAAAAAATAATTATTACTAGGGATATTTTATCATTTTGGCAAAATAGCATTTAAGTTACAATAATAAAACATACTGAGTTGGGGGAAAAAGCCTTTTCATTATATCTTTAGCATTTTTTTTTTTTTTTTTTTTTTTTTGAGACGGAGTCTCACGCTGTTGCCCAGGCTGGAGTGCAGTGGCGCGATCTCGGCTCACTGCAAGCTCCGCCTCCCAGGTTCCCGCCATTCTCCTGCCTCAGCCTCCTGAGTAGCTGGGACTACAGGCGCCCGCCACCGCGCCCGGCTAATTTTTTGTATTTTTAGTAGAGACGGGGTTTCACTGTGGTCTCGATCTCCTGACCTTGTGATCCGCCCGCCTCGGCCTCCCAAAGTGCTGGGATTACAGGCTTGAGCCACCGCGCCCGGCCATCTTTAGCATTTTTAAGGTGGTTTGGGCCTTAACTCTTGGTGCAGGTGAGAATCTCAATAGGAAGACATATTTGTCTTTTAGGAATTGCTAACTGTATGATACCTTCATAAGAAAAACTGAAAGCATTTGACCCGGCAGTCCCATTAACGGTATATACCCAAAGGGCTATAAATCATTCTACTATAAAGACACATGCACACGTATGTTTATTGCAGCACTATTTACAATAGCAAAGACTTGGAACCAATCCAAATGCCCATCAATGATAGACTGGGTAAAGAAAATGTGGCACATATACACCTTGGAATTATGCAGCCATAAAAAAGAGTGAGTTTGTGTCCTTTGCAGGTACATGGATGGCTGGAAGCCATGATTCTCAGCAAACTAACACAGGAACAGAAAAAGCAAACACCACATGTTCTCACTCTTAAGTGGGAGTTGAACAATGAGAACACATGGACACAGGTAGGGGAACATCACACACCGGGGCCTGTTGGGGGGTGGGGGTAAGGGGAGGGGAAGCATTACAAGAAATACCTAATGTAGCTGATGGGTTAATGAGTGCAGCAAACCACCATGGAACATGTATACCTATGTGACAAACCTGCACGTTCTGCACATGTATCCCAGAACTTAAAGTATAATTAAAAAAAAAAGAAAAACTGAAAGATTGGATGTATTATATGGTTTTAACATTCACCCTTAACTGGATCCTTTGTCTTGTTTTTACATGCAGAAATTCCAAAATAACATTATATTCTCATCAGGTTCCTTCACAGAGATGTTTTGCAATGTTTTGGTAAAGAATTTGACAAGAATCTACACTTAACCACTGCAGGGGCCGGGCGCGGTGGCTCAAGCCTGTAATCCCAGCACTTTGGGAGGCCGAGACGGGCGGATCACGAGGTCAGGAGATCGAGACCATCCTGGTTAACACGGTGAAACCCCGTCTCTACTAAAAAATACAAAAAAAAAATTAGCCGGGCGCGGTGGTGGGCGCCTGTAGTCCCAGCTACTCAGGAGGCTGAGGCAGGAGAATGGCGTGAACCCGGGAGGCGGAGCTTGCAGTGAGCTGAGATCCGGCCACTGCACTCCAGCCCGGGTGACAGAGCGAGACTCTGTCTCAAAAAAAAAAAAAAACCACTGCAGGTAGAAGAAATGAGAGCAGAGTCCTCACAGATCATTCTTGAGAAAGGCCAATAATCAACCAAGGAAGTCACCAAGTTAAAATATGAAATATTATCTAGTCTGAATTGCCAGCTTTCTCCTTTCTTATTAGTCAAGATACCTACAGGTACAGAAACAATGACATGCTGTTAATCATTCAGTGCATCGGATTTTTGTGCCTCTATTTTTTAAAAGTTTTTTGTAAAAATATAGAACACTTTTCGAATTTGTGTATCATCCTAGTATAGGAACCATGTTAATATCTGTATCATTCCAATTTTAGTATATGTGCTGCTGAAGAGATTACTGTGCCTCTATTTTTAAAAAGAGTTCTATTTATGTTTTATGTAATTAATTAAATGGCAGTAAAATTAATACAGAAAATCAACTGAAATATGAGTTCTTAAAATTGATAGACAAGGCTATTTATGAACTTTTTCTTTAAAGGTGGATGGTACTCCAAGTTCCTAGTTTCTTAATGCTTTTAGCTTTTGAATCAATAATATAATCACAGTTCTGCATTAGCTTTAGTGACATAAAGGGCTGATTCAGCTGCTATACACATTTAAGGAAGCCAAGATTATAAAAACAAGCCTAAACATGTTGCTCCTTCTTGAGAATGCACAGAGCATCTTCCTATACTGTTTTAAAGTGACATCAAGCTCTATTAATTTTCTTGTGAAATAAAGCAGGAGGTGCTTTTCAACTTTATCTGCATTTTATTTTTAGTTATCCATGTTTGGTTTTTAAAAAATCCCTTGGTAGGCTGTGCGCGGTGGCTCACGCCTGTAAGACTGAGGCAGGAGAATCGCTTGAACCTGGGGAGGCAGAAGTTGCAGTGAGCTGAGATCGCGCCGCTACACTCCAGCTCGGGTGACAGTGCGAGACCCCATCTCAAAAAAGAAAAAAAAATCCTTTGGTGATCTTAAGGATACTTAAAAATATATTTAAAAACTTTTTAAAGATCAATGTTATGGACAAGAATATATTTTTAGTACAGTATAAGCTTCTTAAGAGCTGTGAATCAGGCCAGGTGTGGTGGCTCGCACCTATAATCCCGGCACTTTGGGAGGCTAAGGTGGACAGATCACTTGAGGCCAGGAATTCAAAACTAGCCTGGTCAACATGGTGAAACCCCATCTCCACTAAAAATACAACAATTAGCCGAGTGTGTTGGCACGCACCTGTAGTCCCAGCTACTCAGGAGGTTGAGGCAGGAAAATTGCTTGAACCCAGGAGGTGGAGGTTGCAGTGAGCTGAAATCGCACCACTGCACTCCAGCCTGGGCAACAGAGGGAGAAACCATCTCAAAGAAAAAGGGAAAAAAAAAAAAAAAAAAGGAAGATACCACTTGAGAAGTGTTGATATTCTTTTTCAGTATAGTATATAGATTTATTATAATTTTAAAATAATGGTTTTCTTGAGCTGTTTATTTTACGTTGTATGGCACTTGGGAAATGTCATATTTGAAAACAGTCAATGTAAGCCTTTGTGTTAAACTTATTTTAATAAATGTAGAAATGTATTGATACTAATTAATATAATGCCTTATTGTGAAAGCTCTGAGTCCATTGTTCTTCTGAATTACTAAATTTTGATGACTGTAACTTAATTACTTATTTTTTCAAAACATTCATTATAAAAACACCTAGTTACAACACTGTAGTGTGGGAATAAAATAATGAAAATTTAAAATATATGTATTTAAGGCTAGGTGCGGTGGCTCACACCTGTAATCCCAGCACTTTGGGAGGCTGAGGTGGATCACCTGAGGTCAGAAGTTCGAGACCAGCCTGGGTACATGGTGCAACTCCATCTCTACTAAAAATACAAAAAAATTAGTCTGTTATGGTGGCGGGTGCCTATAATCCCAGCTACTCAGGAGGCTGAGGCAGGAGAATCACTTGAACCCAGGAGGCGGAGGTTGCAGTGAACTGAGATTGTGCCACTGCACTCCAGCCTAGGCAACAGAGCGAGACTCCATCTCAAAAAAAAAATATATATATATACACACACACACACACACACACACACACACATATATATACCTAGTCAATTTATATCTCCTCTCTATATTTATTATAGATACTCTTAAGAAGTAAAAACAATATATTTATCTACCTCGAGTGGGATGAAGAAAAAAATAAATAATATATTTAGGTCAATCCGTGATAGTTTTCTTTGGGTGCAGACATATGGATACATTTTTCCATTTTTCTACTTTTCTGTATTTGTAAGTAGTCTGTAATGGATGTGTTGCTTTTAAATAGAAAATAAAACACACTGAGGGGTTATTTTGATTCATAGTTTCATAATTATATATTTTTTATGAAGACCTAACAGCAAAGTTGTATTCCTTGTATATACTGTGGAGAAATAGAGTTCAAGAGGAGCTGATCATATTTGTGTCTTTTTTGAGTGTTTATTATTATTATTTTAGAGATGGAGGGTTTCACTCTGTTGTCCAGGCTGCAGTTATACTCCTGGCTTCAAGCAATCCTCCCACCTCAGCCTCCAGAGTTAGTGAAGATATTCAAAAACAGTGTTCAAGAACAATATTCAAAGAGCCTAATCATTGACGGAAACTCTAGTCAAGTTCCTACTACAATTTCCTTTGCCAAAATTTGAGGTTATTCTTACTATCAGATTTCTAATTAAAATAATGTCCTTGGACATAAATAGAAATATTTAGTTTGTAGTAATATCATACTTATAGGTCAATTATTTTGAGTATTACGGATCAGAGAATTGAAGAAAGAAGACTTCTCCTAATTCTATATCACTGACAATACATTGTTTCCACAAGTCTAAAGAGACTCCAGGGACTCTTCAGCCTACAGCATAGCTGAGATTACAGGTGTGAGCCACCAGACTCAGCTAGTGTTTATCGTAATAATGTTGCTGGCCAGGCGCGGTGACTCAGGCCTGTAATCCCAGAACTTTGGGAGGATTGAGGCGGGTGGATTGCTTGAGGTCAGGAGTTCAAGCCCAGCCTGGCCAACATGGTGAAATCCTGTCTCTACTAAAAATGCAAAAATTAGCCAGGCGATGTGGCATGCACATGTAGTCCCAGTTACTCGGGAGGCTGAGGCAGGAGAATTGCTTGAACCTGGGAGGCAGAGGTTGCAGTGAGCCAAGATCATGCTACTGCACTCCAGCCTGGGCAACAGAGTGAGACTCTGTCTCAAAAAACAAACAAACAAAAAAACCGGGCACGGTGGCTCATGCCTGTAATCCCAGCACTTTGGGAAGCCAAGGTGGGCAGATTGCCTGAGGTCAAGAGTTCGAGACTAGCCTGGCCAACATGGTGAAACCCCGTCTCTACTAAAAAGAAAAATAAAAAAATTAGCCGTGCATGGTGGCATGTGCCTATAGTCCCAGATACTTGGGAGGCTGAGGCAGGAGAATCACTTTAACCCAGGAGGCGAAGGTTGCAGTGAGCCAAGGTCACGTCACTGCATTCCAGCCTGGGCAACAGAGAGACTTCATCTCAAAATAATAATAATAATAATGTTGCTGAAGATTTCTATGAATGTATCCAGTAATTCTCATGCTCTTTCAGGTTCTTCTTCTTCTTCTTTTTTTTTTTTCTTTTAGACAGAGCTTTGCTCTTGTTGACCAGGCTGGAGTGCAGTAGTGCGATTTCGGCTCACTACAACCTCCGCCTCCTAGGTACAAGCGATTCTCCTGCCTCAGCCTCCAGAGTAGCTGGGATTACAGGTGTGCACCACCATGCCTGGCTAGTTTTTGTATTTTTAGTGGAGACGGGGTTTCACCATATTGGTTAGGCTGGTCTCGAACTCCTGACCTCAAATGATCCACCTGCCATGGCCTCCCAATTTGCTAGGATTACAGGTGTGAGTCACTGTGCCTGGCCCGTCCTCTGCTTTAAAGCTTCATCTTTTCTTGCCAGTATTATTGCAAAGGATTCCTCACTGGTTTTCCTGCCTCTGGTTTTAATCTATTCCAGTTGCCCTGCTCTACAGCAGTTAGAATGAGTAATTTACTTTTCTGAACATTCACCTAATTATGTTACATCATTTCTTAAAAACCTGGGTTCGGCCGGGCGCGGTGGCTCAAACCTGTAATCCCAGCACTTTGGGAGGCCGAGACGGGCGGATCACGAGGTCAGGAGATCGAGACCGTCCTGGCTGACACGGTGAAACCCTGTCTCTACTAAAAAATACAAAAAACTAGCCAGGCGAGGTGGCGGGCGCCTGTAGTCCCAGCTACTCGGAGGCTGAGGCAGGAGAATGGCGTGAACCCGGGAGGCGGAGCTTGCAGTGAGCTGAGATCCTGCCACTGCACTCCAGCCTGGGTGGCAGAGCTAGACTCTGTCTCAAAAAAAAAAAAAAAAAAAAAAAAAACAAACCTGGGTTCACTTCTTTATGTCTGGGATACAATCCAAGTGCATTAACTACCTAGTAAGGTCTTTCATGATCTAACCCCTTCCTATCTTTCCAATATTATCCTCCTATCTTGTCTTACCCCTTGTTGCCTTTGGCTAAGCTTAACATGTCTGGCCTTATTCATATTGTGGTACCTACTCTACCTCTCCCAAACTCTACTCAAACAAACCTGTGATATTTTCTCTGCTCTCCCCATGTAGAAAGGTACATACCATTTTTGAGGTCCCATAGCATCCTATTTAAGCAGTTAACTGCTTTAATTGTAATGAATTTATGCCTCTTCCCAAAGTTAGCATCATTTTTTCTTTTTCCAATGCATAAAAGATTTATTTTTTTGTACTATTTATTCCTTGTACTATTTCCTAAGTAGTTCTCAGCCCCCCTCACTTTATTTTTTATTTTTTTGAGACACGGCCTCACTGTCCCCCAGGCTGGAATGTAGTGGCGCAATCACGGCTCACTGCAGCCTTGACCTCCCAGGCTCAAGTGATCCTCCCACCTCAACCTCACCAGTAGCGGGGACCACAGGCGCACGCCATCATACCCAGCTAATTTATGTAGTTTTAGTAGAGATAGAGTTTCGCCCTGTTGCCCAAGCTGGTCTCAAACTCCTGTGCTCAAGTGATTTGCCCACCTTGGCCTCCTAAAATTCTGAGATTACAGGCGTGAGCTACCACGCCCAGCCTCATTTATTTGTAAGACTCTTTCTTCTTAAGATCACATCAAAATTCTTTTTTTCTGTGACCTTCGGGTATCTGAATAAAAGCAATTTAGAATAACTGGACTGAATAAGAAGCTTAAGGAATAACTTATTTAGCTTACATTTATATTTCCCTTTTTATGTATGCTCAAGTGTGGTGTGAATAAAACTGTAAGTATGTCTAAAAGAAGTCATTTAATAAATGTGAAAAAATTTTAGGTGCTAATTAAATTCTGCCATCTACTTAATTTGAATAATCCTCACCCCACCATGGCAAAATTGCCTATTATATATATTAAAACAGGCCATATAAAACAATGCACAAGGGTAAAAGATACAGCCCTTCTAGCATAAAGTTTTCTTTTTTTTTTCACACGGAGTCTCGCTCTGTCACCAGGCTGGTGTGCAGTGGTATGATCTCGGCTCACTGCAACTTCCGCCTCCCGGGTTCAAGTGATTCTCCTGCCTCAACCTCCTGAGTAGCTGGGATTACAGGAGTGCACCACCACACCTGGCTAATTTCTGTATTTTTAGTAGAGGCGGGGTTTCACCATGTTTGCCAGGATGGTCTTGATCTCCTGATTTCTTGATCTGCCCTCCTAGGCCTCCCAAAGTGCTGGGATTACAGGCGTGAGCCACCGCGCCCAGGCTAGCATAAAGTTTTCTAACTGAGGTCCATGGACTCCTGGCTTCAGGGAGTCCAGGAACCCACTGTCATATGCAAAATGTGATGAGGACTATGCTATGGTTCTGGGGTGGGGTGTGGGGAGGCCTATTATTTTTAAGATTCTCAAGAAGAAGTCCCATGGTAATGCCACATCATATTTCACTCCTGTAATTAACTTCATTCATATGCCTAATGTTATTAGCTGAGAAAAACCCAGAGCAATGTTTCCCAAAACGTATCCTGTAGGCCATTTGGATCAGAATCATGTTGCATACCGGTTAAAATAGAGATGACTGGACCCAACACCAGGACAGTTCAATCAGAATCTGTGCAGGTAGGGCACAGGAATCTGTACTTGACACTTACCAACTGACCCCTGGAGATTCTGGTTTAAGAACCATTATTGTTGGCCAGGCGCGGTGGCTCACGCCTGTAATCCCAGCACTTTGGGAGGCCGAGGCAGGCAGATCACGAGGTCAGGAGATCGAGACCATCCGGTGAAACCCTGTCTACTAAAAATACAAAAATCAGCTGGGTGTGGTGGCAGGCGCCTGTAGTCCCAGCCACTCAGGAGGCTGAGGCAGGAGAATCACTTGAACCCAGGAGGTGGAGGTTGCAGTGAGCCGAGATTGCGCCACTGCACTCCAGCCTGGGCAACAGAGCAAGACTCCATCTCAAAAACAAAAACAAAAACAAACAAACAAAAGAACCATTATGGTAGAACCAAAGAAAAATTAACTCATTCAAGTGGAGTAAATTTGCTTTTTAAGACAGGGTCTCACTCTGCAGCCCAGGCTAGAGTGTAGTGGGGCCATCATGCCTCACTACAGCCTCAACCTCCCCAGGCACAGGCTGTCCTCCCACCTCAGCCTCCCAAGAAGTTGGTACTACAGGCACGTGTGCTATCATGCCCAGCTAATTTTTTAAATGTTTTATGTTGCCCAGGTTGGCTTGAATACCTGGGTTCAAGCAGTTCTCCTATCTGAGCCTCTCAAAGTGCTGGGATTATAGGTGTGAGCTACCACACCTGGCAGTTTTTCTTTCTTTTTTTTTTTTTTTTGAGATGAGTTTTGCTCCTGTTGCCCAGGCTGGAGTGCAATGGCACGATCTTGGCTCACTGCAACCTCTGCCTCCTGGGTTCAAGCGATTCTCCTGCCTCAGCCTCCAGAGTAGCTAGGATTACAGGCATGCGCCACCATACCCGGCTAATTTTGCATTTTTAGTAAAGACAGGGTTTCTCCATGTTGGTCAGGCTGGTCTCAAACTCCCGATCTCAGATAAGTCACCCACCTCGGCCTCCCAAAGTGCTGGGATACCAGGCGTGAGCCACTGCACCCGGCCAGTTTTTCAAAATTGGATTTAAAAAAATAGTAACGAACATGAAGCACTTACTACCTGTCAAGTGTTCTAAACTGATGTTACATGATGAACTGTTTAAACTATTAACTATTATATATTATTCAATGTGAGGAAATTGGGATACAGAGAGGTTAAGTAGACCAAAGACACATGGTACATGGGTGAAACAGGGCTTTGAACTCAATCTGGCTCTGGAGGCTAAACTTTTCCCAATCACTTCCATTTACTGCCTTTCTTTTCTGTTTTTGAGATGGCGTTTCCCTCTTGCTGCCCAGGCTGGCGTGCAATGGAGCAATCTCAGCTCACTGCAACCTTTGTCTCCCGGGTTTAAGTCATTCTCCTGCCTCAGCTTCTCGAGTAGCTGAGATTACAGGCATGCACCACCACACCCGGCTAATTTTGTATTTTTAGTAGAGACAGGGTTTCTCCATGTTAGTCAGGCTGGTCTCTAACTCCCGACCTCAGGTGATCCACCCACCTCGGCCTCCCAAAGTGCTGGAATTACAGGCGTGAGCCACCACGCTCGGCCCTATTGGCTTTCTTAAAGCAGAACATTTTACTAGTTTCCTCCATGTCTTTTTGCTTTGCAGTTTAACAAATGTTAATTCTTGATACTTGCTGTCATTTAAAACTGCTTTGAAGCAAATGTAAAATCATTGTTTTTATTTTTTAAGAATAGCTGAAAGAATCAAAATATATCATCTGGAATACATAGCTAAAGTAACTACCAATTAAAAACTCAGTTATGAGAAACTATATCTTAAACAAAATAAAAAAATACAGACTAATATTTGTTGATGGGGGAGTATTAAGTTTCTATACTGTTTTTTTCTTTTTTATTGTTGAAACTGAGTCTTTCTCCGTTGCCCAGGCTGGAGTGCTCACTACAACCTCCGCCTCCCAGTTTCAAGTGATTCTCCTGCTTCAGCCTCCCGAGTAGCTGGGACTACAGGAGTGCACCACCATGCCTGGCTGATTTTTTGTTTGTTTGTTTCAGTAGAGATGGGGTTTTGCCATGTTGATCAGGCTGGTCTTGAACTCCTGACCTTAAGTGATCTGCCTGCCCCGGCCTCCTGCTGTGCTGGGATTACAGGCATGAGTCACTGCACTCTGCCTGTGTCTGTTTTTTAAATTTTCAAAGGCAAATTACAACTTTGTTTTTAAGAATAAAAAAAAGTAATGTGATTAGCTGAAGCAACTTTTTTTTTTCAGTGTGATTTTTGTTGTTGTTGTTGTTTTGAGACAGAGTCTTGCTCTGTCACCCAGGCTGGAGTGCAGTGGTGCGATCTCAGCTCACCACAACCTCTGCCTCCCGGGTTCAAGCAATTCTCCTGCCTCAGTCTCCTGAGAAGCTGGGACTACAGGCATGGGCCATCACACGAGGCTACTTTTTGTATTTTTAGTTGAGATGGGGTTTCACCATGTTGGCCACGCTGGTCTCGAACTCCTGACCTTGTGATCCGCCCGCCTCAGCCTCCCAAAGTGCTGGGATTACAGGCGTGAGCCACCGCACCCGGCCCAGTGTGATTTCAAATTCTAGTTAGAAACATGATTTTTTTTTGGTAACATCTATAATTCAGTGTTCCTGTTCAATATCTGTTCATCACTGTGATCTCCGAGATGTAAAGCATACTAAGTTCCACTTTTCCTGAATTATTCTGGTAATATTAACTTGTATAATTTAACATGTTAACTTAAAATTCTTTTATTTCATAGCAACTCCATCCATTCCTCAGATACATTAAATACTTTGTGTAAGATATGTGAATAAAATTAATTATTCAAATTATGTAAGCTAGATTTTATCTTTTAGATCACAAAAAGTAATTTTCCAGTTTGCCAGAAGCTTTGACCATTAGGTAGTTCTTAGAGGTCTGAAAAGTGAATAAAATCTATTTCTACACAAAAATTAAAGTGGCATGTTGATCTTATTTAACTTCTTCGTAGATAAGAATATAGGTAAGAACTGTGGCTTAGAGAAATTGACTGGCCCAAAGCCAGTCAGCTGTTAGTGGCAGAGTAAGTGCATCACTAGCTATTTAGTGGATCACTAATTTGATGTTTTCTTCTACTTTAATTTTTAATATTTTGTATTTTTCATAGCTGCCTATCGTTTAATATACTGCCATAAAACTAACAGGTTGTTGTTGCTTTCCACTGATGCCTGCTACCGGTAATCTACTTTATTGGAACTCTTACCCATGAAGCTCTCCAGAATTCACAAAGTGAATTTTTACAAAGATTATCACATTGGTTAACAACTTATTCATGCACCAATGACAGTACCCAGCACATCTCAGTGCTCTTTAAATGTTTGTTAAATATACATACAAATTTTGAAAGATGAGGCTGGGCATAGTGGCTCTCACCTGTAATCCTAGCACTTTGGGAGGCCGAGGTGGGCGGATCACCTGAGGTCAGGAGTCCAAGACCAGCCTGGCCAACATGGTGAAACCCCATCTCTACCAAAAATACAAAAATTACTTGGGTGTGGTGGTGTATACCTATAATCCCAGCTACTCCGGAGGCTGAGGTAGGAGAATCACTTGAACCTGGGAGGCGGAGGTTGCAGTGAGCCTAGATTATTCCATTGCATTCTAGCCTGCTCTAGCCTGGGTGACAGAGCAAGACTGTCTCAAAAACAAAAACAAAAACAAAAACAAAAACAAAAACAAAAACAAAAAAACAGCCAGGTGCAGTGGCTCACATCTGTAATCCCAGCACTTTGGGAGGCTGGGGCTGGTGGATCACCTGAGGTCGGGAGTTCAAGACCAGCCTAACCAACATAGAGAAACCCCATCACTAGCCTGTAATCCCAGCTACTCAGGAGGCTGAGGCAAGAGAATCGCTTGAACCTGGGAGGCGGAGGTTGAGGTGAGCCGAGATTGCGCCACTGCACTCCAGCCTGGGCGACAGAGCAAAATTCCATCTCAAAAAATAAAAACAACAAATTTTGAAAGATGTAAATATTATATCCAACAACTTATTTTTCCATTAACTCACATCAAAGTCATGTTTTATGTTTATAATATAGGATAGCACCATCTACATCCTAGCTACTCCAAAATGAATATTTATAAAGTATTGTGATGTCTCTAAAGGAATATATAACATATTTTTTTCCACTTTTCTAAATGGAAGATTTTTCTTCCTTCAAAACATAATTTTTTTCTTACCAAATCCATCTGTCAATCTATTGTCTCTACCCCCATATAATCTCCGAATATAGCAGGGATTTGATATAAAACACCAGATACTTTTCTTGAAAATTTTTAAAAATTTATTTTGTAGAATCTCACTATATTGCCAGGCTGGCCTTGAACTCCTGGGCTCAAGCAATCCTCTGCTTCAGCCTCCTGACAGCTGTGACTACAGGTACCTGCCATGCCCGGTTGAACACCAAAAACTTTTTTTTTTTTTTTTTGAGACTAAGTCTTTTGGTCACCCAGACTAGAGTGCAGTGGTGCAATCTCAGCTCACTGCAACCTCTGCCTCCTGGGCTCAAGTGATTGTCCTGCCTCAGCCTCCCAGGTAGCTGAGATTACAGGTGCATGCCACCATGCCCAGCTAGTTTTTGTACTTTAAGTAGAGTCAGGGTTTCACCATGTTGGCCGGGCCGGTCTCGCACTCCTGACCTCAGGTGATCCACCTGCCTTAGCCTCCCAAAGTGCTGGGATTACAGGTGTTAGCCACCATGCCCAGCCCAAATACTTTCAACCTCTAACTTCATGTCCTCTCTTTTTGCCCTGTCCTAGATTTTCTGTAACTCATGTGCTTATCCAATGCTACCCTTTCCTCCCTAACTTATTAATTTATCATTTATAAGCCAACACTTAAAAGACACTGTTCTAAGTGCTTTATATACATTAATTCACTTAATCCTCATAACTCTACAAAGTAGGTACTATCATCCCCATTTTAGATGAGAAAACTGAGTAACAGACAGATCAACTAATTTGTCCAAATCCCAGGTACTAAGTGATGGAGCTGGGTTAGAAACCCAGTATTCTGGCCAGGTGTGGTGGCTCAGGCTTGTAATTCCAGCACTTTGGGAGGCCAGGAGTTCGACCAGGACTGTACTCCCAGCTACTCCGGAGGCTGAGGCAGAACTGCTTGAACCTGGGAGGTTTAGGTTGCAGTGAGCTGAGATCACACCACTGCACTCAAGCCTGGGTGACAGAGTGAGACTGTTGCAAAAAAACCAAACCAAAACAAACAACCCCCCCTACAAAAGACCCAACCCAGCAGTCTAACTACAGTCTGCTCTTAACCACTGACTTATGGCTTCTCTGAGGTAGGTATAATAATAGAGACTCATACAGATGAAGAAAATGAAACTCAGAGATCAAGTAACTGAAAATCATCCTCTTAACTCCAAAACCTGTATTTTTTCTGTTATATAAAAAAATAAAAAATAAAATAAAAAGTATAGAATTGGGTTCTGAAGCCATAAAGGCTGGGTTGAAATCCTGGCTCTGCCACTTAATAGCTGTGTGACCTTGAGAAAGTTACTTCTTTTTGCCAGTTTCCTTATCTTCAAAATACGGATAACAGAATTTACCACATAAGGTTATGAGAAATAAGGAAATAAGCACAAAGTGCTCAGAAAAGTTACCTTAGAAAGCACTGTTATTTTTATTTCCAACCTACCTCTTTTATTTATAAGGAAACAAAATAATTTGTCCTGTGTGCTACTCTGAGGAAGTAGCTGTAAGCCAGAGGTTAAGAGAATGAATGCTCAAGTTAGTTTGGGTTCAGATTTCCAGAAGGTGTCCTTTAGAAGGTCAACCTTCCAAAATTTCAGCATCCTCATCTGTAAGAGCATAGTATCACCTTGCAAAGTTATTTTAAAGATTAAATGAGGTGATGTACAACTAGCACATGGCAAGTGTTCAATAAATATTAATCATGCATCATCTCTGCATCTCTAGCAGCTAGCACAATGTTTACTGAATACACAGTGACACAATGAGGAAATTAGCGCTTTTTTTTGTGGGTTTCCTTCACTAGTCCTCTCATTTTCTTCCCTGGCAATATCCTATTTTTACATTCACCACCTTGACATCTTCCCTCTACTTAGAGACCAGTGTAGCAGCAAAGAAAAATGGAACATTGAGCTGGGCGTGATGGCTCATGCCTGTAATCCCAGCACTTTGGGAGGCCAAGGCGGGCTGCTCACTTGAGGTCAGGAGTTCAAGACCAGCCTAGCCAAAACCCTGTCTCAACTAGAGATACAAAAATTAGCTGGACGTGGTGGTGAGCACCTGTAATCCCAGCCACTCAGGAGACTGAGGCAGGAGAATCACTTGAACCCGGGAGGTGGAGGTTGCAGTGAGCCGAGAGATCCTGCCACTGCACTCCAGCCTGGGCTAGAGTGAGACTCTGTAAAAATGGAACTTTGTTGCCACTTAGTTACCACTTACCTAGTAGTAATCATATCAAATTTTTAGCAAATGGAGTGCAAGCACAAGCAGCAACCGCTGCAAATCACCAGTAAAGAAGGGGAAATGGGATTTTTATCTTATTTACCACATGAAGAACTATGAGAAAATATTGACAATTGATGTAATTACGGCATATATCTTCCTTTTTCTACTTTTAACCAAAGTTTCATTCCTATGCTTTTAAACCACACAGAACGTATGAAATCCATGTTAACATTAAGTCCATTTATTAACAAGTAGCCCAATAATTACAGTTAGGTAAATAAAATATTTCAGAACTATTTTATAGGCTGCTTTACAAATAACTCTCAAAGGTGCATTCTCTTTATGTGAAAAGTTACACATGTTCTGAGTTTAACACTGTACAATGAACTGTGAAATTTGCCTAAGCTAATACCTGTTTAACAGAATACTGAAAAACTTCAACATCATCTCTTTTCTCAAGCACCTTCATATTGCTCCCACAGTTCTTATAATCTTAATATAAATTGTCCAATAACCCAGACAAATTTCCCTGTGGACAAGAATTTTTAAAATTTAAAGTATTATATATTAATACAATCACTTTAGTTAAAAGTAAAAATGTATTGATCCACAATTGCCAAAAACTTATGCTAAGCAAAAACTTCATTTAAGCTTAATGCTCTTTTTAACTCCTGCACGAATGCCAGATAATTCACCACTATAACGTTGCTCTTCTTTACGAACTTCACGAACCTGGCCTCTTCTTCGAATTTTGGCTCTTCTGAACTTCTCCCTGTGTTTCACTCTGGGATTGCGGTCAATCTTCTTTCTCCTAGGAGTAAGTCCCCTATTTTTAGCAATTTGATAGGTAATGGCTCTCTTTGCATTTTGATCTTCAACAGCCTGTTCTTCAGTGCTATTTTCTTCTTTCTTTCTCTTTAGCTTTTGCCTGTCTTCTATTTCTTTATAGTACTTCAGTTTAGCTTCTTCATCAAAATCAGAATCATCAGAAAGATCTGTAACAGCACAGGCAGCAGCAGAAGTCTTTGAAACAGACTTTGGTTTGGGCTTGGTGGATTTTGCTTCCGGAATCAGTTCTTTCTTTACAGCATCATCCTTAAGTGTCAACAGATAACGAATTTCTGCGGACAGCTTCTGATCCACAACTGACAGCTTGTTGATCAAATTTCGGTAGGTAACAAGCCTTTCTATGACAGGATGTCCATGTGCTGGGACTCTCCTAGCTTTCAGGATCAAATAAAAACTGATGTTCGAACAATAATTCAAGTAGAGGTTGTACTTGGTCCTCAAATATTGGCTTCCTTTTCCAGGTGGAATGATCCCTTGTTCCACCAACTGTAACAATGGCTCCAGCTCATCCTTCACCTCTGTCAGCTTGACTTTCAGGTCTTCTATCAGCTCCAAGAGTTCTGGGGATTCCTTTCGCAACATTTTCAGCTTCTCCTTCACTGAAACTTTAGCCAAATCCTTCACGACCCGTGTCTCAGTCTCATCTACCTGAGGCACTGGTTTTGCAAAGGCCTCAACCCAGGCGACACCAAAATCGTCCTCTTGCAGCGCTTGGGCTAGGCGCCGCTGAATGATCTGTGCCTCCTCCTCCTCCTCTCTTTCCTCCTCCTCTGCCTCCTGTTGACCCTGCCGGCCTCGGGACTTGGAACCATAGTCCGTGTCATAGTAAAGTTTTTTCCTCTGACCCCACGACAAACTGGGATCCACAGAGGCCTCAGCATCACTCTGCACGGAGCTCCCACCATCATCATCGGCATTCTCCTCCTCCTCCTCCCCCGCACTCCCCCCATCTTCGTCGTCCTCATCGTCCACATCTAGGGCTAGCACCTCCTCCTCCTCCTCCTCGCCATCCTCCTCGTCTCCACTCTGTTCTTCATTCCAGCCCTTAGCTAAGGCGGCCCGGGATCGTGCCTCATGAAAGTCATCTACCTGATCTTGGTAGTAGCTGGTGTCCCCTGGTGAGGGTGGCAATCCTAAATCATCTCCGTTTTCGTCGGTGAGCGTGGGACCTGCCTTGGCTCGCACAGCTGCCCACTTAGCTGCTCCGCGCCGCCGGGATCTCCCCACCATGGCTCACAATCTCAGGTTTTACAGCGACTCCGGACTTTCGGCCACCTCTGACTTCGGTGCAGGAATCAGACGCTCCGATAACTCGTGGCTTTAAACAGCCGCGCGCTCCCCCGCCACCAGAGTTTGCAGACTCAGGATCCGCTACAGGAATTTCTTTTACCTTCCGGCCCCCAGCATGCTCTCCGCGTGGCGTACGATTCAGGACTTCCGCTCGGTCCCTTAGGCGAGGTCACGTTGATACCAACTTCCTTTTCGCTGTGCCCTTTGACGCCAGTCGATTCCGGTGAATTAAAATCTTTCCGTGTGGAAACGATAGGATAAGGAAGTTCCGTTCCACCGAACCCTTTCTTGGGGCTCATGCGCTTATTCTGGAGTGCCTGGACGTGGCTGGCGGACGGAATCTTGACGGCACCTCCAGGCGAGATCCAGACGGCCAATAGAGGGCGCTGCGCTTTACGCCCTGGAGAAGTCGTGGGGGCATTCCATGGAGTTTTAACTGCGCGTGTACCTGGCATTTGCGACCGGCAGGCGTGTGCTAGTGTAGTTCTCCTGCTCCCTTGTTTTCTCTTTTCTGCTTATCAGGCTGGAAGTTAATCAGATTGTTTTTCTCTCATACCCACCCCCCCGCCCCACCACCACATTTCTGGGCACCACAGCCTCAGGCAGCGCCGCTAGACTCCAGAATCCCGCGGGAGGTTTCCGGGGGAGAGCGCAGGCCGGACCTCCGGCTCGGGTTTACTCATCCCCCTCGCCCTCTCCCTGCTTACAGAGCTCGGGGACCCGCTCCATGGGGATCGATAAACCTAGATGACCCTGAGGCTGACGGTGGGAAGGCAGAGCCCCACTGCAGGGTCTGACTCTTCTCGAGGAGGTCTGCCCTGAATGTTAGAGTAATTCAGGGTGTAAGTTTTTAGGCATTACATATGCAAGGTTCGGGGTTAGTATTATGATACCTTTTAGTGTAGGTGGTTGGAAGCTGAACTTTTGATATGTTGCTAAAATTAATGGTGACATGGCTGGGCGCGGTGGATTACGCCCGTAATCCTAAGCACTTTGGGAGGTCGAGGTGGGTGGATCACTTGAGGTCAGGAGTGCAAAATCAGCCTAGCCAACAATGGTGCAACCCAGTCTCTACTAAAAATACAAAAAAAATTAGCAGGGCTTGGGGGCGGGCACCTGTAATCAATCCCAGCTACTCGGGAGGCTGAGGCAGGAGAATCACTTGAACCCGGGAGGCGGAGGTGGCAGTGAGGCGATATCGCACCACTGCACTCTACCCTGGGCGACAGACGGAGACTCTGTCTCAAAAAAATAAATAAAATAAAATTAATGGTGACAATTTCTTTCTGTTTTCTTTTCTTTTCTTTTTTTTTTTTGAGACAGAGGCTCGCTCTGTCGCCAGGCTGGAGTGCAGTGGCGATCTCAGCTCACTGCCACCTCCGATCCCCTGGTTCAAGTGATTCTCCTCCCTCAGCCTCCCGTGTAACTGGGATTACAGGCACACGCCACTACCCCCAGCTAATTTTTGTATTTTCAGTAGAGACGGGGTTTCACCATGTTGGCCAGGATGGTCTCGATCTGCTGACCTCGTGATCCGCCCGCCTCGGCCTCCCAAAGTGCCGGGATTACAGGCGTGAGCCACCGCATCCGGCCAAAGGTGACAATTTCTTTGCAGAAAGTATAGTGTCATTAGGTTAATAGAAATAATGCAAAATTTTAGAAAAGTGATACTTTAAACATTTTCCAAGTGCCTAAAGGTGTCTGAAACATTTTGAAATTTTTACAAGATTTTAGAAAATAAAATTTAGAAAGATGTGGGCAAAAGTTATGTTCTGATGGTAAGCATGAATTTATTTCTTAATGTAAATTTTAGTACATTTTGCCATTTAGCAGATATTAACTGCTTACTCTTTGTTGCAGAATGCCACAGACAGTAGTGGATCCAAAGATGAATCAGCTAGTTAAGGACTTTATAATCAGGTAGAAAATAAGACGCTCATACAGATTACCGGAATACAAGGCAGTGTATGATGTAAACCCAGTGCTGTAAGAGAACGGAGGGGTAAGAGATAACCTTTAGATTGCTGTTTTGGGAATATTGCTTAAAGAATATGACATCTGTGCTAGGACTGTAGTTATTTCCTTGCTTTAAATGTTAAATTTTCATTATTTAAACATTAAGTTTTATTTAGACACATAAAACAAATACTAATTGTTCATTTTAATTGCAGATTATTTGAGAATTTAGTCAGGCTTCAAGACTAAAATGCATATTTTATTATAGATAAGTTAGAAAAATATTTTGGATATTGTAAATGGGAATGATCATATTAATATTATTTAGTTTATACTAAATATTAAATTTCCTATCAGAACAGAGTTGCAGTATTCAATGCATATTCAGAGAGTATTGTATTCTAACATTCTCAGAGCCTTTGTTTTTAGAGACAGGTGCTTGCTATGTTCCCCAGGCTGGATAGAACTCCTGGGCTTATGTGATCTCCTGCCTCAGCCCCCTGAGTAGCTGAGACTAAAGGTGCAAGCCGCTTCACCCAGTTTTTCAGATCCTTTTGATAAAGAACAGTTGATTCTCCTGCCTCAGCCTCCCACGTAGCTGGGATTACAAGCACCTGCCACCACACCTGGGTAATTTATCTGTTTTTAGTAGAGATGGAGTTTCACCATGTTAGCCAGGCTGGTCTCAAGCTCCTGACTTCAGGTGATCTGCCCATCTCAGCCTCCCAAAGTGCTGGGATTACAGGTGTGGGCCATTGCGGCCAGCCAATTTGAATCTTTATTATGTTATTGCAATATCTGACTCAGGAGTTAGCAAGCTACACTAATGAGAGCCAGCAGGTTTTTTTTTTTTTTTTTAATATTCTTTTTGCCTTACTCTAAGCCCTTTATGGGATTTTCTTACTATGGAAATTAGGGAGTCTGTGAATGACACATTAGGTGATGACACATTAGGATACTTCTTTCAGGGCATTTGTTCTGGGTGTTGGAGGTATTGTATGATCACATTAGCTTAAACTAATCTTTATTTCTTCCTGGACTGTTGAAGCAATTATAATTAATAATAGCTAACACTGAGAGTGGTTATTATGTGCTAGATACCGTTGTAAGCTCTTGAAACCATTATAACCCTGTGAAAAGTTACTATAATAATCTGTAATTGGAGATGAGAAAATTAGGCACATATAGCTTAAGTGAGGTCATAAAGCTGATAAGTGTTAGAACTAGATTTAAACCAGAACAGTCCGGCTTCAGAATCCATGCTGTGCTATAGCTAAGTACTATACTAAACTGGCTTTCAACTTTTCCTTTAATAGGTCTCCTTTTAGTCTCTGGTACATTTGATCTGGTACATCAGATATATCTTCCTAGAATATCATTTCTGTCACCCCATATCCTGGTTCAGAAACTTTCATTTCCTATCAAGATAGTAAAAACTCATTTATTAACAGCATACATGGCTATCCTGAAGTTTTACCCCAAAACAACCTTTCCAGCCATACCTTTCATTACTACAAAAACCTTCAATGCTAACCTAAGTACTCTACTATGCTTTATTCTCATTTGTAACTTTACTAATCTTCTGGGTGCTCAGAATTACCTGTATCAGAAATTTACAAATCATTGCAGATATCTTTTTGTTTAAGAAATTCTCACGTAAGCCCATCTATAAGAGGACCTGTACGAGGCTATTTGAAAAGTTATTTTTGGTAGCAGCAAGTTAGAGACAACCTGGATATCCATCACTGGAACAGCGGATCAATAAAATGTTGTGGAAGAATAGCATGGAATTTAGGAGCATAGAGTGATCATACATTCTGGCTTGCCCTAGGATGACCTTGTTTAACCTGTTATCCCAGTGTAATTATTCATAGCACCTCCTTTCACTCTCATGATTAAGATGATAATTTTTTTTTTTTGAGACAGAGTTTCACTCTTGTCACCCAGGCTGGAGTGCAATGGCACAATCTCAGCTCACTGCAACCTCCGCCTCCCAGATTCAAGCAATTCTCCTACCTCAGCCTCCCGAGTAGCTGGGGTTACAGGCGCCTGCCACCAAGCCTAGCTAATTTTGGTATTTTTAGTAGAGACGGGGTTTCACTATGTTGGCCAGGCTGGTCTCGAACTCCTGACCTCAGGTGACCCACCCCTCATCCTCCCAAAGTGCTGGGATTACAGACTTGAGCCATCATGCTTGGCCAAGATGATACATTTCATAGACATTTTAACTATATAGTAATTGGAAGCAGTAGTCCATATGGCAACATGAATGGAACTTTAAAACAATGTGCTAAGGGAAAAAAGTAAAAAATAGAACATAATAAATAATATACCATTCACAAAAATTAAAAATGCAGGCACAATAATATAACAATACACATTTTGCAGGAATATAATCAAACAAAATAATATACATTAAACACAAAAGAATAGCTGCTTATGGAAGATGAAGAATGGGATAAGGGTTGGATATTAAAAGGAATAGAAGAGGACATTTCCACAGACCAATAATAATGTGCCAGGAACTGAGGAGAATAATTAACTGCACCTGAGATTTCATTAAAAAACAAATGAGCAAACAAAAAAGGACTATATCAATTCATAACTTAAAATCCTGCAGAAGCTTCCCAACGTCTATAGCAGGGGTGTCCAATCTTTTAGCTTCCCACTGTCTGTAGCAGGGGCGTCCCATATTTTAGCTTCTCAATGTCTATAGCAGGGGTGTCTAATCTTTTAGCTTCCCAATGTCTATAGCAGGGGTGTCTAATCTTTTAGCTTCCCAATGTCTATAGCAGGGGTGTCTAATCTTTGGCTTCCCTGGGCCACACTGGAAGAATAATTGTCTTGGGCCACACATAAAATATAGTAACACTAACAATAGGTCGCCAGGCGCGGAAACTCACACCTATAATCCCAGCACTTTGGGAGGCTGAGGTGGGCAGATCGCCCCAGGTCAGGAGTTCGAGAGCAGCCTGGCCAACATGGTGAAACCCTGTCTCTACTAAAAATACAAAAATTAGCCAAGCGTGGTGGTGCACGCCTGTAATCTCAACTACTCAGGGGGCTGAGGCAGAAGAATCGCTTGAATCCGGGACGCAGAGGTTGCAGTGAGCCAAGATTGCGGCACTGCACCCCAGCCTCGGTAAAAAAGCTAGACTCCATCTCAAAAAAAAAAAAAAAAATTGCAAAAGAACTTACAATCTTTTAAGAAAGTTTACAAATTTGTGTTGGGGTGCGTTCAGAGTTGTCCTGGGCTTCGTATGGCCTGCAGGCTGTGGGTTGGACAAGCTTGGTCTACAGGATCAAATTCATATGCTTCATCGCCACAGTCCTGCATAGATCTCAAACTTCCTCTCTATCAGTTATGTGTAATTGTGCCTGATTTGTGTTGTTAGGTGGACAGTGACTTTTTCCTTTAGCGTCCATAGCCAAGTTCAGACTCAGCCTCCGAAGGTTATGGTTTCCTAGATAGATACTAGATTATATAGTAATCTTTCTTGGCAAGAGTGGGGTGTGAGAAGGCAGTGGAAATGCAGTCAGTCAGTCCAGGTATGTATGTTTCTATACTCTGTCAGCACTTCAAAGCAGTAACCTTTAACAGCATCGTGTCTTTTGAGCTTCCATAGTCACCAGCACAGGTCTTCACATTTAAAAGTAATTAACAAGATGAAATATTTAATATACAGCTTTCATGAACTTAATAGTTGAGGCTTGGCATGGTGGCTCACACCTGTAATCCCAGCACTTTGGGAGGCCAAGGTGGGCGGATTGTCTGAGGTCAGGAGTTTGAGACCAGCTTGGCTAACATGGTGAAACCCTGTCTCTACTAAAAATGCAAAAATTAGTTGAGTGTGGTGGCGCATGCCTGCAGTCCCAGCTACTTGGGAGGCTGAGGCAGGAAAATTGCTTGAACCTGGGAGGCGGAGGTTGCAGTGAGCTGAGATTGTGCCACTGCACTCCAGCCTGGGTGACAGAGCAAGACTCCATCACCAAAAAAAAAAAAAAAAAAAAAAGAAAAAAGAAAAAAAAAAAGACAATAGTTGAATACATATTACTTTTTAAAAAAATTTTTATTATTATACTTCAAGTTCTAGGGTACAGGTGCACAACGTGCAGGCTCATTACATGTGCCGTGCTGGCCCGTTGCACCCATCAACCCGTCATTTACATTAGGTATCTCTCCCAATGTTATTCTTCCCCCCACCCTCCACTGCACGACAGGCCCCAGTGTGTGATGTTCCCCATCCTGTGACCAAGTGTTCTCATTGTTCAGTTCCCACCTATGAGTGAGAACATCCAGTGTTTGGTTTTCTGTCCTTGTGATAGTTTGCTGAGAATGATGGTTTCCAGCTTTATTCATGTACCTGCAAAGGACATGAACTCATCCTTTTTTATGGCTGCATAGTATTCCATTGTGTATATGTGCCACATTTTCTTAATCCAGTCTGTCACTGATGGACATTTGGGTTGGTATCAAGTCTTTGCTATTGTGAATAGTGCTGCAATAAGCAGCGTATTATGTTTTTTCCCAGCATCACTGACTAGGCTGGGATGACTGAAGTTGTCAAAAGAAGTAGCTTTTCTTAAAAATGTGCATAAAGGTAGTAATATTAAAAATAATAATTTGATATAAGACTTACAGTAGGCAAATGTATTCTTGGTGTTAATACCTATCAATATATTTAGATAATTTAATATAACCTCAGAAACATGCTGAACTATTTTTGGACTCAAAAGAGAAAGAAAGATTATATTTAGTTATAAGAAAGAAAATGGATGAAGTTCAGTTGCCATCTGCTTTCATTTCATCTAGTTTCATCTGTCAGAAACCACTTACTCTGAAACAAGTATGTCATAGATTCTTTTTGCAAATAAGGTCTGTATCTATTTTAAGTCACAAAAGTCCTAAAAGTGACTTGGAAGTAAAATACAGTGCTTCTACTGAAATATGTGGTAAATATTTTAGCTTTTAAGCTTTAATTTAAAAGGACTTGGTTTGGTAGCCTTCATTACAAAATGAAGAATTTAGTGAAATTATGACACTGCTTTCCTTTCCAAACTCTAATTCAACTAAAAACTTGGCAATTACTTTCTAAAGATTATTTAATCACTTTTAATTTTTTCTTTGCATGAGAAAACTTGAGGATACAATTATTATTTTTTGATACAATTATTTTGATATTAAATATTGACCCAGTGATAATTATAGCTTTGGTGGTGAAGGTCTTTTGAAACACAGCCCATGTTAAAATTTTTTCCTTAGTCACCCCTCATTCTCTATAGAATCAAGTTCTTATCTCTAAGCCAATATTCAGGGCCTGCCTTTATCTGGCCCCAACTTATTTTTCCAGCTGCTTTCCCACTTTCATGAATTATATGTTCTAGCCAAACTAGATACTCATTTTTTTTTTTTCTCTTTTCAAGATTTTTATTCTCTTGGCCTCTCTTTGGGTTGTCTCATATTTCAATACTTATATGGCCTTCAAGGCCCAGCTAAGATTGTGTCTTCTCTAGGCTGTCTTCTCTGATATACTTCCTTCTATTAACATCTAATAGTCCTTAACTCTTCCTTTCTTAGGGATTTCTAAATATTTTCTCCATTGTGTTAAGACTAGTTATGTACTTGTCTTGGCCGGGCGTGGTGGCTCATGCCTGTAATCCCAGCACTTTGGAGGCCAAGGCGGGTGGATTGTTGGAGGACAGGAGTTACAAAAATTAGCCTGGTGTGGTGATGCATGCCTGTGTCCCAGCTACTTGGGAGGCTGAAACAGGAGAATTGCTTGAACCCAAGAGGCAGAGGTTGCAGTGAGCCAAGATCGTGCCACTGTTCTCCAGCCTGGGCAATAGAGCGAGACAAAAAAAAAAAAAAAAAAAAAAAAAGATTTAAGCAGGGGCCAAGAAATGGGAAGTTAAGTTTTGTATGTATTTGATTTGAGATGTCTCTGAAGCCATTTAAGTGCCTAGATGTCTTCTAGACAGTTTGATGTATGGATCTCTTTAGAGAAAGAAATTTTGATGTCTTTCAAATTCAGTTGAAACATGGGACCATATTTGATATTTAACTAAAAGCAAATAAAATACAATTTTGGATTGTTCTGACTTAAGTAACTAGCACACGTGAACTAGTAGACCAAAGGTGTTATACTATCTACCTGCTACTAGAGTTACAAGACTACCTATTTCCAGGTGTCAAATTAAAAAGGCTTGGATTGACTGGGCACAGTGACTCATGCCTGTAATCCCAGCACTTTGGGAGTCTGAGGGAGGCGCATTGTTTGAGATCAAGAATTCGAGACCAGCCTGGCCCACATGGTGAAACCCCATCTCTACTAAAAATATAAAAATTAGCTGGGTGTGGTGGCCCACACCTGTACTCTCACCTACTCGGGAGGCTGAGGCAGGAGAATCATTTGAACCCAGGAGGTCTTGGAGGTTGCAGTGAGCCAAGACTGCACCACTGCACTCTAGCCTGGGCAGCAGAGTGAGACTCCATCTCAAACAAACAAACAAAAAAAAAAACAACAACCAAAAAAAGTGAGCTCCGTTAAATTTCAATAAGGTATTAGAAATTATTAAAAATGACCTAAGAATTTAATAAGCTATTTGCAAATGTGATCTTGATCTATATCTATTTTGGGTAGAGATACATTATTTAGGCCGGGCGCGGTGGCTCAAGCCTGTAATCCCAGCACTTTGGGAGGCCGAGACGGGCGGATCACGAGGTCAGGAGATCAAGACCATCCTGGCTAACAAGGTGAAACCCCGTCTCTACTAAAAAATACAAAAAACTAGCCGGGCAAGGTGGCGGGCGCCTGTAGTCCCAGCTACTCGGGAGGCTGAGGCAGGAGAATGGCGTAAACCCGGGAGGTGGAGCTTGCAGTGAGCTGAGATCCGGCCACTGCACTCCAGCCTGGGCGACAGAGCCAGACTCCGTCTGGAAAAAAAAAAAAAAAAAAAAAAAGAGATATATTATTTATGCTATGAGCAAAAGGGAATCATTAGAGGGTTTTAAACAGGGAAGGACTGGAAAATTGACAGAAGGAAGTTAATGCAAGATAGTGATAGTCATCAAAGTGATGAGTTCTTGTGTCTAAATCAGGGTCCTGGGAATATGGATATGAAAAGTAGGCAGATTAAGAGCTAAGCATTATGCTAAAGTAATTGTTTATGTGTTGTAGCTATGTTCTAACATGTTCCATGCTTTACACTTATCAATTTAATTCTCATCAATCTTGTGAAGTATGTACTAAAGTGATGCCCATTTTATAGATGAAACAGAGAAAACAAGATTTGATAACTTGTCAGAGTCCCATTTGTACCCAGGCTATAACTGACTCCAGAGGCCTTGCTCTTTTGTTCAGTAGGAAGACTGAGTAGAAGTGTTTCTTAAGACACATCTTTACAGTTGCATCTGATATTTTAAAAATAACTGACTGGATATTCCTCACCACAGATTTATGCTTTCTCCTTATTAGGGAAAATGAACTTAGTATGACACTCACGTATGATGTGAACACTCTGAATAGAAGAGTTAGAACAAGAAAATTGTATTTTCTTATCTACTTTCCCAACTAAATCTTTAGAGTTCCCTTTTGGTGTTCTTTCATATCCTTTTTTTGGGTGCCATCTGATATTGCTCTTTATGAACACCTCTCTGCATCTGGAAAACATTAATATACAAAATTATACACATAAGAAAAGTGCCATAAAGTAATATGCCAACCGAGTAAAATGGTACACAAGATACAAGATGAATTTATTAGCAAAGAAGAAATAAAGTAAAGGAGTGAACAGAATGGAATGACATTTAGACCTACTTGAATTCGTTTGAAAGATTTCAGGATTTTTGATGAGGATGAGCAGGAAGGAAAGAGAAATAAATTTATGGGAAGGAAAATGATATAATAAAAAAGATTCTGAAACAGGAATTAGCAGATCATATACAGGAGAAGGAAAGCAGACATATTTGACTAGAGCAGTTAGAAGTTTTCTTAAAGCAGAGAAGGACTAGACCACTGGAATGGATGAATCGAAGGGAGCATATTCTTTTTGTTTGAGGGGTATCCTGGAAACCTTACTTATTATTGTGTCCCTAGACAGATTACCATGAAATCTAACCAGACTTTTTTCAAATGAATTTTTGGAAGTAGGCCCTTTTTAAACTAGGACCTGCCCTGCAGGTGATATGGTGAAGGGAAATAGCTCTGTGTGATGGTCAAACCACTGACATGTAATATCTCAAACAGCAATTCTATGAAAAGCCACTGCAGGTGCAAGTTTATTTAAAAGCCGACCACAACACAGGTGCAATTCTCCTCATAAACATTTAACCACAGAGGACTACCCTAAAAGTCTATATGGAAAGCTGTTTGAAAAAAAGAAGTCAATTTTTTTGTTTGTGTTTTTTAATTTTTAGTAAGATTTTGGAATGAAGTTTCTTCATATTTTGAGATTTTTTTAAAATTCAGCTTTTGCCTTTTTTTTTTTTTTTTTTTTGAGACGGAATCTCACTCTGTCGCCCAGGCTGGAGTGCAGTGGCATGATCTTGGCTCACTGCAACCTCTGTGTCCCAGGTTCAAGCAATTCTCCTGCCTCGGCTCCTGAGTATCTGAGATTACAGGCATGTGCCATCATTCCCAGCTACTTTTTGTATTTTTAGTAGAGATGGGGTTTCACCATGTTGGCCAGGCTGGTTTTGAACTCCTGACCCCAAATGATCCGCTTCCCTTGGCCTCCCAAAGTGTTGGAATTATAGGTGTGAGCCACTGCACCCAGCTGACCAGCTTTTGCCTCCTGATACCTAAATATAAATTTTACATATACTGTGCTTGGATAGAGATCAATATTTGAAGAAACTCTGCATATAAGAACAAAAATGTTTAGGGTTAAAAAATGCCAGTTAGCATTATCAGACATTTAATGAGGTAGGAAGTCACAAAGATTAGGAAGGAGGGTATCAAAGGGTATCAAAGTTGAGTAAAAATGCTCCGTTTGACTTTTAATCATTTAATGCTTATACAATATCAGAAAAAAAAATCATTCAGTGTATACCTCTGCAAAAATAAGCTAAAGATTTTGTTTTATTTTGAGACAGAGTCTTGCTTTGTTGCCCAGACTGGAGTGCAGCGGTGTGATCCTGGGTCACTGTAGCCTCCTCCTTCTGGGTTCAAGCGATTCTCCTGCCTCAGCTTCCCAAGTAGCTGGGAGTACAGATGTACTTCACCACATCTGGCTAATTTTTGTATTTTTAGTAGAGCTGGGGTTTTACTACGTTGGTCAGGCTGGTCTCAAACTTCTGACCTCAGGTGATCCATCAGCCTCAGCCTCCCGAGGTTCTGGAATTACAGGCATGAGCCGCCTTGTTCAGCCAGCTAAAGCATTTTTGTTAGACAAAATCATTTTTTATTATTTAACTTAAGTTATGGATTTACTTATTTAAGTTATGGATTTCTAAGTTTTTTATTGTATATATTTATGGGTTACAATGTGATGTTTTGATGTATGCATACCTTGTGAAATGATTAAGTCTAATGTTTCAATTCCCCCACCCCCAAAAAATGCCAATTAGAAGAAATTTCTCCATATAGATGTGAAAAAATAGTATTAATGGCTCTTGGTATTGTGAGAGGTAAAATGGACTGGAAGTTAAGAGGCTTAGGCTCTCTACCTTTAGCTTTAGAATGACTAAGATTGATTCTGAAGTTCAAAATAGATTCTAAGCTTATACAATTGAAATGGGGGAAAAGGCTGGGAATGGTGGCTCACACCTGTAATCCCAGCACTTTGGGAGGCCAAGGCGGGTGGATCACTTGAGGTCAGGAGTTTGAGACGAGCCTGACCAACATGGCGAAACCCCGTCTCTACTGAAAAAGACGAAAATTAGCCAGGCGTAGTGGTTTATACCTGTAGTTCCAGCTACTGAGGAGGCTGAGGCAGGAGAGTCGCTTGAACCCAGGAGGCGGAGGTTGTGGTGAGCCGAGATCATGTCACTGCACTCCATCTTGGGTGACAGAGCGAGACTCTATCTCAAAAGGAAAAAAGAAATGGGGGAAAAAAGTTAATCCTATAAAGTGCATGGTGTTGTTTATCTACTACGATTCTTCCCCTCACTCTGCTGCAGCTACAAGGGCCTTCCTTCCTGCTCCTCATCCCGTGTGGGCCAAGCTCTTTCTTATTTTGCGCTTTTTACTTGCTGTTTCCTTTCTTGGAGTAGTGTTTGCCTGACTCTAGGTCAGGCAGAATGTCCCTTCCAAACACTGCAAATATAGTTGCAATTGCTTCTGTACTCCTTAATATTATTCAACATATTTTAAAACTTTTATTGATAATGATTCTGGATAAGTCATGTCTGCTCTTGTGAATTTGGACGGAGAGTGCCCTACAGGAGTTTTAGGAAGTTCAGAGCAACCCGGCAAGGATCTTGGTAGGAGGACTGATTGTCAGATCAAGGGCTATACCTCAGTTTTGTCATAGTAAAACAACCAGGCTGGGCGCAGTGGCTCTCACCTGTAATCCCAACACTTTGGGAGGCTGAGGCCGGCGGATCACTTGAGGTCAGGAGTTCAAGATCAGTCTGGCCAACATGGTAAAGCCCCGTCTTTACTGAAAATACAAAAATTAGCCAGGCGTGTTGGCACATGTCTGTAGTCCCAGCTACTTGCGGGGCTGAGGCACAAGAATTGCCTGAACCTGGGGGCTGAGGTCGCAGTGAGCCGAGGTTGTGCCACTGCACTCCAGCCTTGGGGACAGAAAGAGACTCCATCTCATAAAAAAACAAAAAAACAAAAAAAAACCCCTCTTTCTCGTTGTCTTTCGTTAGTAACTTTATGCATGACTTGTGAAATTCTGGGATATTTGGGGACTTTTAGTTTTGTGGTATTAAATTAATAGCAGTTATATATTCATGGTAAGTATATATACACACACACGAGATGAATTTTCCACTCTGAATGCTTTGTCTTGCTTCACTTCTCTTGGACATGGTTTTTGCTGTTAGCTTCTCTTGGCAGCAGATCTTTCCTCCAGTGCTAGTAGAATCTTCCCTCAGTTTATTTCTCTGGGTTGATTCAAAAGTTACTTTTTATTGTTCAGTGTCTCAAGCGTATAGAAGTTAGAGAGGTGGTATATACGGAGAAGATTTAAAGGCTGTGCTTTTGATGGCCCTTTAACATATTTTAGAAGCTATGTTTTAGGGAAATAAATATCTCCATTTCCTCCCTGTATTCCTTGCAAATGTGGCATTTAATTCTGGGTTTCTGGGACTGTTATATATACCTGGTTGCAAAAGTAGTCATGGAGTTCCTCTGTAATAGACTTTGTAAATATCTCAGATATAAAATGCTTATCTCAAGTATACATTTTATAGTATTCTTTTAAAATTATTTCTTTTTATGTCCTCTGAAATAAATAGATTCTGGAATATATCCATGAGAGTGCTAAGGAAATGAAAGATGATACTTTTTAGGGAAATCCAGGACTGATGATGCTCTTTCAATTCACTTAACACTTATAATAACACTAAAGATTCTGTCAGATATATTTAGGGTATCACACACACACAAAAGATTTCTTTTTTCTAGCACATTTGGGAACACTGATAAGTTATTTCTAAATCTAAAAGATTTTGGGGTTACTTGGAATTTACAGATTGACATTTAATTCCAGGTTTTGTGTAGACTTCATATTTTCCCTCGTAATTTTTAGAGCTGATTAAGCAATATTGTTTATTAGTAAAATTTGTTTTTCATATAAAGTTCAAGGACAAATGGGAAATGGGAATTATTACATTAAATGTAGAAATTAATCCATTAAAAGGAAAATCAAGAGATTTCAGCTGCATCTCAGATTTAAGGCCAAGAAGGCTATTAAAAAATATCATCGTCTCTTTTAAGAGTTTAAGTGGCAAAATGCCAGGCTACTATCAAGACTCCTTTTATATTAGGGAAGGCTTTCAAGGGGAGAAATGAGGTGATATTAAAATAGAGAACAAAGGAGAGATTGGCCTTTTATGATAAGTATTCATGTTACCTTATGGATGAAACCCAGACTTTGAGTCTGTGTGATAGTACAGATGTATGAGTTAACTTGAGATGAACTGCTGTACCCAAAATGTGCTTATTAATGGACCGGTACTGATAGAGATAGGACTTTAGATGTATGCTGCAAAAGTCTATCTTAAGCACTATCCCATTAAACATTTTTCTTAATGACTTCAATAAGGATCTGATGGCATGTGTCAAGTTTGCAGATACTGTAAAGCTGAGAGAAATAACTAATGTGCTAGGTTTCTGAATCTGGATTAAAAAAGAATCTAAGACATTGTAATGTTGGTCTGAGTTTAGCAAGATAAAACGTAGGGACCAATGCTAAATCTCATGCCCAAATCCTAACTTGTTTAAATATCAAATATGGAAAAGTCATTACTTTATAGAAACACTTTTTTTTAAATGAGATTGTATACTTTAATTGAAGCCAATAGTGTAACATAGCTGCCAAAAAAGAGATATTATCATCTTAAGTGGCATTTATTGAAAAATGTTAAGTTTGGCTGTTGTTTGTACTGGCCAGATGACACTTGACTATTGAATATGTATCTAGATACTACTCTTTGAATAGGACATTGACAATATGGAGCCTATCCACAAGAGAAACTAATATTGTTAGAAGACAGAAACTCAGAGGCGGTTTTCAACTCCTTGTAAAAACGTTCTCCATTCATCCTTCATTCAATCAATATACTTGAGGCAATCCTGCGCTTGTTCTTAGAAACAGAAGTAAGCAACAAGACAGTGCCGCTCTTAAGGAGCTTTTATTCTAACGAGGAGGAGACAGTTACAACTAAGTAAACTAAAGAATTTCAAACTAATAAAAACTATGAAGAAAATAAAACAGGGCAATATGATAGTGATTGGTGATTGGTCAGGATGATTATCAGCCAGAAAAGTTCTCTCTGAGGCAATGACATTGGAGTTGAGACTTGGTGGTAAGGGGCCAACCATGCAAGGCTATGGAAACTGTTGCAGGCAGAGGGACTAAGACAATACGAAGGGCTTGAGCACAGTAGCTGAAGAGTGTTGAGTGGAAGGGGGAGTTGCAGAAAATCAGGAAGGCTAATGACTCTGAATTTATTCTAAGTGTAATGAGAAGCCACTGGAGGGTTTTAAATCAGATATGATCTGATTTACCTTTTGAAAAGATCATTTTTCATGGTAAGTGGACAACGAATTGTGGCAGGTAAGACTAGAGAAGAGTTTGGAACAGTGAACAGTTTAATGAGTTATAACATGAAACCATATTTTTGTCCAATTATTGCCTCTCAGTTACTGTAATTGAGTTTTTCTTTGCCTTTTTGACAATGTTTTAAGAAGATTCCATAATTTAAAAATATTTTTCATTATTAAAAAATCTAGTTTATTTGCTGTGATTGTAAAACTGCTATAAATAGTAATGCTCATTTTTTAAAAGTCTAGTTCAGTCTAAAAGCTTGTATCTCAAACTCACTCTTAATTTCAAGTGTCCAATGCTAAACAAGATGGAATAACAGTGGAGATTTTCCCTGCCATTTGAACCAACTAGAAAAACATGACAAAATTTAAGAAACACTGGTTTTCTTCTTATTATTATTATTATACTTTAAGTTCTATGGTACATGTGCACAACGTGCAGGTTTGTTACATATGTATACATGTGCCTTGTTGGTGTGCTGCACCCGTTAACTCCTCATTTACATTAGGTATATTTCCTAATGCTATCCCTCCCCCTTCCCGCTACCCCATGACAGGCCCCGGTGTGTGATATTCCCCAACCTGTGTCCAAGTGTTCTCGTTGTTCAATTCCCACCTATGAGTGAGAACATGTGGAAGAAACACTGGTTTTCAAGACATTAGGCAATGCAGGACAGTGATTTCAGAGAGACTGGAAACAAATAAGGAGACTGTTACCATTGCCCCACGTTGCCTTGGAGAGAGTTCCCAGGCCATGGCTTCACTGGAGGAATTCTGCCAAACATTTAAGGAAAAATAATACTAATTCTACACAAACTCCTCCAGAAAATTGGAGAGAAGGAAATACTTCTAAACTCATCTTTTCAGGACGGCATTATTGTAGTAACAAAACCATGCAAAGACATTACAAGAAAAGAACATTTTAAACCAATTATCCCTCATGAATGTAAAAGCAGAATTCTAAGCAAAATTTTGGTAAATAAAATTCAACAATTTATAAAAAGGATGTTATATCATAACTAAGTGGGGTTTATTCTGGGAATGTAAGGTTAGTTTAACATTTAAAAATAAATATAATTCACCATATTAAACAAAAAAAGGAAAACCATATAGTTATCTCAATAGACAGAGAAAAATATTTGACAAATATTCAATGTTCATTTCTGATAAAAACTCACAGCAAACCAGGAATAGAAGGGAACTTCCTCAACTTGATAAAGGGTATCCAAGAAAAACCTAACATCATACTTAAAAAACTGAATTCTGAAGATGTGAACTTTTTAATAGCTTTACTGAGATATAATTGACATACAGTGGACTGCACACATTTGAACTATACAATTTGATCAATTTTGACATATGTGTACACCTGTGAATTCATTATCACCACTAAGATAAAGAACATATTCATCATCTCCCAAACGTTCCTTATGTCCTTTTATAGTCTTATAGTCCCACCTTCCCCTTCTCTCTGTCCCTACCTTCCCAGATAATCACTAATGTGCTGTCACTATGCATTTGCTTGAATTTTCTAGAAAAATTATAAATATATCCAAATATGGAATCATACACTATGTACATTTTTTTTTTTTTTTTTTTTTTTTTTTTTTTTTGAGACGGAGTCTCGCTCTGTCGCCCAGGCTGGAGTGTAGTGGCCAGATCTCAACTCACTGCAAGCTCCGCCTCCCGGGTTTACGCCATTTTCCTGCCTCAGCCTCCCGAGTAGCTGGGACTACAGGCGCCTGCCACCTCGCCCGGCTAAGTTTTTGTATTTTTTAGTAGAGACGGGATTTCACCGTGTCAGCCAGGATGGTCTCGATCTCCTGACCTCGTGCTCCGCCCGTCTCGGCCTCCCAAAGTGCTGGGATTACAGGCTTGAGCCACCGCGCCCGGCTTTTTTTTTTTTTTTTTTTTTTTTTTTTTGAGACAGAGTCTTGCTCTGTCACCCAGGCTAGAGTGCAGTGGCATGACCTTGGCTCACTGCAAACTCTGCCTCCCGGGTTCAAGCGATTCTCCTGCCTCAGCCTCCTGAGTAGCTGGAATTACAGGCACCCACCACCACACCCGGCTAATTTTTGTATTTTTAGTAGAGACGGGGTTTCACCATGTTGGTCAAGCTGGTCTCGAACTCCTGACATTGTCTGCCCAATTCGGCCTCCCAAAGTGCTGGGATTACAGGTGTGAGCCACTGCTCCTGGCCTGTACTTTCTTAAAAAAATTTTTATCTGGCTTCTTTCCCTGAGAATAATTATTTTGAGATTCATCCATATTGTGTCTATTAGTAGCTTATTCATTTTTGTTATTGGGTAATGGATATGCCACAATTTGTTTATCCAATTTGTTGTTGGACATTTAGACTGCTTCCAGCTTAAGGCTATTACAAATAAAGCTAACATATCTTCCAAGTGTACTTCCTCCTCACCCATCCTAAGTTGGAAACTGCATATTTTCATTTATACTTTATACAGCACGATCATGTATCATTTTTGATGTTCCTACACATCCACAACCCAAGGGACCATGTCAAGTTCTCCCAGGAATGCTTTCCCCAAACTTCATTGCAGTTGGTAGCTGCATTTTCTGCAACTCCACAAGGAGTTAAGACATAATGATGACAATGATGATAATAATAAGTAACTAGTACTTATATAACGCTTACTGTGTGCCAAGATCTAACTTCTTCACATGATGTAATAGATGTAATAAATATTAACCCTGACAACAATCCTATGAAGCATATATTGTTATTTTCCCCCTTTTACAGATAGAGGAAATTAAGAGAGATTAAGTGATGTGTTCAAGGTTTGTCTAGTGTTACCTAGCTAGAGAGTGGTGGAATGGGGGGATAAACCCAATCAGTCAGGCTCAGAGCCCTTTCTCTTAACTATTATGCTATGTTGCTTCTCAACCTCCCCGTCTTTTAAGGTCCCTGATCTCTTGAGGGATTTTCTTGAAACTCTCCCTCACTTGAATCTGGGGAGAGGAAAGTGCCCCACCTTTAGTCTCTACTCTCCTAAGGGTGAAGCGAGGTGGGATATGTGTGTGGGAGTCTCTTATTACAAACACTATGATTTCAACAAGGTAACAGCTGCTGTTATTCCCCCTCTTCCCTCCCTGGTCTTCTAAAGACAAGATGGGAGTGTATGGGAGTGGTGGAGTGGTGGTTGATGGAAGTAGATTGAGTTTTGTTGCCTCTTTTTAGAAAAAAATTTTATGGGCACATAATAGTTACACATTGAAAACTACTGTTACCTTCCTTAGCCTGGCCTTCAATTCCTGGCCTCAAGCGATCCTCCTGCCTCAGCCTCCTGAGTAGCTGCGACTACAGGCATGCACCACTGTGTTTGGCTTTGTTGCCTCTTAACAAACCTTGGAGGAAGTATTTGGCTTGCTTTAGATTTGTGGTACTTAGCCATTTTTGTTTATGATCTGTGTGCCTTAGTCACCAATGCTGAGGGAAAGGAAAAGTTACTTTTTAATTATAGAAATTATTATGGTAGTATAGGAAAGAGGATGGAGGCTTGGACTAGGTTGGTAGTGAAAATGGAGAGAATCAGATGAATTTGGGACATGTTTTGGAGAGAAAGCCGACAGGTCATGCTGGTAAATTGGATGTAGGGGAGAGGAGAAGAAAGGAAACGAAGAAGAGGATTTTGGCTTGAGTAACTGATGGAGGTGCCATTTACTGAGATGGGGGAAAACTTGAGACAGAAAGAGATTGGTATGTGAGTGTGAGGGTGGATTGGTCATCAAGAGTACCGTTTTACATGGTTAAGTTTTAGATACCCATTTAGATAGCTACATAGAGATATAAAATACAAAGTTGGACATAGGCATTTAGAACTCAATGGGCAAGGTCAAAGTTAAAGTAATACATTTAAGAGTCCTCAGTGTGCCCTATGTTAAAGGCATGGAATAAGGTAAAATTAATTAGGGAGAGGCTAAGAGAATAGAAAAGATGAGAATTAAGCCTTGATGCCCTCAATATTCAGAGGAAAATTTAGCAAGAGACCCAGAAGGAGTCACCGGTGAGACAGGAGGAAAACAGGGAGTAATATTCTCTGTGTCCCATGAGAATAAAGTCTTGTCACAGTTTGAATATCCCAAAATACAATGAGCTGTGTCCAGAGGGAGTGAAGCATCCAACTATTTTGGATGATTTTCAAATAAATGCTGAATTTAGCTGTATAGAACATTGAAAAAAAATTTGAGAGTCATGAAGGTGAGACTAAATTACCTTTAAGATCTCTTTCATCCGGCTAAGTCTATCACTGAATCTCTTACTACACAAATCTTAAATGTAAGTGTAGAAAAATAAGCCTTTTTTTTTTTTTTTTTTTGCTAAGAATTTAGAACACATGGCTAAGTTCTCAATTACTTAACACACATGTAAAGAGTTCTACTATTCACATTTTACATTTTTTTTTTAGTGGCAAAAATATAACTAAAACTGGTAAAGAAATGGTTTAAAAATTAAACTGGAACTTGCATTTGTATATAGTAGGTTAATTATAAAAAGAATATGCAACAGCTTAGCTACAGCACAGAGTTATAAGCAAATACAGACTTCAGCTAACTTTTCAGTATGACTATTTATTTAAAAATTACCTTTATTAACCTTTTGTTCTTCCATAAATAGTTAATGCTGCTAGTTATTCTGCACCCCCTTACCTCCTGCTCCAGGCCAGCCTTTTTTCCCATTAGTTTGCAAACTTCAATGCACATCAGAATCAACTGGGATGCTTTTTGAAAATATATATTCCAAGGCCACATCTCCAGAAATTCTGAGTGTTGCCAGGAAATCCATATTTTAACCAGTACTACAAGTGGTTCTAGTCAGATGATCCCTAGAGCACACAAGGCAAAACACTAGTCCAGATCCTGTGTTGCCAGCACAGGTAGTTCTCTTCTGATAACAAATGTGTCACACCTTATTTTTATTAACACAATTTATTTTAGATTTATAGTTTACGTAATCAAAATATAAAAATGCAAGATTGGCTGGGTGCAGTGGCTCATGCCTGTAATCCCAATACTCTGGGAGGCCGAGGCAGGCAAATTACCTGAGGTTGGGAGTCCGAAACCAGCGTGAACAACATGGAGAAACCCCGTCTCTACTAAAGATACAAAATTAGTCGGGCATGGTGGCACATGCCTATAATCCTAGCAACTTGGGAGGCTGAGACAGGAGAATCGCTTGAACCCAGGAGGCAGAGGTTGCAGTGAGCTGAGATCGCACCATTGCACTCCAGCCTAGGCAACAAGAGCGAAACTCTGTCTAAAAAAAAAAAAAGCAAGAATGGAAGAATGAAAATATCAAATACAGAGCTTTTCTTAGGTTAGTAATTATGAGTTAAACAATCTTTGCTGTTATAAAAAAAAGAAACTTTTGGAGAAGCTTTAATTTGTTTCCAAGGATTTGTCCAACTTGCTTTGGGAAGGCAGTCTAGCCTTGAGTTTATTTTTCAAGAATTAAAAAGGTATCTAGCTCACTATTAATTACCCTTTTTTTTTTGAGTAATTGAATAAGTCATTTATTTAGAAACTTCAGTTGGGGGTGAGGATCTTTTAGGGTGGTTGATAGTTGTTTTGACATCCTGACCACAAACTAAAATAATGTGCTTTCAGGTCTGTTTCTTTTTTTAATAAACTCTTCGTGTGATGCCAGTATATTTTCCCTAAACTCAAGTAGTTCCTAAGTCCCACTGATAGTAGAAATTAACATAAGGATAAACTTTGACAGTATAGTAATATTGCGTGTGATAGTGCCTGGCACTTTGTTCTTACAGACTTTCAATACATACTCTTTGAAGAAGTGCAATCATGTGCTAGCCTTTAATGTCTCTTTCATCCTGTCATTTCGTACTTCTAGCTTTGAAGTCAGCCTGGCTTACTTATGATTCTGAAGTACTCCTAATTACCTCTTAAAATTCTAGGAGTCTCTTCAAAAATTAGAGCTGAGAACCAAAAGTAACACAGATTTGATGCTGTTGTGTAACCAGCATATTCTTGGAACCAACCTTGCCTAAGAGAGAGGAAATTCTAGGATGTTGGAGTGGGAGTGCAGGGGGTGCTCCCCAAAAGCTCAGTTAGAAAAAAATGACACTAATTAAGTGAAAAAATTTTTACACAAAATACTGCAGTGATTCAGTTTTCTGTTGAGGCATCTCAAATACAAATCATCTTATGGGTTTACAATTCTGAAAGGTGTAACTAGACACAAGGTCTGTCTTAATGTTATCAAATTAAAATATGGCAACTTATTTATCTAGTATCTACCAGCTTGTTTTTCGAGATAGAGTCTCCCTCTGTCACCCAGGCTAGAGTGCAGTGATGCCATCTCGGCTTACTGCAGCCTCTGCCTCCCAGATTCAAGTGATTCTCCTGCCCTAGCCTCCTGCATAGGTGGGATTACAGGCGCTCGCCACCGTGTGCAGCTCATTTTTGTATTTTTAGTAGAGACAGGGTTTCACCATGTTGGCCAGGCTGGTCTCCAATTCCTGACCTCAAGTGATCCACCTGCCTGGGCCTCCCAGAGTGCAGGGATTACAGGTGTGAGGCACTGTGCGCAGCTGAGTATCTACCAGTTTCTAATTCCAGTTCCATATTTCAGCTTATAAAATAACTGAAAGTAATCAAAATATATATTTTGTAAGGTATATACAATGTATATATTTTGTAAGGAATATACAATGCATATATTTTGTAAGAAATATACAATGCATATATTTTGTAGGTATATACAATGTATATATTTTGTAAGGTATATACAACGTATATATTTTGTAAGATATATACAAAATATATATTTAAATCTGATAGCTTGGTTAATTAAGGACTAGTATAAAAAATTAGCATAAGGTACACTTGGGACCTTAAAGGACTTTCATTTCTCTCCCTTCATCTCTCCTCCTTCACTTCACTTCATTTGTTATTCTAGGCATGGCAAATGTCAGATATCTGATTTGAAGACTAATATGAATATATCTAGGTAATAAAATGGAAAGTCCCTATTTCAACATTCTTAATGGAATCCTTCTTTGAAATTATTATTAGTCTTCTGGTTTAAACATTTATATAGTGTAAATGCAAAATAAAAATGATTGCATCAAATTATGGGTTTTTTTTTTTTTTTTTGGATGCTTTGCAAGAAAATACTTAAATGTGAGTCATATGTTTTTCCAGTTCGGCATTTAAACTTCAGACTTCAACCACAGTTGTGATTGTTTTTAGTTTGTTAGCTGCCTGGAGTGTTATTTTAAGAAAGCAGAAGCACCATCATTTGCACACTCCTTATAGATCACACACCTTAACCCTGACTTTTTTTGCTCCAGTTTTTCAGAAGAAGTGAAGTCAAGATGAAGAACCATTTGCTTTTCTGGGGAGTCCTGGCCATTTTTGTTAAGGCTGTTCATGTAAAAGGTATGTGATATTTAGAAAATCAAAGGAAAAATATAGGACAGATCTTTTTTTCAGTTTTAAACATTTATGCCTATGCTTTGGTTGGCCAGCAGGCCAGCTACTTTTTCCTAACATGCTTTCATCTTTCTATGGCAGTTGTCTTTACACAGATAAGAATCTTTTAATTATTTTTTCTCTTCTATTAGTTATTTGCCTACTACAAACTAGAGAATAAGAAATTAGCTAACTACAGATAGTCCTACTTATATGAATGTCCACATTGAATCTTAAAAATCTGTAATCCTTCCCTTGAGTCTCTTAAATTAATATTCTGGAGAAGTGAAATAATAATTACTGTAAGTACAACATGGAATGCATTGGGATTTTATTTCCCCAAAGAGGCTGGTATTGGTTTTAACAGCTTTCCTGGATCTGAGCCCACAGATTTATTATGACCCTTTAGCAATGTTTAATGTTATACAGGTTGCCTATAAATTGATGACTGAACTTTTATTTTGTTTATTGATCTTTCAAACAACTTCAGAAAATGGAATACATTCTGAATTTAGAGGTACAGTATTAAATAATTTTCATTTAGAAGGGCACATTAAAATTTGTCTGGATTGTTCCTATCACTGAGTCTGTGGTTCTTCTTTCAAGACAAATAATGACAGAAATGTGATTAGGAATAGGCATTTTATATATATATAAAATACTAATTTAGCATCAAGAATAACTTTCTAATGATTTAAAATATAAAATATTACTAAAGGATGTACAACATAAGTATTTGTACATATCTAAAAATATATGATATATATAATGGGGCTATTTCCCTATAAACCCTACAAAGTTGAAAGTTGAAAATATCAAAAGTATATTTTCAACCTTCAACTCATAATGACTTTATAGGGAGGTAGCCCCATTGTGGCTGAAGATCATACTGAATGCATATCACTTTCACAGCATCATAAAGTAGGAAAATTGTAAGTAGAACCATGGTAAGCTGGGGACCATCTGTATATAAAATAGCTATCACTTACTGAATATGATATTCTAGGTGTCATGCTAATTCCTTTACATATAATATTCCATTTAATTCTCTCAGTAACCATGTGAAGATAAATACTATTATTACTTCTGACATACAGTTGAGCCAGTTGAGTCTTACAGAGGTGAAATAACTTACCAAAGTCATACAGCAAGCAAGAGAGTAAGTAGAACCCAGCAATCTGACCCTATAGCCCACACTCCTACTATCCTATTCTGCCTTGTGTAAGGCAATCACTTTTTAGTAAACTCATTATGGTCATATCTAGCATATGTTGTTAAATCTATTTTCTTATTTGTTTGAACTGAATTACATTTAACAAATATTCATTGAACAGCTACTATGTGTCAGATGCTCTTGGAATAAAGTAAAGCACAGTCCGTAATACCAGGTTTGTTAGGAAAAATACTGCCTATTGGTGAGATCAAATATTAGACTCTAAGTCTTGGTGAATTGAAAGTATTTGTAAATTTTCTGACAGCTATGTATTTCTGATAGATATTAGGCTGCCTAATATTTTTATATATTAACTTCCCAGGTTTCTGGTAAGGAAATAATTATATGTCATAATAGAATATAGACATTTTCTATTTAAGACTTAATAGTTAAGTCACTCCTCAACAATCTGTATTTTTGGTCAGGCATTATGTGCTTATTTATGTTTCACTGAGAAAAAACATTTAAGAGTCATGGATACACAAGTAGAAAAGAGGACATCATTTAGGTCATTTTACCTTTTTCAGATGATAATGAGTTATTTCATTACTTTGAATTGACTCCATAATGTTTCTTTCCAATATTACACAGACTGTGTCAGAAGATTTATTAGGAACTTATGAATAATGGTATAATAATGCATTATAAAGTGCTTCAAACAATTACAAGTACAATAACAATGGTCTTAAAATGTTTTTGTAGTGGCTTTTATCATTAAGACTGAAATACTGCACTAGGTCCTCTCTGCTCTGGGAATCGTCTCAGGAACAGACTTCCAGTTAAAATTGTAACTATTCTGATCATTTAAACTTTATAACTTGAATTCGTGTGCTAAATCTGTGGTTTTTTTTTAGTTGAGGCTTAATGAGAGGAATTGTTAAAGGTCACTTAGCTAAAATTATATGAATAAAGCATATTTAACATCATCGTTATTATTATTATTATTTTTTGAGATGGAGTCTCGCTCTGTCACCCAGGCTGGAGTGCAGTGGTACAATCTCAGCTCACTGCAACCTCCAACTCTGAGGTTCAAGCGATTCTTCTGCCTCAGCCTCCCTGGTAGCTGGGACTACAGGTGTGCACCACCACGCCTGGCTAATTTTTGTGTTATCAGTAGAGACAGAGTTTCACCATATTGACAGGCTGGTCTGGAACTCCTGAACTCATTATCCACCCACCTTGGCCTCCCAAAATGCTGGGATTACAGGCGTGAGCCACTGCACCCAGCCAGCATCATCGTTATTATTAATTAGCACTCTTATTTAATAGCATTATTTATGTAAAGCTATTATTGAATTTTTAGAATCTGGTAATTTGCTGGGCATTCTGGCTCACGCCCATAATCCCAGCACTTTGGGAGGCCAAGGCGGGTGGATCACCTGAGGTCAGGAGTTCGAGACCAGCCTGACCAACATGGTGAAACTCGGTCTCTACTAAAAATACAAAAATTAGATGGGCATGGTGGCACATGCCTGTAATCCCAGCTACTTGGGAGGTTGAGGCTGGAGAATCGCTTGAACCTGGGAGGCAGAGATTGCAGTGAGCTGAGATTGCGTCATTGCACTGCAGCCTGGGCAACAAGAGTGAAACTCTGTCTCAAAAATAGAAAATTAAAATAAAATCTGGTAGTCCAAATCCAGATGATACAAAATTTCCTTTGTTTATTCCTTGCAATACTTATCAAGGTTGGGTGCGGTGGCTCTGTAATCCCAGCACTTTGGGAGGCTCGAGGCAGGTGGATCACTTGAGGTCAGGAGTTTAAGACCAGCCTGGGCAACATGGTGAAACTCCATCTGTGCTAAAAAAACCACAACGATCTAGCCAGGCATGATGGTGCACACCTGTAGTCCCAATTACTTGGGAGGCTGAGGCAGGAAAATCGCTTGAACCCAGGAGGCAGAGGTTGCAGTGAGCTGAGATTGTGCCACTGCACTCCAGCCTGGGTGACAGAGTGAGACACTATCTTAAACAAACAAACAACTTATCAGAACTTTTTGTCTAATATTCAGATTAGACAATAAATTTTGACATTCAAAGTTAAGGCTTTAATGGTCATATGTGTATTTATTCATTTATTCATTTTTTAATGTATACAGGCATATTCAATTGAGATTGTACCTCATAATATTTCTAAATTGCTTTTGCAAATTTATAGCACTTTATGTCATACGTACTCTATCTTTTAAAATAATTCTTTTTTTTTCCTTTTTTTTGAGATGAAGTCTCACTCTGTTGCCTAAGCTGGAGTGCAGTGGCACGATCTTGGCTCACTGCCACCTCCATCTCCCAGGTTCAAGTGATTCTCCTGCCTCAGCCTCTCAAGTGGCTGGGACTACAGGCATTCACCACTATGCCCGGCTAATTTTTGTATTTGTAGTAGAGATGGGGTTTCACTATGTTGGCCAGGCTGGTCTTGAACTCCTGACCTTGTGATCTGCCCACCTCGGCCTCCCAAAGTCCTGGGATTACAGGCATGAGCCACTGCACCCTGCTTAAAATAATTCTTATAAGAAATTTAGTCTTTATTATTTTTTATTGAATTATGTACTATGATAATCTGTTATGAAAAGGCAGATAATTGTGGTAGAGAGTATTTAAAAGTCATACAAAATAAGGTTATCTTGGAGGAAAACATGCCTGTTCTTAACTATAATACAATTTATACAAAAAAATTTTAAGTACAAATGAGAGTTCAGGAAGGATGTGAAAATCAGAATTATTTCATCCCAGATTCCCATCCCCTGGTTCAAGAAAAAAGTGAAAATTCCTTTTAGAGTACTTTTGGATTTCCTTCACTGTGATGTAAGATTCTGCTTAGAGAACAAATGGATAAAGCTGAGACAAACCAACCATAAAACTATTTTTCTGCAGGCAAGAAAGATAAAATAACTCAATACAAAATATATAAATTGACATTTGTTTTCCTTTCTTTGTAATACGTTTACCTTTCAAGCTCAAGAAGGTGAAAGGATTGTTCTTGTTGACAACAAATGTAAGTGTGCCCGGATTACTTCCAGGATCATCCGTTCTTCCGAAGATCCTAATGAGGACATTGTGGAGAGAAACATCCGAATTATGTATGTGGCATTCCATATTCCTTTTTTTCCTGTTCTAAGCAGAGATGCTTTCTGACACTAAGCATTGTTTGAATGTAATACCTACATCTTTACTCCTCTTTTTGCTGTGTAGCACTTTACATCAGTAAAGAATTGAATCTTGTGAATGAGCTTGAGGCAATTTTATTGAAATTAGAGGTAAGAATGAAAGATTATAGGCAATCTAAAATCAGTGGGCTACATCAAATTATAAACAAAGGCTGTTATCTAGTCATCAGCATGCACTGTTTATATGAAGTTATTTCTATTTATTTATTTTTGTTGGCTTGTTTTTGAGACACGGTCTCACTCTGTCACCCAGGCTAGAGTGCAGTGGCAAGATCACTGCTTACTGCAGCGAACTCCCAGGCTTAAGTGATCCTCCTCAGTAGATGGAACTACAGGCATGCACCACCACACCTGGATAATTTTTTATTTTTCTCTAGAGACAGGGTCTCACTATGTTGCCCAGGCTGTTCTCGAACTTCTGAGCTCAAGCGATCCTCCTGCCTTGGCCTCCCAGAGTGCTAGGATTACAGGCCTGAGCCACCACGGCTGGCCAAGTTATTTCAATTTGAATCAGAACTTTCAGTTGCCCTTGATCAGTTCAAACTGAAACTGCAGATAACACTAAAGTCTTATTTTGTACCATATATAGATAACTGAGTCTTTTACACTGTAATCAGATGTCTGCATCGAGATAAGGCAGACTGATCACATTAACTAATTTGATTCGATCTCACTTTTAGATTGGATTTCAGATATTCATTTCATTTCACACACAGTCCAGAGTTATATGCTATATAGCTCTTTTTCAATAGCAAGAATGCTGATACTATTTGAGAAATTAGATTTCTATTGGATCCAATCAGTTATAAGTTTTCCTTGTAAACCACTCCTACCTTAATAGTTTTTCCCCAATCAAATCTCCTATAGAAAGAGAACAAGGCATTCCATTCCTTTCAATCAATGGGAAAAGTATAATGTGTTTAAGAATTTTGTTTTAAGTTCTGTCTGGGACACTTAATAGCTGTGTGTTCTTGTATGCAAGTTACTTATCTACTTTGAACTTCAACTTTTTCATCTTTAAATGAGGAAAAAAATCACACTTAACTCATAGGATTATTGTAAAAATAAATAGAGAATATTCCTTTTAGAGCTTATGTATTTCTGGGACATATTAAAAATATTTACTATTATTTATTCACCTAATCTATGTGCCAATTATTGTCACTATCCTGCTTAAAAGCCTTGTGATGGTTTCCCCAACATTGATCTTAGGATCTATTACAAATGCCTCAGCCTGACCTACAAAGCTTAGCATAACTCTCAAGATCATCCATTGCCACTTTTCTTTTACTTTATGTTTAAAAATTCAGCACTACTGGGGCTGGGCGTGATGGCTCACGCCTGTAATCGCAGCACTTTGGGAGGCCAAGGCGGGCAGATCACCTGAGGTCAGGAGTTTGAGACCAGTCTGGCCAACATGGTGAAACCCTGTCTCTACTGAAAATACAAAAATTAGCCGGACGTAGTGGCAGGTGCCTGTAGTCCCAGCTACTCGGAAGGCTGAGGCAGGAGAATTGCTTGAACCCGGGAGGCGGAGTTTGCGGTGAGCCGAGATCGCATCATTGCTGCACTCCAGCCTGGGGGACAAGAGCAAGACTTCCTCAAAAAATAAAAAATAAAAATAAATAAATAAATAAATTCAGGACTGCTGTAATGTCTCTATTTCCCCACATTCACAGTGCTTTTATACTTGTTAGTTCCTCTGTTTGAAGAACTCTGTCCCATCCCTCTTAGCCTAGTTAACTCCTTCTCAATGTGCATGTCTTAGTTCAGCCATCACTTCCTCTAGCAGGTTTTCTTTGACCACTGAGATCCTGCCCACATAGCTTCGTGTTAGGGATAGAACAGCTGGAGTAGTGGGTAATTGGAAAGAATGGCATACATGACATTGGCACTTAAGCCATGTTGAAGAGTGTCTATCTTATGTTTAAACCTCCAGGAGATTTTTAAAATGGCTCTCCATGATCTTCTAATTCATCTTTTTATTTTATGAAATGACTCTTTTTATATTATATTGTTTACTGAAATCAGATAATTTAGATACTTCATGACACTTTGCCTGATGTGTTGATCTTCTCTGTTCTGATTTCTGAAAGTATATTACCATTGCTGTGCCATTATGGTATTATTATTATTATTATTATTATTATCATTATTGTTATTTTGAGATGGAGTCTCCCCCTGTCACCCAGGCTGGAATGCAGTGCTGCAATCTTGGCTCACTGCAATCTCTGCCTCTTGGGTTCAAGCAATTCGCTTGCCTCAGCCTCCCCGAGTAGCTGGGACTAAAGGCACGTGCCACCATGCCCAGCTAATTTTTTTTTGTACTTTTAGTAGAGACAAAGTTTCACCATATTGGCCAGGCTAGTCTCAAACTCTTGACCTCAGGTGATCTGCCCACCTTGGCCTCCCAAAGCACAGACATGAGCCACCATGCCTGGCTATTTTTTTTTTTTTTTGAGATAGAGTCTCACTGTGTTGCCCAGGCTGGAGTGTAGTAGCATGATTTTGGCTCACTGCAACATCTGCCTCCCGGGTTCAAACAATTCTGCCTCAGCCTCCCGAGTAGCTGGGACTACATGTGCGTGCCACATCTCTCGGCTAATTTTTGTATTTTTAGTAGAGACAGGATTTCACCATGTTGGCCAGGCTGGGCTTGAACTCCTGACTTCAAGCAATCTACCCGCCTCAGCCTCCCGAAGTGCTGGGATTACAGGCATGAGCCATCATGCCGAGCCTGCCATTATGGTATTATTCCCAACTCCATTACTTACTAAAATGATGTGACTTTGGGCAAGTTACTTAACTAAGTCTTTTTCTTAAACTTTAAAAAAAGGGATAATTATGTATGTATGTGTGAATATATACACATATACTTTATAGGATTGTGAGGATTAAATACAATAATTCATAAAAGAACAGCATTTGGCTTATAGTAGCCTCTCAAAAATGTTTATTACCTTGTCTTTCTCATTATTTAAAGCTTTTTCTGGTATTACTAGAGTCTTTACAGTCTTGTTAAGAATAGATTCATTCATTCATTCAACAAATGTTTATTTAGTAACTGCCAAATATTAAGGGTTGGCGGTGGGGATAAAACAGTTTATTTAAAATACAGTCCATTTCTTAAGAGAATTTATAGTCTAACAGGAAACCTTAAACAATTAAAAAGGCAATTACAATTCTGTATTGTAAGTGCTATGATAGGAACGGGCATGGGTTGTTATAGGAGCACTGAGGAGGGGTACCCAGTCCAATCCTCAGGGAGAGGAGAAGGGTGGCAGTGGGAGGCAGGAAAGGGTGTTTGGAATAAGTGGTGGGATGGATGATGGCTGTCAGCTCAATAGGAGTTTGCTGGCTAAATGTGTGTGGGGAGTGAGAGAATTAATAGGTGGGGCAGGTCATTCCAGGAAAAGGAAACAGGATTGCTGTAAGGATTATATGAGATCATCACATAATATGCTTAGCATAGTACCAGGCACACTGTAACCAGTATTATATGTTAGAACTGTTATTGTTAAGATGGGAGATGAGAAAAGCATGGCACGTTTGTGGAATTGCAAGTGATTGTTTACAGCTGGCATGCATTGTGGAGCGTGACATTGTGAGAGATGAAGCTGGAGAGTTAGGGGCATATTAGGATGTGCCTTCTATGCTATTTTGAGGATACCCTGTTATCTGTGGAGAGACGCTAGAGGTTTTAAGCAGAGAAGGAAATTTTTTTTTTTTTTTTTTTTTTTGAGACAGAGTCTTGCTCTGTCGCCCAGGCTGGGGTGCAGTGGCCGGATCTCAGCTCACTGCAAGCTCCGCCTCCCGGGTTTAGACCATTCTCCTGCCTCAGCCTCCCGAGTAGCTGGGACTACAGGCGCCCGCCACCTCACCCGGCTAGTTTTTTGTATTTTTTAGTAGAGACGGGGTTTCACCGTGTTAGCCAGGATGGTCTCGATCTCCTGACCTCGTGATCCGCCCGTCTCGGCCTCCCAAAGTGCTGGGATTACAGGCTTGAGCCACCGCGCCCGGCCAGAGAAGGAAATTAAGCTTGCATTTTAGAAAGGACGTTTGGCCATAATGTGACCAGTGCTTTGAAGGGGTCAAGACAAAAGGAAGACATTGTTATAATCTAGGAGAGGATAGTGGTGTCCTGAATTAAGGCAGTAATAATGAGAAGAGAGGCAAGTGGATGGATTTCACACATGAAAATAATTAGAATCAACCGGACTGTGAGATTGAGTAGATATGTGACGGGGGAGGATTCAGGTATGATAACCAGGTTTCTGGCTTGGATGGTATTGCTAAATACTGAGTTAGGAAACACAAGTTTTTCGTTGTTCCTTTTGGTAGGGAGGGGCATATGAGAAGGAATGATGACTTAGATGAAAAAAATTTTAAAGTTAATGAAATCACCTGAACTCGTTGACAATCATTATCTAATTTTTCATAGGACATCACAATGAAAAAGTTCCAGCTTTGCTACTTAATTTTTGTGTGAACTTGGGTGGACCACTAACCTCTCCTATTTATGACTTCCTCTCCTCTAAAATCTGGATAATAATATCTGTCTGTCCATTTCACAAATATTGAACATATTCCATATGCCACATACCTAGCTAGGCACTGGGAATATATAAATGTTTTTACTTCAAGGAACTTACATAGCCCAGGGAAGCAACCACTCTGTAGACAAGCAACTATGATATGGTATTCAATATAATAAATATATATGAGCATTAATGAGACTGCAGAGGAAGAAGTTTGTTGAAGGGTGAGGATAACATCAATATAATTATTACAAAGGTAAAACCTGAGTTGAGTTTTAAAGGAAAAGCAAAAATTTGCCAAGTCAGCAAAGATAGTTGACAGCGGAGTTGCCGTGAGGTTTATTTTGAATGAGACATATTTAAAACATAGCAAGTTACTATAAAAATCTGAGTAATGGTATTACTCTAGAGTGCTTATAGAGTGCTAAATACAATGATAAGTACTGTTCTGATGAAATAGTGGCAGTATACCTATTACCAAAAACAACAATATCTGTATTTCATTGTTTTAACTTTGTTTTCTTTATTTTCTTTTAGTGTTCCTCTGAACAACAGGGAGAATATCTCTGATCCCACCTCACCATTGAGAACCAAATTTGTGTACCATTTGTCTGACCTGTAAGATATATTTTTTTCCATAGTAACATAGATGTGGAAGTTAATAGCTTTTAATTTTTTCCGTGTAAGAATGTTTTTCAAAATTTGTTGGAGTATAAACATTTACAAATATAATCTGAACTTTTGAATACATTAATTCCTATGTTAATTATTAGGTATCATAAATTCATAAAACTTTGTCACAGATAAAATTTATCTATACATTTTTTCTAAAGAAAAAATTATTGGCATTCATAGAAAGGCCAATTTCTCTTAATAGTTCAATAAGTAGATTTGATCTTATGAACAGGCAGGTGTTTCTTTGGAAATGACAGACTCCAACATCAATTTTTTAAAAAAAATTCTCCCTTTCTTGTTGCTATAAATAACTTGTTTAAACAGGTATACAGTTGGGAATAAGCCTAACACAGTAGAAATTGCTGTATGGTATAGATAAAATAATCGTATTATCACATCATTAATCATATTGCTTATTTTCAACTAATATACATTAAAGATTGGAAAATCCCATAAGCTCTTCTGTATTGTAGAGCTTCTTATGTCTGAAAGGAGTCGTCCTTTGCTGTCACGTCAGAGCTGCAAGAACTAATTGATTTTGGATTGAAATGTGTAGTCGCATTTTGAGACAGCATTTGAGGGGATTGTCTAATGCATGTGTTTGCTTTTCAGCTGTAAAAAATGTGATCCTACAGAAGTGGAGCTGGATAATCAGATAGTTACTGCTACCCAGAGCAATATCTGTGATGAAGACAGTGCTACAGAGACCTGCTACACTTATGACAGAAACAAGTGCTACACAGCTGTGGTCCCACTCACATATGGTGGTGAGACCAAAATGGTGCAAACTGCCTTAACCCCAGATTCCTGCTATCCTGACTAATTTAAGTCATTGCTGACTGCATAGCTCTTTTTCTTGAGAGGCTCTCCATTTTGATTCAGAAAGTTAGCATATTGTTTACCAATGAATTTGAAACCAGGGTTTTTTTTTTTTTTTTTTGGATGATGTAAAACCAACTCCTTGCCACCAAAATAATTAAAATAGTCACATTGTTATCTTTATTAGGTAATCACTTCTTAATTATATATTCACACTCTAAGTATCAAAATCTGCCAATTATCATGCTCACCTGAAAGAGGTATGCTTCCTTAGGAATACAGTTTCTAGCATTAAACAAATAAACAAGGGGAGAAAATAAAACTCAAGGAGTAAAAATCAGGAGGTGTAATAAAATGTTCCTCACATTTCCCCCCCCTTCTTTTTTTTTTGCCTTTGTCTTGGAGAGTCAGAGCTTCTGCATTTTCTTTACTATTCTCTTTAAAACAAGTTTTACTGTGTAGAGAATACATATGTATAAACATAGGTCAAATATATGTCTTCATTAGGAAAATAATCGGAAAACATGTTCTAGAACTATTTACAAAAATAATTTAAGATGAAATCTCTAATATTTATAAAACTAGCTAAATAAATGCATAATTAAAAATATATTTGGACATAATAGACTTGGAAGCAGATGATACAGACTTCTTTTTTTTCATAATCAGGTTAGTGTAAGAAATTCCCGTTTGAAACCATCCATTTTGTCACTGAACCTTGTGAAATATATGTATTTCTTGGTACGTATTCTCTAGCACAGTCTGAGCAATTAAATAGATTCATAAGCATATACCTGTGTGAAATAATTTGTTGGACAAATTTTGCTCATGTTAACTTTATGTAAGTTAACTCGCTATTGATGAATGGTTTGTAAGTATGATGTAACGATGCATTAATTACAGAACTCATACATGTACATATTTGAGGTGGCTTTGCCATTTTATACCCATAATTAAATAAAAGGGCAAAAATCCCTCCTGATAAATACCATGTTTATCATGGTACATAAAACTTCTTTATGGCAGAAAGCCAAGGCCAATTGACATATATATTTAAGGGTACTATGGAAAGTAAATGCTAACTCGGATTTTAAACAGTGGGAGAATGATTAGTAAGAGTTGGTTTCTTGAAAAGGAATTGTTCTGTTTCCTTCTTTTAAAAAAATGGTAATAGTCATTTTTAGTGACTTCCACCGATTATTCAGTGTTTCTTTAGGGATATGCATAGGACACTCTGGTGAAACCCCAGTTTTGGTGTATTAAAGATACATCCATTCTTGACTGATCTTTAATCTTGAGTGTGGTTTTAGCCAAGTCTTTGAATTTCATTTAGTCAGTAAACATTAATTAAATATTAACCAAATGCACAGGATTGGTCTGTGGTGGTGAAGTTATGGTAAGCGCCCTCGAGAAAGTCACTATCACTGCTCACTCCCCAGAACCGCGCTTAGGTGTCATCTTCTCTGTGACACCCACCCTGACTACTTTTTAAATATTTCAAACCCGATTTCTTTATCTTAGTCTACTTCCCCCCGTGTACTTATCTCCCTCTAGCAGACTATGTAATTTAGTTATGTGTCATGTTTATGGTCTGTCTCCCCTCAATAGAGTGTAATCTCCACAAAGGCATACGCTTTTGCCCATTGATGTGTCCTCATCATCTAGAACAGTGTCTGGCACATGGAGGTACTCAATAGATATTTGTTGAATGAATGAACATGAGTATAGCTTAGGTGAAGAGATAAGACATACACATAAAGAATTATTATTTGGCCGGGCGCGGTGGCTCAAGCCTGTAATCCCAGCACTTTGGGAGGCCGAGACGGGCGGATCACGAGGTCAGGAGATCGAGACCATCCTGGCTAACATGGTGAAACCCCGTCTCTACTAAAAAATACAAAAAAAAACTAGCCGGGCGAGGTGGTGGGCGCCTGTAGTCCCAGCTACTCGGGAGGCTGAGGCAGGAGAATGGCGTAAACCCGGGAGGCGGAGCTTGCAGTGAGCTGAGATCCGGCCACTGCACTCCAGCCTGGGAGACAGAGCGAAACTCCGCCTCAAAAAAAAAAAAGAATTATTATTTGACAGAGCCTGCTGAAGGCAAAGAAATAGCTTCCAAAGAGCTATGATAATTTATGGGAGATTGCTTCTGAAGAGACCCCTTACTTTCTCCTCATCTTTGCCTTAGTTTCTCGGTGTACTCAGTAGAAAAAGTATTGTAGATCCACATTGCAGATCCTTATTGGAGAGACCCCTATTCCAGCATTATTACCTCATTAAATGCTAGCTGGAAGAAGACTGCAATTTGTAGTCCCACAAGTCTTCCTTCTTTCAGAAGTTCAGTTAAACTCTGATACTACCATATTAGTAACAATTTAGTACTTACTATGTGCTAGGTACCAATGTAAGTGCTTTATAAATATTAACTGATTCAATATAAATCCAGAGTAGCTGGTGACTCTTAAATGAGAGTTATTGAGGATACATTAAAGCCTTTTTTTAAAGTTGTATTCAAACATTTGCTGGTATTAGTGGAACATTTAGAGGGACACACTAAGGAATCAGTGTAAGATGTGGTGGCCATGAAAGGAGCCTCTCAGTTCTCTGCAAGGAATGTAATTGACTTATAGTTCTGAGATCCACTGTGTTTGTGCAAGGGACACTAAGACAGGTCAGTTCCTGGGAGACACAGGACTCTTCTGATGGGGCACTGACTTGGGGGCTCATTATCTTAGCTGAAAATTTCTTAGCACTGCACCTCCAGACATTATCTGTCCAGTCATCCTTCCTATCCTCTTTGCTCCACATGGGTAAGACCTGCATCAGGATCCGATGACTCAGCCTTCTTCAGCTCCCTTCCCATTTTCCCTCACAGATGTTTTCCTAATAAATCTCTTGCACCCACTAATCTCATCTTGCAATTCCGCAGGGTCCAAATTAACACAATACTAATTATGACCTATCTGATTTAGTGATGATAATAATGACAGCATTCTTCAAGTACCAAATGATTTATCTATGTCATCTCATTTTATCCTTACAATAACTTTTTGGGTATTTCATATTATAAATGAGAAAACCAACTAAGTGGATAATTAGCCATTTGAGTGGTTCATTTATCTAGTAAATGGCAATGAAAAGTCTGAATCACTCTGCGATAGTCTTAACAAATATCAGTTGAGGTTCTTAGAGAATCATGTTCACTGTAACATTTTCTTAAACCTCATGAGATATTTTGAGGTTAATGTGACCAATTCATTGACCTGCCATAAGTCTATTATAATTTTTGTACTTTTTGCCCCCACTTTTTAATTTGAATTAAATGGATGACATTTAAAAAAGACAGGCATAAATAGGTACAATTGGTAAGAAATGTTTTTCTTCTGCATAGTTCTTGACAAGTTAGCCATTTGCTCAGGTAAGCACACTCAGCACCAGCCAGATTAAAATTATATTAATTAGCAATAAGAGTAAAGTCCTTTAATGGGATTTCCAGGTCTTGGCTTTGGGGGAGCAGTATAGTCTAGTGAATAAATCCATGGTCTATATTGAAATACATACTCTAAGTAACATTGGGCAAGTTAATTCAAAGATTGCTTTCTCATTTGAAAAATGGGAGCAAAAATAACTACATAGATTTTTGTAAAAATAAGGATGCATGCTGTGTATATCACTTATTACCACTGTGGTACCAATTAGCAACAATCCATAAATTACAGTTATTATGTGTTAATTTTCTTTGACTCTGCTCCCTGCCTAAGCAACAAATAAGAAAAGAATGTAAATATATGTGAATATATATTGGATCAGTGATTTTCTGTTTTTTGTTTTGTTTTGTTTTTTTTCAGACGGAGTTTTGCTCTTGTTGCCCAGGCTGAAGTGCAATGGCACGATCTTGGCTCGCCGCAACCTCTGCCTCCTGGGTTCAAGTGATTCTCCTGCCTCAGCCTCCCAAGTAGCTGGGATTACAGGCATGTGCCACAACGCCTGGCTAATTTTTTGTATTTTTAGTAGAAGACGGGGTTTCTCCATGTTGGTCAGGCTGGTCTCAAACTCCCGACCTCAAGTGATCTGCCCCCACCTCGGCCTCCCAAAGTGCTGGGATTACAGGTGTGAGCCACTGTGCCCGGCAGGATCAGTGATTTTCAAACTTTAGTGTATATGAGAATTACCTGGAGGACTCATGAAAGTAGATTGCTGAGCCCCACCTCAGAAATACTGATTAAGTAGCTCAGAGATGCAGCTGGAGACATTGCAGGTCGCATAAATTCCCCAGGTGCTACTGAGGCTGGGAATTGCAGGAGAGCCACTACTTTATAATCATAAATCTCCACTTCCATCTAGTGGTTGAGTTACAAAATACAATGAATATACAGTTTTAACACGCATTGTTTCATTGAATTCTCCTAACACTCCGTGAAGTAAGTACTGTCTTCACTTTACAAATGGTAAAACTGAGCTGTGAGGGTGATGAAGTAACCTGCCTAATGTTTTTCAGGTATCTGGAGAACTCATGATTAGCTTCAAGGCTGTCAGACTCCAAAGCCAAAGCTCTCAGTCAGTATGTTATCCTGTCTAAACATCCTTCAAACCGTCTTTCCTCGGTAATTCCACTTCTGAGGAAATAACCAGAAATACGGACAAAGAGAGATCGAGATATCTATTATAATATGATTTATAATAGTGAAAATTCATAGGAAACTTTAAGTCCATCATCAAGGGATTGGTAATATAGGGATACTTCAAAATATTTTACAGACAACTGAAGTGAAATATCATGTTTTTTAAAATTTATGGAAATTGATATACAATGGGAAGAGGAAAATGTAGGATTTTGCATAAAGGAGTGACTTTAAGAAAATTCCCGGCCGGGCGCGGTGGTTCATGCCTGTAATCCCAGCACTTTGGGAAGCCGAGGCGGGCGGATTACAAGGTCAGGAGATCGAGACCATCCTGGCTAACACAGTGAAACCCCCCATCTCTACTAAAAATACAAAAAATTAGCCAGGTGTGGTGGCGGGTGCCTGTAGTCCCAGCTACTTTGGAGGCTGAGGCAGAAGAATGGCCAGAACCTGGGAGGCGGAGCTTGCAGTGAGCCGAGATCTTGCCACTGCACTCCAGCCTGGGTGACAGAGCGAGATTCCCTCTCAAAAAAGAAAAAAAAAAAAAAAGAAAATTCCCTACACATACATGGGAAAAGACTTGAGGGAAATAGGCCAAAATGTTATTTTTTTGTTTCCTTTTACATTTTAGTATAGAATGTTCCAAACATTCTACAAAGACTGTATATTTTATAATTAGAAAAGTGTTAATCATTATTAAACTTTGAATATTAATTAATACATTAATACTAATTTTGGTGAAATTCTATATTTTTATTCATTTGCATAAGATAAAGAGAGTGGTATTTACTTAGAATCTACTCTGTACTCAGCACAGTGCTATGAGGGCCACATAAGAAGAATAAGAACTAGGTCTCACTTTTTCAATTTTCCTATTTCTTCTATAGGCAAAACTAACACAGGAAAAAATTAGCACACAGTATAAGACACATTTGTGATTAAATATGAAAGATCGGCTGGGTGTGGTGGCTTACACCTGTAATCCCAGCACATGCGGAGGCTGAGGTGTGTGGATCACTTGAGGCCAGGAATTCGAGAACAACCTGGCCCACATGACAAAACCCCTGCTCTACTAAAAATACAAAAATTAGCTGGGTGTAGTGTCCCTTGTCTGTAATCCCAGCTACTCAGGAGGTTGAGGCATGAGAATCACTTGAACCCGGGAGGCGAAAGTTGCAGTGAGCTAAGATCGCATCACTGCACTCCAGCCTGGGCAACAGAGCACAACTGTCTCAAATAAATAAATAAATAAATAAATAAATAAATAAATAAATAAATATTAAAGATCATGTACTGTGAGCCTTCAGGGAAGCTGGGTTGTAAGGAACTCATATCTGGTATCCAGGCTTGCAAATGCATACCTGTGCTGATGACATCAAGAGTTTTCTGGGCTGAGCACAGTGGCTCATGCCTATAATCCCAGAACTTTGGGAGGCCAAGGTGGACGGATCACTTGAGGTCAGGGGTTTGAGACCAGCCTGACCAACATGGTGAAACCCTGTCTCTATTAAAAATACAAAACTTAGCCACGCCTGGTGGCACACATTTGTAATCTCAGCTACTCAGGAGGCTGAGGCACGAGAATTGTTTCAACTCGGGAGGCAGAGTTTGCAGTGAGCCGAGATCATGCCACTGCACTCCAGCCTGGGCAACAGAGCAAGACTCCATCTCACCAAAAAAAAAAAAAAAAAAGAAAAAGAAAAAAAAAGAAAACAGTTATTTTCTGGAGAGACATTTTCCCTTCTTTTTACGGTGTGTTTTCAAATTCAAAATATGTTTTCTTTTGGTCACACTATACTTTTTTAGAAAAAAGATTTACCTATGCTCAAGACAGCTTGGAAGGGTCATACTATACTTTTTACATTTTACATTGCAGCGATCTCAGATGGCAGTTTAAGCAGCAGCGTCTCATAAATTCAGATATGTCAACATATCTGCCAAAACAATTATGTGAACCCATACATTTTGGTGAAATATGAAGTGAGTATCTTGTAATGAAAGTACTCATATTGAGATTTCAACAAAATCATTTGAAAAAATAAACTAGTGAAACAATAACATTTTTATTTTGAAAGGATAATTCTTAAAAGACAGTTTTATACAGAATAAGTTAATGAATTTTTCAATGTGTGGTTAAAATATAAAACTGGCCAGGGGGAGGGGAATGTAAGCACTAGGGGATGGCCTGGATAATCTACCTCTAAGGTCCCTTCTTACACTGAAATTCTATGATGGAAATGTTGCTGAATATATAAAGCTACAGAGTGGTGGCTCATTCAGCATCCCAGATGGTCGCCTTTCAGGAAAAGCAGACTATGGTGTTTTCATGGGAGTTTTGAAAGTCATTAAAAAATCAATTGATATATATTTATTGGGTACCTTCTATGTTCAAGACACTGTGCTAGGTGCTTTAGAAGATTCAAGGGCAAGATTCCTTTTCTCAGGAAGTTTTCAACATTGTATTTCCCCAAATGTTTGAGATCTTCTTATGAAGTCTGCCCCTGAACATTTATCCCAAGAAATCTCTTAAAGTTATAAGGTATGCTTTTAGGCAATTCTGAGAATGTTTCCTGCTCTAGGCAAGGGATATCCAGATAATAGGCCAACATGTTATTAATAAGAATAATAATCACTGATGTATTATAAGCAAGGTATATAGAAATATCCAGTTTTCAAAATAATTTACACAATTTATTCAAGATACCAAGAAAGAGTGTCTGTAAATAATTCTGCATGGACTTGAAGAATGTTTAGTAGTAGCACATACTGGTAGAATCACTTATGTTGAACTAGTAAAACAAAACAAAACAAAACAAAAAAAACCACAACTAAACATTGAGTTTTTATTTAAGAGAGTGTTTCCCAAAATGTCTTCTACAGATCCTGCGGATTATAACTTGGTGGTGTATGGCAAGTCCTAGTCCTTTTTCCTGGATGTGCAGTCTCAGAGCGGCAGTTTCTTCAGTTCCTCATTCTCCACCTTCCTAAGCCTTTTCCCTAAGCTGCTAGTCCTGGGTATCCTATCTTCCCTTCTCCTTAAATACGTCTCTCTAACTGAACTGTGTCTACTTGGTAGAGACCCTAAGATAACTAAAAAAAAGTAGCTATCAGTGTCTACCATTTCCAAAATAAATTCTATAATGATGGTTAAGCTGGGTCAATAAAAAATTAGGGTACGATTTAGAGAGTGGATACAAAAAGGAAGAGAGTGACATGCGGTCAAGATGAAAATGGTGTAGCAGGGAAAAAGATAAACTGAAGGGAAGAAAGGAGTCAGAGAGGAGAGGGATTAGTTGACAAATGGTACATTGGGAGACAAAACAGATAGGTGGGAAGAGAGGAAGACATAATGGAGGAGGTAGACATAAAGAAAAGACTAGTAATGGTTAAAATAGCGAGCTTAATATGTAAGAAGTGATACATAGAGAGAAAAAGATGAGGAATAGAAAGCTAAATACAGAAAGTTTGAGGGAGAGAGAAAAGAAGGAAGAAAGCTAAGAAAAGGAAATGATAAAGGTAAAGAGAGTGGCAGTGGAAGAAAAAAATGCTTGAAGAGAATATTGAGTAGGAAAAAACCTGACAAGATCAACACAAGAAAAAAATGTACAGTGCATTAGGACTATACTGATTTGTGGATCTCCATGTGTAGAATGGAAAGTTAATCTGCCTTTCAGTCTTGAAAAACCAATTTTGCAAGAATGGAACTTTGAGAGCAAAAAGAGAAGTCATCAGGCAAAAGGAAACTAACTCAGACAAGTAACTTCCAAGTTTCAAGGCAGGGATGGTCATGACCTTCTTGCTTTTTTAAGGTCTGCACTAATTTGTGAAAGTGCTAAATCTGGTGATCCCCAGAGGCCCAATCTCAGCTCCACCTGGGTTGCTACTCCTAGCTCCACCTGGATTGCTACTCCTATTGCTGAGAGGGGAGAAAACTTAAGGATCACCAAGACAGTCAGATACTTAATTAAGTCTTGGGGAAAAAATTTTGGGAACCATTGGTATAGAATGTCAGTGATTTCTCTTCCCCCCAAGAATGCTTGGTTGAGATAACCCTTAGGCCTGAAGTAGTAAGCAGTCTTGTACCTGGTCCTCTGCATTGGTCCCTCTTTGAAGGAATTCAAATGGACTGCGTTCACCTGCATCAAGTGGGTCTGCATTTGTACTCTTAAATTGTTCCCCAGTAGCTAACTCAACCAATGTGTTAGGATTTTCAGTAGGCATAATTGAATCCCCATCAAATGGGCTTTGCCTTCCATTGCTAGATGGAGTTCCAGTGCTGGAAGAGTGATGCTTTGCTAATTTGGAGCCAAAGCATGGCAAATGCAGGATGTTAGATGGTCTTTGTTGCTGTCTCTCACTCTCATTTTCTTGGACTTGACTTTGGATGCCTTCTGGATTGGAGCCTTCATCAGGTGTACCAATAACAAGCTGCTCAGGAGTAAGGTCAACAGTTCTTTCATTGAGCTGGTTGTCTTCAAAAATTTGTTCCAGAATGTTGTTCCCATCTCCTCCAAGATCATTTTTGAGACAAGGTGTATTCTTTGCTTGAAGGGAACCGACTTCAGGAAATGGCATAATTCCCTTTTGGCCCAGTTGATTATTTATAGAACATGGTGTGTTCCTCCTCAGAGTGGACACATCATCTCTAAAAGGGTTTTCATTTTCCATCTTCTCTGAGCTGTTTCTTTGGCCTGGTAGGGTGCTTGTTGGGGAGATGATATGTCTTGTGTGCTTGCTATGACTACCTTCTGTATACAGAGGACTGGTGTCTTGGTTCTCCCCAGGTGCAAGACCATAGGATGGAGTGTAGTCTTGTAGAGCTAGTGGATTGTCCTTGGGTCCTGTGGAGCTACCAGTACAGCAAGAGCCTCTCTGGCTTAGGTGAAATAAATGTGCCTCTTTTTGACCTGATGGGTAACTTTGTGGGATGAAGTCAGGGAAAGATGAATGTTCTCTCTCTGGAGAATTCATCCTAGTCATTTGCATGCCATAGTTCAAATCCTCACCTTCATGCCACATTGGATTTTTCTGAAGCCCAACTGGAGTGTTACTGGAATAGGGCTGGTTACCTTTCTGGTCTGGTGGCCTAGCTGGGGCTTTTTGTAAATGTGTTGCCTGATCCCAGATATTTCTGTTAAAATATGGCCTTCTTTCTTTCTGACCGTGGGCTTGTATCCTGTGGTCCCAGGAATTCCATGAAGGAAATAGATTGCTTTCTTCTGGTCTAACGGCATTATTAACATAGTAACCCCTGCTCTCTGTAGGTGGTGACATAGTAGGAGCTGTATTATATGATGGAAAATTCTCATCCGGGTTCCATGGGTAGAATTCACTATAATAAAAATCCTCCCTTGGTTTTGATGGATTGTCTAAAGAATAGGGAGGATATTCCTTTGGCTGATTTGAGGTATATTGTTCACCTTCATAGTACCTAACTGTTGGGCTCCCTTTGAAGCTCAACTCTTCACCCCATCTATTTTGTCCAGGAAAGACTTCATCTCCAGTTGGATCAATTGGGTCTTCTTCATTATAAGGGACTGTCTCCTTGTGGTCTGGGGTATTTATGGGGTAGAGTGAACTTTCTTTTTGCCCCATAGTATTGGGAGAATCATCTCTCTCATCCCATGTATTGCTTCTACGGTATGGTGAGTTTTCCCTGGGATCATAGGGGTTATATTCAGGGTAGAAAACCCTTCCTCTAGAACCATGGGAAGGATGGGGTAAATGTTCTTCTTGCCTCCCAGGATGTTCCTTAAAAGGTGGAGAGATTTCTTGGTGGTCCCAAGTATTTCTTCCAGCAGGAAAATGTTCTTTTGCAGAAGGGATTTCCTCAGGGTGTACAGCAGGCTGATATGCACTGTGCTTTAATTCTGGCTGATTAGTTTCTGATTCATATGGGATCCTTCTTGGCGCTAAAACCATCCCTTTGGGCAAAATCTGGCTTTGGGTTTGTCCATCAGAATTTGGTACTTTTCTGGAATCTTCCCTTGGGTAATAGGAGTTTTCATGTTGATCAACAGAATTAAAATTTGGGACTGGTGTATAACCCTCAGAGTGAGGCAGTTTATAATTTGATTTATTAACTTCATACTGTTGAGAGTTTCTCCCGGGGCTGGTTGGATTCTTTGTAGGAACTATTATTTGTTCTTTTGGACCCAGGTGCTTCTCCCTTGGATTTTGGATTTTTTCATTGTGAACAACAGGGCCATGTTTGGGACCAACTGGGGCAACATTAGTTCCCATAGGGTGTTTATTTGGCCCCTGAGGCTTTCTTCTGAGATTTGCTGGATTTCCTGCATAATTGGGATAATTGCCTCTTGAAATAGAAGGGTAAACTTTGTGATAAACTGGATTTCCTGGACGAACTACTTGTTTACCTTCCCAAGCGAAGGAGTTCCACTGAGGACCCCTTTGAACTTGTCGATTTCTGTAAAAAGGCCCATTCTGTCTGTGCCCCATGGCAGTACCAGTGGGATACCACCGTCTTCCTGAAGGAAAATTTCTTATATTAGGATTTGGATGATTTTCACGAATATTTGGCTGACTTGGTCTCCATGGGATTTGACTTCCTGGCCCTCCCTGGCCTGAAGTGTTGACTGCAGGGAGTGGGACAATCCCATTTTGAGCTGGAGGGTTGTTCCCAGTGTTCGGTCCTGGGATACTGTTTCCTGTGGGGCTGGTGTCATTTCCACCCTGACTCCCTTTAGGATTTGATTGGGTAGAATTCGTCTCAGTAACTGTTGAATTAGCTGTGGGTTCTGTGCCTGGACTTTCTGCTTTAGGAGGATCTTCTTCTTTGGGTTTTTCAAAATCTTGTTCAAACATTTCTTCTGAATAATAAGGAGGGCGACCCCCAAAGCCATGATATCCAAAATATCCAAAGTAAGGATTCTGTAGGAAAGAAAATGGAAATCAGTATTACCCTTTGTTTTCCACCATGGTGTTGCTTGGAATTTTTTAGTATAACAGGGAAATCTTATCAGTCACATGTTTCTTTTAACATCATTAGCTTTACTTTCTTTCTTGAAATTTGATTCCTCCTTGGTTTCCATGACCATACTTTTTCTGGTTCTCTCTTCTGGTATTTATTTCTGACCACTGGTCAGCTTTCTCTTTTTAGGTCTTATATATCTGAGGGTTTTTGTTTTGTTTTTAATGATTTCATCTTCCATTTTCCTAATTTTTCTGTTTTCTTTTTACATATCTCTTTTAAGATTTCTATTGCTCCTGTAATGCCAGCACTTTGGAAGGCCGAGGCAGGCGGATCACGAGGTCAAGAGATTGAGACCATCCTGGCCAACATGGTGAAACCCCATCTCTACTAAAAATACAAAAATTAGCTGGGTGTGGTGGTGCGCGTGCCTGAGGTCCCAGTTACTCAGGAGGGTGAGGCAGGATAATCGCCTGAACCCAGGAGGTGGAGGTTGCAATGAGCCCAGATAGTGCCACTGCATTCCAGCCTGGTGACAGAGCAAGAATCTGTCTCAAAAACAAACAAACAAAAAAAAAATAAAAGAAGAAGAATTCTATTGCATCAGCCCATGCTTTCAATAGGCATACATGCTAACAACTCCCAAAGGCATAATTCTAACCCACAACACTCCCACCCAAGGTTGAGGCAGCAAAACATCTCCACTAAAGATTTCATGAGTACCTCCAACTGAATGCACCCAGAACTGGGCTCATCTCCTGCCAAATCTCCTCCTCCAATGTTCTATATTTGAGCAACATTCACCACTATCTGTACAGTTTCTCAAGTTTCTGCTCTCTCTTAGTACTCCAGACTATTAATAACCAGGTCCTATAAAATCTAAGCTTTCATCCTTGTTCCCACTTCCTTAATCCACAGTACCCCTGAACTGTTAGAATAGTTTTCTTACTGGCTACTCTGGATGCAGTCTTACTTTCCTTTAATCTTGCTTCTGCATTGCCATCAGAGTAGTAGAGGCTGAGAGTGGGTATATGGAAATTTGGCCCCTTTCCTCTTTAAATTTGTATTTAAAGTTCTCCTTTACAAAATAAACTCTAAATCCCTTAGAATAACATACAAAGCAGTACAACATGCTGCTAAAGAGTGGGGCTCTAGGCAGATGTGCATTAAAATCCCCATTCCACCAGTATTAGTAGTATGATTGTGGGTTAACCTTGGTTTATTCATTTGTAATATGGGGATGATAATAAAATAACGTCTACCTCATAGGTTGTCATGAGGGTCAAATGGGACAAAATGAGTACAGCTCAGTGCCGGGTACTTAGTGCCTGATAAGTGTTATATATTATATAATAATACAATTTTTTAATAATAATCTGGGCTATAACTATTACTTTCAGCCTCATTTCCTCCCCCTTGCACTTTATGCAGTTGCAAATCGCAACTACTCTGAATTCTCTGGGTTCTCTATTCTTTTTATGTTTCAGTGCCTTTGCACACAGCTCATTCATATTGAAACTTCTTCCACCGACACATTTATTCCCCTGGCAAACTTGACTCGTCCTTCAGAGCTCAGTTTGATTTCTACCTTCTGTGTCTTGACTTCCATGGGCAGAATTAGGTCCTATTCCTAGGAGTCCACAGCAGTACAGGTTTCTGTCATCACAATCATCCCACTGAATTTCAGTTGCCTATTTTCCTGGGATTCTTCCATTTAATTCTCTCATGTGAAGATTTGGAATGAAAACATTATGTTTCTCATCCTTGTTTTCCAGTACCGAGGAGTGGAGAATGCTCTTAATAAATTTTCATTTAATGAATGATTTAATCATCACGAATTCTGTCAGTCAGTATGTTTGTTAGACATTTGTGTGGCATTTAAATCGTTTGATTTTTCTTTTAAAACAAATGAAATATAAAGAAAAAGTATTTTAATCCCCATTTGTTGATGGAGATGAGACAGACAGGTGAGGAAGTAACAAGATCATGCAGGAAATCAGGTAGTACCCTCAAGCGGTAGAATACAGACATCTTAGTTTTTGAGACAGGGTTTCTCTTTGTCGCCCAGGCTGGATCGCAGTGGCAAGATCAGGGTTCACTGCAGCCTTGACTTCCCAGGCTAAAGTGATCCTCCCACTTCAGCCTCCTGAGTAGCTGGGACTACAGGTGCATGCCACCATATTTGCCTAACATTTATTTTAGTCTCCCTATGTTGCCCAGGCTGGTCTTGAAATCCTGGGCTTAAGTGATCCTCCTGTCTCAACCTCCCAAAGTGTTGGGATTACGGTGTGAGCCATTGTGCCTATCTAAATTCAGATTTCTTTACTTTTTTGTTTTTTGAGACTGAGTCTTGCTCTGTCGCCCAGGCTGGAGTGCAACGCTGAGATCTTAGCTCATTGCAACCTCCCCGTCCTGGATTCAAGCGATTCTTCTGCCTCAGGCTCCACAGTAGCTGGGATTACAGGCCAGCACCACCACACCCGGCTAATTTTTGTATTCTTAGTAGATTTCACCATGTTGGCCAGGCTGGTCTCAAACTCCTTACCTCAAGTGATCCACCCGCCTCAGCCTCCCAAAGTGCTGGGATTATAGGTGTGAGCCACCTGTGCCTGGCCTGAATACAGGCTTCTTAAAGCCTATGGTAACTGCCTGGATCTTTCGGCTTCCTTTCTTATCTTATGCATATGAAAATTTGAAGTGCCAGTTTCTAGGTTGCATACAATAATCTGAATCATTTTTATTTGGGGTTATTTCATGATACATTTGAGAGCGCCTTATACCATTACTGACACAGTCATCTTCAATGTTATTTTATGAACAAGCACCTTATACCATTACCGACACAGTCATCTTCAATGTTATTTTATGAACAAGTGCCTTATACCATTACTGACACAGTCATCTTCAATGTTATTTTAAGAATAATCTCTGCCAGGTGTGGTGGCTCATGCCTGTAATCCCAGCACTTTGGGAGGCTGAGGTGGCTGGATCACCTCAGATACCAGTCTGGTCAACATGGTGAAATCCCATCTTTACAAAAATACAAAAATTAGCCAGGTGTGATGGCACATACCTGTAATCTCAGCTACTCGGGAGGCTGAGGTATGAGAATTGAATTGCTTGAACCCAGAAGGTGGAGGTTGCAGTAAACTGAGATTGTGCCACTGCACTCCAGCCTGGGTGACAGAGCGAGACTCTGTCTTACAAAAAAAAAAAAAAGAAAAGAAAAGAAAGAAAGACAAGAAAGTGGCAGTCATTGCAGGGACTGAGCAGAGGAGCGACAAGATTAGACTATTGTTTTCACAGGGTCACTCTGGCTGCTATGCTAACAATAGATTGTGAGAGATGAAAAGACTTACTTACAAAATGTATATATACATAATCTTAAAGCTGAAAGGGACCTCTTAGAGCAAGTAATGCCAACCTCTCTTTTGTTTGAGACAGTCTCGCTCTGTCACCCAGGCTGGAGTGCAGTGGTGCTATGACTCACTGCAACCTCCACCCCCCAGGCTCAAGTGATGTCCCACCTGTCTCAAAAAAAAGAAAAGAACAGTCTGTCCCCCACCCCCCAGTAAAGCTATTAAGTTACCACAGTTCACTGAAGACATATCACATATACAGGGAAAAAACAGTAAGTTCCAGGGGGGTGGGGTGCTATGTCACAATCACTAAAATGATATAGTGCTGGAAAATTAAGAGTGTATCACTCTGTGATATTTGGTTCTTCTCCTAGTGTGGTATAGTAAAAAGGCCATTGAACAGAGTGACAGAAGACTTGGGTGCGGGGTTCAGTTTATCCATAACTTAAAAGTGAAATTGAGTAGTAACTGATCTTTTCTTGGCTTCAATTTATTTGTATTAATATAATCAGGAAGTTAGATATCACTTAATTTCCTCTTGAGGATAACATTCTAAGAAACTCTTACTTTTTTTCTCTTTTTATCACTGTCTGGAGTCCAGCATCAGTCTTTGGACCGCTAGCTTGATTTGTTTCACTTTTTTATTTTCTAAAAAATCACGGAAGCTTGAGCTACAGGTTCATGTGTTGGATTTTAACTTTTTTATTAGATGTGGATAAAAAAGCAGTGGTGAATAGACTGTAATTTCCAGTGGAGAATATAGTTTTACTTGTACTTACCCCGCCTTCTTCATTGCTGGCTGGTGGGCGTCCATAACCTGGTGGCGGTAACCTCTGAGAAGTGAAAAACACAGTGAACACAGGAGAAAACCACTTTCGATGCTGCCATTTGTAAGACTCAGGGTGTCTAAAAATAGCTCAAGTCAGTGATCGAGCTCAGTTAGTACTCTGAGCTTTTAGCCTTTGAATTATTAGCTCTCACAGTCCAGCTGCTAAGAATTATGATCTAACAGTGAACACTGGTAAATACAAAGGCTTCAGCTGGATCCCAGATTATCCTACTTAAAATACTCTGTATGGCTGCATCTCCTGGCAATCCTCCTTACCACCTCTAACACTCAAAACATACCCTCCACAACCCCCAACAAACACACACCATGCACACACATACAGAGAGAGAGGGTGAGAGAGAGAAATTTGAGTGCTGTTAGAATCCAAGCATCCATATTAGAGCATCTAATAATAGAGATTAAGTAACAATGTTGTTTTTAGAATGTGGCTTCATGTTTAGGGAGACAAACTGCAAACTGACAATCCTTGGATTATTACTATGATATTTTTATTTGACTAAAGTTAATTCTCCTAATCAAACTTGGAGGCCGAGTTTCTGCCTCTCAAGTTTTATGTAGATGAGATTAATAGTTACTTCAGCATTAGAATCATGTTTATCTGTTTTTAAAATCTTTACCTTATACTGCCTTAACTTCCTTAGTTCAGCATAGGTAATAAAAGAAAGTCACTCTTTCAAGGAGGAACAATGTAAGGAACTCTTACTCTTTAAAATGAATTGTTCCTCATTGATAAAAAGCCTTCCTGGTTATAGAGTTGTAGACAAGGAAAACCTATGTCATAGCTGAATGAACAGTCAACAAATATTTCCTGTTGTTTTGTTTGTTTAGCAGCAACTGGTCGTTAATATTTCTTTAGTTCAAAAAGTTTATTTTGCCATTCATATTTTTAACGCCTATGATGCAATTTCAGTATTATCTTTTATTTTAATGATTTTAAACATTTAAGATTCTTTGAGGCTTTTTGTAAATAATATTTTGCAAGATTTTTTTTTTTTTGAGACGGAGTCTCACTCTGTCACCTAGGCTGGAGTGCAATGGCACGATCTCAGCTCACTGAAACCTCTGCTTCCTGGGCTCAAGTGAGCCTCCTCCCTCAGCCTCCAAATATCTGGGATTACAGGTACCTGCCATCACACCCAGTTAATCTTTGTATTTTTAGTAGAGACGAGGTTTCACCTTGTTGGTCAGGCTGGTCTTGAACTCCTGACCTCAGGTGATCCGCCTGCCTGGGCTTCCCAAAGTGCTGGGATTACAAGCATGCACCACCATGCCTGGCAAATTTTTGTATTTTTTGTAGAGACAGGGTTTCACCATGTTGGCCAGGCTGGTTTTGAACTCCTGACCTCAAGTGATCACCCACCTTGGCCTCCCAGAGTGCTGGGATTACAGGTGTGAGCCACCGTGACCAGCCCCAAGATTCTTTATAATGATATATCTGTGGCTAGAAACAGTAAGATAGGATGAAAATGTCTTAGTCTAATTATAGCTCACCCTATGGTTTTCAAACTCCATTTTGTCCTGTGTCCCAATTTCCCCATTACATTAAATGAAGATAATTTTTTTTTTAAAAATTTCTTAAGGATGTGGGGAAATAGTAATGAAGTAGCACAACCTTTTAATGTTAATTTATTAGCTAAGTTATTTGTATCTGTTTGGGGATTTAGGTTGTATTTATGTCACTAATTTGTCTGAGTATGAAATTCAAAAAATTCTCTGTTCCTTTTCTGCATGATTACTGATGCGCTGGTTTTGTTTCATACCATCTACTGACTGGTATATGGTATTCCATTAGAATGTATGAATTTATATTAATTTAAACTATAACATACTAATATTATTTTTCACTTATAGTGTAAAGAAAAAAACAATTTATCACCTGTGGAATTTGCCATGGTGGTGGATAGAGGAATAGCCCATTTCCAAATGGTGGGAATGCCTAGAGAGAAAGAAAGAATCAGAGTGATGTGGTATTGAGAAGAATACATAAAAAAATGAAGCAAACCAACTAAATACAATTGAAACTTGGCAGTCTACATTTCACTTTGCATTAAAGTGTGTGTTTTTTATAGGGCAAAGATGATAATGATAATAACAATTAGTATTATTGGACACACGTTCCAGGCTCTGTGCTGAGCATTTTATATTGTTAAACTCATTTCATTCTCATATAACCATAGAAGATATAAACTATTACTATTCCCATTTGACTTAAGAACATGAAGTTCAGAGAAGTTTGATCACTTGCCCAAAATCTCATAGTTCGTAAATGATTGAAGCCAGGATTCCAATCCAGGAGTGTCTTTTCATTCAATTTTGTGTTCCCTACATCTGTAATAGTGTCTGATAATAAGTGTTAACTGACCAAAAGCCAGTGTTTTCTTTTTAGTTTTTGAGACAGAGTCTTTCTCTGCTGCCCAGGCTGGAGTGCAGTGGCATGATCTTGCCTCACTGCAACCTCCGCCTCCTGGGTTCAAGCGATTCTCCTGCCTTAGCCTCCTGAATAGCTGGGATTACAGGTGTGTGCCACCAAGCCCAGCTACTTTTTGTATTTTTAGTAGAGACAGGGTTTCACTATGTTGGCCAGGCTGGTCTCGAACTCCTGACCTCAGGTGATCTGCCTACCTTGGCCTCCCAAAATGTTGGGATTACAGATCTGAGCCACTGTGCCTGGCCTAAAAGCCAGTATTTTTTGAAGCTCCCCCCACACTGGATGAGCTCTTGAGAAACCATTTGCACATCTTCTTACCTTGTGTCATACTAGTACTGGAAGCAACGTTAATTTAAGAGCAATATTTTAGAGCATCAAAGCATAGATCTGGATGAAACTTGGAAACCATTTAGTTTACTCATGGGGAAACTGAAACCTAGAAAGGTGAAGTAACTTGTTCAATATCATACGACTAATAAGGACCAGGTATAGGACTTGAATCTTTGATTCTCAACTGTTAGATTAGTGCTCATGTTATTACACCATGTTGTCTCGGTAATTTAAAAGGAGCTTTTAAAAGGCAACAGTATTTGGGTAATTTGAACCAAACAAGATTGGAGTTGACTTGCCATGCAGTTTTGGATGCATGTCAAAACAAAAGATGGTACTGCAACATAGCACCTATATTGAAGTGTGTATATGGGGGTGGCATGGTCCTCCAAATCTCTCCGAGGCTATTTACAGATATGGAATTTTTCTGTGCAAGTCTCACCTGAGGTGGCTGAGCTTCCTCTTCGGGCTGGGCTGGAGTATGCGATGGCTGCTTCAAAGGCCGCTTTTGTGGTGGCTTTTTTGACTGAGTCTGGTTGGGTTTCTGGGTTTCTTGGGTCTGATCAGTCTTATTATGACGTTTTTGTGCTGAGGGTTTCTGTGGGTGCCATGGTGGTGGCTGAGGCCACATGGGCATCTGGTACTGTGGAAATTGCTGAGGGAGACCGTTTCCAAAGAAGGGCCCCAGGTGTGCCAACTGAAAGGGTAGCAAATAATAGTGAAATCGTAATAGAGTTGAGGTTCAGTCTCTCTCCATCCTCTAACGTCATCGTCCAAAACTCAGTCAAAGAGCTTAAAAGTCCTATGGAACTTGACTTAACTATGGAAGCTTTGAGATCTTTAGTTAGATTTTCCTTACACACAGTCTTACAGAATTAACTTCAGTCTTCTAGAAAGCCAAACAACCAAAACAAACTAAAAGGCAGAACTAGGTGAGAAATCTCAGCTTAAGAATTTGACTGATGATTTTCTAACTCTGAAACTCTAACTCAGGTCGGAAGTATACAAGTCAGGTTACAGAAAATTTAATGTTGTATTCAGAACCCATGTGATTTGTTATAAGGCTGGATAAAGAAGAGAAAAAACAAAAATAAGATAAAGTAAGTGAGATTGTAAAGCAAAAAATGAAAAACAAGAAAAATAGGAAAAGAGAGGATAAAAATTCAGTCTGTGTAAACACATTTATATGGTGTCTGCGTTTCTTGGTTACAGGTGGATCCTCATTAAATCCATTTTTGTTATCAAAATCGCCACAATTACAAGGTTGGGCAGGGAAGCAAAAGTAGTTATAATCTAAAAATGTTAATTTATAAATTTATGATAATTTATAAAAATGCTAATTTCTAAATTTATGATAATTTATGTATGGTCAGTCTTGCAACATCAGTTCTCATCAAAATATTTCCTCCCTGGTTTAACACCTGTCTCTATCCCCAGTCTTCATTAATTAGTTTCTTGCTATCTCTTGGATGATGTACCCATGCTTTGTGGATTGATGAAATTCAAAATTGCAAACAACTAAGTTGGTAAAAATTTCAAATCACAGGCAAAGTCACTAAAACTAAAAACAAGAGTATGAAAAAGTTGAGCCAATCAAAAGCTGAGGAAGAGGAAATTCACAATGATTATTTTAATCAAAGAACTTTAAAAGAGAATGACTTGAATAAAAAGGATTACAAAAAAATGGATGTAGTCCTTGATTTTCCCCTCAAAATGGCCCTCATGATCATTTCACGGAAATCAAAAGTGATGTGTAGTGTTATTGTGCTAACATAGAATTTTATCAGAAAAATTGTGCCAAAGAACCACCTGATACTTGATTTATCAGTTTGTTCTGATAATTAGCATACAGTGACAAGAATAACCTATATTTATTTAAAGAACATAAAACTTGCTTTGTAACTGTAGTGTTATCTTTCAAGATAATCCAAGTAAAATTTATCCCCCACCAGTACTTACTCTGTTATTTTTATTGTCATTATTTGTGACATCTTATGTGATATTTTCACAGAACTATTTTTTCTTGACTATACATTTGAGACTCAGTCTCAAATAAATAACATTTCTAATTAGTAATTATTTGGATTTACATGAAAGAACAATAGTAATGAATAAGAAGAAAATTTGGTGTGAGAGGATGGGGCAATACTTTTTCCATCTTGAAACTTTTGTAATGATTACATTATACTTAAAACATGTGGATTGGTGTCTCTATTGGCTAAGGCAAACTTTATAATGGAGTTATCTAGATAAACTAGAAATCACCAGAAATAACATAAAGAAAAACTTACATGTGGGAGGGTCATAAAGTTGAATTGATTATACCGCATCATCTGCAACCAAAGGAATCCATTAATATGATACAAAGTGAAACTTTTATTAAATCAATGCACAAATCATAAAAAAATAAGTAAAATTTCTTTTTCAACCTGAGAACTTCCCAGTGTAAAAATTTCCGATTTTAATGCACAACAGTCATATTATCTTTTACTACTTATGCTTAAATTTTAAGTAAGTGTACAATTAAATTTTAAGAAGCTTCTCAGGCACTTTAACTTTTAAGTCAGAATTTTATTTTGAGAAGAATCAATAAAGAATCACAGAAAATAAAAATCTGGTCTACTCTAAAGTATTTGAATGTTCTGTTCTATCCTTTGAGAGTTCAGGATTTGAGAACATGAGAATTATGTGACAAGATGATTCATCTTTCTGATATGTATTGAATTTGATTAATGACCTGGGCTATGAGTCATGTAAAAGATATTTATATTTTTAAGCATCTACCTTCTAATAACCCTTGATACTATTGGTCACTTTTGCTAGCTAAAAAACTTAGCAAATAAGGTAACATCAACTAGATTTTAACACAAATCCACATTTACTTTGAAAGGGAACATTGAAGTACATAGGTAGGCTGATGGCTGGGGAAATTACTACTTTGCCTCGATTTGAGAGTTTAAGACTTCCAACTCTCCCTCTTTTTACCTCTTTCATAAGAAATATTATATATCAGACAATTTTCCAATGTTCTCCTTTTTAATAAACTTGTGAGATAGGACTCTGGATAACGTCTCCCCTGAGACTGAACATACATACCTCCTCACTTTTACTGCTAAATCCAGGCATTCGGGGCATGTGCATCTGGAAGTAAGAGAATGCCAGTGACAAATGCAGAACATCAGCTGAAATAAGTTCAACAATGTTCCTAAGCTATACAATGATAGAACACAAAGAGAAGAGCTAACATTTAAAAAATACTCACTGGCATAGCAACAGAATTACCAAGAAGCCCTAGAAAGACCAGGAGAATCTTCATTTTTCCTTTTGGTACCTAGAATAAAAAACTGATTTTTATTTTTGGTCTGTGAAATAAGTATGCTTAGGGCACTCTGCACTTACCTAGCTACTAGCCTATTTGTCTGTCAAGGAGAGTATGGAAATAGATAAGGTCCCTGCTGCCATTTTTATTTTATGTCAAGAAACTATTAGGTAGTTATCACCTGGTACTTTTCAAGCTGCCAAAAGAGTCAGATTAAAAGGAAATATAAACGTGTGTGTGAGAGAGAGAGAGAGAGAGAGACAGAGAGACAGGGAAACAGAGAGAGAGAGAGAGAGAGAGAGAGAAAGAGAGAGAGAGAGAGAAAGAGAGAGATTTCATAGGACCAGAATGTGAAAATTAGAAATTAGGAGGTTATCCCCAAAATAGGAATATTAATGGGGTTGAGTTTCTAGTTACTAGTTGATTTGTAAAGGAATAGTGATGTCCAACTACATTCATCGTACCGAATAATCTTAGTTTCAAGGAGGGCACACTACAAAATCAAAACTTTGTGCTACTTTCTAAGACGTTGTAGAAAATATTCTGTTACATAGAGACTAAGTAAACTGGAATATTCAGAATTATTTTTTTCCTGGTTTCCTCTATTGTTCCTATTGTTATTATTATTATCATCATCATCATCACTTCCTTTAAAAATCACTTATGTGACCAGGTACGGTGGCTCACACCTTAATCCCAGTACTTTGGGAGGCTGAGGGGGGCGGATCACCTGAGGTCAGGAGCCCGAGACCAGCCCAGCCATCATGGTGAAAACTTGTCTCTACTAAAAATACAAAAATTAGTCAGGCATGGTGTCTCACACCTGCAATACCAGCCACACGGGAGGCTGAGGCAGGAGAATCACTTGAACCCAGGAGGCGGAGGTTGCAGTGAGCCGAGATCGTGTCGTTGCACTCCAGCCTGAGCAACAGAGCGAGACTCTGTCTCAAAAAAAAAAAAAAAAAAAAAATCACTTATGTTCTAAGGTGGTTAGGAAAATAGGGAGAAATAGGAAATAGGCAGAATAGTAAATTTATCTCTTTATTAGATACCTTGATTAAACATATAGACTTATGTATGAAGTTTGGAGATTGTTTTTAACGGGGTTCATTCATTTATCCCACTCTAGTTAATTATGAAAGACTTGTAAAATTAAGTCTTGTATTTACATCTTTGAACAAAGTTTATTCTGAAACACTTACTTGAGTAATTTCTTAAGAAAACTTTCTATTTGCATATACAATAGAGGAAAATAAAAGATTTTAATCAGAATGATTCATTTTCATTGTATATCAGATATAGCCCATTTCCTAGCATAGTAACCAACATGTAGACACCCAGTTGTTATTCATTCCTTTCGTTCTTTCTTCCTTTTCTGGACATAAAATGCATCTAGCATAATTGGACCGATGCCTACCCTTCTGTTTACTTCCTATAGGAGCAACATAAATGATGCTTTAGGATTTTTATAATGGACATTTTCCTAAATTGTGGGTGTAATGAGTTTTCTTTCATATATTAGAAAAAATGGTAGAATGTAATTAAACAAAGGAAGCAGTGGTATGTAAATACCTTTCCTACTGTTTAAAGATTTTCAGAGTTAGAATATCATAGAGAATGAAAAACAACAGCTGAAACTAGTGTGTTTAGTATAGGATACAACAATATGTGGAAACTAATAAAGAGAATACTGGTGAAAGTTTTCTTTGCTAAATGTTTCTAAGATTATGGCCCAAGATTTAAGGGTACTTTTGGATGGTTAATTTCTGCCTTGCTTAATCATTCATCTCATCTCTCTAGTAGCTGTCACAGTGATTCTTGATAATATATATAGCCTTTATATTTGCAAATAGAAAACTCATTTTCTCTTCTGTAAAATTAGTGTATTATGTTGGATGACTGAGATCCCTTCCATCTCTAACAGTTCATGATTAAAATCTATAATTAGTTATTTTTTGAGTTGAAAGTAACACTCATAATGATTGCCACAAAGTACAATGACTTTGTAAGTTCTTCTTCCATTCCATCTGTGAAAGCAGACGCTCTTTAATTCTTCTGATATATTTCAGTAGTGTTTGGCCCTCTCAAGTGTATTTCTGACAGTATCTAGTTTGAGAACCTGTATGTATTGGCAAAAATAAATGAAAGTACTCACCAAGTTGTCTAGTTTAGGAAAAGAGGTTCCATCCCTGCACCGAAGCACCAACATTTTTTTTCAGCAAAATTTTTATAAGCCTTTAAGAAAAATACAGCTTTAGCATGAGAAGAAACTAAATTATAGAAATGGAACAAATAAATGAAATGAATAGCAAAGCTTCAGTTCTAAGGCAGAACATGTCATGTTAATTATTTTATCCAGTCATGCCTGTATTAGGGGGCCACAAAATCAAGTTTAATCTTCTGTTGCTTTAAAAGTAGGATGAAAGCTAAATCAGAGAGGAAATGACACAGGCAATGTATTTTGAGATACTTCTAGGGCAATGGTGACAAAACTAGACTTCACTATGGGGAAATGTACAAAGTCACAGTATTAAAGGAGGTCTAAGAAGGCTGGAAAAAACTTATAAGAAAAATAAATGCACCAAATAAACTGAGGAGTTTAAAGTTTTATCAGAAGATTAGTCTGCATACAATGACTACACAACCAACAACAATGAATGAAATAAGGAGAATTAACCAACATCTAGGAATTAAATTCATTATTTGGCACTATATGTAATTTATGTTGATAATCTCTAATACTTACCCAATGCCAATTAGAAGCTGTAATATATAAAAAATAATTTTTACTTGAACTTTGTTAGCTTGCCTTTGAAATATATTCTTAATGGTCTATAGTGGAAATGACTACAAATTGCTGAAGCCAGGGAGATCTCAAGAAGCAAGACACATTTATTTCTTAATGATAAAACAAAAATTCTTCAGTCAGATATCATGTGCAGCATCAAAAAGGCTCAAAATAAAAAGATTCCTCCTTGGCAGAAAGCTTGGCCCAGCAAGGTTCCATTTAAGCACTGTTGTATACCTGTATAACCAATCAGCTTTGAGGAAAATGGTTTTGCCATCACAAGAGTTTAAAGTAAAAAACACACATCAAATTTAAAATTTAGAATGTGTTATTATAGGAGCTGTCAAGTCAAGTCTCTTATTATGTATAATAACAGTCCAGGAAAATGAGCTTACAGCAGTGAGATTTAGAAGATGCTTCCCTTGGTGAATTTGGGCTTTGAGGTATAGAAACTTTGTTTATAACAAAGATATTTTGGGAACAAAGGCGAATATTATCTGTATGCTATTTACATAAGTCAGTTGCCTTCACCAAAAGGCAGACTAATATATATATTTACTTAATATACATTTTTATGTAATTAAAATGAACTAGAATGTTATAACTATGGATGGCAACTCAGCGACTTGATTTAATTTGTATTACATAAAGCTAGCAAGACATAGTGTTCTTTTTGAAGTCAAATATAATCCAGTCACTGGGGATTCAGACTTTTAGATGAGTCGGGTACAATGGCAAATGAAATCTCGGCTATCATGATAATACCACCTAATGAAAACAGGACTTGAGAAATTCACTGAAGTAGTTATGTTATGGATTTTTTTCCTGAAATCTGACTTTCCATAATAAAGATTTCACTTTCAAATAAATGTGCCAATTACACTTTTAATTGACAAGAGCAAGCTTTGCTATCTTTGCTTAACTTGGATTCTCCTGTTCTGTTATGGCTTTACAAGAGAAAACATTTGTTGTGGTGATGTTTGCTTATTTTAATGTTGGGATTTAAAAACCAAGAAAGATTGGATTTGATGGCAAAACCTGGTTCCTACCTGTTATGATTGTGAATGTATGTTAATCCAGTGGTTGCCCATGGTGCTGTTCTTCCAAGGACAGAGAAGTGCTGTGTCATTCGTTTTGGGCCAAATAACATTGTATTTCTTAGTGCCTCCCTGCTCCACGTATTTAGTGCCACAAATAATAAAAATGTACTAGAATATATGACTTTAAATGAAGCTAGGACTATCTTTTAACTCTACATGTATCCAAGACGTGCAAAGTTAAATGTGCTTCAAGTACCTGCTTGCCTTTGTCTGATTTTGTAGAAACTGAGTAGTATTTATCACGCTGTGTGCACATTGAGATGAATTTGCAAATGGTAGGACACTTATGGAACAGTGGCCTACAGTGTGTTCTTGGAAGTGAAATGGGAGTTCTGATGCTGGATGGCCTGGCCTATCCTGTGCCCATTCATGTAGAGGGTAATTTTTGATTTTGGCTTTACCCATATAGGTTATTGGGAGTTGCCACTAAACCTCACTTTTGATAACTTTCCTCTATTTACCCTTGTTCTCTTGGCCACAAGAGTGATTAGTTGTCATGAAATAATTTATGTTTCTAAAATCCAGCCAAGCTATTGAATGAGTGAATTCTTAGTAGTGTTGGATTGGATTGGGAGAATTACCAAATTTTCTTTCATGGAAAAAAAAAAAAAAAAGAAGTGCTCAAACTATATATATATATATATATATATATTTTTTTTTTTTTTTTTTTTTTTTTGAGACAGAGTCTGGCTCTGTCACCCAGGCTGGAGTGCAGTGGCGTGATCTTGGCTCACTGCAACCTCTGCCTCCTGGGTTCAAGCGATTCTCCTGCCTCAGCCTCTCATGTAACTGAGATTACAGACATGAGCCACCATGACCGACATATAAAATGTTTTGAAATCAGTCCTTTATGACTTTTTTCCCCTTCACTTTATCTCTATTTACTCTGTAAATTATTTTTCCCTTCAGACAATTATAACTGTTTGTGAAACATGTTTACGATTTGGCTTAAATTTTTAAAAAATGTATCTCTTTGATTTTTTCTCTACATTACCCTTCTCAGTCTTAAAACAAGATGTGTTAACCTGGGAGCTGAAACCTAAGAAATTGCATATAAGAATTTGTGCATTTGTGTGTAAATGTTCCTTTTTTTCTCCCCCTGAAAAAGAACCCGTATTCTCCAGGGGGCCTGTGAACTTCTTACTTCTCTTTGCCTCCACTTTTTAAGATCCTCTCATTGCTCTAGATTTTAAGCCAGCAGGAGCAGAAAAGTCTTTTAATTTCATACTCTAGATGTGAAGGAAAGAGGCTGGGTTTTGGAATTGCCAGATCTAAGTTTAAACCTTCCACAAATTATCCAGCTGTTCAATTTCCTGTTCAGTAAAATGAGGGTAATATTACCTTCCTCATAAGTTTCCTCTAAGAAATGAATGAAGTAATAAATATAGCTTGGGCAACAAAGTGGGAGTCCATCTCTACAAAAAAAGATATTAACCAGGCACAGTGGTGTGTGCCTGTAGTCCCAGCTACTTGGGAGGCTGAGAGGGCTCCTCTAGGAGCCCAGGAGGTCAAGGTTGCAGTGAGCCATGATCGCACCGCTGCCCTCCAGCCTGGGTGAGACAGAGAGACACCTTGTCTCAAAAAAAAAAAAAAAAAAAAAAAGTGAAATGCCAGGCTCCTAGTAGCTGACTATCAGTGACTGATCAATACACAAAGGTACTTTATTGTTCCACATTACACCTTATAAGAGAGTTCTTATTGCTAGAAGCCCAGGAAATAAACACCACCTCTGAGGGTGATCCAAATATTAATAATCACCACCCAACAATAGTTACTCACTGACTTCACTGAGCAACTTTCTTATTAGTAGACAAAAAGTAGAATTTAAATTAAATAAAATCTGATAAACACTGTGATCTAGTTTGCTTTTTTCTTTTCCTTTTTCTTTTTCTTTTTTTTTGAGACAGAGTTTTGCTCTTGATGCCCAGGCAACCTCAGCTCACTGCAACCTCCACCTCCCAGGTTCAAGCGATTCTCCTGCCTCAGCCTCCAGAGTAGCTGGGATTACAGGCACCCACCACCATTTCCAGCTAATTTCTGTATTTTTAATCCCAAGATCAGCTTCTTTCTCTCTTCACCTTGAGGAGAAAATAAAACCCTATGGTTAAGAAAACAGGCGTTGGGGTTGGAAATACTCAATAATATATACACTGTGCTTACAACAGTGCCTGACCCAGTAAGTGTTTCAGATGGGTTAGGTGTCATCTCATCATGGAAATAATACATTATATCTCATTACATTTCTTACAACAATTTTATGGTTTATTTCTTCCTTTGCCATAAAAAGAAGTATGTGACATTCTGTGTTTTCCTGTCACTCTGGTTACTAGGAAACTCAGAGCTAAATTTGATGCCTAATTAACAGTGGGTCCAGGTTACATGAGCCAAAGCTAATTAGATTTTAAGGGATCTCTTTAAGAAAATGAACACAAAATTAGGTACAAGTGTAAATATTTGTTTTGATGAACTATAGAAATGATCCCTGAAAGTACAGTCTTAATATTTGTTTTCATATGACAGTAACAAATTTCAGATTTTAAAAAGGTGACAAATAGTACAAATATCACAAAATCCAGAAAAGCAGCTTAATATTTTTTCTAACTGATGCACCTCTATAATAACATCTGATTCTATACATTTCAAGTCTTAATTTCCCTCTACCTCACATGTTTCTAGTGCCAGCTACAACGGACACATTCATAGGGAAATATGAGCCCTGATCCTGCACCTTCGGGATGCATGTTGAATGAGTAGGCATTGAAAGTTAGGCATGGGAGGTAGAAATATTTCTGGAAGCCGTTCCTAGATGAGGAGGTCCAGCAATATTTTAACTATATACAGAAGTTGACTGTGAATCGCATAAATATATCCCACTAAACCCAAACTAAATGTCTCCCCATCTCAACTTCCTATTATTATTAAGTTATGTTATTAATAATATAACTTACATTATGTACATGCATATATGTATATACATGTATAATATAATTTAATTAATAAAACAAAGCAGTGACAATAAACCCTTCCTAATTACTATTGTCCTATAGAAAAGCACCTTGGAACGCATAACAAGAATAACTTCATTCACTATGTGGTAGGCACTGTGCTAAGTGCCTAGAAGACTCATTTAAAATTCACAGAAACCCTGTGGGATAGTTACTGTGATCCCCCACCAACATTTTGCCATTGAAAAAATAGAATCTTAATGAAGTTAAATAACTTGTTCAAGGTTAAGAGGTAGAATGGGAATTTGAACTCAGATCCGCATACGCATTTTTCACTATCAATAGTGTAGACATATACAATATCTATGTTTTTCCAGGTGTCAGGACACCAGGACCAATATTCTGTAAAGTTCTTCTTTTGTAAAAATCAAGTGTGGTATGAACTTAAATGAACTGGGTTTGAGAAATTTCAGTTCTGAAGACTGACATAAATTATGATTTTTTTTGAAAGTCCAATTGCATGGAAAGTAGAAAAAAAAAGCCTTGCTTGTCTTGAAGTCAAGAAAGTACTCTCTTGGTATTGGTAATGAAGTGCATGCTGGGCCCGATGAATCAACTTTTAAATAAATAGTTACAGCAGACTAGATAATTGAGTAAGTTGAAGCTTGTTGAGTTAATTGCATCATCTCTTACCAGACATCATCTAATCATTTTTTCCAGAACTGTTAGCACCTATACTGACACATCTACATTCAAACAATGCACACATTTCAAGCCCCTCTTCTAAAATAGGCCCATTTATAGTGGGAGCAGCCCTCAGTTTATGGCTTTTGCCTCGTGTGGGTCCTTTCGCCACTGTATTATTCCATTTTCACACTGCTGATAAAGACATACCTAAGACTGGGCAATTTACAAAAGAAAGAGGTTTAATTGGACTTACAGTTCCATGAGGCTGGGGAAGCCTCACAATCATGGCGGAAGGCAAGGAGGAGCAAGTCTCGTCTTTCATGGATGGCAAGAGGCAAATAGAGAATAAGGAAGACGCAAAAGCAAAAACCTCTGGTAAAACCATCAGACGTGGTGAGACTTATTCACTACCACCAGAAAAGTATGGGGGAAATTACCCCCATGATTCAGTTATCTCCCACCAGGTCCCTCTCACAACACCTGGGAATTATGGGAGTACAATTCAAGATGAGATTTGGGTGGGGACACAGCCAAACCATATTACTCCGCCCCTGGCCCCTGCCAAATCTCATGTCCTCACATTTCAAAACCAATTATGCCTTCCCAACAATCCCCCAAAGTCTTAACTAATTTCATCATTAACTAAAAAATCCAGAGTTCAAAGTCTCATCTGAGATCATCTCAGCCCGGACCTTATTGTCCATATTACTATCAGCATTTTGCACAAAGCCATTCAACAAGTCTTTAGGAAGTTCCAAACTTTCCCACATTTTCCTGTCTTCTTCTGAGCCCTCCAAACAGTTCCAACCTCTGCCTGTTACCCAGTTCCAAACTCGCTACCACATTTTTGGGTATCTTTTCAGCAATGTCCCAGTCTACTGGTATTAATTTACTGTATTATTCCACTTTCACACTGCTGATAAAGACATATCCAAGACTGGGCAATTTACAAAAGAAAGAGGTTTAATTGGACTTAGAGTTCCATGAGGCTGGGGAAGCCTCACAATCATGGCGGAAGGCAAGGAGGAGCAAGTCTTATCTTTTATGGATGGCCGCAGGCCAAAAGAGAACGAGGAAGACGCAAAAGCGGAAACCCCTGATAAGTCAAAATCATTACATCTGGTGAGACTTATTCACTAACACGAGAACAGTATGGGGGGGAAACCGCCCCCATAATTCAATTATCTCCCACCAGGTCCCTTCCACAATACATGGGAATTGTAGGAGTACAATTCAAGATGAGAATTGGGTGGGGACACAGAGCCAAACTATATGAGCCACTAGTAATCACCTCAGTTAATCCATTCACGGGGAGTGGACCTCATAAGGTCCCTCTCAGGATGTTAGGTGAATGTATCCTTAGACTCCAAGGTTTCATACTTCAGATATGTTGTCTTTTTCCTCATAATAGATATTTAACACGTGTGGAAACTGAGGCTCAGGGTGATGATGTAACAAACGTGGGCTTAGGATCCATGGAGCATGGGTTTGTACCAAAATCTGTCTATCTCTACTTTCCACTTGTTATACAATAGCTTCAGCACAGGGCTAGGCAAGCACCAGCACAAGGATCACTGCTTGACCATAGAGTGCTGCAGCCGGCTGACAGTTTCCCTGTTTCTGGGCTTGGGCCCCTCTCAGTTCATCTGCCTTCTCTGGTGATGGGACCATTCTGAGCTCACCAAAAATTCGATAACTGCCTTATCCACAAGAAATGTGGGAATGGAACACAATTTAGTATTCAAAAGATAAGTAACTGGAAAAGATTAGGTTTTTAAACAAATGCACATTTTTTCAGTGGTTTTTCTTAAGGTTTTTGTCATAGATTTTTCCCGTATTGTAAAGCTATCTGAGGAGAGAAAAATATTTAAAAGAGGTAACATATACTTTTAGTTTTTTTTCTTTTATCTCAACTCCCTGCAATCTCTACCTCCCAGGTTCAAGCAATTCCCCCACCTCAGTCTACTAAATAGCTGGGATTACAGGCACACAACACCAAGCCTGGCTAATTTTTGTATTTTTAGTAGAGACAGGGTTTCACCATGTTGCGCAGACTGGTCTTGAACTCTTGACCTCAAGTGATCCACCTGTCTCAGCCTCCCAAAGTACTGGGATTACAGGCGTGAGCCACTGAGCCCAGCTACATTTCGTTTTTTAAGAACTAGTATCTAAATGAGTGGAAGATTCCACCAAAAAGAAAGAGAAAAAGCTTCTCCAAATTGTAGAATCTCAGAGTCAGAAGAAAATGTAAGGGTCATCTAAAGAGCCGTGTTTGTCCTTTCAGTTCCACAGACTTCAAACCTCGAGGCCATCCTTGACTTCTTTCTTCTGTCATTCCTGGGCAATCCTGTTAGCTCTGCCTTCAAGATCAGCTCGCTTTGCGCATCTCCATGCATTGTAGTTCAATCTCACCACCTTCCTGGTTCCTCTGCTTCTTGCCTCTCTTCAGTTTATTCTCAAATCCCCAGCCAGTGATATTCTAAAAACGTAAGTCAGATCATGACTCTTCTCTGGTGGCTCCTTATCTTAGCCTGTGTTAGAGCCAGTCCTTACAGTACCCACAAGACCCTGTGGAATCTGATCTCACCTCTCTGATGTCCAGCTCCTACTACTCTCCATCCCTCCTCTGCTACAGCCACATGGGCCTTGTTACTTTGGATCATACCAGGCATGAAACTGCTTCAAGATGCTTGCACTGGCTGTGCCCTTCGTCTGGAACACTTTTTCTCAAAATCTGTATGGCTCATTACCTTGCCTCCTCCATGTCTTCACTCAAATTTACCTTTTCAGCGAGGGCTTACCTCATGAAAATTATAGCTTCATCGTCTTTTTAAATCTCTTTTCCTACTTTATTTTTCTCCCTTGCACTCACCATCAATTAACACATATTTTTCTAGCTTAAATTTTGTTGTCTGTCTTTTTCCACTGCAACATAAGCTCCATAAAGGCAGGGAGTTTTGTCTATTTTGTTCACTACAGTAACCCTAGCACTTAGAGCACAGTAGGTGCTCAGTAAATATTTGTGGAATTAAATAAAACCTGGTAACTCAGCCCTTTTATTGTGTAGATAAGGAAGTGAAGGCCTAGAGTGATTAATTTCTCTAGGGTATGCACCACTGATTAGGGTTATTGGGGATGTTGACTTTCAATTTATTGTTCATTTCACCACATGATATCTTGTTTTGAGAAATTCCTAAGACATATCACATTCTATGTTTGAGACTCAGTACACCAGGTGATAATAGAGGGAGAAGCAGAGAGAGAGAGAGAGAGAGAGAGAGAAGGATAGTGAGATAGAGAGTGAGAATAAAAGTGTGATACACACACACACACACACACACACACACACACAGAGTCAGGGAGATAGAGAAGACAGAGACAAGAACAAAGACACAGAGGATAGAGACAGCCCTAACTGGATTCATAACTCTAGCTGTGGCTCATCCAAGTACACCCTCCAGTCCTCCATGTACCATCAGGATTAATTTTCCCCAAACCAGTAGTAATCCTGTAACACCCTTGATGGTTCCCTGGCAGCTATAGAACAAAATGCAACCTTCTTAGCTTGGCATGCAGGTCACCATTAGCTTCCTCCTATTTTCCTCAAAATAACACCACATATTTTTCCCTGATATGCTGATACTCTTGTCATAGTGCTCTGTTTCCCTCTCCAAGTTCTCTGAATCTTTCCACATATTTGTCCTTCGGCATTTGTGGTTTATTGAGCCTAGAATTCCCTCTTTACTTCTTCCACTTGGAATACTCCCCTATATTTTTTATGAGCCAGCTCAAAAATCCACTCCTCTTGTGAAAATTCCCCCTTCTTTCCCAGCAGAGTCAGCTTTTCTGTCCTCTGCATGCCCTTTTTCTGGTGGTAACATTTACCACAGTGTCTAGGTTTCCTCATCATCATGGTATCACTTTGTCTCTAGCGGCTAGTACAGTGCCATACAGTGCCAGGGCCTAGCGGGTACCCAAAATGTGTTAGCTGAATGAATGAAGATCAATCACAACAACTTAACTAACTTTGGTTCTTATGATAAGTGATTATGGACAATGAGTAGTAGGAGAGCATATACACACAGCTGGTTATACAAAGTAAAGTTAGGCTACTGCTTACGTAAAGCCCTCTCTTATGACAACAAGCACTAAATTCTAGATTAAAGCCTCATTAAGTCAGTGCGCGTTGGAGGTTTTTATAGGCAACATTTTCATCATCTTTGCTTTCTTTTCCATGACTATGGAAATTAACCATTTTTAGTTCATTAACTCATTTAGTAAATATTTATTAGCTCATATTCTGTGTCAGGCACTGTTCTGGGGTCTAGAGATACTGAAGTAAGAAAAATGTCATCCCTGCCATCACAGAGCTTATAGGCTAGCAGGGAGGCAGATTTTAAACAAATATTACACAAATAATTAATTTTTTAGTAATTATAATGACAGCTGATGTTATATACATCGGTAGCCTAAAAAGCACAACAATGCCTAGTGTTTACTGAGCTCTTAAAATGTGTGAGTCACTGTTGTAAGTTTTACATGTTGAATTTTATTACTTCTCTTAACCCCGAGTGCTGGGGTTATTATTTTTTTTTTTTGTCTTGTTGTTTTCAGATAAAGAAGCTGTGGCACAGAGAGATTAAGTAACAGGGTCACAAGCAAGAAAGGGCAGAATTGGGATTTAAACTGCCATGCTATATTGCTGTTTGGCACTTGTATAAGAAGTAATGTTTTCAAGTTCTAAAGAAACCAGGCATGGAGTGCAGGTTAATTTACATTAATTTACATGTTTCCCCCACCCACCTGTTTAATTAATTAATTAATTTTGGTTTATTTTTATTTCTTTGACACTGGCTCTGAACCGACACCCCCACCTGTTTAACACCATGACTAGGAAGGTGCTTCAGAATGTGGCAGAAAGCAGTCCAGAGTACTGGACTGGAAATGTTTCAGTCAGGGAGGCATCAGGTTCTCTTCTAATTGTGGGTTGCATATTCCCCTCTGAGCAAATGAGTAAGTTATTTAGCTTATTCAGCACGCAGTTTTTTTTTTTTTTTAATGTGTGTGTGTGGCAGTTCTCAACTTCTCAGTTTTGAAATCTTTGCATTCAAATGGCGCTTCCCCAGAGCGCTTTCCTTGACCCTCGCAACATCCCTTCTCCCTCTCTTCATTCACTTTAGTTTCTTTATAGGGCTTATTATGACCTGACATAGAACACTAGATCTGATGTTTTTTTACTGTTTTCCTAATGCCTGGAACAGTGCGTGGTACGTGTGTTCACTTCAATTGTTACTGAACAAATGTATCCTCTGGGAAACTGCGATAGGTAACAACTCTTAGAACCAGGATGGGATCTATCACAACAATATATACACTTGGCACTGACAATTCCTAAACTGCCAAACGGAAGCAAAAGCTATGTCTTCTGGAATCTGCTGTTAAAAGGGAAAGTTACATTTCATAAACTTGGCTTGAAAGTAGCTGACTTGGCATAGTTGGGCATTGGGTGGATATGAAAGAAAGCCCTAGAGATCCAAGACAGTGAGATAGTCTCTACCAGGATTTCTTTCTTTCATTTTTCCTGAGGAGGAGGTTTCCTGAGGAGTAGGAATAACAGCAGCCACCCACGGAAGTGCTGAAGCTTCTGTCTTCTGGGAAACTGTCCTCCTTGCTTCTTGGAGGGAGCACAGCCCTAGACAGTCACATTGAAATGATATCCAAAGTGTGCTAGACATATAACTTCAGGGTTGATGTTTTTTGTGTCAGTTTTTCCAAAACACATCTTTAAATAACACCCATACGTTTCTAGTTTGTGAATAAATTAGAATGCAAATCCACATCCACTCCCAAAAACCCACAGTCATTTCCTTCCCTGTGCTCGCTAGAGCTTATCTTTAAGTAATTATCAAACCGGTTGTTAGGCGGGTCTCCGGGTGGAAAGCTGCTGAACCCAGGGGAAAGATGAAAGATGAAAGGGAGACAGCTGAAGGCATCAGCAAAAGTTATTATGACAAACAGCTTTATAATAATCATTCCTCAAAGCTGGGAATGTGTGTTTCTAATGTCTGGCTTCTGTGAAGTGTGGTTGCTGCTGTTTCTACTTTACCCCCAGTCTCTAATGTTTATGGAAGAAAGAAATCATCTAAACTTCTGGTTTGGTCTTTCTCTTTGTGAAATGCAGCAGTCTGTCTGTTGATGTCACTTGACTAGTAGCCACATACTGTCTACAGAAGTCAACTTTTTTAATACTGAGCAGTTTTGGAAGGAAGAGAAACACACTTAGAAGCTCGAAGCTTTTATGTGTTTGAGACTCATTTGCCCAAAGGCAAGGTTATTGAGTTCTAGAAAAATTCAGACACAGCCTGGGTCACTTTAAATATTTGCTTCATTTTGTAAAACACCCCACGCTGGTGGGTACTTAAACGATTAGATGGAGGGTTGTTAACGTTAGGTCCGTGAATGAACTTTAGGCCGTCTGAGTAACCACTGACATTGTAGGCAGAATTTTACGTGTTGTTTCCATTTACGTTTTTGGGAATAATAACTCACAGCTTTCATTAGGTTCTCAAAAGAATACTTCAGTGCCGTGGAGGATCTGTGTGGATGAGTGACAAATGGGAAATCCAGAGACTTGGGTTCTTCTGCCTCCAACAGCAGCCAAAACTTCAAAAAAGACGTTACTCTTTGGACTTTTAGTCTCCTCACCCATAAATGAGGAGGTTAAATTAAATCAATCAATGTTTTCCCAAAGTTCATTCATGTACATAGTCATTTATGGACTGTCGTTATGATTATTGCCATATCCAATCACAACCTGTTCTATTTACTTAATATTTTTTCTTACATCTTATCACTTAAAAATCTATTTGAAAAGAAATCTGTTTTGTGCATCTATAAATGGAAAATCAGCATCACATGATGTAAATTTTAAAAAGGTTATTAATTTACTACATAAAGATTATTGTCTTTACACCAGTGGTAGGTGTGCCACACCTGACACATTGGCATAATAGATGTACAGTCATACCTTGGCATCTGTGGGGGATTGGTTCCAGGACCCCTCTGAGGATACCAAAATCTGAGGATGCTCAAGTCCTTTATATAAAATGAAATTGTATTTGCATATATCCCATGTACGTACTCCCAAATACTTAGTCAACTCTAGATTTCTTGTAATACTTAATACAATGTAAATGCTCTGTGAATAGTTGTAGCACTGTATTGTTTAGAGAATAATGACAAGAAAAACAGTCTGTATATGTTCATTGTAGGTCCAATGACATTTTTCATTTGCAGTTGGTTGAATCCATAGATGAAAAACCCCCCGGATATGGAGGGCTGACTGTATTACACTTAACCCTCTAGATTCACTCTTCACCTTTTTCTACTCAGAAGAGCCCAGACAACACTTTCTTCACGAAGGCATTAAGAAATGAAGATTGTAGTTTTTCTCTGTGGGCCAGATATGACAATGAGGGATGCTGCTTCTGAATTTCAATGGGAAAAATAGGAGCCTGAAATAGTAGACAGAGGCCAGAGGGTGGTGCTTATCTTTCAGAGACAAGGATGCAATGACCAACAAGCCACAGGATGGAATGCTAAGCAGCATGTTTTGACCAATAGGGTTCTGTATGATGGCTACTTGATCACAGGTCTATAGGAAAAAATAGATGGACATCCTATCCTACATTGATTGTCCACTTTCCGCTTGACATAAAGGTGCTGCTTGACACAAAAAGACAAAAAAAATTCTATGTTCACTGAGCCTAACTCAAATCGCTGTGGTGGGATTTATAGTTTCTTACCTGGTTTCCAGACTTAAAGCTCCTCAACTGAGGGGACATCAGGTTCCTATGAGGAAGTAACCTGAAACGTGGCCGAATTGTATACCATGACAGTTTCCCTAAGCCACTGCCAGAGGGATCTGAAGCAATTAAGTAGGGAGAATGTGTAAGGTGGGGTGGGGGAAGGGAAATACCCAGACTTTTTGGGGGGTTATTAGGAAGTGATTCTGAACCTTAAAAGCCTTCATAGTTTACTCGTTAAAGCTTATAGAAGTAAGATGAGAGAGAGATTTCTTTTTTTTTTGAGATGGAGTCTCGCTTTGTCACCCAGGCTGGAGTGCAGTGATGCGATCTCGGCTCACTGCAACCTCCACTTCCTGGGTTCAGGCAATTCTCTTGCCTCAGCCTCCTGAGTAGCTCGGATTACAAGCACGTGCCACAAAACCCAACTAATTTTTGTATTTTTAGTAGAGATGGGTTTCACTATGTTGGTCAAGCTGGTCTCAAACTCCTCACCTCAAGTGATCCACCCGCCTTGGTCTCCCCAAGTGCTGGGATTACAGGTGTAAGCCACTGCACCTGACCTTTTTTTTTTTTTTATTGAGACAGGTCTCACTCTGTCACCTAAGCTGGAGTGCAATGGCGTGATCCCAGCTCACTGCAACCTCCACATCCTGGGCTCAAATTATCCTCCTGCCTCAGCCTCCCAAGTAGCTGAGACCACAGATAGGCACCACCATGCCTGGCTAATTTTTGTATTTTGTTGCAGAGAAAGGGTTTCACCATATTGCCCAGGCTGGTCTCTAACTCCTGGGCTTAAGCAACCTGCCTGCCTCAGCCTCTCAAACTGCTGGGATTACAGGTGTGAGCCACCACATCCAGCCCAGGAATAGATACATATGTAATAATCCTACAATGATTCTTATGCCAATGGAATGAAAGCTATAGTAGGAAGAGCCAAGTGTAAGGAAGCCCCTGGAACTGTACACCTTCTTCTTCACTCCCAACAAGATAGCAAGTCTTATAGGGAGAATTGCAGAGATTAGCATTACCATAGAAAAATTGGAAGATATAGAAAAGGTGTCCTACCACCTCCCCATTTAACTCACCTGTCTGACTGGTGGAAAAGCTAAATAGGTCATGAAGAATTACAGTGGATTGTTGCAAACTTAATCAGGTGATGATGCAAATGTATTTCCAGACGTGATAACGCAAATGTATTTCCAGACGTGATAACTTTATTGGAGCAAATCAGCATAGCCCATGGCACCTAGTATATAGCTATTGATCTGGTAGCTGTTTCTTTCTGTTCTAATCAGTAAGAAACATCAGAAGTAATTTGCTTTTAAAAAACAGGAACAATGTAAATTTATACTCTCTTGCCCTAGGACTATGTCAACTCTCTTACAATCTATCCTAACAGTCCTGAGAGTCCTGGATCATATTTATATTCCATAGAACACCATGCTCATCCAGTACATTGAAGATACAATGCAACAGGATTTGATTAACATGAGGTACCAAGCCAGAGAGTAGAAGATAAACACCAAAGCATTCATGGTGCTAACAACATTTCTAGAGGTCTAGTAGCATAAGGCATATTGGGATAGCTAAAGTTGTTTGCAAGTTATTGCATCTTGCACCACCTTACAAAAAGAAAGAAGTACAATTCTTGTTGGTCTTCTTTGTGTTTTGAAGGTAAAGTATGCCACATATTGTATAACTCAGAAGGCTGGACATTTTGAGTAGACAGAGCATGAAAGGGGTCCATCCTTGTCACTTGGGCATTATGACCCGGAAGACTCAAATGTGTTGGAAGTATCTGCAGCTGTATGAGACTCGTGGCAATCCCTGATAGGAGAATAACAGCACAGAAACTTAGGGATTTCTTTGTGAAAAGTAGTTTTTGCCTTGCTACTGGATTTCAGTAGACACAATGTGCCTGACTATGGGATGCCAAACGATTATGTTATTTGAGTTGCCCATCTTGAACTTTGTGATATATGATCAACTGAACCGTAAAATGAAACATAACAACGTTTTATTTTAGATGGAAATATATATGATATCGGGCTCCAGTAGGTCTGGAGGGCTTAGTTAGATTGTACTAGTAAGTGGTTTTGACTTCCATGTACTTCCTCTTGATGAGTATATGCCTGGCCCATGGATTTCTGTATGGTATTCTGGCATTGGCAGAAAGTAGACAATCAATGTACTACAACCCCACTCAATGAGGAGAACTTTAAGTGGAATTTCTGGTTGTCTATTTTGTGTGGAAGGAGATGATGGCCTGTGATACAGATCTACACTGACTCAGGGTTGGTACCAGATGGGTCACCTGGTCAGGGACTTGGAAATAATAAAACTGAAAGATTGGTGATAAGGAGGGTCTAGAAGACAGGTTATCTGTATAGTCTTCTCAGAATGGGACATAGTACGAAGACTTTTTTTTTCTCATGTAAATGCCTGGTAGAAGAAAACCAAAGTAGAGGAAATTCTCAATAATCAATATGGCTTCTTCTGAGAGTGACATTTAGCCTCTTTCCCTGGCCACCTTGGGGTTTGCCCAATGGTCCAGTATTTGAAGTGACAATGGTGGCAGGGATAGATGTTATTCAAGGACTCAACAACATGTTGTCTCCACTGCAAAGTTGACCTGGCTATTGCCATTATTATTATTATTTTTTGAGATGGAGTTTTGCTCTTGTTGCCCAGGCTGGAGTGCAATGGCACGATCTTGGCTCACTGCAACCTCTGCCTCCTGGGTTCAAGCGATACTCCTGTCTCAATCTCCCGAGTAGCTGGGATTATAGGCGCATGCCACCACTCCTGGCTAATTTTTGTATTTTTAGTAGAGCCGGGGTTTCATCATATTGGTCAGGCTGGCCTCAAATTCCTGACCTCAGGTGATCCGCCCACCTTGGCCTCCCGAAGTGTGGGATTGCAGGCGTGAGCCACCATGCCCAGCTGCTATTACCATTGTTAAGTGTCCAGATGGTCAGTAAGAGAGACTAACTTCGAGCCCCTGCTACAGCAAGACTCATCGGGGAAACCGGCATGTGTGTCTCACAAAAGCATGCTCCGAATTACAAAGAAGGACAAGCAGGGCGATGGTTGGAGTGTTAATGGAAAAACACAAACTCATCAGATAATGGGAACAATTCCATTCTTCCACTGTTGCTGCTGCTATTTTGCTTAATTCTCTTTACCAAAAGGATCAGTTGGAAAAGAAGGAAACTGTTATGATTCAGCAATTTCATCTGTGAGCTTTATCTCATTTCATTCTCATAACAACTCTCCATGCTAGGTCATAGCCCCATTACAGAAATGAAGACACAGGCGCAGAGAGATTAAGTTTCACATCGAAAGTCTCATGGATAATAAGATGTGATACCGAAGTTTGAACGCAGATCTGTTTATATGTATTGTACCATACTGCTTTTTAGGAAACTGTCTGCGATGCTAAGAGAGATCTCAGTGGGTATCTGCTGGCTACTGTGGAGGTCATTCTACCCTCGCACCTTTGCCAGGGACACTCGGGGAGGCAAACTGAAATTTTTCTTCTGTATCTGTCTTTCAGCTGCAGTCAATGGGGTGAGGATGAGCAGAACCCTGCTTGAAGAGAGGGAGGCAATAGGTGGCAGCTACATGCTCCTGGTAAGGCTCCTGAAGTACCCCAGGTTGGGAGGCATCTCAGGGCTCTTTTTCCTGGGTTGCATCTACAGAATCTCCATCAATGGATGGAGAGAAGTCTGAGTGTCATTGAGTCGAAGACCTGGGTCGAGCCACTTAGGAGAAGGTGAAGAGAAGGGGGTAGGAGCTACTTTGTAGGAGTGACCAAATCTGGGCTGGGAGCCCTTCAATTTAGGTGTATAGCTCTGCTCGATACACACCTAGCCCTGGTGACAAGCAAGGGTCATTTTCTGCATCCCCCTTTCCCACATTATATTTCACAGGAATGAGCTAATTCTCACATGACACCCACATGGCTCTTTTTCTGTTTCTTCCTCTTGGAGAGTGAGACCTCTCACTCTTGAAATCGTTTCTAGAAACTGTTCTGAGACAACTTGTCTGATTCCTCCTAGACCCTCCGATGCCCCTCAGGCTGGGTTAGGTACCTCTTCTCTGTGGCTCCAGGGGCACCCTGTGCTTGGCCTTTTCATAGCACTTTTCACGTGTGCTGTGGGTTGAGTGTATCTATTTTACATTATTGTTGTGGGATAATACATGTAAAGTAATTGAGCTTGGTCTAGGGTTTTGTTATGGTGATTGTCTACTTGTCAGTCATGTTCATCGTAAGCTTTGAAGGAAGGGACTATATCTCTGATACCTTGCACTGCACCCAGGACATGAATATTCAGTAAAGTTCTGATGAAAGAATGAATGAATTGAATACAATGAGTTAAAGAGTAGCAAAGGTAGAGGATGAGTATGCTTTTCTTGAACCATTTAAATATATATAAATAATAAGCATACAATTCCTGAAAATTTCAGTGAGAAAAATTCTTTATTTAAAATAGGCTAGATTTTTTATACTAGATTAAATAAAATACTCTATAAATGAGACTTTTAAATTCAATTATACCAAACCCAGAAATACCAGTCAGGAGTTTTCCACCAATCCCCATTTAATAAAGTTTAAATGAATTAGCTTAGAATTATGAGGATATTTGCCTTTGCTTAGAGAAAAAAGCAGTGCCACATTTCCTGAATATAATAGTGTCATGCTAGTAAGAGAAATTCTGTAATGCTTAAGACAGCTAAGAAAAAGTGATGATTAAATGCTGAGACCCTTAGACCCTTGCTCTGATGTTATTAATAGTGTTTCTAAATCACAGAGACAATTGACAGATTTTATTTCAACAAGATATTGAAAGCAAGAAGGGGACCTACACTATTTCTAGCCACTTGTATTTATTAATATATGCTTAGCGCTTTTAATGCCTTTGCTGCAGAAGGGTAATAAGTGTTTTAGCAAAAAGGTACACTGTGGGGACAAAGCTGGGAAGCTTGTGCATACAGAAAGTAGCTAATATCTTAGAGCTGTCAGGGCTCTTGGAAATGCCACGCATCATACATCATCTCGGGCTCCTGGGCTCTGTTTCCTGGAATGGATGTTTGCAGAGAGTTTGGGGCCATTGTGGTATCCATGGTTACTTCATCCTGGAAATCCACGGATGTGGTCATGTCAGCATCGTAGGTCCTATAAACATCAGCTAATTCAGGGGTCATCAGTGGGTCAGCACCTGCTGGGGTGACGCTGGGGAGTCCCTTCATCTTCCCTGAAGGGCTCCTTGGCAGGCTGGGAACATCATCCTTAGGGAGAGCAAGGAGTCCTGCATGGGCAACAGGTTCTAGCTCTGTAAGGAAAGCTGGGTTTTCTGGATCGTCTGGGTTGGCCTCCGGCATAGGGGAGCCTTGTGCACCTCCTTCTCCCTTCTCAGGGCCTTTGGTCGCAGCCACTGGGGAGTCAAATTCCAGAGTGAAGTCACCGCCCATAGCTGGCTTGTGGGGCATTCCCCCCAAGCTGGACCTCATGCCTCCAAATCCTGGAAATATGGCTTCATAGGCCATTGGGTCTCCTCTCCCGCCCTGGAAAAAAGACATTCGTTAAAGATGCCATTATCACATGCTATTAACTATACCATGCAACTCTACCTGGTCGCATTCACCAAGGATCTCTAAAAAACTGGTAGAGAATAGGAAGTTGGCTGATAGCTTTGTGTAAGCTCATTTCTCACTAAACGGGCTTTGAAACATAATGAAGAGGATTCTGCACTTATCTGGGTGGATCTTGGCGTGGTCTCCACAAGAGGGAGATAACAGGGCAGAAGCAAGACTTGAGGCAAAGTGAGTTTGAATTTAATTTTAAGAAAACGAGTAGGTGAAGTGAGTACTACCATCACAAAACAAATAAGAACTGAAACTCATAACTGCATTTGTTGAGGGAGAATCTTGTCAATGGCATTTTTCAGTGTACCCCAAATGAAGTTCCATGTACGTTTTTTTTTTTTTTTTTTTCTTTTAGGGGCCTCATTGTATGGCCCAGGCTACTGGTCCAGAACTCCTAGGCTCAAGTGATCTTCCTGCCTCAGCCTCCCTAGTAGCTGGGATTACAGGGGCGAGACACTGCACCCAGCTAAGACTTAAATTTTTTTAAAGCACAAAGTTTAAGAAAAAAATTTGGCTTCCATGGAGTAACTAAAATATTTTCTTCCTGTGGACAAACAGAATTCCAGAACTGACCATGTTTCTTTTTCTACCTTTGCTGCCAGAAATATGGGGTCCAAAATCTTAGGCTGTTTGTAGCAATTGAGCAGGACTGTGTGACTTGCATATCTGTATTCTGATTTTCTTGAAATTATGACTCATTTTAAATCCTACCTTCAACTTTTTGGTTATATTTATTGTGTGTTTTTCACAAGCTCTGCAAAATCTTTTGGGAATGAGGCAGAATAGAAATAATTAATATTATATGACAGCAATTAACACTTACTTGAATTTTGAACTTCCAGTGACTTGTATTGGTGTTATATAGATACAATACTCTTTCCTTCTCCTTTCTCCTGACTCTTCATTCTTTCTCAGCTTTCACATCATCTCCTCCAGGGATGATACTGTGAATCCCTGGACTGGGCTAACTGCCCTTCCTCTCTGACTCTTTCTCTGTAATAAAACTGTTATTGCTTTTATCCCACGATTTTGACATTAGATATCTGCCCTTGTACCTATCTTTTCCATTCAGTAGACTGTAAGTTCCTTGAAAACAAGATTTTTTTTTTTAAAAATTTATTATTATTTTTTTTTTAGCAGGGTCTTGCTCTGTTGCCTAGGCTGGAGTGCAGCGGCGTGATCTCAACTCATTGAAACCTCTGCCTCCCAGGTTCAAGTGACTCTCCTGCCTCAGCCTCCTGAGTAGCTGCAACTACAGGCTTGAGCCCCTAAACCCGGCTGATTTTTCTATTTTTAGTGGAGACGGGGTTTTACCATGTTGGCCAGGCTGGTCTCAAACTCCTGATCTCAGGTGATCCACCTGCCTTGACCTCCCAAAGTGCTGGGATTATAGGCGTGGCCACTGCGCCCAGCCGAAAACAAGAATCTTACCTTGTTTTGTTTATAGTATTTTCCTATGTGTGTGGCACATGGAAGGCACACAAAAATACTGATATGTAATTTTTCTTTCACAGATAATATGTGTGTTTGTTAACTCGAAAGAATCTGTAGTTGACAATGATTTGTTAATTCAATATAGCTTTTGTTTGTCTTGCCTTGTGCTCTAACAAATGTAACAGATAAAAAATTTCTTAGGAAAAGAGTTGTACGACTTTATTGATCTCAAATCCTAAACTTGCATGTATAATGATAACATAATACTAGTATATGCTCATTGACAATGCACGTTGACATTTAAAATAATCACATTTTAAACTTGGTTTTCTTTTGCTTTTTGATCTTTCAATTCTGAGATCTGAAGTACTTGTAATGCTGTTGAATTTGATGTTTTGAGGGACCAAATGGTCCGAGAAAGAACAAGAACTCTGTATGAACCACATGTATCTTTTTGGTTTGAAGTGTTTATAGTTCAACGACGGCCTTTCAAGTGGAGGTTTCTCCTCTGTTCATCTACAAGCAATGGGCAAAACTCTATGCTCAAGAATAGTTATCACCCAGAAATGAAAGACTACATAGGAAACATGATGAAATCTTTGGATACTGCTTCAGACTTAAGCTTAGTTTTTGGAGTGGAAAAATCTGAGTCCCATGCTCATTTGGTGACATTCATGGCAGACGTCTCTTGCAGCCAGTCATAAGTGACTGTTCTTCCCTGGCCACTATTTTAAGAAGAGTTAGAAGACATTACTCACTGCCATTTCTTCTGAACTCATGATGCCAAGTCTGGCAGGGGCATTCTGTTCAAAAAGAAATATTGCATCAAAGTACGAACCAGCTACCTTCTTATCTACTCAAGACAAAGTTAAAAGTTATTTAGTTTTCACTTAAACCTTAATATTAATGCTGTGTACAGAGGTAAAGTGGAGAGGTGAGTCATTATGGAATAAATGTAGTCAACTTGGATAATTCAGAGCTAAAATTTATTTTTTCTTTAATACCCTTGTGTGCGTGTGTGTGTGTGTGTGTGTGTGTGTAGCCAAGATTATCCAAATAGGAAACTTGCCTCCTTAATATTTCAGTTACTAATGTAGGCGTTCAGAGAATGTTTATTTGGAATCTCTTGTGTGAGACCTAGATTTTATAATTGTAGGTCTTAAGATAAAATTTAATTAAAAACAATACTTTTTATAGAATATGGACTTACCAGTTGATTTGCTCCAAAAGGCATGTAAAACATTCCTGGATAAAGCTAAATAAAATACAATCATTATCACAAAATGCATTTTCCAATGGAAAAACTTTTAAGTAAATTGCAAACAGAGATGTGGTATTAAAAAAAAACTTACTGGAGATTGTTTATTTTGTGGCATTGGTCCCCGAGAAATCAAACGCGCTATTTGGAAAATCTTTAAATGGTGGAAAACAGAATAAGTAATTCACATAGGCAAATCCCCATTATAGTAATTTTTGAGTCACATGAAACACATTTTCAGATGGATTAGTATAGAAATAAGTATTTAATATTTAAGAAAACAAAGGAATCCATTATACTTCATATTCATGGATTAATGGGACAATGAAAAAATTTACTCTTCTTTTTTGAAATATAGAGACAGTTTTTACGACAAAGTGTCTCATTGAGATCTGTACTTACTGATGGACCTTGTGGATCAGGAAAATCCAATCCTGGGAGCTATGTTACAGATAAATATTAAAATTATCAGTCAAAAAATGAACAAAATAGATAAAAGCAAATAAAAGATAGACAAAGTGAACAAATAAAATAAAAACAAAAAATAGAAGTGTCTCATTGAGATCTGTACTTACTGATGGACCTTGTGGATCAGGAAAATCCATTCTTGGGAGCTATATCATAGGTAAATATTAAAATTATCATAAAAATGAATAAAATAGATAAATACAAATACAAATTAAAAATAGACAAAGTGAACAAATAAAAAAAGTAAAATACAGAAAGTGTCTCTTTGAGATCTGTACTTACTGATGGACCTTGTGGATCAGGAAAATCCATTCTTGGGAGCTATATCATAGGTAAATATTAAAATTATCATAAAAATGAATAAAATAGATAAATACAAATACAAATTAAAAATAGACAAAGTGAACAAATAAAAAAAGTAAAATACAGAAAGTGTCTCATTGAGATCTGTACTTACTGGTGGACCTTGTGGATCAGCAACATCTGCTCCTGGGAGCTATATCACAGATAAATATTAAAATTATCAGTCAAAAAATTAACAAAATAGACAACAAGAAAATAAAAAAATAGACAAAGTGACATTAAAAATGAAAAAATTGACGAAGTGAACTGATCACATGATTATCTTGTTTGCAATTACAGTAAAACAAAATGAGTTTCATTATTTTACTTTCTTTCAGTGTTTTGGGAGGTATGACCTGAGAGTTTGCAATGGTCTTTTACTAACATTACTCAAATGTACCAGCAGGGGAATGAGGTACATCTATCATGGCTTTGCTATCTCTTGCAGATTAGAAGTAATGAATTTTGGAACGGGAACATACCTGGTTGGTTTGAACCCTGGCTCTGCCACTTAGTTTTTGTGTACTCCTGGGCCAATTTTGTAACTTCTCAAAGTCTGTCTTCCTTTCTTTAAAAAGACTGATAATATGTATTTTTATAGGATTGTAGGCAGGATGGTATGGGGGAATGACACATGCCCACAACATACTGGTTACATGGTACCTTCCTTTTCTTTTAACCATTACACTTTTCTCTACATTATTACAAGACACTTTTTGCATAGTTGTCACCTTTCTGTCAGACAGATAATGGAAAATCCTACTTGTTATGCTGAGGGATCAATCACTTTTCTCAGTCTTTCCAACACCAAAAAAAAGACCAGTGATAGGAAACCTGGACTTCTCTGGGGTTTTATTCTATTTCCTATGGAAGTTTTCATCTTTTGCAACTAAGAAACCCAGTTTTATAGGCACAGGATCTTTTAGAATCCATGCCCTGTCTCTGATGGCAAAAGATAGGAATGGATATTTATGTTTTACTCAAAAAATAAATCTCAGATATGGAAGACTGATTAAGAATATATTTATATCATGTATTATGCCTGAAGGCTACGATTATTTAAAAGTGCCCTGCAAATTAGTTTTCTTCTATTAGGTTAGCTGGTGATTCTGATCTGACTTCAAGAGAAAGGAAGTACCTCAGGCTTTGGTGGCTTATCTGATGGTGCCACCTGCTGCTGAACCAGAGGCAGTTCTCCTTCCTGCAAGAGCAGCTGTCCCAGGTGAATTGGAGGCCGAAGTGCTTCTTTCTGTGCTGTGGCCTCGTCGGCGGTTGCAGCAGCGGCCTGGAGGAAAGGTTTCAGTCCTGGCTGTTGAGGCTTCAAGGATGGCTGTGATGGGAGAGGTGGGGGATGCACAGGCAAAGAATATTCATACTGCAGAGAAATTTGAAAAGAGTGTCAGGAAGGGATGGCTCATTAAACAACGGTGCCTAGAATTTCTAAACAAAGGGGCTTGGGGCACTTTCTATCTGGAAGGGAGGCTAGGGGACTTGTCTTGAAGTTGAGTTTACATAGGAAGCACCAGTTAGTGTTAATGTTGTTTGGGGAGGTCTTGCGTGTGCCTCCCCTACCTGCTTTGGGACCACCATTGCTCATGAAGGTGAAGCTACATGAACCTCCTGGTAGGATGAGACATGTCCTTCTCTAAGTTCTCATAGCTGTCTGTATGTATCTGTATCTTTATTTTACCACTTTCTCATTGGATGGTAATTATTTGTTATAAATCTTTGTCCCCCAGTCAATGGAGAGAGAATGATATGTCTTGTTTCTCTTTATAGCCCCTGTACATAACATAGCTCCTAACAAGTGCCTGGCCCATGGTGAGTACCTAGTATATTTTTCAAATTAATGAAAGCATAAAGCATAATTAATTAAAATGCCAATCAAATTCTTGCAACATGGAAATTCACTTTGGAAACAAGTGAAGAAACAGTCACCATTAACATAATTTATTGTCCTACTAAATGGGACCTCGTGGTAATGCTCCTGCTGTGGAAGACCACCTGGAACTAAAATTCCCTGTTAATCTTGGTTCTGAGTCCATATATTAAATGAAAAAATTCCCTGTTAAAATCACCATGTTTTGTTGCTTCTTCTAGAAATTACTTGTGGCGAATGGCTCCCTATCGTTTGTAGAATGATTGCAAACTCCTCAGACCAGCGAGGAAGTCTCACAACAATTCGGGGCTCTGCTTTGCCTCTCCAGTCCTCACCCCTCTCTGAGCTCACATCTCACAATTCAGCACTTTGAAATATGTTGTCTTGTCCTGTCTGAAATTTCACAATCCTTGGAGCCATTCGTAAATGTCTTCACTTTTACTACCAAATCCCAATTTGGTTTATGTATTTATTAGGCACCTAATCAATAATGGTTAACAGATTGATATATTTATTGACTTCCGTAGGGTTCATGATGTTTTATTTTTTTAAATTTCTGAATTTTTTTTTTGAGACAGAGTCTCACTCTATTGCCCAGGTTGGAGTGCAGTGGCACAATCTCGGCTCACTGCAGCCTCTGCCTCCTGGGTTCAAGCGATTCTCCTGCCTCAGCCTCCCGAGAGTAGCTGAGATTACAGGTGCCTGCCGCCATGCCCGGCTAATTTTTGTATTTTTAGTAGAGACGGGGTTTCACCATGTTGGCCAGGCTGGTCTTGAACTCCTCACCTCAAGTGATCCATCCACCTTGGCCTCCCAAAGTGCTGGGATTATAGGCATGAGCCATCGCACCTGGCTATGGTGTTTTAACCAGGATTATTGTCATCATTTGAAATTAGCCTTTGAGTAATTATTTAGGAAATCTTGATTCAAATGAAAATTGTCCAGGGTGTAGCCTGCTTCGATTTTTGAGGATTGTTTGCTGATATCTTTAACATAGGTCTCATATTTTGGAGGCTGTATCTTCCTATTTTAAATAAATATGCAAATAGTTTCAAATTTAAAAATATTTCTTAAACACTAAAAGCAGTTATAGGCTTTGATTTATTTGGCACGAGAATAATTTTTTGTTAATGCTAGGACTTGGCTATTGCTAATTTATCACAACTCAAGGAAGGCAAGTAAGAAGAGGTTTTAAAGCCTGAGGTTTCAAACATATTGATGCTATTCACTCACCTGTTGAGTTTCATGTTCCCTTGGCCTCATCCATGGAGGAGAGGAATGTGGTGGGAGGAGACCGTGCATCCACAAAGAATTAAGTGATTTCCCAAAGCCAAATCTAGAATACTAAAGACATGGATAAAAAAAGGCATGCTTATATTTAAATGTTAAATATAACATTGGTTATATTTGGTTTTCTTTTCTTTTCTTTTTTTTTTTTTTGAGATGGAAACTCGCTCTGTCACCAGGCTGGAGTGCAGTGGGCGATCTTGGCTCACAGCATCCGCCTCCTGGGTTCAAGCAATTCTCCTGCCTCAGCCTCCTGTGTAGCTGGGACTACAGGCACGCACCATCACGCCCAGCTAATTTTTGTATTTTTAGTAGAGACGGGGTTTCACCATGTTGGCCAGGATGGTCTTGGTCTCTTGACCTCATGATCCGCCCGCCTCGGCCTGCCAAAGTGCTGGAATTACAGGCGTGAGCCACTGCGCCCAGCCTGGTTTTCATTTTCTAAAAAATCAACAGATAGTGTAAATATAGCAAAAGCAAAAGTGGTGTTGCTTAATTTAAAATGGATAGGTATGGTTGGACATGGTGGCTCATGCCTCTAATCCCAGCACTTTAGGAGGCTGAGGTGGGTGGATCACCTGAGGTCATGAGTTCGAGATCAGCCTAGCAACATGGTGAAATCCCGTCTCTACTAAAAAATACAAAAATTAGCCTGGCATGGTGGCAGATGCCTGTGATCCCAGCTACTCGGGAGGCTGAGACAGGAGAATAGCTTGAACCCAGGAGGCGGAGGTTGCAGTGAGCTGAGATCGCACCACTGCACTTCAGCCTGGGCCACAGAGCGATACTCTGTCTAAATAAATAAATAATAAATAAAAATAAATCAAATGGATAGGTAAACTCTTCCTTTCAATGAACTTAAATTTCATTTTGAGCTAGTCTGCAATATTTCCATAAACTTGTTTGAGATTTAGATTTTTTAAGCACTTATGTTTTGTGCCATATAATAAAATTAATACTGCACAAAAATATTCTTTTTTTAACTAAATAAAATTCAATACTATTTTTATTTTTCCCTGTCACTCTATCTTATTTTGTTTTAGGCTCTCATTCACTTCTTGGTTCTTCCAATATTTAGTATATTGTCTATTCATAAATAAATTTAATGAATTATCATGCTGCTGCTAATATTAACACTAGCACCACCATGAATACTTGCAATAAGAAATATGATTACCTGAGAAAGTGTGTTTAATCCTTGCAGACTTCCCAACTGTCTCATTGTCTATCAAGAAAAAAGTGGGTTACTGTTTATCACATATGCTGTGTTTGACACAACTGATTTCTCGTGATATTTGACATTATCAACACAAAGTTTGATGTGGATCAGTTTAACAAAATGAAAGTAGACACAAATCATCATCGAAAGGTGGAAATATTAAATTTGGTTCTGCCATTGTTATTATTACTGCTATTAAAATAATGCAGTTGCTTTTATCATTAATTAAAGGAGAAAAAGTATTATTTAAGTGGAGGTTACATTGAAACATGGGAAAATAGCTCATTCCACTGAAATATAAATGTAATTGTGAGGAATTTGCTTCATTGACTCTTTTCTCCCCATTTATTTTACTTTGCCCCTTACAAGTTCAGCCAGAAGAGGAATTTGAAACAAACAAATAAATAAAACTTTTACCTCTTTCTCAAAAATAAATCTTTCAAAATATTAAATATAGAGACTATTGAAAGAAATGTTAAGTATCTGGATAGATTATCGAGAATTCCACCATTTCAACAGAAAGTCAATTTCACTTTTTTCATGGGAAGAGATTCAGAACGCTTTGGATTGAGTTTAAGCTAAAAAAGAAAAAAAACCCTCAGTGTAATTAGCTTCCATGTGAAGTAAGCGTCTAGCTCAAATAGGTATTGATTGCCCCCAGCTTACCATGACACACGGGAATTTCACAAGACCTTGTGAAAAATTTTTAATCTTATAAATATCTTTCTATATATAACTGTCAATATTTTTCATTGACATGACCAAAATTTCTGTTTTGCTGGGGTTTTCTAAACAGAATATATATTACATGAGAACTGCAATAAGACAAATACACTGTACAACTTATACAGGAAGTATCATAGTACAATGTTAATGCTATTTTCCAGACTTATAAAAAATTAAATTTTGTACAGGTACATTTATTTCATGAGAACTTTGTCATGTAAGATAGTATAAGGAGCAGGACTAAAAGTAAACTGTGAGTAAAGAGCAATGTATTTTAATTAATGTAGTAATTTTATTAATATGTATATTCTATATAAGGCATTAAGTATTAATATTGCTTTTGTTTGCGTAGAAATAATGCTCTAAAAAGTAAAACACCTGAGAGTTTAAAATTGCAGTAGAATTATAAGACAAAACTCTAGTAAATGTCATAATTTTTCTAGCACTCCTCAGGATAACAGCCACAAACTTCTGGCTAGGAAAACTGAGAAACACACCACCATATTTCTCCTGTATCACAAATATACCAATGTAAAGTTAATATGTAAAAAACTCTGGCAATACATACCTCAAGGCTCAAACTAGCCATACCCGGTGTTCCAGTTTGCTGAGGAAAGAACTGAATGAAAATAAGAATAATTTTGAGTCTCATTGGTACAAAACTTCCTTCAATGCCCATTGGGCATAGGATATTGCTCCAGTACATAAGGGCTACTTGAGGGGCCACCATTTTGGTTTATTATGCAAATAACTTGAGTGCTTGGGCAGAATGAAGAAGAGCATAAGTTATTTGGGAGAATCAACACAGTATTTGAAAATTTTGCTCCCACCTGCATCATCTATCCTTTGTCTGCATCTTAATGCTTCGTTGCTTTAAAAGCAAAATATGATTTAAAGTTACACACAAGGAGAAGTAGAATAAAGCAACAAAATAGAAAACTACTAGTACTTTATATTCTTAAAAAATTACCACAGAAAAAAGTAAAGGGGACAAACTTAACCTGAATTTTCATGTGCTTTTGACAAATCTACATGATTTTGGTTTACCAGATGTGGCATGGGATCATGACATTCAGAAAAATCATATGCAAAATCTAACTTGATTCCTATTCAAAGGACTTCAGCAAATTCTCTACGATTTTTAGTGAAAGATTATTTTATGTATAAACCTACTATATTTTGGGATCATATCAAAGATTTTTTTTCCTTTAATAAAAAGCATTCTAGCACAAAATACTATTATACTTAACGTGTTCACTTAAAAGTTGTTCAAAAATATACCTATCTATACAATTAATTTTTTAAAATGTAAGATATTTTCCTTTCCTTTTTTTTTTTTTTTTCCCAAGACTAAGTTTCACTCTATCACCCAGGCTGGAGTGCAGTAGCGTGATCTCGGCTCACTGCAACCTCTGCCTGCCGGGTCCAAGCAATTCTCCTCCCATGTAGCTGGGATTACAGGTGTGCGCCACCAAGTCTGGCTAATTTTTGTATTTTTAGTAGAGATAGAGTTTCACCATGTTAGCCAGGCTGGTCTTGAACTCCTGAGCTCAAGTGATCCACCCACCTCGGCCTCCCAAAGTGCTGGGATTACAGACATGAGCCACTGCACCTGGCTTCCTTTTTTTAAAAAATAGAGATGGGGGTCTCACTATGTTGCCCAGGCTTGTCTTGAACTCCTGAGCTCAAGTAATCCTCCTGCCTTAGCCTCCCAAAGTGCTGGGATGATAGGCATGAGTCACCATGACCAGCCTTTTCCATTTTTTTTTTGTTGTTGTTGTTAAAGATATTTTTCTTTCGAAACCAAGCCTTATTACTTTACACAAATACCAGTAGAAAACATGGAGAATGGAAGAGTAGGAATTAGAGTAAATTGGATTTTGAGAGTCTCTGGTTCTTCGGATACTCTCACTTTCTAAGACCAAGGGGTTGTAATGCCATCTTTCCTTCAGTTATACCACAAGGATTTATGGAATGTTTACTAAACATATTGGTATTATTTTTCCTTTATGAGTAAGAAGTTAAAGAATTACACCCCCTACTTTTTCACCCCCAACCTTTTTCATATAAGTAAAATCCCACCTTCTGGGTCATGGTGAGAATTTCCTTAAATAATTCAGTTTTGGACAAGAATGGAGGGAAAGGGCCAGGCACGGAGGCTCACGCCTGTAATCCCAGCACTTTGGGAGGCCGAGGTGGGCAGATCATGAGGTCAGGAATTTGAGAACAGCCTGGCCAACATGGCGAAACCCTGTCTCTGCTAAACATACAAAAATTAGCTGGGTGTGGTGGTGGGCACCTGTAATCCCAGCTACTTGGGAGGCCGAGGCAGGAGAATCGCTTGAACCCAGGAGGAAGAGGTGGCAGTGAGCTGAGATCTCAGCATTGAACTCCAGCCTGGGCAACAAAGCCAGATTGTTTCAAAAAAAAGAAAAAAAAAAAAAAAAAAAAAAAAGAAAAAGAATAGAGGGAAAGGCATTATAAATGTGTAGCAAATACTCTGGGTAGGAAAGAGGTTAGCTGTATAGACAGGAAGGGTGATTGTGCATGTACGTGTGTATGTGGTGGGTAGCTTGTTGAGAATTTGGGGGAATTGTGAGAGCGGGACTTTCCTCCCCACTATTTGCCAGTGCATAAATAACACATCTTGGATTGAACCACAGAACAAAGTGTACTTTGCTTTCCATCTGCTCTAAGTCATGAATTAAAGAATATTTACACGAATGTATACAGATAGGGGATACATTTCTCATGCAGAATTAACAGGAGAAGAACATCTGATCTGACAAGCAATTGGTTGGCAATAATAAGCAATTGTTCTGTTCCTCAGAGCGGACCCAGTTGATTCAGGTGTGGATCATTACAGGTTCAAAGAACACCAATGTGTTAGACCGATGGTGAACGACTGAGGCTGATCTCAACGTCAGTATCATACAAAGGTAAGCTAGGGTGGCACCCTCAAGTTTTCTTTCATTTAAAATTCACCTTGTGTGATGAAACAGGGACTCTATTTTTATTTGTGGAATTAAGGTTTTCATCATTAGAATCAGGTTTCATCCTCTTTCTCCATTTCCATTCTCTTTCACTAAAACACTTTAAGAAAACCAAATAGCTAACCTTTTCTTTCAGGGCATTAAAATATTCTAAAGTTCATTTGAGGCCAACTATGAGCTCCTGGAGGTAAGAGATCATGTCTTATTTACTTTAATTTTTCCAATGCCCAGCACATTGCTGGATGCATGGCGGCTGCTCAGTATATATTTGCTAAATGCATATAGCAGCCAAATAAAGTTTTTGTGATAACAGAATTGCATGCTGTTGGCTGGAGTAGTTCAGTGTTCAAAAGATTGTGTTTGTATGAGATCATTTCAATATATACTAGAATGGATCAGGTGTGGGACTGTAATACACAGTTAGCCCCATCACTATGATATGTTTTGATTTATGAAACTTCAGCTCTCAGTCACACAATTTTTGCTTACAAGGTAAATTTGCTAGTTAATTACTAGCTTCAAATAGAATTATCTAGCTGAGTTTTGTAACCATAGAAATTTGGAGATGGTTCTTTTTGAAATGAAGAAAATGTACTTTTCTTTTTCAGAGAAATTTCCTCTTTCCATTTCAACTTTATACTGATAGCAAGAAGTTGATAATAAAATTTCGCCATGCATTGTACAGACTAAGTCTTTTAACTTTGAATGAGTGGAATAAGATCTAGAAATTGTTTTGGGACTATTTTAAATAACTTTTCAGTAGAAATATCATAAGCCTCACTTACTGCTTTTTTTTTTTTTTTTTTTGAGATGGAGTCTCACTGTGTCGCCCAGGCTGGAGTGCAGTGATGCAATCTTGGCTTACTGCAACCTCCACCTCCCGGGTTCAAGCAATGTTCCTGCCTCAGCCTCCCAAGTAGCTGGGATTACAGGTGCACACCACTATGCCCGGCTAACTTTTGTATTTTTAGTAGAGACAGGGTTTCGCATGTTGGCTAGGCTGATCTTGAGCTCCTCACCTCAGGTGATCCGCCTGCCTCAGCCTCCCAAAGTACTGGGATTACAGGGGTGAGCCACCAAGTCCAGCTATCACTTACCGCTTTTGGATTGCAAGACTGACATCTGAGCGACTATGGCTTTTGACTCAATGGGACTACACCACTGGATTACATCAAGTGAGTCTATGTGTGGACTCTCAGTCCAAATCCCTTCAGCGTTGTCTGGAGTCCAACAATCAAGAACCTCTTCTGGGACACACTCTAAAGACTGACTTACCGGCACTGCAAAACTCATTTCCAGGAGGCATAGGATCAGTATCAGGTCCTTCATTTTGAAAAGTGGAATCTAAAACGTAATTAAGTTGGAGAATTAAATCAGATTAATTTTTATTCAGAATGGTTAAAAGGCAATTTTTGAAAATGAGCCTGAGTCTCTGCTCTTCCAAAAACAACCAGGATAAAGGTTAGAAGAACAAAATAAAAAACTTACTTGTATGTAGTAGTTTCTGAAATAAATTGACAAGCAATTAAAAAATATCTAAGCACTTTTTAAATGGATCTACAGCCTGAATAAATATGTAGGAACAACCTCCATCGATATCCTATAAGTGCTATGTTTCATTTCATAAAGTGAATTATGAATTTAAAATCCTTCCCACTAAGTAAAATATTGGTCTACCAGGTATTATTCACAGAAGTTTATACTTTGCTTACCCTTTGGGATACATTTTGAAATGCATGTGAAATGTAATGCACCTAACAGTCATTTTATAACAAACCTTTATTTGCAGGAATAGAGGGTATATCATCGCATGTTTAGTTTAGGTAATGTACGTAACCATTCCAAAACTTATCTTTTCAAATGAGAGTAAATTGGCTATCTTAATTTCCTTTGATGTTAGTGGAAAATATGTTTCAAATTTAGCTTTCCTCTTCCTAAAATGAATTATCTTTTAAAATTTATTCTATAAATTCAAAAAGCTCTTTATTCTTACATGAATAGAGATCTGAATAGCCAAGAAATTTACTCATCTTCTAATATTACAAAAAATTAGGCAGTATAATAAAAAATAGTTAAAAAAATACAGTCTATAGATAAAAGTCTTTTTTTTTTCTTAGTTGAATGGGTGTTAGGCATGTCATCTCTTAACATGCTAGTGGATTACAACAAGCAATAATTCAGCTACGGGTGACAAATGAAGATAAATCCTCTTTATAAAAGCTGTCTGGAGATAGGAAAAAAAGAATTTACAGGAAACACATGGAAATCATAAAATCCCATTTTACCTTAGATGCTGACATGCACTGTGCTCTCAGGGCCTGATGATGCCAACCAAGATAGTTCTAAGAAAAGAAGATTAAAATTTTTTTCAGGACTGTGCGTGGGACTTGCTCTGTACCTCTCATTCAGGGAAGATTAGAAACCTTTATTTAAAGTGCCAATCCACCAATCAAAGTGAAGCAAAATGGCTGGGGGGCGGGGCGGGGAGGTTGGCGGGGCGGGAATCTCTGCTCCTGCAATTAGTCCACAACCTTTTATTGCATGCAGGGACATTGGCCCAGTAGGGTCTCATTATTTTTAATTGTACTGCAGCCCCTGTACTTATTCAGAGAACTTGATAGCAGGGAAGGCAGTAAAGGAATAATGGACATAGGCTCTGAAGACAATTATTTTGGTGAGCTGGGGGAAATATATGTAAAATAGATGCAAAACAAACCATTTTCTGTTTTGTGCTGGTTTTATCTGCAGATAAAGCTAGTGACCCAATGCTAGCATTATTCAGATGTTCACCCTCCTGTTTGTTGCAGTAAAAGTAACTACCCTCCTTCCCCCTCAGCACACACAGAGTCTGAAAGAAAACATTAAAATGTTAGATGGATAATGAATGTGTGTGATTTCTTTCTTGAATTTCCTAGATATTTTCATATCTGGAGATAATTGATTAGAGACAGCCAAGCTTTTGTAAGAAACTACAATTGGACCCTCTGCAAGAATCAGGTTTACTTCAGGTAAAACTTTGGTGCATTTAAAAAAAAATTTGTGGGGACAGGGACATAAATCAGAACATTCTCTATGAACTAAATCAATGGGCACAAGCGTCAGTTCACACTTTCCAGGCATTAGTATCAAGCCAGGTTAATAAGACATATTTCGATCATTTAAAAGGTTAACATCAACACAGACTGGTTTTTCTCCATGAACAGATAATATCTTGAATGTGGATTGTATATCAGCTGCTTTTGTTACTTCTCTGCCCATCCTTGTCTTTCCAAAGTTGTGATTTCAGATATGGTAGGGATAAGCATTTAAGATGAGTTTCTGAAGAAGGGATGAGTCAGTACACTCTTTAGAGAAGTAGGGATCTTGTCAATTACAGGGAACATTGAGGAAGCTGGTATTTTGAGAAAGGTGTATCCATACCCAAATGTAGGCCTAACAGCTTCAAATAATGTTATCTTAGAAGCTGCTCCTGAAAACCTCTGTGTTCCACTGATACCAGAATTATCTTCAGAATAAAAAGAAATGAAGAATGTGAATGTGTTTTGCAAACAGCAAAATGTTATTGTTAATGAAAAGTATTATTTTTGCATGCTCTCTACGGTGCTTGATGCAGTCCCTTAATCTCTTTCTTTTTTTTTTTTTTTTTTTTTGAGACGGAGTCTCGCTCTGTCACCCAGGCTGGAGTGCAGTGGCTGGATCTCAGCTCACTGCAAGCTCCTCCTCTCGGGTTCACGCCATTCTCCTGCCTCAGCCTCCGGAGTAGCTGGGACCACAGGCACCCGCCACTTCGCCCGGCTAGTTTTTTGTATTTTCTAGTAGAGACGGGGTTTCACCATATTAGCCAGGATGGTCTCGATCTCCTGACCTCATGATCCGCCCGTCTCGGCCTCCCAAAGTGCTGGGATTACAGGCTTGAGCCACCGCGCCCGGCCAATCTCTTTCTTTCGAGCCCCAGTTTCTTCTTCTGTTATGTAAGGATAATAATTAATGACCAGAAGCTTGTCTTTTTTTTTTTGAGATGGAGTCTTGCTCTGTTGCCCAGGCTGGAGTGCAGTGGCGTGATCTCAGCTCACTACAACCTCTGCCTCCTGGGTTCAAGCGACTCTACTGCCTCAGCCTCCTGTGCAGCTACGATTACAGGCCTGCGCCACCATGCCCAGCTAATTTGTTTTGTATTTTTACTAGAGACAGGGTTTCCCCATGTTGGCCAGGCTGGTCTGAAACTACTGACCTCAGGTGATCCACCTGCCTCGGCCTCCCAAAGTGCTGGGACTACAGGCGTGAGCCACCACGCCCAGCCTGAGCTTGTCCTAAAGATTGGTGAGATGGTGAAGATGCAGCAGCTGCCGTTTATTGGGTGCTGAATGAATGAGTTGATAGTCCTTTTGGTAGGAGAAACTACATGAAATATGAGACCGCAAGAACACTGTGTGTGTGTGTGTGTGTGTGTGTGTGTGTGCATGTGTTGGAGGAGGAGGAGTGCTGGCAGCTAGGTTCATAAGCTCCAATGAGGTAGAGAAGGGACCTGATGGAGGACATTTTCTCTGCGTGGAAGTCGATGCTGAATCCATAGGAACGAGCTTCTTCGTTGGCTACAACACTGGGAAACAGTGTGTATATGTCTTCTAAAGTTTATAAACATGATCATGACACACTAATAATGATGTTTTGGTAGGATTCTTATGTTCTGCTTTGCTTTTAAGTCAAATATCCAGTATATCATACACACTGTTGCTTCTTCCTTTGTTAAATGTCACACTCCATTCTGGCTTATTGACTTCCAGGTGTTTATCTGGTAGTTTATTTCTCCTCCAATATCCTGCACACCAACACTAGACTTATCTTCCTAAAATACCGGTTTTGGCATTTCACTGCCCCACTCAAAAACTATGTAAGGATCTCCAAGGCTATCAGATAAAGTTCACGCTCTGTAACTAGACAGTCAATTTAACATTTCAGTTCATCTTTCCAATCTTGTTTCCCACTTTGCATGAGACAGTGTGCATTCATATTGTAATAATGATTGTAATCAGTTGGAGTTGGTTTCATTTCTTCAGCTAATAAACAGTTTTTTTTGTCTGATTTTATGGGATGTATGTTATTGGGAAAGTTGGTAGATATAGTACTAATTTATCAGATGAAAAATTTTTCTATTCCAAGGAAATCTGGAAATTAGTATGAATGTATGAATGACGTTTTGACAGTGATTATAGGTATTAAGGAAATTACCATAGCTGATGGAAACCATGTTATGTTGGCCAAGACCATACCTGTATGAAGAACAATCAGAGAGTCAGTCTTAAGAAAATGCTTGTGTCTGGAGTACAGCAAAATAAAAAAAAAACTCGAGGTGACAAAAGATGTGAGACACATGAAGAGACATAGGCTGTAGAAAAAGTTACAATGAAAAATTTAGAGCAACAAGATTTGGCAGAATATGTTAGTAAAGTGGTTGAGAGCACAGCTGTTTAAATCCCCTCTGTAATACTCACTGGTCATATGACATTGAATGAGCCACTATATAATCTTCATGTAGTTTTTTAAATTTTTTTGAGACAGAGTCTCACTCTGTCATCCAGGCTGGAATGCAGTGGCACGATCTTGGCTCACTGCAACCTCCGCTTCCCAGGTTCCTGCGATTCTCATGCTTTAGCCTCTTGAGTAGCTGGGACTATGGGCATGTGTCGCCACACCCAGCTAATTTTTGTATTTTTAGTAGAGGTGGGGTTTCACCATGTTGGGCAGGCTGGTATGGAACTCCTAGCCTCAAGTGATCTGCCCACCTTGGCCTCCCAAAGTGTTGGGATTACAGGCATTAGCCACTGTGCCTGGCCTCCTTTTCTCCATGTGTATATATATATATGGAGAGAGAGAGAGAGAGAGAGAGAGAATGAGAGAGAGAGAGAGAGAGTTTCTCTCTTGTTGCCCAAGCTGGAGTGCAATGGCGCGATCTTGGATCACTGCAACCTTCGCCTCCTGGGTTCAAGTGAGTTTCCTGTCTCAGGCTCTTGAGTAGCTGAGATTACAGGCGTCCACCACCATGCCCAGCTAATTTTTTGTATTTTTAGTAGAGATGAGGTTCCACCATGTTGGCCTGGCTGGTCACGAACTCCTGACCTCAGGTGATCCACCCACCTCGGCCTCTCAAAGTGCTGGGATTACAGGCGTGAGCCACTGCACCCAGCCTCATATAATATTTTTATTTGTGAAATGTGGTCTACCATAGGTCAGCATTAATTTAATTTAAATACAAAATATAAAGTGCTTAGCACACTAGCTGGTAGCCAAGAAATGTTTAGTGATCATGAGTTATTATCATTCTTGTGGAAATGAAATATGAAGGCTAAAAATCTGCTTCATGTTAAAATTTTTTCCCAGCTTTATTGAGGTATAATTGATATACAATAATTGCACATATTTAATGTTTACATCTTGATGAGTTTAAACATATGCATATACCCTTGATACCAACATTACAACTAAGATAATAGACATATCCATTACCTCCAAAAATTTCCTTGTGTTCTTTTGTGTGTGTGTGCTTTTTTATTAAGTAGTAAGAACATTGAACAAGAAATCTATCCTCCTAACAGATTTTTAAGTGCACAATATAGTATTGTTAACTATGGGCATATTGTTGTCCAGCAAATCTCTAGAACTTACTCATCTTGCATAACAGAAATTTTATACTCATTGAAGAACAATTCTCCATTTCTACCTTCCCCCAGCCTCTGGCAACCACTATTCTTTGCTTCTGTGAGTCTGACTATTTTAGATTCCTCATATAAGTGGAATCATGCAGTATCTGCCTTTTTGTGACTGGCTTATTTCATCTGGCATAATGTCTTCTAGGTTCATCCACGTTGTCACAAATGGCAGGACTTTCTTCTTTTTAAGGCTGAATAATATTCCATTGTATATATATTTTCCATTTTCTTTATCCATTCATCTGTCGGTGGTCATTTGAGTCATTTCCATATCTTGGCTTTTGTAAATAACACTGCAATGAACAGGAGGGTTTTGTCTAGACTTTTTTCTTGCCTCTTTACAACTTGTTTTGCAAAGTCATAGTCAAATTTGACCTCTTCTGTGACTCCTTCCCCCACTTTCCACTCCACTGTGATTTTTCCCTTCTCTGAATTCCAACTATGTGTCATTCATACACTACATTGTGACACCTTGCTCATTGAAGATCTTTAACATTTACTCTGTATGTGGTCTTCTAACTTTTTGGATATGGCTTTCATGTCTAACATTCCTGTGAGGTAGAAACCACCCAGTCTTCTAATTTGCTTCATTTGATGTTCTATGTGCATCATAATATTAATAGCTGATACATGGGTAGCACTTACTGTGGACAGGTGATAATTTGACTGTTTTACATATATTAATTTATTTAATCCTCACAAGAACTTCAGGAAACAGTGACTCTTCCACTTTCTTTCTTTTTTTTTTTTTTTTTTGAGACGGAGTCTCGCTCTGTCACCCAGGCTGGAGTGCGGTGGCCGGATCTCAGCTCACTGCAAGCTCCGACTCCCGGGTTTACGCCATTCTCCTGGCTCAGCCTCCCGAGTAGCTGGGACTACAGGCGCCCGCCACCTCGCCCGGCTAGTTTTTTGTACTTTTTTAGTAGAGACGGGGTTTCACCGTGTTAGCCAGGATGGTCTCCATCTCCTGACCTCGTGATCCGCCCGTCTTGGCCTCCCAAAGTGCTGGGATTACAGGCTTGAGCCACCGCGCCCGGCCGACTCTTCCACTTTCTATCCACAATACAATAAAACTATAGAGAGGTAAAGTAAATTGCCTGAAGTGACACAGTCAGTAAGTGCTAGAAGTAGCATTTAGACTCAAGTATCTGGCTTTGAGTCTTTGCTTTTATGCACTATGTCAACATGAATTAGTTACCCACTGGCAAATGATATGGACCAATCAATCACTGACAGATGCAAAAGAGAGTACCACATACACCTTGTCTATAGAGAATTTATCAGAACTGCAGATAATGTTAGAAGACATTGTTTTTAATTAGTTTCCATTTATTTTGTAATAAAGATCAAGAACCAGAAAAACAACATAGTGATGATGATACAAATATAAAAGAAGACAAATTAGACAGAATTTTACTACCTCATCAACCTAAAAAATTATTTTTTCTTACAGTTCTTACTCATGCTAAATTCATGTTTAACATAGTTATGATTATAGTGTAAATATGATTTTGTATTGGTCTTTATGTGCTTACCATTACGTCATAAATATTGACATGTTGCTGCAGAGATAAATATTATATTTTTAATTGTCTGGATAATATATCTTCAAGTGGATGCTTAGGACTGCTGTTTTTTTTTATTATTACTATTATACTTTAAGTTCTAGGGTACATGTGCACAACGTGCAGGTTTGTTACATATGCATACATGTGCCATGTTGGTGTGCTGCACCCATTAACTCGTCATTTACATTAGGTATATCTCCTAATGCTATGCCTCCCCCCTCCCCCCACCCCATGACAGGTCCCGGTGTGTGATGTTCCCCATCCTGTGGCTTAGGACCTTTGTTTTTCAACCTTTGGTTGTTTCTAATTTTTTACAATGATTATTTTAATTAGTAAAGATTCAAAACAATTTTTACATTTTTGAATTATTTTCTTGGTATAATTTACCATGAATATGATTTCTAGTTAATATGTGTATTTTTATGACTTTTGATAAGTATTGCTGAATTATCTAAGTTTATAGCCTACTAATAATTCATCTATACCAGTTTTACCACAACTTTGCCAGAATTTGCTCATTTAATTAATTTTTCCCCTCATAAATTAATTGGTATTATGCACTATTTCATTGGTGTTTTAATTTATATTTCTTTGATCATCACCAAGGTTAAATATTTTCTTTACATATTTATTTACTAACTATATTTCAATTTTTTGTAAACTGTTAATGTTTTTGTTTATTAGTCACAAGAGAATTTGTATGTGTTTTCTATATCATTGAGCATATATTATACAACATTTTATGTAACATATGAATGGATCTTTTATCATGTTTGATGTAAATTTTTTGATAGACATTAAAATAAAAATTTAAGTTAAAATACCTTTCTTGGAAGGCTTCCTAGTTCACAGTAACTTCTCAGGTAGTATACTTCATAAATACTTCTTGGAGTCAGGCTGATGTCATTTTTTGCCCCTGCTGCCTTCTTTCATGGTAGATTCCAAAGTCACATACCTGGAAACTCTGACACTGAACAAATCTGGCATTGGTCCTTTACAAACAGAGGAGTTTTTAGCAGAAATATATGCCATTGATACAGTAGCTCTTGGCAGCTTGTCAAGTAAAACACCCACTTGCTTTGTGTGTTAAAATGATGATTCATTTGTTTCTGTCCTGGATTATTATCTGCTGTTTGTACCTGTAGTAAGCCCATGTAGCAGGACTTTCGGAAGAAAAGAGTTGACCACAAGCCAACACAAAATGACTTCAGCTTTTCACACATGGACCCTTCATGATTACAACAGAATCAGTTTTATAGCAGAAGTGGTATTTGGGTTTGCTCGGCCCAAAAGTTTTTGGTGTAAATAACTGAAAAGCAAGTCAGGCACATGTCCTGTGCTGTCACTTAACTGCTGAGTTTGTTAAAGAAGCATTTACTAAAGGCTATGAAGAGACGATTATATTAAGTTTAATGGAGGTAAAAAGAGAAATTCAGACTCATTAACAAAAAAATGTTATAGTCTAGTTGGAGAAACAATACATGACATTGCCACATGAGCTGTCATGAGACTTATTACGGAAAAAACGTGTAAAAGAAGATAGGGTATGAATTGCTTAATTGCTAAGAGCATGAGTTTTGGGGATCAGACTGCTTAGTTGAGATAGAGTGTCCTGATTCTCTAGCTGTGTGTCCTGGACAAGTTATTTTATCATGTGGTACCTCAGTTTCCTCATCTGTAAAAGAGTGTTAATAAAGGAGCCTACATAGGAATAAATGAAATAATGCACTAAAGTGCTTAGAACAGTTCCTGATACATTAGAAGCATACAATTAATGCAAATGATTATTGATTTAGTATAAATATTGGAAGGGTGTCAAATAAGGAGGTTACTAGAATGAAATAGGCTTAATTATAGAAGTATTCTTGTAGAAGGTGTTTTAATACAGGATTGCCAGGGATGAAAAGTATATACTGATATGTATAAGGTAAAAGACTCTTCCATATTGAAGGAATGATCCATGAAAAGAAATGAACTGGATCCATAATGGTGACAGAAAAGCAAATTGGCTGAGTTTAAGTGCTAATAGGAATTTAGTGAAAAATGTATCTAATTGGTAGGACATGATACGATCACAATGTCAAACATGCTGAAACCTCAGTTTTTCCTTTTGCAAGATGGATATGGTAATAACTGCCTAGGAGAACATGAAGCAAAGAAGAGTATCTTTACCTTTTTTTTTTGCATGTAAGCTACATGTAGACAAATAATAGTACCATGAAAATTAAAAGTTTTATTCTAACTTGTGGATTTTTTTGTTTCCATAATGTAAAAATCTGATATTTGGATATATATATATGTGTGTATAACGTATGTAATTTATATGAAAAACAATAGATTGTATTTATCGAGTCTTTTCTATGTTCTAGGACCTGGGCATTTATTTCGCCTAATCCTTACAACAATCCCATAAGGCAAGTAATATCGTTAAATCATACAGCCAGTAAGCAGTCTGGATTCAGCCCAGATCTGTCTGATGATGGAACCAAATTGTACCAAATGGTTCAAAATTTCTCTATGGGAAAAAGCTAAATGTATAAAAGGAATTAATTGGATGTTTGAATTTCAGTACAACTTAAATGAGAAGTAGAAGATCAGTAATGGAGGCTAGTGTGGTGGGAGAGGACTGAATGGGAAAAAGCCATAGGAGATGGAATTGTATAGAATCTCAGAGGCCACAGTAATGGCTTTGGCTTTTACTCTGAGTGAGGTAGGAAGCCATTGGAGGGTCGTGAGCAGAGGAGGAACATGATTTATCTGACGTAACATTTTATTTACTTACATTTATTTATTTATTTTGAGATGGAGTCTTGCTCTGTTGCCCAGGCTGGAGTGGAGTAGTGTGATCTTGGCTCACTGCAACCTCCACCTCCTGGTTCAAGTGATTCTCCTGCGTCAGCCTCCTGAGTAGCTAGGTTTACAGGCACTGCACCACCACACCCAGCTAATTTTTTTTTTTTTTTTTTTGTATTTCTGGTAGAGACAGGGTTTCACCACATTAGCCAGGCTGGTCTCCAACTCCTGACCTCAGGCAATCCTCCTACCTTGGCCTCCCAAAGTGCTGGGCTCACAGGTGTGAGCCTCTGCGCCCCACTGGACCTAACATTTTAGAAGGACCATTCTGGCTGCATTTGATAGACTGAAGGAGATCAAAGGAGGAAGCACAGAGATGGGTTAGGAGGGATTGCAGTGATTCAGCTGAAAGATGATGATGGTTTGGGCTAGAGTGGTAGCAGTGGGAGCACTGAAATATGATTGATTGCATTCTGGATATTTTTTCTAGAATTTATTGATGGAGTATATGTAGGGTGTGAGGGAAAGACAGAACCCAAGGGTGGCATAGTATTTATCAAGTGCGCTTATACATCACTAGTATGGATGTCATTTATCTTTAAATGCAGCTATCTGGAACATATTCAACTTAGAAATAAGTCTCTTAGAAATAAGCAAAACAAGTCTCTTCAAAGCCAGCAAAACAGAGCGCACATTGCACTAACATCATGTACTCATAAAAGACTTGGTTCCTCTTCATTCATATCTGAGTTACAGTTCAAATTAATGTCATCATTTTATCTTTTCTTATAAGATATTAGAAACAGTAAATCAGAAGGGAAAGAGAAGTGTTTCCAGATCTAGAAAAACTTCTAGTCACCAGAAATAATAGCTGATGCCAAGAATAAAGACAAAAACAACTAAAACAAAATAAAAACATAAAAAGCAGACAAAAGCAGAGAGCCCGAGGATACTCTGTACAGGACCTAATGTTTCTCGCCACCCTAGAAGCCTCTGTTAAAATAGGAATGGGTGTTTGTAATGGTCATTGTGCCATTAAAATCAGGGTAGATTATATTATGAATTTTTTGGTCAAAGAGGCAGGGAGGTAACATTGTATATGTTTTGCCTTTAAAATAATGAAATGTGTTGGAGTTCCTTCCCCTCATCAATTTCTAGGGCAAGCACAGTCAATATTCTGCTAGATGTACAGAGGTCTGATTCTGAATTATGATCTCCTTCTCCACCCTAGAGAGCTGGCTTACAAACCAGAAGAAAGTATAGAGGGCCTTTCCACTTCATTTTCTCTTAAAATTGGAACATAGCTCAAGCCCCATCAATGAATTCTGTTTTCTTTTTTTCTGGAGTCTTTCTTAACACATTCCAAAGGCCTACAGATGCCCCCAAAGCTCTCAATAAGCTTCAAAGACCCCTAAGACAGAATTCCTTCAAATCTTTGTTTTAAGTCAATACTGCAGACTAAAAAGCCATACATTTTATTTTTTTAGTCAGATATTTCAATACCATTTATTAAATAATCTATCATTTTTCCAGTGACTTTTTTTTCATCCAAATATTTATTATTTTTTTTAACTTTTAAGTTCAGGGGTACAAGTGCAGGTTTGTTACATAGGTAAATTTGTGCCATAGGGGTTTGTTGTACAGATTATTTTATCACTCAGCTATTAAGCCTAGTACCCATTGGTTATTTTTCCTGATCCTCTCCCTCCTCTCACCCTCCACCCTCTGAAAGGCCCCAGTGAGTGTTGTTCCTCCCTATGTATCCAAGTGTTCTCATCACTTAACTCCCACTTATAAGTGCGAACATGCAGTATTTAGCTTTCTGTTCCTGTGTTAGTTTGCTAAGAATAATGGCCTCCAACTCCATCCATGCCCCTGCTAAGGACATGATCTTGTTCTCTTTTATGGCTGCATATTATTCCATGGTGTATATGTACCACATTTTCTTTATCCTGTCTATCTTTTATTTTTGAGTCTCACTCTGTCTCCCAGGCTGGAGTGCAGTGGTGCGGTCTTGGCTCACTAAAACTTCCACCTCCCAGGTTCAAGCAATTCTCATGCCTCAGCCTCCCAAGTAGCTGGGACTACAGGTGTGTGCCACCACACGTGGCTAATTTTTGTATTTTTAGTAGAGACAGGGTTTCACCATGTTGTCCAGGCTGCTCTCGAACTCCTAACCTCAAGTGATCCACCTGCCTCAGCCTCCCAAAGTGCTGGGATTATAGATGTGAGCCACCAGGCCAGGCCTTTATCTAGTCTACCATTGATGGGCATTTAGGTTGATTCCATGTCTTTGCTATTGTGAATAGTGCTGCAGTGAACATATGTGTGCATATGTCTTTTAATAGAATGATTTATTTTCCTTTGAGTTTATACCTAGTAGTGGGATTGCTGGGTTGAATGGTATTTCTGTCTCTAGGTCTTTGAGGAATCGCCACAACGTCTTACCCAATGGTTGAACTAATTTATACTGCCACCAACAGTGAATAAGTGTTCCAGTTCCTCCAAAACCTTGCCAGCATCTCTTATTTTTTTGACTTTTGAGTAATAGCCATTCTGACTGGTGTGAGATGGTATATCATTGTGGCTTTGATTTACATTTCTCTAATGATCAGTGATGTTGGGCTTTTTTTTCATATGTTTGTTGGCCGCATAAATGTCTTCTTTTGAAAAGTGCCTGTTCATGTCCTTTGCCTTCTTTTTATGTTTTTTTTTTTTTTCTTGTAAGTTTGTTTAAGTTCTTTATAGATGCTGAATATTAGGCCTTTGTTGGATGCATAGTTTGCAAAAATTTTCTCTCATTCTGAAGGTTGTCTGTTTACCCTGTTGATAGTTTCTTTTGCTAGGTAGATGCTCTTTAGTTTAATTAGATCTTATTTGTCAAGTTTTGCTTTTGTTGCAATTGCTTCTGGTGTCTTTGTCATGAAATCTTTGCCTGTGCTATGTCCTGGATAGTATTGCCTAGGCTTTCTTCCAGAGTTTTTATAGTTTTGGGTTTTACATTTAAGTCTTTGATCCATTTTGAGTTAATTTTTGTATATGGTGTAAGGAAGGGGTTCAGCTTCAGTCTTCTGCATATAGCTAGCCAGTTATCCCAACACCATTTATTGAATAGGGAATCCTTTCTTCATTGCTTGCTTTTGTCAGATTTGTCAAAGATAAGGTAGTTGCAGGGGTATGATCTTATTTCTGGGTTCTCTATTCTGTTCCATATGTGTCTGTTTTTGCACCAGTACCATGCTGTTTTGGTTACAGTAGCCCTATAGTATAGTTTGAAGTCAGGTGATGCCTCCAGGTTTGTTTTTTTTGTTTAGAATTGCCTTAGCTACTTGGGCTCTTTTTTGGTTCTATATGAATTTTAAAAGAGTTTTCTCTAGTTCTGAGAAGAATGTCAATGGTAGTTTGATAGGAATAGCATTCATTCCATAAATTGCTTTGGGCAGTAAGGCCATTTTAATGATATTGATTCTTCCTATCCATGAGCATGAAATATTTTTCCATTTGTTTGTGTTAACTGTGATTTCTTTGAGCAGTGTTTAGGAGTTCTCCTTGTAGAGATCTTTTACCTCCCTAGTTAGCTGTATTCCTAGGTAATTTATTCTTATTTTCTCATTCAAGAAACCTCTAATTTAAAATCTTCTGTCTCTAAACCTCTCTAGCTGCCTGTTTCTGGTTCCATCTCTCCTACCAGTGACTATACCCCATACCCCACTGTCTTTTTTTTTTTTTTTTTTTCTTTTCTCAGAGCCTTGCTCTCTTGCAGTGTAGTGGTGCGATCTTGGCTCACTGCAACCTGTGCCTCCCAAGTTCAAGCGATTCTCCCACTTTGGCCTCCTGAGTAGCTGGGATTACAGGTGCACATCACCATGCCCAGCTAATTTTTTTGTATTTTTAGTAAAATCAGGGTTTTTGCATGTAGGCCAGGCTGGTCTTGAATGTCTGGCCTCAAGAAGTGATCCACCTGCTTTGGACCTCCCAAATTGCTAGGATCACAGGCATGAGCCACCACACTCAACACCCCAACCTCCCACCCCCTCTCGCTCTGAATCGCTAATCAGGCTGTCTACCTTGCTCTGGATTCTGCATGTGGACTTTGTCCTTTCTCCAAATCCTCTTCATTTTTTTCTCTGCTTTCTAATGCTTCTTTCTAAGCAAGGTGAGATAAATGGAGTAGGAAGTAGGGCAACTATAACCTTCATTATCTAGAAAATTCACTTAGGTGGAATAGCTCATTTTCTGACAAGGTAAATAAGTGGAGTATTATTGGTTATAGATAATATATGAAGACAGGTTTCACCTGATTATTTCTTTCAGATTTAGTTTTATCAGCAAAAATAAATTTCACCTATTTTTAGACAAACATGGACTACAGTCGTGACCAGGGAATCTGTATTGTGATTCTCAGATGCTTCATTTCACAGGGTGTTTGAAATGTTGAGTTAAATATCATCTTTTGTTTTTCTTAAAGAATTTCCTGACCATGAGAGTCCTGGGGATGAAGAGATTAGATGATTTTACTGAATTTTAGATAAAGTAAGGTAATGTTTGGTTGATGTTGTAAAAATGTAAGACTCTAAAATCAGCTGAAAGCTGCACGTGGTGGTTCACACCTGTAATCCCAGCATTTTGGGAGGCCAAAGCGGGTGGATCACTTGAGGTTAGGAGTTCAAGATTGGCCTGGTCAATACGGTTAAACCCTGTCTACTAAAAATACAAAAATTAGCTGGGTGTGGTGGTGGGTGCCTGTAATCCCAGCTACTCAGGAGGTTGAGGCAGGAGGTTCACTTGAACCCGGGAGGCAGAGGTTGCAGTGAGCCAAGATCGTACCACTGCACTCCAGCCTGGTGACACACACACACACACACACACACACACACACACACACACACACACACATAAATAAGTAAATTGATCTGCCAGTGTAAGAACTTTTCTCAAAAGACAACCAGGAGATTTCTCATTAAGGTAAGGTGAAGACCTTGTCGTTTTCCTTCTGCTGTCTCAGCATTTCTGGCTGGAAGACAGAAGTGCAAAGAGGTACAAAACTCTTGAGGTACAAGCAGAATAATATAGGAAGCACGGATGATGAAGCACATGCATCTGCTCTTTAAACCAGCAGGATGTATTTATCTCTGACTCATTGCACTGTGCTTCCCAGGATATAATAAAATGTAGCATAGAATAAGGGGGCAAAGGGAATAGAAGGGGCTATCTATTAGGTTCTACTTTTCCTCTATGCCTGACACTTTCCCTATGTTATTATATTTATTCCTCACAAGAACCCCAGAAAGAAGATGTTATTATGATCGCCATTGTTTAGGCAGTGAAACAAGCTCTTAGGATCAAAGAGCTTTTACAACTTGCTCCAGGCCACGCAGATGAGCTGCAGAATCAAATTTCCAGTCCAGTCTGGGTTCAAAGCTTATGGCTCTCCCACTACTCCAGTATGCAAGGCTGAAATAGCACTGCACAGCCTTATCCGTTATCCGCGAGACTGCTGGCTTCCCCCCAGCCTCCCCTGAAGGCTTACAGGAACAGCTGTGTGGGAGAACGCTCACAGCTATACTACAGGTCTGCTCTTCCCAAAGCATGACCTGAGCAACACTGCTAGCCTCTTGAGATGTTCCTTGATAAAAAGCTTCTGTGATCAAATACAAACGCTGCATTCTATGTCTCCAAGCCCATTACTGGTTCCAAAAAACCTCATAGTAAAGAAACTTTAAACACTTTCCCCCAAACTTAGTTTTCTTCTAACACTTTTAACATGTGGAATTGGTGTTCTGTGGAGCATACCTTAGGAAATGCTATTTAGGATGAGTCTATTACAACTTGGGATGTCAGCTCCCTGAGGGCATGGTGTCATCTACTTTCAGTATCTACAGTGCCTGTCACAGAATAGGGGTCAATGTTTGTTAAATAAATAACTTTGTGATGTAAACTAATTACATCGCTCACTCCACCTACTCCAGACAGATCTACCTGAGGTGAAGGAACAGCCCATACCTGTGCTTACTTAAGGCCTAAGGGGGAAGATCGTTCATCCTTCAATATACATTGTGTTTAAGATTATGCAAACCATTTCTACTTACCTTGTGAGGCATATGGGAAACTCATCGATCCTCACATTGTGCTTGGAGAGGGAATGGAAACGAGAAAGCCATTTGTTAAATGTCTACTAAATGCCTTCTACTAAAAGGGAAGGCACCTTTTCTGTGGTATTTTATTTAATCTTCCTCACAGCCTTAACATGTAAGTCTAGTTGTCCCATCTTTAGAGATGATAACACACGCTCAGAGAAATCAAGGAACTAACCAAGATACATATCCGACCAGCATGTCAGAATTTGAATCCAGGTCAGTCTGACTTCAAAATCCATGTGTGCTCTGCCCTATCATATCCTGCCCCTAGGTAGAAAACTGGATTTGAATGGATTACACATTTTTTATTTTGAGACTTTGATGTGCCTTAAATATATTGTGGATATTAATTTGTAATAATTGTTAGAAGGAAGCCCACAGGCATGACTCAATTACTTTCATTTTGGTTGTGGGTGCTCTACTTTTTTTTTTTTTAAACAAAACAAGATAAATTTGTTTCTACCATTCTAAAGCCTGGAGTTGTAAGTTATGTGGAAGTGCTCTGCAGGTGTGTATGTTGTGTTACCATGCTGCTTTTTCAGACACAATCTCCTTGTTCTTTTCTTAGTTGAACTTCATTACCTGTACCAGTCCTGTAAAACAACAAAACTTACTGATTTGGTTTAGAAGGGCTGGTCAGAAATGGTAGTCTCTGATTAAAGACCTAAACCAACTTGGAGAAAATTATACTGTATTCAATGTACAGTTTTGCTTGACAGGCAATGTCTGAAGGTGTGTATGGGGTAATTACCCACAGAAAAGATAGGCTGGAAAAACACGAAAATGAGTTGCTCCAAACCAGAGAAATGAATCATTAGCAGAAAGCAAACCAGATGAGTCAGCATACCTTAAATTTTAAGGTCTTCATGAATCAATTAAGACATCAATTAGAACTAGAGAAGCATTTTAAAGAGCATGATCAAAAAATATTTTTGAGATAAAAATATGTAAAAGAATTAGGAAATGTAAATTTGTCAAGTAGTATCATTTGTCCAGATAATTCCTGTAGATATATACAACTGCTAATGATGACTGTAAATGAATATAAAACTAATAATAATTAATATTAATGAGCTGTTAGAATGTGCTGAGCATACAATAATCACTTGACATGCATTATCTCATTTAAAACTTGGAAGTTCTGTAAAACAATGCAAATATTCTTCTGAATGGCAATTATAACCAAAGCTGGGGAGGAATTTCTCCAGTTATCAGGGCAAGTATCTTCCTTGTTGATCTCACACCTGGCTGGCTTCACCAGGTATATGTTACCTGCCTTGCCTGGGTAGGCATTTTGGTTTCTTTTACACCTGACCTAAATCTTAAGTGCTTTTATTTCACTATAACATGCAGGATAAATATGACTAAATTGTCTTCAACTCACAGAGCAGTATGTGGTTTAGACCATTATAAGCTATAAGAACAAAATATGCTCTTAATTAATTAAAGCAAAATAGATGCATTTTCAGGCCTCATGGAGATGGAATGTGATCCAAGACCTTGTGATAGCTCTGGTATCTGCCAGCAGCTTCAGTGACTTAACAGGCACTGTAGCTTTCTTTAGTGACAGCCCCCCTTATGGAGACACAGTTATTCTCTGTCACTGCTTTAAGTGATCCAGCTGTTAGTAACTACCTCTTCCTGAGTCTGATTGTTCTGTTTAGGAAGCCCATATTTGGCAGAGTTTTTGAGTCAGCGCATCTCATGGACTGTTGGCCAGGAAAAGTATCCATCTCTAGTCCAATCAGTTGTGGCAGGAGGGCAGGATGGAATGGTATAAAGCATGATTTAAAAACCTTCTAAAAGCGACGTGGGCCTGGAAGGCATTTTGCAACTCCCAGAAATAGGTTTCCACTGTTAGACACCTGTCCAGAATAAGCTTCCTGACACAACGGTTGTATTAAAAAACAAAGTTAAAACTAGATGACTATTTTATTAATTTATAATAAGCAGAGTTCTCTCTCTAGTCAGACTATTCATAATCACTTTAGTATCTCCCTATAGAAAGATCAACATCAATATCAAAATCATAATCATATAATTTTGTGTGAACACAGGTGTTAGATGGCAAAAAAACAAAACAAAACAAAACAAAACAAAACAAAACCCAAACTTAACACATGGCTCATGACAGGGACATATCCTATAGCTCATGATAGGGCTGGATATGCCACTGGTCCTGGAATATGTGGAGTTCCTTGGCTACAATCTCCTGCATCTTTCTCACATTTGAGATGGCCTTACAAATGGTTTGGTTCACTGAAAACAGCTCCTTTAGTGGGTGATGTTTGGCTAGACACTACTAGTGATGGTCTCCATGATTTTTTTTTCCCCCAAGAATAGTGTTTTTTTTTTATTTTTTATTTTATTTTATATATATTTTTTGAGATGGAGTCTCTCTTTTTCACCCATGCTGGAGTGCAGTGGTGCAATCTCGGCTCACTGCAACCTCCGCTTCCCAGGTTCAAGTGATTCTCCTGCCACAGCCTCCTGAATAGCTAGGATTACAGGTGCCCGGCACCATACCCAGCTAACTTTTGTATTTTTTAGTAGAGATGGGGCTTCCCCATGTTGGCCAGGCTGATATTGAACTCCTGACCTCAGGTGATCTGCCTGCCTCAGCCTCCCAAAGTGCTGGGATTACAGGCGTGAGCCACTGTGCCCGGCCTAAGAATGGTGTATTAATCAGGGTTTTCCAGAGAAACCAATAAAGGTATAGTTATATATAGAAAGACATTGAATACATATAGAAAGGAATTGGCTCACTTCATGATGGAGGCTGACAAATTCCAAGTTCTGCAGTTTGCAATCTGGAGACCCAGGAATGCCCATGGTGTAGTCCTAGTCTCCAAGCTGGGCAGGCTTGAGACCCAGGGGAGCTGATGTCTCAGTTGAAGTCTAAAGGCAGGAAAAATCCAATGTCCAGCTAGAAAATAGGCAGGAGGAGTTCTCCTTTCTTCTCAGATGTCAGCCTTTTTGTCCTCGTTAGGCCTTCAATTGATTGGATGAGGCCCACTCACATTGGAGAGGGCAATTTGCTTTACTCAATCAACTGATCTGAATGTTAATCTTATCCAGAAACACCCTCACAGACACACCCAGAATCATGTCTGACCCTGGTGTCCAGTCAAGTTGACATGCAAAATTAACCATCACACATGGTGTTTAATGTTTTAATTTATAGCTAAATAAATGTTAATTTTTTTCAAAATAAAAATATCTTTTTTTATTATAAAAGTAACATATGGCCTTCTTTGGTACTTCCAGTCACAAGCCTTTGCCCAGCCCAGCCCAGCTGAGTCTCTGGTTGTTTATAGTGCCATCGTGGTTGTGGGACCCGAGGTATAGTGCATGTGCAAATTTTTGTCCCCTAGGACTGTGACACAACCACAGCCAAGGCCAGCATTCCAGGGTCTACCCGGGATGGCAGGACCAATATGGAGCTCTTAAAGTGTATGAAGCAGAATCCAGAATCTGCATTTGAAGAAAAGGTCTATTAAGATTTTCTCATCTACATGCCGTCCTGTGGGGTGGTGGTTCTCAAAGTGTGGTCTATGAACTCGCCGAGGTCCCTGAGACTCTTTTGTGGGTCCTGAGGTCAAAATTGCTTTTATAATGATACAGTTGATCTTTGAGCAACATGGGTTTGAACAGTGTGGGTCCACTTATTAGTGAATTCTTTTCAATAAAGATATTGAAAATATTTTTTTAGGGGAGGTGACCAAGATGGCTGACTAGAAGCAGCTAGTGTGTGTGGCTCCATGGAGAGGAGTGGAAGCGGCGAGTAAATACAGCACCTTCAACTGAACCATCCAGGTACTCACATTGGGACTAATGGAAGAAACAACTTGACCCACAGAGAATGGAAAAAATCAAGGCAGGATGACGGCCCACCCAGGAGCAACATGGAACCAAGGGAACCTCCCCTCACTCAGGGAAGTGGTGGGTGAATATGCCACCCTGAGAACCCACAATTTTCCCATGGATCTTTGCAACCCTCAGGTCAGAAGATCCCCTCATGAACACACTTCACCAGGCCCTTCAGAGCTACGTGGAGTTTTGGCATAGCAGCTGCTCAGGCACTTGTGGAGACCTGTGAGCCTTAGATACTTGGTGTCTCCAGGCTTCCTAGCAAAAAAAACCTGCAACATTGGCAAACTGGGAGGTTAGACCCCCGTAAAACCCCTAGGAAAGAGGCCGAATCCAGGGAGCTAAGCAGCAACAGTCTGTAGGCCCCACTTCCACAGCACCTCACAGGCTAAGACCCACTAGCTTGGAATTCCAGTTAGCCACTGGTAGCAGGGTTGCACCTCCCTGGGACGGAGCTCCCAGGGGGAAGGGTGGGCCATCGTCATCTTTGTTGTTTGGGCAACTTAGCCATTCCAGCCTTCTGGCTTTGGAGAATCCAAGCTGACCAGGGGTGGAAGGGATGCCCCAGCACAGCACGGATGCTCTGTGAAAACATGGCCAGACTGCTTTTTAAAGCGCGTCTCTGATTCTATTCCTCCTTACTGGGCAAGACCTCTCTACCATGGTTGCCAGCATCCCCTGCCAGTGCTTTCTGGCCAACAGAAATTTGAAACCTTCCTGGGATGGAGCTCCCAGAGAAAAGGGTGGACTGCTATCTTTGCTGCTTGGGTGACTTAACTATTCTGGCCTTCAGGCTTTGGAGTGTCTGAGGTGACCAGGGGCTGAAGGGTACCCCTAGCACAGCATAGCTGCTCTACAAAAATGTGGCCAGACTGCTTTTTAAAGCAGGTCCTTGATCCCATTCCTATTCTGTGGGTGGGACCACACAACTGGAGTCTCCATCCACCTCCTACTGGTGTGCTCAGGCTGACAACAGGTCTGTACCTGGGATAGAGCTGCCAGAAGGAGAGGCACACTGCCATTTTGCTGTTTCACAGCCTTCAATGGTGATAACTCCAGGTACTGGAAAATCCGAGGTGACTAGGGACTGGAGAGAGCCCCCAGTGTGCTGCAGCAGCCCTGTGGAAAAGTGGTCAGGCTGTTAGATGGGTCCCTGTTCCCATATCTCTTCACCAGGCAGGTCTTCCAGGCCTGAACCTCCAGCCACCCCTCACCAGAGCTACTGAGCCAGTATCAACTCAGTAACTCCCTGAACAGAGCCTCTGGGGAAACTGAAAGCCTCTTTGCCACTGCCTCTGCAATGAAACGGCCCTTGATACCCTGGGACTCGTGAAGAAGCAAAGACCCTAAGTGCCATATCCATACCTCCAACAAGATGCAGTTGACTCAAGGAGAGGAGGTCAGTTCATCTCCCATGGGTTTCACACCCCCCACTGCTTGTCACCAGAAAGGGAACGCCTGGCTTAGGCCTACAGTACAGACCTTTCATCCTGGGTTGGTTGCACTGAGTGATTATTGACCTGCATCTCTGTAGTGTGGAGCCCCCAGGAGACAAGAAAAAGATGCTTGGCCACAACCACTACTAAGGTCCCTTCCTCTGCTGCCTCCAAGTTGGGGAAGGAATATAAACACTGAGATTGCTCCAGAGCTGTAGTGGGTAGCCAGGAGTGCCAAACCATGATCTACAGCTAGCGCTCAAGGGAGAGAGGAACTCACACTTTCAGAGCATCGAGAGGGAACACAGCTGCAGCTGTGAGGAAACATAGGGGAACCACACAACAGAGCTAGAGTCTACCAACTGACCAATGATCCTATATGCCACCTACTGGATCACACCCCAAAGCTTCAACACTAAAAATACCTTGCTAACATATCCGCCTCTGAAACCAGAGACAAGAAGTCAGTTTCATATAAAGACCCTGTACAAAGCCTTAGCCTGGTGAAAACATCTAGGAAATAAGTCTATTGACTGTACTCAATTTACACTGCAGTTAAAGGAACTCCCATATGCAGAGATGAGAAAGAACAAATGCAAGAACTCTGGTAACTCAAATGACTAGAGTGTCTTGTGTCCTCCAAATGACTGCACCAGTTCTCCAACAAGAGTTCTTAACCAGGCTGAACTGGTTGGAATGACAGAAGTAGAATTTGAAATACAGATAGGAACAGATTCAGTAGGACGGCAAAACCCAATCCAAGGAAAACAAGCATCACAATAAAGCAATACAGGAACTGAAGGACAAAATAGCTGGTATAAAAAATAACCTAACAGGTCTGACAGAGCTGAATAACACAATACAAGAATTTCACAGTGCAATCACAATTATTAACAGCAGAATAAACCAAGCTGAGAGAAGAATCCCAGAACTTGAAGACTGGTTTCCTGAAATAAGATAGTCATAAAATGGAATGAAGGAAAACTTTGAGAAGTATGGGATTATGCAAGGAGGACAAATCTATGAACCATTGGCATCCATGAAAGGGAAGGGGGAAAGAAAACAAATTGGAATACATATTTTGGGATATCATCCATCATGAAAACTTCCCCAACTTTGCTAGAGACACCAACAGTCAAATTCAGGAAGTACAGGATTCTACACAAGAAGAACATTCCCAAGACACATAATCATCAGATTTTTCAAGGTTGACATGAAAGAATGTTAAAGACGGGTAGAGAGAAAGGGCGGGTCACCTACAAAGGGAACACTATCAGGCTAACAGTGGACATCTCAGCTGAAATCCTACAATCCAGAAGAGATTGGGGGCCTATAATCAACATTCTTAAACAAAAAAAACTTCAACCTAGAATTTCATATCCAGCCAAACTAAGCTTCCTAAGCAAAGCAGAAATAAGATCCTTTACAGATAAGCAAATGTTGGGGGAGTTTGTTACTATCAGAACTGCCTTACAAGAGATCTTGAAAGGAGCACTAAATATAGAAAGGAAAGACTGCTACCAGCAAATACAAAAACACACTTAGTCACACAGACCATTGTCACTAGAGAGCAACCACACAAATAAGCCAACATAATAACCACCTTACAACACAATGACAGGATCAAATCCACACATATCAATACTAACCTTGAATGTAAATGGGCTAAATGCCCCACTTAAAAGGCACAAAGTGGCAAGCTGAATAAAAAAGCAAGACCCAAAGGTATGCTGTCTTCAGGAGATCCATTTCACATGAAATGACACCCGTAGTCTCATAATAAAGGGATTCAGGAAAGTCTACAAAACAAATGGAAAACAGAAAAAAGCGGGGAATGCAATCTTAATTTCAGACAAAAAAGATGTCAAACCAACAAAGATCAAAAAAGACAAAGAAGGGCATTACATAACAGTAAAGGGGTTAATTCAACAAGAAGACCTAACTATCCTAAATATATATGCACCCAACACAGGAGCACCCAGATTTATAAAGCAAGTTCTTAGAGACCTACAAAGACACTTAGATTCCCACACAGTAATAGTGGGAGACTTCAACATTCCACCGACAGTGTTAGACAGTTCATCGAGGCAGAAAATTTAACAAAGATACACAGGACCTGAACTCAACCTTGGACCAAATTGATTTGATAGACCTTTACAGAAGTTTCCACCCAAAAACAACATAATATACATTTTTCTCATTGTTAAATGGCACATACTCTAAAATTGACCACGTAATTGGGTACAAAACAATCCTCAGCAAATGTAAAAGAACTGAAAGCATACCAAATCCACTCTCAGACCACAGTGCAATAAAAATAGATGTCAAGACCAAGAAAATTGCTCAAAATCATGCAATTACATGGAAATTAAACAACATGCTCCTGAATGGCTTCTGGGTAATTAATAAAATTATGGCAGAAATAAAGAAGTTCTTTGAAACTAATGAGAACAAAGATACAATGCAGCAGAATCTCTGGGGGCACAACTAAGGCAGTGTTAAGAGGGAACTTCATAGCACTAAATGGCCACATCCCAAAGTTAGAAATATCTCAAATTAACAACCTAACATCACAATGGAAAGAATTGGAGAAGCAAGAGCAAACCCACCACAAAGCTGGCAGAAGACAAGAACTAACCAAAATCAGAGTTGAAATGAAGGAAATCAAGACACAAAAAAACATTCAAAATATAAACAAATCTGGCTGGGCGCAGTGGCTCACGCCTATAATCCTAGCACTTTGGGAGGCCGAGATGGGTGGATCATGAGGTCAGGAGATTGAGACCATCCTAGCTAACATGGTGAAATCTCGTCTCTACTAAAAATACAAAAAAAATTAGCCAGGCATGGTGGCAGGTGCCTATAGTCCCAGCTACTTGGGAGGCTGAGGTAGAAGAATGGTGTGAACCTGGGAGGCGGAGCTTGCAGTGAGCCGATATCGCACCACTGCACTCACTCCAGCCTGGGTGACTGAGCAAGACTCTGTCTCAAAAAAAAAAAAAAAAATTATATATATACACACACACACACACACACACACACACACACAAATCCAGGAGTTGGTTTTGTTAAAAAATTAACAAGATACATAGGCTGCTAACTAGACTAGTGAAAAAGAAAAGAGGGAACATCCAAATAAAGGCAATTATAAATTACAAAGGGAATGTTACCACTGACCCCACAGAAATAAAAATAGCCATCAGAAACTACTACAAACACCTCTATGCACACAAACTAGGAAACATAGAAGAGATGGATAAATTCTGGGACACATACACACTCCCAAGACTGAACCGGGAAGAAACTGATTACCTGACCAATAACGAGCTCCAAAATTGAATCAGTAATAAATAATCTACCAGCCAAAAAGAAAAAAAAAAGAGAAAAGCCCAGGACCTGGTAGATTCACAGCTAAATTCTACCAGATGTACAAAGAAGAGCTGGCACCATTCCCATAGAAACTCTTCCAAAAAGTTGAGGAGGGGGACTCCTCCCCAACTCATTCTATGAGGCCAGCATCATCCTGATACCAACACTTGGCAGAGACACAGAAAGAAAAGAAAACTGTGGGCCAATATTCTTGATGAACATTGATGCAAAAATCTTCAACAAAATACTTTCAAACTGAATCTGGCAGCATATCAAAAAGTGAATCCACCACAATCAAGTAGGTTTCATCCTGGGGATGCAAGGTTGGTTCAACATATGCAAATCAATAAATGTAATTCATCACATAAACAGAGCTAAAGACAAAAAGCAAATGATTATCTCAATAGGTGCAAAAAACGCTTTCAATAAAATTCAACACCCCTTCATGTTAAACACTATTAATAAACTAGGTATTGAAGGACATACCTCAAAACAATAAGAGCCATCTATGACAAATCACAGCCAACACTATACTGAATGGGCAAAAGCTGGAAGCATTCCCCTTGACAACCAGTACAAGATGCCCTCTCTCACCACTTCTATTCAATATAGTATTGGAATTCCTGGCCAAAGCAGTGAGGCAAGAGAAAGAAATAAAGGGCATTGAAATAAGAAGAGAGGAAGTCAAACTATCTCTGTTTGCAGATGACATGATCCTATATCTAGAAAACCCCATAGTCTTGGCCCATAAGCTCCTTCAGCTGATAACTTCAGCAAACTTTCAGAATACAGAATCAATGTACAAAAATCAATAGCATTCTTATATATCAGCAATAGCCAAGCTGAGAGCCAAATCAGAAAGGGAATTCCATTCACAATTGCCACAAAAAGAATAAAATGCCTATGAATACAGTTAACAAGGAAGGTGAAAGATCTCTGCAATGAGAATTGCAAAACACTTCTCAAAGAAATCAGAGAAGACACAAACAAATGGAAAAACATCCCATGCTCATGGATAGAAAGAATCAATATCATTGAAATGGCTATTCTGCCCAAAGCAATTTACAGATTTAATGCTATTTCTATCAAACTATCATTGACATTCTTCACAGAACTAGAAAAAACTATTTCAAAATTCATACGGAACCAAAAAGGAGCCCAAATAGCCAAGGCAATCCTAAGTAAAAAGAACGAAGCTGGAGGCATCATGCTACCTGACTTCAAGTTACAGGCTACAGTAACCAAAACAGCATGGTACTTGTACAGAAACAGACACATAGACCAATGGAACAGAATAGAGAGCCTAGAAATAAGGCTGCACACTTATGACTACCTGATCCTTGAAAAGGCTAACAAGAAGCAATGGGAAAAAGACTCCCTATTCAATAAATGGTGCTGTGATAACTGGCTAGCAATATGCAGAAGACTGAAGCTGGACCCTTTCTTTTCCCCAATACAAAAATTAACTCAAGGTAGATTAAAGACTTAAATGTAAACTCCAAAACTGTAAAAACCCTGGAAGACAACCTAGGCAATGCCATCCTGGACACATGAATAAGCAAGAATTTCATGATGAAGATACTAAAAGCAATTGCAACAATAGCAAAAATTGACAAGTGGGATCTGGTTAAACTTAAGAGCTTCTGCACAGCACAAGAAACTATCAACAGAGTAAACAGACAACCAATAAAATGAGAGAACATATTTGCAAATTATGCATCTGACAAAGGTCTAATATCCAGTATATATAAGGAACTTAAACAAATTTACAAGAGATAAACAAACCCCATAAAAAAGTGGGCAAAGGACATGAACAGACACTTATCAAAAGAAGACATATATACGGCCAACAAGCATATGAAGAAACCCTCAATATCACTGATCATTAGAGAAATACACAATGAGATACTATGTCACACCAGTCAGAATGGCTATTACTAAAAAGTCAAAAAATAACAGATGCTGGTGAGATTGTGGAGAAAAGGGAACACTTATAAAAGGTTGGTGGGAGGGTACATTAATTCAACCACTGTGGAAAGTGTATGGTGATTCCTCAAAGAACTAAAAGGAGAACTATCATTTGACCCAAGAATCTCATTACTGGGTATATATCCAGAGGAATATAAATCATTCTACCATAAAGACACATACATGCAAATGTCCCTTGCAGCACTGTTCATGATAGAAAAGACAAGGAATCAACCTAAATGCCCATCAATGACAGATATATAAAGAAAATGTGGTATATACACCATAGAATACTATGCAGCCATAAAAAAGAATGAGATCATGTTTTTTGCAGGAACATGGAAGGAGCCGGAGGCTATCCTCAGCAAACTAATGCAGAAACAGAAAATACTGCAAACACTGCACATTCTTACTTATAAGTAGGAGCTAAATGATGAGAACTTATGAACACAAAGAAGGAAACAACAGACACTGGGGTCTACTTGACTGTGGGGGATGTGAGGAGGGAGAGGAGCAAAAAAGATAACTGTTGGGTACTGGGCGTAATTCCTGGATGATAAAATAATCTGTACAACAAATCCCCATGACATGAGTTTACCTATGGAAAAAAACTTCAAAACTTCAAAACTTCACATGTACCCCTCAACCTAAAATAAAAATAAATTTTTTTTTGAGATTTGTGATATTTTGAAAAAGTTTACAGATGAATCATGTAGCCTAGACATATTAAAAAAGAAAAGTTAGGTGTGTCATGAATGCACAAAATATATGTAGATACTACTCTATTTATGTGTTACTTGATTAATTATGTTATTGATAAGGCTTCCAGTCAACAGTAGGCTATTAGTAGTTAAGTTTTTGGGCATTTAAAAATTACACATGAAGTTTTGACTATTCAGGGTTGGCACCCTGCATTGTATAAGGATCAATTGTACTAAGAAGTTATTTGCTCTTTTTATTCTTATTCTATCACGATTGCATAGCGGTTTTCCAGAGGCTACATGATGTGTGACACAGCAAGAGAATGAGTGCAGAAGCAGATATGAGAATCTACCTATCTTCTAGGTAGTCAGACAGTAAAGAGAGTTACAAATACGTAAAAACAGTGCTACAATTCTTACTAAAATTTTTGTGTTTTTTTGTAAAGTAATTTTATTTTGTTTTGAAAATATGTAATTTTTCATGTAAATAGTTTATTTATGTTAACATGTATTTGGTTTATTGTTATTTTTAAGAAGTTAATTAAAATGTTAAAAAATTTGGCCAGGTGCCATGGTTCATGACTGTAATCCCAGCACTTTGGGAGGCCAAGGCAGGCGGATTACCTGAGGTCAGGAGTTTAAGACCAGCCTGGCCAACGTGGTGAAACCCCATCTCTACTAAAAATACAAAAACTAGCCAGGCATAGTGGTGCGTGCCTGTAGTCCCAGCTACTCGGGTGGCTGAGGCAGGAGAATTGCTTGAACCCAGCAGGCGGCGGAGGTTGCAGTGAGCAGAGATACTCCAGCCTGGGCAACAGGGTGAGACTGTCTCAAAAAAAAAAAAAAAAAATAAATAAATAAATAAAATAAAAAATAAAATTTTAAAAAAATTGCTTTAATCCAAGCCTGAGGTATTGCTCTTCACACGAGGGCATTAGCTGCGGGGATCTACCCACAGACTTTGACCTAAACGACGAATGAAAAAAACGTACACTGACACACAGATATTCTGCTTTTCCAGTCCTGCTGAGCATCCAACTGCCTGCACACCAAAAGAGGTTTGTCACTGCAGCTGACCTTGAGCATCTCGCACTTCAGGCATTTATTTAGTATACAATTAACAACAGAAACTTTGAGTAAAAACACTTGTGGATAATTAACATCGTTAAGAGAGTAGTTCTAGGAATGATTAAAGCTCAGGTACTGCGGTCTAAAGTAAATACTATTAGGGGGCAATATCTTTGGTCAATCTCTGACCTACCTGCTACCCAGGGCCATCTGGCTCAAAGGCTAGTTAATGGAGGTAGGGTAAACAGATTTAACTGGGGGAGCCTCTATTGTCTTTAATATTTACCTTATGATAATGCTCTAAGGTAAGAACTGGCTGCCTGCAGCCTGTTCAATTATTACGAGCTATGTAACCTTTTGGCCTTCTAAAAGGTTTGTGAGTATTCTTTATAACTTCCCTTAATATTTCCTTTTAATATTTCTGCCACCATCCTGAGTGAATCACAACAAAAGCCCTTTGGGCTCCTTGGTCATTTTTAAGAGTGTAAAAGCGTCCTGAGACAAGAACATTTGAAAACCTATGTAATAGAATTTTGTTTTAACCAGTGATATAATGCAACATTGGAGAAAACACCTGGCTATGTTATGTGATTCTAATTCTGTAAAATCATAGATATACAGATGCATAGAGAAGAGACTGAAAAGAAATATATAAAAACAGTAATCATCTTTGTGAGAATTATGGATGATAAATTTTGACTACATTTCTTTTTAGCATTTCTACAATGGATGTGAATTCTTTTATTATTAAGATGAAATAGGCTGCTCTGCCTATGGAGCAGCTATTCTTTCATTCCCTTACTTTCTTAATAAATTTGCTTTCACTTAAAAAAAGATGAAATAATATATTAGATGTCATTTAAAATATAGCACATGCTGATTCTGTGGTAATGCGTATGTGGTAAAATAGATTAGAATGAATTATTTTAGATATTTGAGATTATTTTCAACTCTATGCAATTTAGTCCTTGAAAATAATTTCTCCCATTTCAAAGAAGGATAAAAATCTGTCTAACCTCAGGATGAGCTTACCTCTATTTTCTCAGAACTCTTTCAAATGATTCCCTTGTAGAGAAAATTTCTGCAGAGAAGAGGACTGAAAATTAGACATGAGGTCAGAACAAAATGATAATGCAAATCTGAAGATACAATTCTGGGAACCTCGGTTTTGGGATTTCTCATGTTGCAACTCATGTAATTGCATTCATTCCTGTTAGGTTGTTGCCATGTCATTGATAGTTACATTGGAATGCACAAATTTAATTAATAAATCCTTTTAGTCATTTCTAAACACATACTGGATGATTTTTGTTAGTATGCTCAGATGCTGAGATTACAAAGGTGAATAATCATGGCCTCTTTCCTCAAGGAACTTACAGTTTGTGAGAGAATCAGACATATAAAGAACCAGTTAAGGTTTGGTCTGACAAGTGTTATAGTAGAGAGATGTGTCAAGAACTATACTATTATATAAAGTTTATAAGTTAGTTTATTTACACAACCAGAATTTATTAAGTTCTAACTTTGTGCAGAGTATAGTGGTAGAGGGTATAAGATCATGGCAAATAATTTTGCCTCCTAGAAGTTTACACTCCAGTTGAGGAGACATTTATGCACACACACACACACCACCCCCTCAAATCCACAGTGGTAGTTCAAGGCTAAGGGCTAATTACTTATAGTAAATAGAGCCATAGGATTTTATGGAAGAGAACTTTAGGGGCAGGAACAGTTGCAAAGCCTAATTGCAAATGACCTTGAATGAACCTTGAAGAGGAGATAGAACTGCAGGTCAGAGAAGAGGGAGACAATGTCCGAGGCTGGGCGGGGTGGAGTGGGGGGTGGCGGGGCGGGGCAGTAAAATAATATACACCTTTTGTTCTCTTCAGACTTGAAGCCCCTTTCTAAATAACAAATATTTCCTTTTCTGAAGTTAAATTTATGGCAAAACCCATCTGCACATATAATTTAAATAATACATTACATTAAATAAAAATATGTTCTTATTATAACTTAAAGGAGAAAGAAAAATGTAATAGAATGTACATTTTAATATATAATGCTTGAGCATGACTACAGAAGTAGCCAAAATGAAATAGATGTTTGCACCTACTTGTAATGACCAAGGCAGAACTTAGAAGCAGCTAAATTAAAAGCCATGCTGAATACAAAGTAGAAGAAAATGAAAGAGCAGAGGTACAGAGGATACCAGAATAAAAACTATTGCTAGGATAAGTAATGACAGTCTAGACCTGTCTATATATATGAGAAAGAGATAAATAACCTTACCTGCAGGAGGATAACATGTCAAGACAAACTACAGATTGTTGAAGTGAGAAAATGAGGAAGTATAATATTCTTGCAAATGACCTGGACCTTATTTATGAGTGTGTGTTAAAATGATTCCCTGTGTTGCATGGGATGGAGACAAGACAGAATATTTCAGAAAACAAATGCTATCTTGAAGCCACATGAGGAGGTATACATTCCGTCTTGAGTATCTCAAAAGACCACAGAGCTCATGTGCTTTGATAGTCAACAGGAACTTAGCTATTGAAAAAAGGAATAGCAGTACAGGGGACAATAGAGAAGTTTCGTGGCAGATCTCTGAGACTGGACGATTGAAAAGATAGGAAAAGACTGAAGAACAACAGGCAATTTCAAATAATAATTTTTATGACGTAGATTTCTTATCATTATGCCACAAAATTAAAATAACAGATGTTAATAAAACGCGATGAGATCATTACATTTCATGTCTATCAATTACTATTTTTTTTTTTTTTTGAGCTGGAGTTTCAGTCTTGTCGCCCAGGCTTGAGTGCAATGGTGCGATCTCGGCTCACTGCAACCTCCACTTTCCAGGTTCAAGCAGGCCTCCTGCTTCAGCCTCAAGACTAGCTGGGATTACGGGCATGTGTCACCATGCCCAGCTAATTTTGTATTTTTAGTAGAGACAGGGTTTCACCATGTTCGCCAGGCTGTTCTCAAACTGCTGACTGCCTATCAATTATTATTAATGGTGTCAATTTTTTACTGAGAAGTATTTGCATCAGCTACAAATGCCAGTGATGTAAGTGTGTGCTATTGGCTCAAATGCCATGAGTGGTGCTGCCTGTAGGGACATTTCCACAATGTGAAGAACTCTTGGAAAAGTTTGAACAAAAACAAAGTACGACATATGCAAATCGATAAATGTTATTCATCTTCCCATGATTAAGATGAGGAGATGAACTTAAAATATTTTGCTTGTGTTAACACTGAGCAAGGAATATATATTGTGTTATAGATAAAAAAGAATTAGATTCTAGGCTCGGATAAACACATTGTTTTATTTACCTGCATGAAAATCTGGTGGGGCATTTGAAAGTCATGCCGAGTATGAACCAAATATTCCTAGTCTGGCTCTTCTCTATGCATTATGAGACATCTAGCAGCACACATCAATAGCACCTCAAATCATTGGCACAGACAAACATGCTCATAAAAGCTGCCAAAATTCCTCCCAGGAGTGTCCAATCTTTATTATGAGGTCCTACACGGCAGTGAAAAAGACTTGGGTTAAGTGAAGTTACACTGTTAAACTAATTCATTATAGTGGATTTGAAAGAAGTGATGTGTTCTTTTTTTGGGTAGAGTCAACTGGTGGAGACAAATGCCAATGTAGATTTTGTTCAAAAAGTATTGAGAAGCAGTTGGAAGGTTCTAATGTCTTATTGTAAAATTCACACCTTTGTAGTTTCTCATGTTTCTGTAATTTTTATACTATCACAACTCAAAAGGATCAAACTTCTTGGATACAAAAACAGTGAGTCCTGCTGCATTCACTGCAAAGCAAAAGAAAAAAAGTTACAAAACAAAAAACAATGAGCTTGCAAGTTGTACTGACCCACTAGTAGATGTTTAAGCAGCTCTCAAATCCCAGCTGTCTGCCATACATTTCTGGTTAAAGTATCAATTGTAGGCAATGTTTATTTTAGGGATGTTATTCCTGGAATATCATGTTTGCTCACCACATCAAGTAGATAACTACTAGTTGTGTAATAATGGGGGTAGAAATGAAGTGTCTGCTAGAATTTTGTTTTCTGAAATTTTGTAGTTTGCAATGATGTGAATATTTAAATCATGTCTAAGTTAGGAAAGAATCAAGAATGTACCTGACTTTTCTGAAGACAACTGACCACATTTGTACTTAAGTTTTTGGGTCTTTTTTCTCCTTTAGTGTCAGCTCTCTTACTGTATATTGTATACTGACTGTAGCGTATTACAGAAATTTGAAGTTTAAATGTTCAGTATCTTCCAAAGGACATTGTATCCTTTCATTAAGGATAGATGTTATTTTCCTGTTTTTTAATGGAGAAAGAAGTTATTTTCATAGTCCAACATGAATACATACCAATCATCTTTTCTTGCAAGAGTTGGTGCTTTTTCTTGAGTTCAGGCCCAAGAAATGTTCTGAGACTTGGTAATTTCCTGGAAAAAAGTATAGAGTGATTTCAAGGACACAGATTACATCTTATATCTTTTGTATTTCCAGCTATAGTGTCTAGCACATAATAGGCACACAGTGAGTGTCTTTTGAGTGAAAGAATCAGGGAAAAATACATGTGTAGAGACAGTGGTCACTGCGCTGTGATTTTTCTTGGTTTATTTTCACTAAGTCTTTTTCTGCTGATGTTGTCTGGCCAGCAGAGGGCATTCAAGGTCCACCTTACAATCAGGGAACGCCTTGGGGAAAGGAGAACATGTCTAGCTACAGAAATTCAACTGTCAGAAAAGGAAACTGATGAATTTGAAATGTCAAGAGGGCTTAATTTAAGTCTTCCAGTATAAGATTACTTTTATAGTGCTAACTAATCTTGACACCATGTGAATAATACATTAGAGGAAAGTGTTTATTTTTATTTGATTTTGAAATGTGGAAATACCAGAAAGTTTAAAGGAGAAAATAAAAATTGCCCAGAACTAACTTTGGCTCACATTTGGCTGTATATCTATTTTTATTTTTAGATACATAATATATAGAATGTAAGTTCCACAAGGAATGGGATTTTTGTATTTACTGCATTATTCCAAGTGCGGTTTGAAGTGTATGGAAACTCACCGTGCTATCTTTCCAATGCTTTTATAAGTCTAAAATTATTCCCACATAAAAGGTTAAAACATAAAAAACTGTTTATGTTGCAAAACAAAAAGTTTAACTATGCTTTTCATCTTGATTCAGTTCTTAGCATATGACTGCAACCCTAACCATCTTCATGAAAAAGAAGAAATAAAAAATATAAATGGAAATCAGATTTTCTTTTGTTAAGAATAATTTTATTACAGAATGCAGAAGCAGCCTTGGCGATCTACTGTGAAACCTTAACTGTCACAAGTTCTGTAAAGCATTGTTCCTGTGAGGTGAAAACTATATTTTCTGCCTTTTTTTTTTTTTTTTTTTTGCGATGGAGTCTTGCTCTGTCACCCAGGCTGGAGTGCAATGGCGTGATCTCGTCTCACTGCAACCTCCACCTCCCGAGTTCAAGTGAGTCTCCTGCCTCAGCCTCCCGAGTAGCTGGGACTACAGGCACCCACCACCACGCCCGGCTAATTTTTTTGTATTTTTAGTAGAGACAGGGTTTCATCATGTTGGTCAGGCTGGTCTCAAACTCCTGACCTCAGGTGATCCACCCACCTCGGCCTCCCAAAGTGCTGGGATTACAGGTGTGAGTCACTGCACCTGGCCTGAAACTTTTTTGACATACGCATTTCTGAAACTTTTTCTTGGATTCAGTGGAGGTTTTTGTTTGTTTATTTTTTATTTATGTATTTTTTTGAGATGGAGTTTGGCTCTGACTCCCAGACTGGAGTGCAGTGGTGCCATCTCGGCTCACTGCAAGCGCCGCCTCCCGGGTTCACGCCATTCTCCTGCCTCAGCTTCCCGAGTAGCCGGGACTACAGGCACCCACCACCACGCCCGGCTAATTTTTTTGTATTTTTAGTAGAGACAGGGTTTCTCCATGTTAGCCAGGATGGTCTGGATCTCCTGACCTCGTGATCCACCCGCCTTGGCCTCCGGGAGTGCTGGGATTACAGGTGTGAGCCACCGGGCCCGGCCTGCATTTTCACGTATGTCATGTGTGTAGTGTCAAGTCTGCAGTATGCCCACTATTTGACTTCTTTAAAGCATCTAGAATAATTTCAAAATTTTAATGTGCTTACCATTGTAATGGTTTAAAGACAGATTTGATCAGATCTGAGAACGTAAGCTCATAACTTTCAGCAGTCATGTAGTAGTCACTTGTTTGGCATGGTGTAAAAGCTTCCCTAAGCATGTTTCTGAAGACTGCATTGGTGTAACCAGCTTCAGTTAGTCTGGTGAGACATTTCTTTGAAAAGCAAATCAGATTACAATTACACTGTGTAGGGCAGACAGAACGTGGAGGTGAGTGAATGATTGGTAATTAACTAGAAGAAACTTGCTGACACAACGTCTGATTTTTAGCAGTGATATAGATGCATGTTGGTGCTTATAGATGTGAATTTTCCTTTTCTGTTACCCCACAACTACATCTTTCCGAGTGGTAGAGTTTGGGAAGAAATAGGACATAATTAAGCAATCTTACACTAGCTGATCAATCACACAAATAGTGCCCACAAAAACATACAACACAGTCCTGGTCAGAGTCATATCTTGCAACTCATATAGATCCCTCAGGGGCATGGGTGCAATTGGTCATCCTCACTGGCTACTCACAGATAAGAGTTCTTCCATCTCTCATAGAAATTACAGTTTAAGTTTATATATTACTCTATACAGCAGAGGGGAACAAAGAAACCTTCCCTTTGGATTCACGCATTTTCCATGGCTGCTAGATTATTTTAGTTTAGGCCCCACACTTTATTTGTCCCAGGCTTCCAAAGCAAGTAGTCATTTCTATCCGATTACCCATTGGATAGGGCTGATGGAGGGGTCTCATTCCATGGATGGAGTGCATATGAGGTGGTCAGATCTTTCATACTGCTAAGACAGAGCACCTCTTAGCTTGTCTTCCATTTGATATTATTCTAACAACTCTCTCTTCCCTTCTTTTTCTTCTCTTACCAAATGCCCCCTCTGTTATCCTTGGGAAATATCATGTTGCTGCAACAGAGAGTGACAAATAGAAAAAAACAAATTATCTGAATGATTCCAGTTTACAGGAAGGGATAAAGAGTAAACAATTCACAATGATAGGAAATTCCAACTTAATTTTTTATATGGTTAGATCAACAGAGACAAAACTTTTTTTGCTACAAAAATGTCTTTTTTCTTCAGACACATTATGGTTTATTACTATCATGTAATATTTGGCAACTATCTTTCTTTTTAAAATTTTTTTAATTATACTTTAAGTTCTGGGATACAAGTGCAGAAGGTTCAGGTTTGTTACATAGGTATTCATGTGCCATGGTGGTTTGCTGCACCCATCAACCTGTTATCTACATCAGGTATTTCTCCTAATTCTATCCCTGCCCTAGTTCCCCACCCCCCGATAAGCCCTGATGTGTGATGTTCCCCTCCCTGTGTCCATATGTTCTTATTGTTCAACTCCCACTTATGAGTGAGAACATGTGGTGTTTGGTTTTCTGTTCCTGTGTTAGTTTGCTGAGAATGATGGTTTCCAGCTGCATCCATATCCCTGCAAAGAATATGAATTAATCTTTTTTTATGGCTGCATAGTATTCCATGGTATATATGTGCCACATTTTCTTTATCCTGTCTATCATTGATGGGCATTTGGGTTGGTTCCAAATCTTTGCTATTGTGAACAGTGCTGCAATAAACATACGTGTGCACGTGTCTTTATAATAGAATGATTTATAATCTTTTGGGTATGTACCCAGTAATGTGATTGCTGGGTCAAATGGTATTTCTGGTTCTAGATCCTTGAGGAATCACCACATAGTCTTCCACAATGGTTCAACTAATTTATACTTCCACCAATAGTGTAAAAGTGTTCCTATTTCTCCACATCCTGTCCAGCATCTGTTGTTTCCTGACTTTTTGATGATCGCCATTCTAACTGGCATGAGATGGTATCTCATTGTGGTTTGATTTGCGTTTCTCTAATGACCAGTGATGATGAGCTTTTTTTCATATGTATGTTGGCCGCATAAAAGTCTTCTTTTGAGAAGTGTCTGTTCATATCCTTTGCCCACTTTTTGATGGGGTTGTTTCTTTCTCGTAAATTTGTTCAAATTCTTTGTAGATTCTGGATATTAACACTGTCAGATGGATAGGTTGCAAAAATTTTCTCCCATTCTGTAGGTTACCTGTTCACTCTGATGGTAGTTTATTTTGCTATGCAGAAGCTCTTTAGTTTAATTAGATCCCATTTGCCAATTTTGGCTTTTGTTGCCATTGCTTTTGGTATTTTAGTCATGAAGTCCTTGCCCATGCCTATGTCCTGAATGGTATTGCCTAGGTTTTCTTCTAGGGATTTATGGTTTTAGGTCTAACATTTAAGTCTTTAATCCATCTTGAATTAATTTTTATATAAGGTGTTAAGGAAGGGATCCAGTTTCGGCTTTCTACATATAGCTAGCCAGTTTTCCCAGCACCATTTATTAAATAGGGAATCCTTTCCCCATTGCTTGTTTTTGTCAGGTTTGTCAAAGATCAGATGGTTGTGGATGTGCGGTGTTATTTCCGAGGGCTCTATTCTGTTCCATTGGTCTGTATCTCTGTTTTGGTACCAGTACCATGCTGTTTTGGTTACTGTAGCCTTGTAGTATAGTTTGAAGTCAGGTAGCATGATGCTCTAGTTTTGTTCTTTTTGCTTAGGATTGTCTTGGCTATGCAGGCTCTTTTTTGGTTCTATATGACATGTCAGTAGCTTTTTTTCTAATTCTGTGAAGAAAGTCAATGGTAGCTTGGTGGGGATAGCATTGAATCTATAAATTACTTTGGGCAGTATGGCCATTTTAATGATATTGATCTTTCCTATCCATGAACATGGAATGTTTTATCATTTGTTTGTGTCCTCTCTTATTTCCTTGAACAGTGGTTTGTAGTTCTCCTTGAAGAGAGCTACACATCCCTTTTAGATTGTATTATTAGGTATTTTATTCTCTTTGTAGCAATTGTGAATGGGAGTTCACTCATGATTTGTGTATCTGTTTGTCTATTATTAGTGAATAGGAATGTTTGTGATTTTTGCACATTGATTTTGTATTCTGAGACTTTGCTGAAGTTGCTTATCAGCTTAAGGAGATTTGGGGCTGAGACAATGGGGGCTTTCTAAATATACAATCATGTCATCTGCAAACAGAGACAGTTTGACTTCCTCTCTTCCTATTTGAATAACCTTTATATCTTTCTCTTGCCTGATTGCCCTGGCCAGAACTTCCAATACTATGTTGAATATGAGTGGTGAGAGAGGGCATCCTTGTCTTGTGCCAGTTTTCAAAGGGAATGCTTCCAGCTTTTGCCCATTCAGTATGATATGGACTGTGGGTTTGTCATTAGTAGCTCTTATTATTTGGAGATGCATTCCACCAATACATAGTTTATTGAGAGTTTTTTTTTTAGTATGAAGGGGTGTTGAATTTTATGGAAGACCTTTTCTGCATCTATTGAGATAATCATGTGGTTTTTGTCATTGGTTCTGTTTATGTGATGGATTATGTTTATTGATTTGCATATGTTGAACCAGCCTTGCATCCCAGGGTGAAGCTGGCTTGATCTTGATGGATAAGCTTTTTGATGTGCTGTTGGATTTGGTTTGCCAGTATTCTATTGAGGATATTTGCATCAATGTTCATCAGGGGTATTGGCCTGAAATGTTCTTTTCTTGTTGTGTCTCTACCAGGTTTTGGTATCAGGATGATGCTGGCCTCATAAAATGAGTTAGGGAGGATTCCCTCTTTTTCTATTGTTTGGAATAGTTTCAGAAGGAATGGTACCAGCTCCTCTTTGTACTTCTGGTAGAATTCAGCTGTGCATCTGCCTAGTCATGGCCTTTTTTTGGTTGGTAGGCTATTAATTACTGCCTCAATTTCAGAACTTGTTATTGGTCTATTCAGGGATTTTATTTCTTCCTGGTTTAGCCTTGGGAGGGTGCATGTGTCCAGTAATTTATCCATTTCTTCCAGATTTTCTAGTTTTTTTGTGTAGAGGTGTTTATAGTATTCTCTGATGGTAGTTTGTATTTCTGTGGGATCAGTGGTGATATCCCCTTTATCATTTTTTATTGTGTCTATTTGATTATTCTCTCTTTTCTTCATTATTAATCTGGCTAGCGGTCTATTTTGTTAACCTTTTCACAAAACCAGCTCCTGGATTCTTTGATTTTTTGAAGGGCTTTTCATGTCTCTATCTCCTTCAGTTCTGCTCTGATCTTAGTTCTTTCTTGTCTTTTGCTAGCTTTTGAATTTGTTTGCTCTTATTTCTCTAGTTTTGTTGATGTCTATTAGGTCCACTTGGTCCAGAGCTTAATTCAAGTCCTGGATATTCTGGTTAATTTTCTGTGTCATTGATCTAATATTGACAGTGTGGTGTTAAAGTCTCCCACTATTATTGTGTGGGAGTCTAAGTCTCTTTGTAGGTCTCTAAGAACTTGCTTTATTAATCTGGATGGTCCTCCGTCTCTTTATTTTGAGCCTAAGTGTGTCTTTGCACTTGAGATGGATTGTAAACGTGCACTGGCACCTGTGAGATGTGCAGAGGACTTGAGAGGTTTTCTCAGAGCTTGTCAAGATGTGGGATCTGAGCTTCATTGCTCTGCAGTATTGACTTAGGCAATGGCTAATTTGGTAGCTGACAGATCTAAAAGAAGCCAAGGGTCAAGCCCTAAAGTGGAAAAGTTTTATAAGTGTAGAAAAATTGGGCATTTCAAAAGAGACCACCACCAGATCTCTGGGAAGAAGAGGTCTTGTAACACAGTTCCCATCTTAACAACAACAACAAAACACCAGGACTTTGCCCTTGTTACAATAAAGGAAATCACTGGGCTAATCAATGCCACTCAAAATTTCATCAAAACAGCAGCCCCTGTCAGGAAGTGAGAAGGCAGCCTGGACCTGGGCACCTCAAACTATGAGGGCATACCCTGTCCAGGCCACATCTCCGTTTCCGGGGTGGGTTTCCCGAGGCACATTGATTCTCTCTCCCCAGGAACTCCTGGAAGTGCAGGATTAGATCTCCCAGTTAGAGAACAGGTTACGTTAATTGGAAGAAACAAACTCACTAAGATTCACACTTGTATTTGGAGATATTTGCCAACAGGATATGTGGGATTAATTTTGGGTAAAAGTCATCTTAACTTACAGGACATTGTAGTACCAGGAGTTGTTGATTCGGATTGTGAAGGAGAAATTCAGGTGGTGGTAATATCACAAGATCTTTGGGTTTTTGAACCGGGAGAATATATTGCTCAACTGTTGCTTATTCCCTGTAAATTGCAGCCTTCTCTATGTGAGAAGTGAAGAGGTCAGGGATTTAGAAGGGCAACTAGGAGAGAGATTTATCTGTCACAACCCATAGCATCTCATAGACCCACTTGTGCAGTGTAGATTGAAGAAAAGAAGTTTTGTGGGCTTATGGGTACGGGACAAGAGACTGGTCTCTCATGGTAATAGATCTTGAGGATTGTTTATGAGAGGGATGAGCCTTGATTTGCTTTCTCTGTCTTCTGTTAATCAGAAAGAGCCTGTCTCTCATTATCAGTGAAAAGTTTTACCCGGGGGGCAATTAACCAAAGAGGGAGAGGCTGAGTTACAGCTTGTAGAACAAATGCTCAGCAATGGCATGCCTCCCGGCTATAGCCACAAGAGCCTTTGCTTTTATTTCAGTAGATTTATTAATGTGGGGACGAGGATATGCTTGTGTCTTTACAGAAGATGAACAAACCTTGGGGGTGCCCTCAAGATGTGTGCGACCATGGAGACTGGAGGGACCCATGGATTCCAACTACAGTCCTGGTTCCCCCAGTACGAGCCATGAGCCAGTTGAATCTGAATGCGAAGACGGAATGAGGACTGAGCGGAGTCACGCTGACATCAACCTTCATAGCATGGGGACAGATCACGAAGACTAAACAGGAAGCTGAGAAACTGTGGAGCGCCAGTGTTTCACCTTTTGCTGGAACTCAGAGGTACAATAGATGTTTAATGGATCAATACTTTCTGACTGAGCTCCTCTCTGAATACAAGACACCCTAATAGTTAGGCAGGAATATTATCGCCCCTATTCTGCATGAAGAAGTTGCAGAAGACGGACCTTCATCCTTCTGCAACCCTTAGGATTAAAGGTCCTCTTGTAAAAGGGAAGGGGGGGTTATGTAAGAAGCAATTCAAACCAGAGCGGCTCCATTTTGAATAAGGGCTAAAAAAATGAAGCTGGATTACCAATCGGCAATTAAGGGCTGCACAGCCTGCAATTGTCTTGCTCAATTAATTTAAAAACAAAAAGGAGGAGATGTTGGAGGCCACACAAGTGTTTCCTATGATCGGGCATGATTGAAGCCTGTTAGTAACAATATGAACCTGTGATCAATTGAGCAGCTGATCAATCGTTACCTCCTCCTCCCTGCTTTTGTTACCCAATAAATACAGGGGGTGGCCTTTGCTCACTAGAAGCAGGGAGTTCTCTTCTTTTTCCCCATGCTAACTTTTCCTTAAAACAGTTTCTTTTTTCCTTGGTTTTCATTTCTACCTTCGTGCCTTCATTCGACTGTAATGATGGTCTCAAGCAGTAACAGTAGTAACTGCTATAGTGATGGTCTCAAGTAGTAACCATAGCAGTCAGCCACAAAGAGGTCCTTTACATCCCTTGTAAGTTGTATTCCTAGGTATTTTATTCTCCTTGCAGCAATTGTGAATGGGAGTTCACTCATGATTTGGCTCTCTGTTTGTCTGTTGTTGGTGTATAGGAATGCTAGTGATTTTTGCACATTGATTTTATATACTGAGACTTTGCTGAAGTTGCTTATCAGCTTAAGGAAACTTTGGGCTGAGATGATGGGATTTCTAAGTACACAATCATGTCATCTGCAAACAGAGACAATTTGACTTTCTCTCTTCCTATTTGAATGCACTTTATTTCTTTTTCTTGCCTGATTGCCTTGGCCAAAACTTCCAATACTATGTTGAATAGGAGTGGTGAGAGGGCATCCTTGTCTTGTGCTGGTTTTCAAAGGGAATGCTTCCAGTTTTTTCCCATTCAGTATAATATTGGCTGTGGGTTTGTCATTAGTAGCTCTTATTATTTTGAGATACGTTCCATCAATACTTAGTTTATTGAGAGTTTTTTAGCATGAAGTGGTGTTGAAGGCCTTTTCCTCCTTTTTATGGAAGGCCTTTTCTGCATCTATTGAGATCATCATGTGGTTTTTGTCATTGGTTCTGTTAATGTGATGGATTATGTTCATTGATTTGCATATTTTGACCCAGCCTTGCATCCCAGGGATGAAGCCAACTTGATAGTTTTCAAAAAACCAGCTACTGGATTCATTGATTTTTTTTTTTTTGAAGGATTTTCATTTGTTCTACAAGCTGTAACTCAGCCTCTCCCTCTTTGGTTAATTGCCCCCAGGTAAAACTTTTCATTGATAATGAGAGACAGGCTCTTTCTGATTAACAGAAGACAGAGAAAGCAAATCAAGGTTTATTTTTTGAAGGATTTTTCAGAACTGAAGGAGATATCCTTCAGTTCTGCTTTGATCTTAGTTATTTCTTGTCTTATGCTAGCTTTTGAATCTGTTTGCTCTTTCTTCTCTAGTTCTTTTAATTGTGATGTTAGGGTGTCTATTTTAGATCTTTCCCACTCTCTCCCGTGGGCATTTAGTGCTATAAATTTCCCTTTAAACACTGCTTTGGCTGTGTCCTAGAGATTCTGGTAAGTTGTATCTTTGTTCTTATTGGCTTTAAAGAACTTATTTCTGCCTTAATTTCATTATTTACCCAGTAGTCATTCAGCAGCAGGTTGTTCAGTTTCCATGTAGTTGTGAGGTTTTGAGGGAGTTTCTCAATCCTGAAGTGTAATTTGATTGCACTGTGACCTGAGAGATTGTTTGTTATGATTTCTCTTCTTTTGCATTTGCTGAGGAGTGTTTTATTTCCAATTATATGGTCAATTTTAGAATAAGTGTGATGTGGTGCTGAAAAGAATGTGTATTCTGCTGACTTGGGGTGGAGAGTTCTGCAGATGTCTATTAGGTCTGCTTGGTTCAGAGCTGAGTTCAAGGCCTGAATATCCTTGCTAATCTTCTGTCTCATTGATCTGTCTAATATTGACAGTGTGGTGTTAAAATCTCCCACTATTATTGTGTGGTAGTCTAAGTCTCTTTGTAGATCTCTAAGAACTTGCTTTATGAATGTGGGTGCTCCTGTATCGGATGCATATATATTTAGGATAGTTAGCTCTTCTTGTTGCATTGATCTCTTTACCATTATGTAATGCCCTTCTTAGTCTTTTTTATCTTTGTTGGTTTAAAGTCTGTTTTATGAGACTAGGAATGCAACCCATGCTTTTTCTGGCTTTCTGTTTGCTTGGTAAATCTTCCTCTGTCCCTTTATTTTGAGCCTATGTGTGTCTTTATACGTGAGATGGGTCTTGAATCTTTATCCAATTTGCAGGTCTGTGTCTTTTAATTGGGGCATTTAGCCCATTTACATTTAAGATTAATATTGTTAGGTGTCAATCTGATACTGTCATTATGATGGTAGCTGGTTATTTTGCCTGTTAGTTGATTCAGTTTCTTCATAGTGTCGATGGTCTTTACAATTTGGTATGTTTTTACAGTGGCTGGTACTGGTTTTTTCTTTCCATATTTAGTGCTTCTTTCAGGAGCTCTTGTTTGGCAGGCCTGTTGGTGACAAAATCTCAGCATTTGCTTGTCTATAAAGAATTTTATTTCTCTTTCCCTTATGAAGCTTAGTTTGGCTGGATATGAAATTCTGGGTTGAAAATTCTTTTAAGAATGTTGAATAATGGTCCCCACTCTCTTTGGCTTGTGGGGTTTCTGCAGAGAGATCCGCTGTTAGTCTGATGGACTTCTCTTCGTGGGTAACCAGACCTTTCTCTCTGGCTTCCCTTAACATATTTTCCTTCATTTTAACCTTGGTGAATCTGACAATTATGTGTCTTAGGGTTGTTCGTCTCGAGTAGTATCTTTGTGGTGTTCTCTGTATTTCCTGAATTTGAATACTGGCCTGTCTTGCTAGGTTGGGGAAGTTCTCCTGGGTAATATCTTGAAGAGTGTTTTCCAACTTGGTTCCATTCTCCCCATCACTTTCAGGTATGCCAGTCAAATGTAGATTTGATCTTTTCATATAGTCCCATATTTCTTGGAGGATTTGTTTATTCTTTTTCTTTCTTTTTTCTATAATTTTGTCTTTATGCTTTATTTCATTAAGTTGATCTTCAATCTCTGATATCCTTTCTTTCTGCCTGATTGATTCAGCTATTGATACTTGAATATGCTTCATGAAGTTCTCGTGCTGTGTTTTTCAGCTCCATCAGGTCATTTATGTTCTTCTCCAAATTGTATTCTAGTTAGCAATTCCTCTAGCCTTTTTTCAAGGTTCTTAGCTTCCTTGCACTGGGTTAGAACATGCTACTTTAGCTCAGAGGAGTTTGTTATTACCCACTTTCTGATGCTTACTTTTGTCAATTTGTCAAACTCATTCTCTGTCTAGTTCTGTTCCCTAGCTGGCCAGGAGTTGTGATCCTTTGAAGGAGAAGAGGCATTCTGGTTTTTGGAATTTTCAACCTTTTTGCGCTGGTTTTTCCTCATCTTTGTGGATTTATCTACCTTTGTTCTTTGATGTTGGTGACTTTAAGGTAGGGTTTCTGTGTGGATATTCTTCTTGTTGATGTTGATGCTATTCCTTTCTGTTTGTTAGTTTTCCTTCTGATAGGCCTCTCTGCCCCAGGTCTGCTGGAGTTTGCTGGAGGCCTACTCCAGACCCTGTTTGCCTCAGTATTACCAGTGGAGGCTGCAAAAAAGCAAGGATTGTTGCCTGTTCTTTCCTCTGGAAGCTTTATCCCAGAGGGGCACCTGCCAGATGCCAACCAGAGCTCTTCTGTATGAGGTGTCTGAGGGTCACCTCACACAAGAGGGGCACCCTTGCTGTGAGGTGTTTCCCAGTCAGGGGGCATGGGGGTCAGGGACCCCTTGAGGAGGCAGTCTGTCCCTTAGCAGAGCTTGATTGCTTTGCTGGGAGAGCCACTGCTCCTTCAGAGCCAGGAGGCAGGGGAACATTTTAGTCTGCTAAAGCTATTCCCACAGCTGCCTCTTCCCCCAGGTGCTGTGTCCCAGGGAGATGGGAGTTTTATCTATAAGCCCCTGACTGGGGCTGCTGCCTTTCTTTCAGATGCCCTGCCCTGTTGGGGGAAGTCAGGGACCCCAAATGGAAGGACTGGCTGGAGCCATGGCAGAGGAAAATTGTGAAGATTTCATGGCCATTTATCAGTTCCCAAATCATACTTTTATAATTTCTTATGCCTGTCTTTACTTTAACGTCTTAATCCTGTTATCTTTGTAAGCTGAGGATGTATGTCACCTCAGGACCACTGTGATAATTATGTTAACTGTACAGATTGATTGTAAAACGTGTGTTTGAACAATATGAAATCAGTGCACCTTAAAGAAGAACAGAATAACAGCGATTTTTAGGGAACAAGGGAAGACTACCATAAGGTCTGACTGCCTGCAAGGTCAGGCAAAAAGAGCCATATTTTTCTTCTTGCAGAGAGCCTATAAATGGCTGTGCAAGTAGGAGAGATATCGCTAAATTCTTTTCCTAGCAAGAAATATTAATATTAATACCCTGGGAAAGGAATGCATTCCTGGGTGGTGGTCTATAAACAGCTGCTCTGGGAATGTCTGTCTTGTGCAGTTGAGATAAGACTGAGATATGCCCTGGTCTCCTGGAGTACCGTCAGGCTTACTAGGGTTGGGAAAACTCAGTCCTGGTAAATTTGTGGTCAGACTGGTTCTCTGTTCTCGAACCCTGTTTTCTGTTGTTTAAGATGTTTATCAAGACAATACGTGTACCACTGAGCATAGACCCTTATCAGTAGTTCTGGTTTTTCCCTTTGACCTGTTCCCTCAGAAGCATGTGATCTTTTTAAGACCCTTATTAGTAGTTCTGCTTTTTGCCCTTTGAAGCATGTGATCTTTGTACCTACTCCCTGTTCTTACACCCCCTCCCCTTTTGAAACCCTTAATAAAAACTTGCTGGTCTGAGACTCAGATGGGCATCATGGTCCTACCAATATGTGATGTCACCCCTGGTGGTCCAGCTGTAAAATTCCTCTCTTTGTACTGTCTCTATTTCTCAGCTGGCCGACACTTATGGAAAATAGAAAGAACCTAAGTCGAGATATTGGGGGTGGGTTCCCCCAATACTGCCCAGAGAGGAGGAATCTAGAGAGGCAGTCTGGCTACAGTAGCTTTGCTGAGCTGCAGTGGGCTCTGTGCAGTTTGAACTTCCCAGCAGCTTTGTTTATACTGTGAGGGGAAAACTGCCTGCTTAAGCCTCAGCAATGACAGACGCCCCTCCCCCCACCAAGCTCGAGTATCCCAGGTCAACTTCAGACTGCGCTGCTGGCAGTGAGAATTTCAAGCCAGTGGATCTTAGCTTGCTGGGCTCCATGGGAGTGGGATCCACTTAGCTAGACCACTTAGCTCCCTAGCTTCAACCCCCTTTCCAGGGGAGTGAACGGTTCTGGTCTTGCTGGTGTTCCAGGTGTCACTGGGGTATGGAAAAAAAATCTCCTGCAACTAGCTGGGTGTCTGCCTAAACGGCCTCCCAGTTTTGTGCTTGAAACCCAGGGCCCTGGTGATGTAGGTATTTGAGGGAGTCTCCTGGTCTGTGGGTTGTGAAAACCATGGGAAAAGCGCAGTATCTGGGACAGGTTGCACCATCCCTCACAGCACAGTTCCTCATGGCTTCACTTGGCTAGGGGAGGGAGTTCCCCAACCCCTTGTGCTTCCCGGGTGAGGCGATGCCCCACCCTGTTTTGTCTTGCCCTCCGTGGGCTGTATCCGCTGTCTAATGAGTCCCAATGAGATGAGCAGGGTACCTCAGTTGGAAATGCAGAAATCACTCGCCTTCTGCATTGATCTGGCTGGGAGCTGCAGCCTGGAGCTGTTCCTATTCGGCCATCTTGCCAGCTACCTCCAAAATTTCTTTAAGAATGTTAGGGAATTGGTGCATAATTATGGTTTATCAATAAAGAAGATGCAATTTAGTCATTAAAATCATTTTTAAGCAGAATAATGACATAAGAAAATATGTGAATAGTAGCGTGCTGGCCTCTGTGACATCCCTTCTGTTGTCTCCAGCATCAGCCGCTATCCTTTCCTTTACCCCCAGGGTGCCTCTCCAGTCTGCGGTCATGACCAGTGCAGTTTCCCCTGCAGAGCTCACCCCCAAACAGGTCACAATCAAGCCTGTGGCTACTGCTTTCCTCCCAGTGTCTGTTGTGAAGATGGCAGGATCCCAAGTCATTGATTTGAAGCTCGCTAACAGCGCCAGGGTGAAAACCATGGTCATATCTGCTGCCTCTGTTCAGAGTGCCAGCAGCACCATCATTAAAGCTGCCAACGCCATCCAGCAGCAAACTGTCATGCCAGCATCCAGCCTGGATGATGCCAAACTCGTGCCAAAGACAGTGCACCTTGCCAACCTTAACCTTCTGCCTTAGGGTGCCCAGGCCACTCTGAACTCTGCCAAGTGCTAACCAAACCTCAGCAACAAATAAAGCAGGCAATAATCAATGCAGCAGCCTCACCACCCCCCAAAAAGGTGTCTCGAGTCCAGGTGGTATTATCCTTGCAGAGTTCTGTGGTGGAAGCTTTCAACAAGGTGCTGAGCAGTGTCAATCCAGTCCCTGTTTACATCCCAAACCTCAGTCCTTCTGCCAATGCAGGGATCATGTTACCAATGCATGGGTACAAGTACTTGGAGTATGGGGACTCCTTCGCACTTGAAAAGAGTCTGACCCCAGCACTGCGACAGATGGAGTGTGTGCATCAAAGTAACATGCAACCTTTGTACAAAGAACCTCTTTTTTTTTTTTTTTTTTTTTTTTTTTTTTACAACAAATGTAGCCTCCTTTCCCATGCCCATGGGCATAAGGAGAAAGGGGTGGTAATGCAATGCTCTCACTTAATTTTAAAGCTAGTCCCAGCAGATCAAACGAGTTTCTCTGTCAAGTAATACTTCCACTTCAACTTCCACTCTTCAGAGCCTCGTGGGAGCTGGCACACACACTGTCACAAAAATTCAGTCTGGCATAACTGGAACAGTCTTATCGGTTCCTTCAAGTACTCCCATCACCCCAGCCATGCCCCAAGATGAAGACCCCTCCAAACTGTGTAGACATAGTCTAAAAGGTTTGGAGTGTAATGAAGTCTTCCAGGATGAGATGTCACTGGCTACATGTTTCCAGCAGGCTGCAGATACGAGTGGACAAAAGACTCACTAGCTGCCACATGCTGCTTCCTAACCGGTGCAGTTATGCATCACACCAGAGAATCCATGAGCACAAATCTCCCTACACCTGCCCTGAGTGCGGGGCCATCTGCAGGTCGGTGTACTTTCAGACCCACGTCACCAAGAACTGTCTGAACTACAAGAGGAGAGTTGGTTTTTGATGTGTGCATTGCAATGTTGTGTACTCTGATGTGGCTGTTCTGAAGTCTCACATTCAAGGTTCTCATTGTGAAATCTTCTACAAGTGTCCTGTTTGTCCAATGGCATTTAAGTCTGCCCCAAACACGTATTCCCACGCCTATACACAGCATCCCGGCATCAAGATAGGAGAACCAAAAATAATAAGTAAGTGTTCCACGTGCGACACTACATTCACCCTGCAAACCTTGCTGTATCGCCACTTTGACCAACACATTGAAAAACAGAAAGTATCTGTTTTCAAGTGTCAAGACTGTTCTCTTTTATATGCACAGAAGCAACTTATGATGGACCATATCAAGTCTATGCATGGAACACTGAAAAGTGTTGAAGGGCCTCCAAACTTGGGTATAAACTTGCCTTTGAGCATTAAGCCTGTAACTCAAAATTCAGCAAATCAAAACAAAGAGGACACCAAATCCATGAATAGGAAAGAGAAATTGGAAAAAAACCCTCCATCTCCTGTGAAAAAATGGAAACCAAGAAAGTGGCCAGTCCTGGGTGGATGTGTTGGGAGTGTGACCACCTGTTCATGCAGAGAGATGTGTACATATCCCACGTGAGGAAGGAGCACGGGAAGCAAATGAAGAAACACCCCCGCCGCCAGTGTGACAAGTCTTTCAGCTCCTCTCACAGTCTGTGCCAGCACCACCGGATCAAGCACAAAGGCATCAGGAAAGTGTGTGCCTGCTCGCACTGCCCATACTCCAGATGTACCTTTACCAAACGGTTGATGCTGGAGAAGCACGTCCAGCTGATGCACGGCATCAAGGACCCTGACCTGAAAGAAATGACGGATGCCACCAAAGAGGAGGAAACAGAAATAAAAGAAGACACCAAGGTCCCCAGTCCCAAGTGGAAGTTAGAAGAACCAGTTCTGGAGTTCAGGCCTCCCTGAGGAGCAATCACTCAACCACTGAAAAAGCTGAAAATCAATGTTTTTAAGGTTCACAAGTGTACCCTGTGTGGCATCACCACCGAAAACCTGCTGCCGTTCCACGAACATGTCTGTCAGCACAAATAGGATGGTTCTTCCTACCAGTGCCAGGAGTGTGGCCTCTGCTACACGTCTCACGTCTCTCTGTCCAGGCACCTCTTCATTGTAAACAAGTTAAAGGAACCTCAGCCAGCGCCCAAACAAAATGGGGCTGGGTAAGATAAGGAATAAGAGAACAAACCCAGCCATGAGAATGAATCCCCTGATGGTGCCATGTCAGACAGAAAGTGCAAAGTATGAGCAAAAACTTTCGCAACTGAAGCTGCCTTAAATACTCACATGTGGACACACGGCATGGCCTTCATCAAATCCAAAAGGATGAGCTCAGCCGAGAAATAGCCACAGATGGTCCATGAGGAAAATCCCTGTCCACATTAGAATAAAAAAGACATTTTTGTTACAAAATGTGAATAGTAGGATATATAGATAGTAGTATATATGGCAGTATATACTACTGCAGTATAAACCCAACTTTGTGAAAACATACATATAATATACATAGAAAAAAGTTAATGGAAAATATTCATCAAAATGTTAATGGTAGGATGATAGGAATACATGAGTGGTAGGAGTTGAGTGACCACTTTTTTTTTTTTTTTTTTTTTAGACAGAATCTTGCTCTGTCGCCCAGGCTGGAGTGTGATCTCAGTTCACTGCAACCTCTGCCTCCCAGGTTCAAGTGATTCTCACTTGATTCTCCAGCCTCAGCCTCCCAAGTAGCTGGGATTACAGGTATGAGCCACCACACCTGGCTAATTTTTTATATTTTTGGTAGAGATGGCATTTCACCTTGTTGGCCAGGCTGGTCTTGAACTCCTGACTTCAAGTGATCCACCCGGCTTGGCCTCCCAAAGTGCTAGGAATACAGGCATGAGCCACCATGCCTGGCCTGAGGGACTAATTTTTTAAATAATTTTCTGTATGTAGAAAAATTTGTATCTGCTTCTGTTTTAAAAAACGAAGTCAAAGTAATCAGTTGGTGACCATAAGTCTCATTATTTGATATGCTATACCAGCTTGACAAAATACCACGGCCAAGGGGGAAGGTTGGGTAAATGTTGGTCAAAGGGTACAAAATTTCAGAGAGAAGGAATACATTCAAGAGATCCATTGTACAACATGGTGATTATAGTCATTAACAAAATATTATTTTCTCAAATTGCTAAAAAGAGTAGATTTTAGGTGTACTCATCACAAAAAAGTATGTGAGGTAATGTATGTGTTAATGACCTCAATTTACCCATTTCACAATGTACACATATTTCAAAACATTATGTTGTAAATGATAAATATATATAATTTTTATCAATTAAAATAAGTAAATTAATTTTAAAAAATAGTACATATTTTACAGTACTGGTATAATTGTTTTACTTTTTAAATGAAAATATTTATACATATTCAAAGTAAACACAAAGATGATTAGAGTAATATTCTGGAGTCCACTATGCATATACACAAACACACTCATATGCCTTCCTTATAGAGTTCTTGTTAATGTTTTCTTCATTCAGGAAGGAGAGAACTGTTAATGTTAATTTTTGAGAATCGTAGATGTACTGTATTTTAAAATAATCACTTATTTGATATAGGGTGGTGTGAGACACCATGTGAAGTTGTTCCTACTTCATCAGAAGTAGTGACTAAACCTCAAATGGGAACAACAGGGACTGAGTCTCCACATTCTTTGTTTCAGGAAATCATCAGGTATTAGGACCAGTAACCTTCTTATGGACTCTGCACCTATTGATTGGTAATAGATCTTCTTGCCAAAATACTGTGGAAAGGGGTTAGGATCAATGATCAGGAATGGACTTCTAGTTTTAATAATGCTAGATTGAGTCATTTGGATGAATTAGGTGTGTTCAATACAATTAAAAAGCTGAATGGTGTGTTAAAAAAACTGAAAACTATCGTAGAGTTAATAAGATAGTGAGAAATTACTAGGTCAAGATCGGGGAGAGTATGGAAGTCTAGAAAGGAGAGCCCAGCATAGGAAGAATCAATATTGTGAAAATGGCCATACTGCCCGAGGTAATTTATAGATTCAATGCCATCACCATCAAGCTACCAATGACTTTCTTCACAGAATTGGAAAAAACTACTTTAAAGTTCATATGGAACCAAAAAAGAGCCCGCATTGCCAAGACAATCCTAAGCCAAAAGAACAAAGCTGGAGGCATCATGCTGCCTGACTTCAAACTATACTACAAGGCTACAGTAACCAAAACAGCATGGTACTGGTACCAAAACAGAGATATAGACCAACAGAACAGAATAGAGCCCTCAGAAATAACACCACACATCTACAACTATCTGATCTTTGACAAACCTGACAAAAACAAGCAATGGGGAAAGGATTCCCTATTTAATAAATGGTGCTGGGAAAACTGGCTAGCCATATGTAGAAAGCTGAAACTGGATCCCTTCCTTAATACCTTATATAAAAATTAATTCAAGATAGATTAGAGACTTAAATGTTAGACCTAAAACCATAAATCCCTAGAAGAAAACCTAGGCAATACCATTCAGGGCATAGGCATGGGCAGGGACTTCATGATTAAAACACCAAAAGCAATAGAAACAAAAGCCAAAATTGGCAAATGGGATCTAATTAAACTGAAGAGTTTCTGCACAGCAAAAGAAACTACCATCAGAGTGAACAGGTAACCTACAGAATGGGAGAAAATTTTTACAATCTACCCATCTGACAAAGGGCTAATATCCAGAACCTACAAAGAACTCAAACAAATTTACAAGAAAAAACCCCATCAAAAAGTGGGCAAGGGATATGAACAGATACTTCTCAAAAGAAAACATTTATACAACCAACAGACACATGAAAAAATGCTCATCATCACTGGCCATCAGAGAAATGCAAATCAAAACCACAATGAGATACCATCTCACACCAGTTAGAATGGCGATCATTAAAAAGTCAGGAAACAACAGGTGCTGGAGAGGATGTGGAGAAATAGGAATGCTTTTACACTGTTGGTGGGACTGTAAACTAGTTAAACCATTGTAGAAGACTGTGTGTTGATTCCTCAAGGATCTAGAACTAGAAATACCATTTGACCCAGTTATCCCATTACTGGGTATATAACTAAAGGATTATAAATCATGCTGCTATAAAGACACATGCACATGTATGTTTATTGTGGCACTATTCACAATAGCAAAGACTTGGAACCAATCCAAATGTCCATCAATGATAGACTAGATTAAGAAAATGTGGCACATATACACCATGGGATACTATGCAGCCATAAAAAGGATGAATTCATGTCCTTTGTAGGGACATGGATGAAGCTGGAAACCATCATTCTGAGCAAACTATCGCAAGGACAGAAAACCAAACACCGAATGTTCTCACTCATAGATGGGAATTGAACAATGAGAACACTTGGACACAGGGTGGGGAACATCATACACCGGGGTCTGTTGTGGGGTGGGGGGAAGGGGGAGGGGTAGCATTAGGAGATATACCTAATGTAAATGTCGAGTTAATGGGTGCATCACACAAACATGGCACGTGTATACACATGTAGCAAACCCGCACATTGTGCACATGTACCCTAGAACTTAAAGTATAATAAAAAAACATAAAAAATAAAAGAAAGGAGAGCCCAGCATTTGGGACCATTTTTGTCCTAGAGCTGGTTGCTGATCTGGAAGTGGTTAAACTGTATACTTGATAGGCTAGTTGGGCTAGAAGGTCTAACGTCAGAGTTCAGAGCTCACCAAGGTGAGAGCCCTGAAAAACTATGACTTGCAATAGACTAGGGAACTCTAGGGGTGAACCAGAAGTCAGTTAGTCTTCACAAGGACTGCAACCTAACTTTCTGTTGTTTGTGTGGCCCAGAAAAATCTCAAACTGCAAAACTGGATTAAGATGATTCAGATTGTTGTTCACCGTGGCTTCTAGCAGAAACAAAGATATTATCTGGTACTCATTGTTTCTATAAAAATGTTTTAGAAACTACTTTGAATATGCTATCAAAGACAACCTGAATCAGTAGGAAGCAAGATCCTGTGAGGAAGAATGAAAAGAAAAACAGACAATAGGAAAAGACCCATGTGGAATCAAGATAATTAGAATTATGTTTTTTTCTTTTTCTTTTTTTCTTTTTTTTTTTTTTTTAAACTGAGACTATATTCAAGGAGAGAAAAGCAAAGTTTGATTTTTTTTTTCTTTTTTTCTGAGATGGAATGTCTCTGTTGTCCAGGCTGGAGTACAGTGGCGCCATCTCAGCTCTCTGCAGCCTCCGCCTCCCAGGTTCAAGTGATTCTCCTGCCTCAACTTCCCCAGTAGCTGGGATTACAGGCACACGATACCACACCTGGCTAATTTTTGTCTTTTTAGTAGAGACAGAGTTTCACAATACTGGCCAGGCTGGTCTCAAACTCCTGACCTCAGGTGATCCGCTGACCTCAGTCTCCCAAAGTGCTGGGATTACAGGAGTGAGCCACTGTGCCTGGCTGAAAAATTTGACAAGGAACTGGAAACTATAAAATATGGTATAGCAGATTTCAAAAAGAGCCAAATAAAAATTCTAGAAGTGAAAATGCCAGTAAACAAAATTAATAGAAAAATAGATGGGTTAGATGGGTTTAACAACAGATCACACACTGCTGAGGAAAGAACTACTGAATGAAATATAGATCAGAAGTTTAGAATGCAGGATGATAATAAAAGTCCTTGGCTCTCTCTCTCTATATATATAGATAGATAGATGTAGATGTAGATATAGATATATATATATAGATAGATATACTCTCTCTATATGTGTATATATTTATACATGTACACGCACACATACACACACACATATATATAAGGTTGCACTCACAGTATTAAGGATGCAATTTGCAGCATGAATGAGTCTACCAAAACCAGTGGGGGTATCTACCTAGAAAGGCAGTGAGGCGATGTTGTAAATATTTGTAAAGAAAGTGATTTTATATGTGTTAACTTTCTTTGACTTCTCAAATGATTCTATTCTCAGTTACACAGGAACACTTAAATAGTAGATGATTTAATATACAGATACTTTAATAAGATATGAATAGTGGACTCTTAAAAAAATGTTTAGTAGATTCCAGAAGGGATATAAGTACATGACTTTTTGAGATGTTCTTATATGTAACTTCCTCTTGTGATTGTAAGTGTAAAGTAAGTTGAATTCAAATTGTTATTTTTAATTTGACTCTGAAGTGAATAATTGTTGCAATTATTTGTTCTATTTGTTGATCTAAAATCTATTATATACTGACTTCATACTGGGTATATAGTAACCAATTTTAGTTTTACAAATTTAAAGTTTTAATTATATTAACAATTAAAGTTCAACTTATTTTTAATTAGCACTATTGAGTTTTCTGAACATGGCTTCTTAAATCTTAGATTAGATTTCTACTGGTCAAATCTGCAAACATTTAATTTGGAGGATTAGACTGCATTTTATGACCCTTTTTGTGTGACTTCTTTCTCTGGTCTGTGGGAGATCTATCTAAGGGATGCTTAGTTACAGAATTGGTTTCCTTTTTTCTGAGTCACTCCTATGGTGTTACGGGGATCACCTATTCATTTACTTTGCTCAGACACTGTCTGGTTTTCCCAAAGTGTCATTCTTAACCACCCTCCTGCCTGACTACTTGAGTCCTTACTTGGGTTTACAGACTGCAATCTGACTTGAGACAATTTGTTTCTAGTAGTACCTTGCTGTCTTTTTCCCTGGCTACACAGCCAGTTCACTACTCTTTTAGTTTTTCTGTCTCAGCACCACTAGGGGGAGATCATTTTAAGCAAACCACACCAATTTGCAAACACTGTGGGCTAATATTTTAAAAAACTAACCAGTGGGTTTTTTTTTTTTGGTATATTTTAGCAAAATTAATAGACTTATAAAAGTAGTTTTATGTTTACAGAAAAATTGAGGAATAAGTACAGGGAGTTCCCACTTACATTCCCTCTTCCTTTCCCCTACAGTTAATTCTATTAACATCTTGCGTTAATGTGGCACATTTGTTACAATTGGTGCTACAATTGTACATTAAGATACATTAAATATATGATCCAATAAAATACATTCTTAACTAAAGTCTATAGTTTACATTAGCGTTCACTCTTTGCATTGTGTATTTTATGGATTTTGATAAATGCATAATGGCATGTATCCACTATTATGGTGTCATATGGAATAGTTTCATTACCCTAAAAAAATCTTCTGTCTTCCACCTCTTCATCCTCCCTTCCCCCTTAACCTCTGGCAACTACTGATCATTTTGTTATCCCCATATTTTTGTCTTTTCCAAAAAGATAATGTAACTGGAACCATACAGTGTAGAGACAGGGTTTCACCATACTGGGCAGGTTGGTCTTTTTTGAGACAGGGCCTCACCCTGTCACTCAGGCTGGAGTGGTGCAGTGGTGTGATCATGGCTCAACCTCCTAGGCTCAAGTGATTCTCCCACCTCACCCTCCTGAGTAGCTAAGACTACAGACACCACCATGCCGGCTAATTTTTATTTTTATTTTTGTAGTAATGAGGTCTCCCTATTTTGCCTAGGGTAGTCTCGAACTCCTGTGCTCAAGCAATCCTCCTGCCTTGGCCTCTCAAAGTGTTGATATTATGGTAATGAGCCACCACACCCAGCCAGTATGTAGCTTTTTAAGATTGGCTTCTTTCAGTTATCAATAATGCTTTTAAGGGTCCTTCATAGCTTGTTGTGGTTTGACAGTTTATTTTTATCACTGAATAATATTTCATTCTCTGGATATATCACAGTTTTTTCGTTCATTAAGCTGTTGAAGGACTTCTTGATTGCTTCTAAGTTTTGGCAATTATGAATTATAGATTTTGAATTATGTAGATTCTTGTGTGAACATAAATTTTGAACTATTGGGGTAAATTCCAAGGATTGTATGGTTAAGAGTTTGTTAGGTTTTGTAAGAAACTGCCAAATTGTCTTCCGAGGCAGCTGTATCATTTTGCATTCCCATTAGCAATGAATGAGAATTCATGTTGTTTCACATCTTTGACAGCTTTGGTATTATAAAGTATTACGGGGTTTAGCTGTTTTAATAGATGTGTAATGATATCTCAGTGTTTTTGAATTTGTAATTTCATGCTGATATTTGATATTGAGCATTTTTCATATGTTTATTTAAGAGTTGTGTATTTTCTTTGGTGAGATGTCTTCAGATCTTTGCCAATTTTTAAATTGGGCTGTTTTAGCCTGCATCTCCAAGACAATCCTAAGCCAAAAGAACAAAGCTGGAGGCATCATGCTACCTGACTTCAAACTATACTACAAGGCTACAGTAACCAAAACAGCATGGTACTGGTACCAAAACAGAGATATAGACCAATGGAACAGAACAGAGTCCTCAGAAATAATACCACACATCTACAGCCATCTGATCTTTGACAAACCTGAGAGAAACAAGAAATGGGGAAAGGATTCCCTATTGAATAAATGGTGCTGGGAAAATTGGCTAGCCACAAGTAGAAAGCTGAAACTGGATCCTTTCCTTACTCCTTATACGAAAATTAATTCAAGATGGATTAGAGACTTAAATGTTAGACCTAATACCATAAAAACCCTAGAGGAAAACCTAGGTAGTACCATTCAGGACATAGGCATGGGCAAAGACTTCATGTCTAAAACACCAAAAGCAACGGCAGCAAAAGCCAAAATTGACAAATGGGATCTCATTAAACTAAAGAGCTTCTGCACAGCAAAGGAAACTACCATCAGAGTGATCAGGCAACCTATAGAATGGGAGGAAATTTTTGCAATCTACTCATCTGACAAAGGGCTAATATCCAGAACCTACAAAGAACTCAAACAAATTGACAAGAAAAAAACAAACAACCCCATCAAAAAGTGGGCAAAGGATATGAACAGACATTTCTCAAAAGAAGACATTCATACAGCCAACAGACACATGAAAAAATGCTCATCATCACTGGCCATCAGAGAAATGCAAATCAAAACCACAATGAGATACCATCTCACACCAGTTAGAATGGCAATCATTAAAAAGTCAGGAAACAACAGGTGCTGGAGAGGATGTGGAGAAATGGGAACACTTTTACACTGTTGGTGGGACTGTAAACTAGTTCAACAATTGGGGAAGTCAGTGTGGCGATTCCTCAAGGATCTAGAACTAGAAATACCATTTGACCCAGTCATCCCATTACTGGGTATATACTCAAAGGATTATAAATCATGCTGCTATAAAGACACAAGCACACGTATGTTTATTGCTGCACTATTCACAATAGCAAAGACTTGGAACCAACCCAAATGTCCATCAATGATAGACTGGATTAAGAAAATGTGGCACATATACACCATGGAATACTGTGCAACCATAAAAAAGGATGAGTTCATGGGGACATGGATGAAGCTGGAAACCATCATTCTGAGCAAACTGTCACAAGGACAAAAAACCCAAACACTACATGTTCTCACTCACCGGTGGGAATTGAACAATGAGAACACTTGGACACAGGGTGGGGAACATCACACATCAGGGCCTGTTGTGGGGTGGGGGGAGAGGGGAGGGATAGCATTAGGAGATATACCTGATGTAAATGACGAGTTAATGGGTGTAGCACACCAACGTGGCACATGTATACATATGTAACAAAACTGCACGTTGTGTACATGTACCCTAGAACTTAAAGTATATATATATAAAAGAAATATGGCTAGCTCAAAGTGAGATGTAAATGATAATATATATTGGATTTCAAAGATTTAGTAACAAAAATGAAGTAAAATAGATCATTAATTTAAAAATATTGAGTACATGTTAGAATGAATATTTTGGATTTGTTATATTAATATATTATTAAAGTTAATTTTGTCTACTTCTGCCCAGGCATGGTGACTCACACCTGTAATCCCTGCACTTTGGGAGGCTGAGGTGGGTGGATCATCTGAAGTCAGGAGTTTGAGACCAGCCCGACCAACATGGTGAGACCCCAACTCTACTAAAAATACAAAAATTAGCTGGGTGTGGTGGCACACGCCTGTAATCCCAGCAACTTGGGAGGCTGAGGCATGAGAGAGTCACTTGAACTTGGGAGGCGGAGGTCACAGTGAGCCAGATCGCGCCATTGTACTCCAGCCCGAGTGACAGAGTGAGACTCTGTCTCAAAAAAAAAAAAGAAATAAAAATATTTTTTCTACTTCTTTTTATCTGTTTCACGTGGCAACTAGAAAATTTACAGACACATATGTGGTTCACATTATATTTCTTTTGGATAGGACTTCTCTAGACTTTGGTATCCATTACCTTGTCAAAGTTTTTCTGGCCAAAAGAGAGTAAATTAGAATTTAATTTCCTAAAATATATTGTATGTCCCTTGTAAAATGCCCTCAGAATATACTACATGAGGTAGATACTTTATGGTCTAAGCAGAATTTGTCACCCAGAACAAGGCAGGTATTATTACAAACTTGGTGTCTTCTCATAAAGACATAAATAGGATTATTGAAAAAAAAAAAAAAAAACAAAACAAACCCCAAAATGCAGAGGAAAGAAGGGCAAGTAGAATGTTTAAAATTGGGTAAAGGTGGGGGAGGCAGAGATGTGTTTATTATGAAGCTAGTGAAGTTTAAGTTTAAACTTCAGGGACCTTCACTTATACTGGTCTCTTCCAAGATCCTAAGATGATACTAGCATGGGTTCCCAGGATCCTATGTTTTGTAGCTTTTGAAAAAGTAACATATTTTAACCACAACAAGTTATGACTTCTCCTTCTACTCTGACTTTCCTTTTATCATACTTCATCTTGTGTCAAATGGCATTGGTGTAGTTACAGGTATTTTTGTGATCCACCTATGAAAGGTTAAATTGAGAACACATTTAGTTTGGGTTTAGTGGGGTATATTTATGTAGCTTGTAAATAGTTGTTTCTGGTCATTTTATTTTAAAAATAGCTTCCAGAAATACTCCTATTTCACTCATCCCCCAAAGTTCCAATGTGCCGAGTACAGGTATGGGGACACAGAGTGGAAGGCCAGAGTTGGTATCATAATGTGTCTTGTGATGTTTGGTGGCAGAAGTATGTGGTTATGTGGTGAATGGAAGAGAAAAAGTCTATAATGTTTGAAGCCCAGAAACTAGTCTGTGGGAAATTCTCCTAGTTACCAGACAGTAAAATTGGAAGCAGAATTTTCATCTTTCATTGATGCCTTATGTAACAGGAAGTTCTCTTCTGTCAGGAATATATTTGATGTTAAAGCACATAGAATTATACATTTACTATAATTTTTTTTATTAAGAATGGAATGAAACTGGTTTTATGAGAATTACTGTGTTTGTGAGGGTATATACCTGTAGATGTACAACAAGCAATGACAGTATGTGTGAGTTACATACACACATGAAACCATGTGGTTTTCAGTATATGTAACTACAAAGAGGATAAAAATAAATGTGTGCAATATTGTTCAAAGGTTTTTTCAAAGTTTGATCTGAAGATCCTTGAAAGTCTCTGAGATCCTTTTGATGGTCATCAAGGTAAAGTACTTTTATAATATCAAGATTTTATTTTCCTGTTTCATTCTTATTCTCTCGAATTACAGTATAAATTTTCAGCACAACATATATGATATTGTGACAGATACAGTGAATGGAGAAGCAGGCACAAAAATCTTTATCTTTTATTAAATCAGACATGAAAGACATTTTAAGAATAAACCCACTATTCTCACAAAATCTTGTTCATTAAACTAAGTATCTCACCTTCTCATCAAAGTAAAAAAGGAGTTATTTTTCATCAAAAGTATGTTATTTGTATTAATACATAATTTATGTATTTTGATATTTTAAAATGATTCATAACTAAATATTTTAAATTTCTACCACCAAAATGATTTTTAGTGATTAGTCACCTGATGATTCCGTTAGGTCCTTATTTAATCCTATTAATATTTGAAACTACCTGAACTACCTGAGTTGTAAAAGGCCATTTTCATTTTTAACAACAGTATCAATATTTCAGATTCTTAATTTGTTTTGTGTTCTGGAGGTTTTTAAGACAGAAAAATTTTCCACAGTGAGATCAGTGATAGATAAGAAATGTGAGGGGGCTTCAAAAATGAATGGAAAATGTGTATTATGAAAAATTATGCATGGATTAAAAAATACTTTAATATCAAAAGAAACTTGTACTAACTTCTCTGAACAGGATCTAGTTTGATGCACTAAGAAGCATAAAACATCAGTTTGAAAAGAACCCCTATCAGAGCAACATGAATTTTGCTAAAATTGAAGTAAGAACAAACTTCAAATTGATGGTGAAGTTTGGGTGGGAGACTTGGGAAGTCATCAGTGCTTTACCAAAGTTTATGGAGACAACACCTCAAAAATCAGCAATTTATAAATGGATAACTCATTTTAAGAAGGGACAAGATGATGCTGAAGATGCAGTAGACTCCACATCAATTTGTGAGGAAAAAAATTCATCATGTTTGTGCCCTAATTGAGGAGCACTGATGATTATAGCAGAAACAATAGCCAACACCACAGACATTTCAGTTGGTTCAGCTTACACAATTCTGACTGAAAAAGTAAAGTTGAGCCAACTTTCCAGTCGATGGGTGTCAAAACTGTGGGGCCCAGATCAGTGCAGTCAAGAGCAGAGCTTTTGATGGAAATTATAAACAAGTGGGAGTAGGATCCTGAAGCATTTCTTTGAAGCATTGGAACAGGAGATGGACATGGCTTTACCAGCATGATCCTAAAGACAAAGCACAATCAATGCAATAACTACCAGGAGGTGGAAGTGGTCCAGTCAAAGCAAAAGTGGGCCAGTCAAGAGCAAAGGTAATGGCAACAGTTTTTTTGAGATGCTCAAAGCATTTTGCTTGTTGGCTTTCTGGAAGGCAGAGAATGAGAACATCTGCTTATTATGAGAATGTGTTGAGAAAGTTAAGTTGGCTACAGCTTTAGCAGAAAAATGCTTCTCACTGGAGAGGAGAGTCCTTCTCCACCACGGCAATGCTCCTGCTCATTCCTCTCATCAAACATGGGCCATTTTGTGAGTTTTGATAGGAAATCATTAGGCATCCACCTTATAGTCTTGATTTGGCTCCTTCCGCCTTATTTTTGTTTCCTAATCTTAAAACATCTTTAAGATCACCTATTTTTCTTCAGTTACTAATGTAAAAAATACTTCATTGACATGATTAAATTTCCAGGACCCTCAGTTCTTTGAGGATGGACTAAATGGCTGGTATCATTGCTTACCAAAGTGTCTTTTTTTTTTTTTTTTGAGACTGAGTCTCATTCTGTCACCCAGGCTGCCTGGAGGGCACAGGCACGATCTTGGCTCACTGCAACCTTCACCTCCTGGGCTCAAATGATCCTGTCACCTCAGCCTCCTGAAGAGCTGGGATTACAGGCTTGTGCTACCACGCCTGGCCAATTTTTGTATTTTTAGTAGAGACAGGGTTTTACCATGTTGGCCAGACTGATCTCGAACTCCTGACTTCAAGTAATCCACCCAACTTGGCCTCCCAAAGTGCTGGGATTACAGGCATGAGACACTGTGCCTGCCAGAAGTGTCCTGTTTTTTTTTTTTTTTTAAAGTTAATTTTAATTTTATTTTTAAAAGTTGACAGTAATAGTGCATGTTCATGGGTTACATAGTGGTGTTTTGATACACATAATGTATAAAGATCAGATCGGGATAACTAGCATATCCATCATCTCAAATGTTTATCATTTCTTTATGTTGGGAATGTTCAATACTTTAGTTACTTGAAACTATATATTATTGTTAACTACACTCATTCTACAGTGGTATAGAACACTAGTACTTATTCCCCCTAGCTAGTTGTAAATTTCAGTGTCTTGAACTTGATGGAGCTTATGGTGAGCAATGAAGCTTATACTTTTAATAATATATTTCTTTTTACTTTATAAATTTTATTCTATAAACCATTTATTTATTTTTGAAACAGAGTCTCACTCTGGAGTGCAGTGGTGCCATCTCAGCTCACTGCAACCTCTGCCTCCTGGTTTCAAGTGATTCTCATGCCTCAGCCTCTGGAGTAAGTGGGATTACAGGCATGCACCACCATGTCTGGCTAATTTTTGTGTTTTTAGTAGAGACGGGGTTTCACCATGTTGGCCAGGCTGGTTTTGAACTCCTGGCCTTGGCCTTCCAATGTGCTGGGATTACAGGTGTGAGTCACTGCAGCCAGCCGATAATCTACTTCTTTTAATTTCATTTTCCCATGAACTTTCTGAAGTTCCCTCATAGATCTGTCTTTTGAAGGTGGGAAAAGAGTGACTATGAAAGGGGAGGAGGAAAAGAACATGTTCTCAGGCAGATATGTCTCAAGAGAGTACATACGTGAGAGTTGAGGATGGAAATTAAACCGTTAAGACAACCTATGTGCATGTAGCCCTTAGAAAGTCTTCAGGTTCCCCTAGCAGTAGCATATCCCAGTTGGAAGACACCCTGGCTTTGATGGTTTAGATGGTAATCTCACACCTCGTATATTAATGCAATCATGTCAATATGTATGCAGGAGTTTAGGGAGGAAGGTATGGTGCTGGAATAACTGATAGCCTCGACTGGTTTGAAGAACACTGAAAGTAAACAAAATTGATTTCTATAGTGGAATTTGTAAAGCACCTTGTGTATTTGCTTTGATTACCATATTAACTTTGTGGGACATCTATGACAGGGATTTTTTTTTTTTTTTTTTTCTGAGAGAGGGTGTCACTCTGTCACCCATGATGGAGTGCGGTGGCATAATCTCAGCTCATTGAAGCCTTAACCTCCTGGGCTCAAATGATCCACCCACCTCAGCCTCCTGAATAGTTGGGACTCTAGGTGCATGTCACCATGCCCAGTTAATTTTTGTATTTATTTATTTTTGTAGAGACAGGGTTTCACCATGCTTCCCAGGCTGGTCTCAAACTCCTGGGTTCAAGCGATCCACCTGCCGTGGCAACCCAAAGTGTTAGGATTACAGTGGTGAGTCACTATGCCTGGACATGACCGGGATTTTTGCCTCCATTTTACAGATTAAAAAAAAGAGGCTCAAAAAATTAAAAAATTAATCAATTAGTTATTTTAAAGACAGAGTCTTGCTCTGTTGCCCAGGCTGGAGTGTAGTGGTGTGATCATAGCTCTTTGCTGCCTTGAACTCATGGGCTCAAATGATCCTCTTGCCTCAGGCTCTCAAGTAGCTGGGACTACAGGTGCATACCAGAGAACTTCTCAAACTTTTTTAGACATATGGTCTTCCTATTGTGTCCAAGCTAGTTTTAAACTCCTGGCCTCAAGAGATCTTCCTGCTTTAGCCTCCTGAGTAACTGAAAGAATATTTTTTTGATAGATGGTTATCCAGGAAGTCCTTTAATAGCACTTTTAATTATTATCACAAGTGGCAAAATATTTTTGGAAGTTTGAATCTAATTTACTCTTATTTGGTCATGGACCTTGACAGTCTATAAGTAAGTTATTCAGCTTCTGCATATCTGAAACAAGGTGGCTAATAAATCATTAACCACTAGCAAATCTATAACCACCGGACACACTAAACATGGAATATCTTGCATGGTGCATATTTACATTTGTTGCGTACTGATGGAGTTGAGCCGTATATAGCGAGAAATGTTATTAACCCTATCCATACCTTTCTTTTTTGGGGGCTCTACTGCAGTTTGTATTAATCTCCCTCACTATAGATGAACTGCAATGGTCTGTTATAAGTTTAAATCAGGTTAATTTCTACCTTTTAGGTGAATGGAGCAAGAGTATCACCTTGGTTTGTTTTAGTGATTATGATTACTTTTTTCAGTCTTTTTTCGCACTCAGGCATACCGAAATTAAACATTAAGTGCCATTATCATGAGTTCTGAATATAAGCACTTGAGGATAGGCAGAATTCTATGATTTATAAGTCTTTTTTTGTACTGTATGTTTTAGATGTTGAAAAGTACTCTGCTTATTAAAAATTAAATTTGTGACTTTTATAAGAAAGCGAATGATGAGGTAGCTGTGAAGAGACCAGAATTTGTCTTCACATTGCTGGGTGTCCTCTTCTTGACTGCTGTGCTTCCTACTTCCAAAGAAAGTTCTAGACCTGGAGTATCATGTTAGTGTCCTGAGGAAATGTAGTTTCTGTAAGGGCCAACTTTCTTTCATCTCCAAAGAAGAAAAAGAGTCAGTTTTCCAAATATGTTTTAATATGCATATCATCCAGGCAGCATAATGTTATATTTCAAAGACAAATTTATCCATTTAATTATTGTTTTAAAAAGTTGGGATTCTCTACATAGAATATATTTTCTGAAATTTCAAGAATATTTTCAGGTAAATTAAGAATTAATTTCTTCTAAGACTACTCAGTGTGTCTCAATCTATTCCATAATATAATCAATGATAAAGATTCACATGTGTCACCAAATTCAAGGCAGCTTAGTTGAAAAAATTTGAAACAGCTTACTGAATTCCTGGAAGAAAATAAAACACCTTTTAAATGTAGGTAAAAAGTATACTGAACTTAAATATTTTTTACTTGAGATCAAAGTTTCTTTTCCAGAATTAGGAGCATCCATATCAAATCATTCTTTAGTTATCTCTAAGGATATTTGGTTCTAGACATTTTCACATGTTAAACAATTAACTTTGCTTGTTGGTGCAAGAAAAGCTTATTTTTGTTACATTTCTTAAGTTCCATCTAAGAACGGCAGATGGGTTTATGGGTTTATCTGCTCTGGTAGCTATCACTAGTGGCTGCTTGCAGTATTACAGTAGGAAGGTTCTGAGGCTCCGTCAGTGAGTGGAGACAGGGTCATGATGAACTGAAGTGTGTCTGCAATAGGCCTCTATGCGTGTGTGTGTGTATTGGGGCGAAGAACACAGTCTGCTTCCAAATATTTTCAGTTCTGACCCAAAATGGAACATGTGTTATGCCAACAATTAAAAATCTTTCAGGCCAGGCATGGTGGCTCATGCCTGCAATCCCAGCACTTTGGGAGGCCGAGGTGGGCAGATTGCTTGAGGCCAGGAGTTCTAGACCAGCCTGGGCAACATGGCAAAGCCCCGTTTTTACAAATAATACAAAAATTAGCCAGTATGGTCAGGCACGGTGGCTCACGCCTATAATCCCAGCACTTTGGGTGGCCGAGGCGAGTGGGTCACTTGAGGTGAGGAGTTCGAGACCAGCCTGGCCAACATGGTGAAACCCTGTCTCTGCTAAAAATACAAAAATTAGCCAGGTGTGGTGGTGTGCACCTGTAATCCTAGCTGCTTGGAGGCTGAGGCATGAGAATCGCTTGAACCTGGGAGACGGGGGTTGCAGTGAGCCAAGATCACACCACTGCACTCCAGCCTGGGCAACAGAGCAGCACCCTGTCTCAAAACAACCGAAAACACTCACACACATTCTTCCTTCAGTGTTAATACCAGAGGATTGGTGGCTGAGTAAAAATACTCCCTCGTTGCTGGAGTCAACTGTGAGTGAGTAAAGGGGCTTCCTAATCTTACTAAGACCTGCATTTGTCAAGGCAAGACAAAGAACTCCTCTTTTCCATTCTGCAGATGACTTTTATAGCCAAGAAGTATGTTCCAAGCTAGGAGAATTTACCATTTGGTTATTCTGTGGTGGTTTCCTCGGTGGCATGTGTGCTCCTTTGGATGCCTGCAGGGGTGGTCACTGCAAAATCATCATCTGTGCCACTGGGAGTTGGGAGGCGGCCGGCTGGGGTTCCCTGGATGGCAGGATTTACACCTGCTTGTCCTGCTGGAAGGCTTCCATCCTGGACATCTGGATTAGCCCCTGCCTGACTGGTGGGCAGGATGCCTCCCGGGAACAAGGAATGGATGATGAGGCTCGTGAAGATTTGTGGCTGGAATGAGGGAGGCAAACAGAAAACAAAGTTAAAAGCAACACATGTTAAAGCCTTTTCTTTTTTAAGGGGAGCAAGTTTGGTAGCAATGGAAAGATGGAGAGAGTAAAGTCAGAGAAGACAGCAAAGACCTGGCATTCCTCAGGGTAAATACTCCCTCGCTCCAGTCTAGTCTGATTCAATACCGGGACTCTTTGCTATGCTCCATTTCCCTCAGAAACGGAAAGCCAGAATCAAGCCAGTCCTGGGAAAAGGAACAACAATTTTTTTATTATCAGCTGAATCTGGAGGTAGAATTAAGGCAGAAAAATCCATACAATTATGATGGGCTTTATCTCTGTAATTAAACCTAACATGTAATCTTTCTTTTGCTCGTAACATTTTTTTTTCCAAAAAAATATGAGATTAAAAATTAATGGAAAAATCGATTCAAGTAGATTAATCCTGATGACTTTCATCCCTTCAAGTTTTTTTTGATGTATTTTTCAAAGGCATTGGAATATTCAGTCAGAAACATTTATTCTGGCAGTTCGGCTATTGTGTATTCCTTGAGGATAGATAGATAATTCCTGTCTATTGGAGTTTTTTATTTTTAGAGAGATCCTGATCGAGCAGGTCTGGAGCAGGACCTAGCAATCTGCCTTTTTAACCAGTTTTTGATGCCATCCTGATTCGCTGGGCAAGGAATGAAGTTTGGGAAACACTGTGTTACATTTAAGAGATATTGAAACCAGAATTAGACTTACGCTAGATGACAGGAGCAGAGTATAGACGTTTTCAAACTGAGGGTTGTGATATCCACAGTTTTGAAGTGAAAAAGGTGAGTGGCAGTCATCATTAAATAATAAAACAGGCAGTAGACTAGTAGTGCATTCTATATAGTAAAGGTGAATGCTGTTTCATTAACGTGTGTGTGTGTGTGTGTGTGTGTGTGTGTGAAGCTGCATGAAAAATGTAGTTGCTATTGTGATTTGTATTAAAAATGTTTGAAAAACCATTAGTGTAGTAGATTAAAAAATGGCATTGGATCTGGATCCACTCTTTTCTTGTCATTGTTGCCTTTGAGGCGTAAATTACTTAAACTTTTAACCTCAGTTTCTTTATCTGTAAAGCTGGGTCAAAAATATCTGCTTTGTGCTTTGGGGAAGGTTGAAGGCAACATATGTAAAGGATCTGCTAAAGTCCTGGTTATAGAAGAACCTCAGTAGCTGGATATGGATGTTCATGTATCAGTGTTGGCAAAACAGACACTAGCCCCATTACTTGATGATTATTTAGGGACAATATAGAAAATATCTACATTTTCCATAATAGAAAAGCTGTTGAATAACTGTTTCCAAATATTGCCTCAATTCTGTACCGTTGTCATGTTTAGATATCATGTTAATTCAAGTTGTTTTCCCTAGAAAAGAACCTATGGAGGAATGCATTGAAGTGTCTAGCAGTGGTGATATTAACTTTATTTAGGTACAGCCCTCCAATTATTTATGTGTGTAGAAAGAGTTCATCACTATCTGATGCTGGAAAAAGATATATTGTTCCATAAAAATTAAAAATCCAAGTCAAGGAATTTAATCTTTCCTGTAAAAAGTTAATATTTATATTATTCTACATTTGTATACATTTCAATAGTTTATAATCCTAGATTGCAATCCTTATGAAGTTAAAAAATGTGCATTGCCTTTCTGGATAGAACTGAATCTGATAGCAATAAATTGAAATGAAAGCTAAGTCAAATTAATAGAAAAATAGCTGGAGAAGTATGATAAAATCCCCAAACAAAGAGAGGATAATCTAATGTAAGGAACTATAAAAATGTTCAATTCATTGTAGTACACACCATATTCAGGATTTATGCTCAAGAGAGACTATATGAGGACAGAAAACATTGTGATAGAAGTGAAAATAATTTGAAATAGTATTAAATTTTTTTTTTTTTTACCAACTCCTCTGAGCTTAGGATAGTGCCCTAAAAGCAAAAAGATGAACACAAACTGTTAGACACATTTTAATATATTTGTAGTAATATATGTACAACATGACTGGGAAACTTAAAATACTTTCAAAGGTTATAGAGATTTTGCATTTCCAATAAAATGTTAAACTGCCTTATGATCTATATTACAAAACTCAAGTCAGTATATGATGGGAGACTGCTAACATTCACTCTTTGAGTAATACGACATCATCTCCATTCAAAAATTATATATTTTTCTATCATTAAGTGGATGTTCATTGAAGAAAACTTATGCAGAAAGCAAGCTCTTGTGATTATCAGTGTCCATACAGTGCAAAGTACATTGAAAACCTCACAACTATCTAGTGAATTGAGGTAAGAATAAACATTTCACACCAAGGTGATTTAAAATCAAGACAATATTAAGCATAATTTTACCTGGGCTCCAAGTTGTGTGACAAAAATTGGTAACATCTGAAAAAATTAGAGAAAAATTCATTCAAAAGTTCTGGAACATGGTATAAATATTGATACTTTTTTTTTTTTTTTTTTTTTTTTAGATAGAGTCTCACTCTATTGCCCAGGCTGGAGTGCAGTGGTATGGTCTCGGCTCACTGCAACCTCCGCATCCTGGGTTCAAGCGATACCTCAGCCTCCTGAGTAGCTGGGATTACAGGTGCCTGCCACCATGCCTGGCTAATTTTTTGTATTTTTACTAGAGACCGCATTTCACCATGTTGGCCAGGCTGGTCTTGAACTCCTGACCTCATGATCCGCCTGCCTCAGCCTCCCAAAGCTCTGGGATTACAGGTGTGAGCCACTGGGCCCAGCCATTGATAACTTCTTAAAAGGATACAGTATCTGTTAAACAGATATTTGTTACTAATGTATTATCTATTATCATAGATATAAATTCATAGATCTGGATGGGAGTTTGGAACTTTTCCAATTTGTAAAAAGAAGATCAGTCCCAGAGAGATTTAGAAACCAGTTCAAGGTAGCACATTGAGAAGATAGAAGTTAGTAAACTGGATGAATGAAAAAAACAATTGGTCTCAAGATATCTCCAAACTGAAAATTATTTCAAGTAACAATAATATTAAAATTTACAGATTTCATTCATATGGCATCTCGGAAGACACATTAAAACATGTGATGGGTATTTTCAAATGTGAGATTTCTTGAGGCATAGATATTTAGTCTTGCAATAGTTGCTTGGACATTTTGCTGTTAAAATAAGGCAATTATAGGGAATATTGCTCAGTAACCCCTGACATTGGCATAGCTCTTAGAACTAGGCAAGAAATAATTCAAGGGTCACTGATAACTAAATATTATAAATTTAGTTATAAAAAGATGAAAAAGATTTGAGTGAGGTGTTGGCATGCTCCAGTACTCTCTGCTACTCTGAGAACTGGCCTGAAGTTTGTCAAAGAAAGCTAAGGTTTTAAAAATTTATTCTTATTTCTATAGAAAATTCAAAGTGTCAGGAAAGTCATCAAAATGGGACTCTTAATTTCATAATTACCAAACCAGAAGATTTGAAAGTCTTATGAAATAGACTCTTAACTATTGTTTCCCAAGACAGTTGGTGCAGGAATTATGGAACTATGGAATGTCAATAAAGAAAAATTACATACATTTATGAAAAAGGCTTACTCACAATCAGGTGCTTGTCTACTGACAAAAAAGGGGCAACAGAACAGGAACAAAAAACCCAGCTAGCCTTCACGTTGGCAATGGGAAAGTGGTTGGTACATTTTGGATTTAAGAGAAGATGAAATGGAATTTCTTCTTTAATGGGAAGTTGGAATGGAAAGAACAAAAAGATAAAAAGAGGAAAGCATAGATGTCTACGTAAAAACTGTAATGAAAGGTAATCTAATTGTTTGCCAATATTATGATAAAGGAGACTTTTTTCTTAGTTGTCGGTAGAGAAATTATTTGAAATTGTAATAGCTAACACATCGCATATTTACTATGCGGTAGGCATTGTTTTGAGTGTTTTCCATATATTTACTACTTGATCTTTGCAATAGCTGTAGAGGAAGGTTCTATTGTAATGCCCATTTTAAATTTTGAGCAAATTGAGCCACAGAGTGGTTAAGTAACTTGGCCAACATCATGTAAGTAGTAAGTGTAGAGCTGACATTTCACCAGAAATCGTGTGGTTCTAGAGTTCACCAACATGGTTCAACTTTCTTTGATAAATGCAAGCCACCAGTAGGTGTCCGGGTTGTGGCAGAGATAATAAGCCACTCTGCACAGGGAAAGGCAGGGTAGGAGGGACTAGAGCTGCCCAGGGGAAGGTCAGGTATGGGAACCCTTGGTGGTAGCATGGCCTAGAGACATTGAAGAATTCCGACAGCAAATGGGGATTGATTTATAATATTGCATAGAGAGTGTACAAAGTGAAACTCTCTGTACTGAAACTTTTGTAGCATCTCCAGGCTCCACTAATGCCTTGATTTAGGAGGATACTCTCTGGGGAACGTGAAGATGTATTAAGTCTACCTTCAAGGTAGGCAATCGGTATGTAGATTATACTATGATCATCTGTTACAGAGAGTCTCTTTTTGTTTGCATCTTAAATCTTTTTCAGAGGGTCACTTTTATGATCCAAATTTTTATTATCAAGATACTTTTTGTGTCTTTGGCCCCAGAAATTCTATTCCTAAGAGTTGGTCCAAGGAAATAGTCACTGGAATACTCATAGACTTAGTCACAAGGATGCTTACTGTAGCGTTGTTTATAGAAGCAAAGACTTTGGAAAAATCCCCAAATTTTCATAATAAGTAATTTAGTATACCATGGAATACTAAGAGGTCATTAAAAACAACATTGTAAGTGAATATTTTAAAACATGAAAGCTGTTCAAAATATATTTGTGGAAAAAAGCATGTTACAAAACATTAAATATAGCAAAAACATTGTCTTTAAAAATATACGTATAGAAAAAAGACTGGAAGGACATACTCTAGAATGTTGACGGTGTTTGATTATGGCTAATGAGATTCCAAGTGTATTTTATTTTAGTTTTTGCTTATATGTAAATTTTAGAAAATTTGAATTTTCTAAATTCTTTATAATTAACATATATTGCTTACACAATAATAAATGCTTCTTCAAAAAATTAGACCATTATGTTGAATAGTGGGGACTGAGGCCACATGTTGGGGAGAATAAGTTATCTACAAACAACTTAGTCTTGCTGTGAAAGGATTAATGTATTTTCCTCCAGAGGCATTCTTTTCTTTTTCTTTTTTTTTTGAGACAGAATTCCCCTCCATCACCCAGGATGGAGTGCAGTGACACAGTCGTTGCTCACTGCAACCTTGACCGCCTTTGCTCAAGCAATCCTCCCACCTCAGCCTCCCGAGTAACTGGGACTATAGATGTGCCCCACCACGCCCAGCTATTTATTTTATTTTACTTTTTGTAGAGATAAGTCTCACTATGTTGTCCTGGCTGGTCTCAAATGCCTGGGTTCAAGTGATCCTACTGCCTTGGCCTTCCAAAGTGCTGGGATTACAGCATGGGCCACTGCACCCAGCCCCTCTGGAGCCTATTACGCTATTTAGAAAAGTTTCAAGAAGGTAAAAATTTGGAATTTGTTCAATGTTAAAATGCAAGCACTTCAAAAACAGGTGATGCCTTAAGTTTATATCTTAGTGTAAGAGGATTTTCAGGGTTTTTTTTTTTTGAAAGCAAGTGATAGTGGGAGGTGGTAAATGGTAAATACTGAAAAGTCCTTGGGGACTTTCAAGGGGGAATAAAAAAAAGGACACAAAAGTGGGACAATTAGATTTGCTGAAGATAAACTTTATCCACCTCTTAATTTTTCTTTGAGATGATCTTGGTCACCCAGAAAGTCTTCAAGAGAAAACAATATGCTAGAAAAAATCCTAGGATCTCTCAACTTCCCCCCATATATTTTTCACTTTTCAATCTTCCCCAACTTTTCAAGGTTTCCTGTTTTCCATTAAAATTATATTCTAGAGAGGTTGTGGTGTAGCATGGGCAGTTCTCTGGGTAAGTTTTCATGAATTTTCATTAAGAACCAGATTGTCAAATACTGTTCTATATTCAGTAGAACATTCGTCAGCTAATAATCTGGGCAAAATTTTCAAGAAGCTTTAAAAAATTCTGTTTCTACTGTAGGCTTTCACCTGAGAGAAAATGCTCTTTAATGTTGAAACTAAAGTCCAGCTGTTCAACTTACATGTGGTTGCAGTTGCTGTGGTAAATTCAACACTCCCAGGGTCAATGGGTGGGCCTGGGTACCAGGTGTCATTCCTGCAGCAGGATTTAACTGTAGGGCAAGGAAGAAGACTTTCATTGTATTTTTTTTTTTCCAGTTTGGATATTTAGGAAACTAAAATGTTTTTACTAAACGTAAAATATATTTGAAGGAAGGATTTGCTATATAAATACATAGTATTCTATTGCATGTATACTTAGACACAAAGATGAAATTTAAAGACTTATTTAGTCTGCTAGTACAACCACAGGGGCTATTGCTAATTTTTCCCCTGTTAAGTTTTCCTTTGGCATTTAACCTCTTCTGTTTGAGAATTACTTAGTTGATTTATTTGTATCCTTGCTTTCCCTTTTTGGCTACAAGAGTAATTGTTCCTGAAAATTTTCTGATAGCTGTTTTACGATTAAGAAATTAACTCCTCTAGGTTATGCGTGAAAATTATGAGGTTCAGAATACATATTTTGTCTGGAACATGAACTATATTTAAATTTGACCACTAAAAAGTCCACTTTAAGTCAGGAAAGAAACTTATTTTTCCTCCCAAACAGATTATACAGATATTCTGTGAGAAGACTGAAGATCTGTACAGATACTCTATAAGAAGACACTGAAGATTTTTCTATCTCTTTCAGTTTGCTCCTGTCATTGGGGGTGATAATAGCAGTGATAGTGTTTATGTGGATGTGGGGATGCTGTAGGGGCATTAAGGAAGGTATGGTGGAGGAATTGAGAGAGGAGGAGAAGAGGATAGAGAAACTGGGGAAGGAAAGAATTAGATCCATTTGTTTAGAGACTCTCTTGCTAAGAAAAACTTAATGATGTCCAACTCTCTTGGACTCTTCTCTCCTCTCTTTCAACTTATCTAGGTGGATACGTATGTGTGTGTTTTCATTTGTGGATATACACATCCATATCCATGCTCCCCCCACCATAACATTAGGCATTATATTTATTTCACAATGGGTATTAAAATGATATAAAAGATCACTTACCAGATGCAGATCTGGCCCCAGTGTGAGCATCTGTGTTAATGGTATCAGACTTAAAGAAGGAAAGACCTGCAGGGGATTAAAAGTGATGTGTGAGACAAGAGGTTGCCTGCTTCCCTTAACTCTGTCAGTGATGGATAACCTCATGTAATTGACACTCCTGTCAGAAGTGGATTTATCATGAAAGTAAATAAAGATGAAGCCTCGGGGCCTTTTAGTAGCATTGCCCTGTTTGTGGCCCTGGGAGGTCCCCTAGCTATGTTTCAAGCTTACGGTACTTATCAGCTTCAGAAAATTTGTGATTTACTCTTATTTCTTATCCAATTATAAATATTTATTTCAGTACTTAATTTTACATATCTAATTTTGTATTCTTTTTCTGAAAGAGGGTTCCCAAATTGTATAAGATTCAGTCTCCTTAAGAGGGGGGAATGGTTCTTGACTTGAGTGTTCTGTTGACTAAGGAGAAGACTTTAGACTCTAGTGTTATCTGATTGTACTACTTCACAAAATGTAGAAGTAGGTAAGCCATGGTCCTTCATGGTAGAGGAAGAGTTGAAGTGGGAGGGAGCGTAGTTGCCGAAAGATATTGCAGTTTTCAAAAGTATTTACGCTTTGAAGAAACAGATTAAATAGCAACACATCAACACGTCAACAACAATGAAACTTTACAAAACCAGGAGGAAGTCTGCAGTTATTTTTTATAGATCACCTCTGATTCCCTGCTATTGCTAGCAAATACTGCATATGATAATGCCATGGTACCTCAAGGCCATAGATGACCAAGCTTTGCAAATAGACATAGTTATTCCTTTTCAAAGTTGACTAGATTTCACTGCTAAACCAAATTATTATTTAGATAAAAGGAACAAGAATTACAGTGCTTTACTTTTCCTGTGCAAATTTTTCAGAAAATTATATCAGTTCTTTTCCCCACTCCCAAATGAAAAGCCTCTCTCTCTCGTTCAGTCTTGTACAGTCTTCATGTAAATTTTGATTTGAAACCTACCAGTCTTAATGTGTTTTCTTTACTGGTTTGTACACGTTCCCTATTGTAGGACTCTTACCTGATTTGACTGCTGTTGGTTTGGTAGTGTTCCCTGATCCGGAGCCAGTTTTGTGGGAGGGAGTCCCAAAGCAGGTTTGAGCTGCTTTTGTGAAAACAAATACATATTTGATGAGGCAGGAATGTGTTTAAGATTTTGTATCCATTTATATCCAGGTTGCCCCCAATGCAAAAATGTCTATATTAAGGCTTTGAGTATTTTAGAGGAGTTTAATTCCCTGAAACATTATGTGCATGGTAATTGTAGAGTGGAAAAATGTAATTGTAGAGTGGAAAAATGCCAGCCCAGGAGGGGTGGGATGGTGTGGGCGCACAGGGGCTGGGATGCACCTGAGCACCTGGGATATCTTGTGGTGGTTCCTGGCTCCCATTTCTTTTTTTGTACCTGCCTTTATCTTTTGCCAGGACATGAATATATAATCTGTACATTAGCTCTGTGCACATTTGCTTTTCCTCAGGGCTTGAGGTAAGCTGCCGTCATTCTTACTACCTTTTCATGAAGCTTCCCACTTTTGCCATGCCTGCCACATCACTCTTGTAACAGAAGTTCAGTTTTCTTTCTGGCCTGGATATTTTATTAGTGTATTAAAAATCACTGAATTTTAGATATGAAAATATTCCTCCTACACATTTGGTCTAGTTACATTATTTTGTCTAATAGATGAGGCAACTGATGCTTATGGTAAACTGCCCAAGGTGACATAGTGAGCAGCAGAGCCAGTGGTAGATCCCTGTAAGTGCTCTTAGTCTCCAAATAAAAATGCTTCTCTTTTGGCAGGTTGACCAAATCTGCTTTTGCTCCTGGAGGCATCCTGGAAGGCACAGGGGTGGGGTCCTCTGGCTCTGCAGCAGACCTTGAGTCATCTAAGGTTACTCTGGAGCAGTTCTGGTTTCACATTGGAGTTTCCCCTTAGTGATGAGGCGAGGTTGGGGCTGGGCACCGAGGCTTACACCTGTAATCCCAGCACTTTGGAAGGCCAAGGCAGGAGGATCACTTGAGATTAGGAGTTTAGGACCAGCCTGGCTAACATGGTGAAACCCTGTCTTTACTAAAAATACAAAAAGCTGCTTGGGAGGTTGAGGCAGGAGAATCGCTTGAACCCAGGAGCAGGAGGTTACAGAGCGAGACTATGTCTCAAAAAAAAAAAAAAAAAAAAAAAAAAAAAAAGAAAGAAAAAAAAGGAGAGGATGGTATTACCTGTTCTAGGAGGTCCCTTTCAGCTTTAAGATTATGTATATATTTCATAAGTAAGTCTTTTCATCTCCCACAATCTATTGTTAGCATAGCAGCCAGAGTGACCCTGTGAAAATGATAGTCTAATCTTGTTGCTCCTCTGCTCAGTCCCTGCAATGACTACCATTTTTTTTTCTTTTCTTTCTTTGCTTTTTTTTTTTTTTTGAGATGGAGTCTTGTTCTGTCATCCAGGCTGGAGTGCAGTGGCGTGATCTCAGCTCACTGTAACCTCCACCTCCTGGGTTCAAATGATTCTCCTGCCTCAGCCTCCTGAGTAGCTGGGATTACCAGTGCACACCACCACATCCAGCTCATTTTTGTATTTTTCGTAGAGATGGGGTTTCACCATATTGGTCAGGCTGGTCTTGAACTTCTGACCTCAAGTTATTTGCCCACCTTGGCCTCCCAAAGTGTTGGGATTACAGGCGTGAGCCACCGTGCCTGGCCAACGACTGTCAATTTCACTCAGAGTAAAAGCCAGAGACCCCACAGTGGTCTACAGGGTCTTCATGATCCGGGCCCCCAGTAGCTCTCTGATCTTTCCCACCTCATTTCCTTTCCCTCACTCTGCTCTGGCCATCCAGCCTTTTTGCTGTTTCTGGGACAGGTAAAGTCCATTCCTGCTTCAGAATTTCGCCTCCACCTGTTCCCTCTGTCTGGAATGTTCTTTCCCTAGACATTAGCTTCACTCTCTCACCTGCTTCTTTATTGAGGCCAAACCTGACTGCTGTCCTGAATATGCAGCCTGCCCCTTCTCCACTGTGCACCACCAGCCTGCTCCATCTCACCCTGCTCTGGGGTCTTTTTTCTGTAGTGCCCACCACCTCCTATCCTGTCATGTGACCTACTGATTTAGACTGCTCACCATTTATCATTTGTTTCCTTGCTAAAATATAGACTTCACAAGGGTGGCAACACTGTGGTTTATTCAGTGATCTATCTCAAGAAGATAAATCCATGTCTGGTATATAGTAAGCACTCAACAAGTATTTGTTGGAGGAATAAAATCTTGTTTTCTTCTAGGGCCTTCACTTTCTGTGACTTTGATTTGTCTTATATTTGTTTTTTCTAACATTATATTTTCCATCTGATACTTTTCCTCAAACTTTTGATCTACTGAAAATAATTGCTAGGCTGTTGTATGTGTCCACCTTTGCAAATGGATTCACTCTTTATAACTTTATGCTAACTCAGTAAATTCATTTACAAATAGTAAAAAATACCTTGTCTATGTGTCCTGATGTTTCATTTGGTATTGTTTCTATACCAAAGAGATGTTTCAGTGTCGCCTCCCTGCTGCCCTGCCCCACTGACTCTCTAGCTGCTCTCATTGTCTATTAGCAATTTGCCGTAGCCTACACAGCAGGCCTGCTCCACCCCAGCCCACTTCACGTGAGAGTTGCGCTCCTGGAAAGTTTTGCTTATTTTGAGTTTTCACCAATTATGTGGTAATTTAAATATACTAAAGAAACTGGATTTTGAAGAATCTTTTGGTAACTGTATTTGGCGAAGTGAAAGAACCATTTGTTCTATAAAAAATTAACTTCATACTTTACCTTGTTTAGGAAATTAAACTTTTACAGACAACTTCTTTCAACGGGGACACACACACACACACACACGCACACACACACGTATATATTTGGGATAAAGTAAGAAGGAGGTTGGCTACTGTATCTTGTTTCATCCTTCCCCCGTGTAATCCTACCCTGTTCATTTCCTTCACATAACTCATCACAGTTATTATTTATAATTTAACATTTCTTTAAAAATCATTTGAGTAAAAAATAAAAAATTGGCAAGAGATACTGGTAAAAATAAAAAAGTTAAAAAAATAAAAAAATTGATTAATGTCTACAATCCTTGTGAACACCATGAAGGATCATGCCTTTTTTTTCCTTCTCACTATTGTTTCTTCAGCGCCTAGCACAATGTCTGGCATATATAAAGTTTTTAATAAATATTTCTTGATTGTATGAATGGATGCCGAAGTTTTGAGTAAGCTTGAGGCCCAACTAAGTATGCTTTCTTTTATTGTGTTATTTTATAGCAAGTATATTGTAATTTTTTTCTTAATGGTCTTGAACCATCTTGAACAGTCAAAGAGAAGTCCACCTAGAGATCCAAACCATTCTTCTCTATGTGTACAAAATAATGGAGCAAATGTTGGAGTTCTAGTGCTTTTTTATTTTTTCCTGTTATATGTGAATACTATTTATGATGAAATGTTCTAAGTCAAAAATTTTGATCATTTTAATCATATGCCTTTGGTATCATATGTTTTCGTGGTCTTTTTTTAGAATTTATACTCATGAGCAAATAACTAGTTGCCAAGAAAAAATTTCTTTTTGGAAAATAAAATAATCATCCACTTAAGGCATTCATTTGTCTCCTAATTTCTAGCCTATTGCTCTGCCAAAATAATTGACCTTTTACCACGATGGAGTGGATGCATTTAAAAAATACAAGTACATTGAAATATGTACCAACAACTTATTAGCTTGTCATTTTCTGCCTTGCAAAATAAACACTGGACACTGTCAGGGAATGAGTCACAAAACAGAGCAGTTTTGATGGAGGGCAGGAGAGAGGTAGGTCTGCAACTAGAGATGCTGTTGAAGCTGGTTGGCATATAAAACAAACATAACATACTTACTGGTAATGACTGAGTTGATCCTAGAAGGCAAAACAGTAGAATCATAGTCTTCATGTTTCAAATTGCTGCCTACAATAATAAAACAGTGTTACTCTTCCACTGTATTTTTTTCCTTTTAAGAGAAAATGATACTTTAAAAACGAATGTTCTACTTGAAACATGGTCAATTAATGTTACCTTTGTGTCCAGGAAGCAAAATGTATAATACTTAAGGTCCAGTTGATTTCTCAAGTTTACTCTGGTGAAAAATTTTACCCTTCAATGATGTATGTGTTTGTAGAAGAAATTTAAACTCAGTTCCAGGAGACTGGAAACTGAGAGACCAATCAGGATTTAGCTGTCTGTTAAATCATTTGGTTTTCTTCATTTCCCAACACTTCATTAGGTGGGTTATTAGCTGCAGACATGATATTACCCAATGTCTACCATTTGAATAGAAGGTGTTTCAGGGAGACATACCTTATGTAATTAAAAAAAGATGCAGACAATAAAATAATTTAAATGCTTCTTCACCTCCCTCTTCTTCCCAAATGATTTCTCAGATGTACGTGTTTTATCATGTAAGTATGAACACATAAATCAAACATCAAAATATAGGGTTCTGTGCATAGTTAAAAAATGAAGTCTATTATGTAGATTGCTCTGGAACTTATGTTTCCTTAACAAATAATGGACAACTTTGTGTGTTAGTACATACAGGCTTATTTTATTTAATGGGTACACAACATTATATCATATCACATTTCTTTTTGATGGACATTTAATCCATTTCCATTTTATTTTGTAATTACAAAGGTGTCACAAGCACCATTCTTATAGAACCTTTTTTTTCACACATGTGGGAGTGTTTTTGTAGGTGTTATTCTTAGAAGTAATGTATCAAAGGATATGTACATTTTACGTTTCAATAAATACGGCCAAATGGTGAATGGCTTGCTTTATATTAAACAGGGAAAATGATACTATTACCTAAACAAAACACAGGGAACCAACTGAGATTTCTTTTACAAGAAGAACAGTTAAGTGCTACTTAACATTTTACCATGAAGCCTTGGGCTTCACCTGGAATTTTTGAGATATGCCACAGAGGGAGGCGGGAGTCTGTTTATCAATTTCTGAGACCATATCAATGATGAGCCTGTGTTGCACCAGGATTTGGGATTTGATCTTTAAAAAACAAAAAAGTAAACCTATAGAGTGTCTATTAATGGAAAATTAACTGAGATGATACATTTTTTCGAAGCTTCTCTCTAACTGTTTGATTTATCTATATAATCAATGTTTGTTACTCTGATACTCTGCTAGGAATGGGAACACTACGTAGGAGGAGAAACACAAGATCAACAAGTACGTGCAAATATAGGAGTATTCACAGGTGTGAGAAAGAGTGTGGTGAATTTTGTTGGGGACAAAGGACAGGAAAAGCTTAAAAGAGGAGATCATCCTTGAGTTGGGATTTGAAGAAAAAAAAATTATTAAGAACACAAGGAGAGCACCCAGGTCGATCAAAGGTCTAGATTTGAAGTAGTGACATTGTTTTCTGTCACTGGAACAAGATGGGGTGAGGATAGCAGTGGAAGACAGGGTTGGAGATGACATCTAATTTTAACTATCTATAGCTTTTTTTGTTTGTTTCTATCACTGATTTTGGCACTTGGTCAGATATTACTTTATATGGCTCTTTTATTATTTCCTGACTTTTTGTTTCTCTTGAACTAGATGGAGAGTTCCTAGGGCCCCATCTTATATTTCTTCAGTCTTTCGTGTTTATAATATTTTAAAGCATCACATGGTCATTCAGTGTTGATGAATAAGTGGTAAAGGCATATAATATGGGGAAACAGAGTAAGATTGAGTTAAGGGAAAATTTTAGAGAAGAGATTGGGCTTTAGGTGGATTTGGAGAATAAGTATAATCCATGAGACAGACTAGCATGTGAAAGCGATTGATAATGAGAGGAGCAATGAAACACGGTGCTGAAGGATGTGGAAGGAAAGCAAATTAATGTTCTCATGGGCTTTCACAGGCAAATTCATTGTTTCTTTTATTCAATCAATTCGTTTTTCCAGCCCTCATTTAACATAGATTCACTCTTTGTTCACCAACATTGTGTCAGTCTCTGGGATAAAATAATTAATGGAAGGGACAAAAACTCTGCCCTCAAAGAGCTTAGGTTTTGTTGGGGGAAACATTAAATATTCAAGCAGGTCATTGCAAGAGAGGGACTCCGTGACACTGGGCATCTGCTTTCTTTGGGCATTATTTTCAGTGAATGTAGAGGGTTGGGAGCGTCCTATATCTATATGTTTTTTGGGTGGAGGTAGAGTTGAATTTTATGTCACTGTTGTTCTTGGCTTAGGTGAGGAGACCTGTGTTATAGTGCTAGTCTAGAGTATGGCTCTACTCAATAGCTCATTTGAACTGAATAATTCTTTGTGACTGGGCATCAGGTGATTTAGGAACCTCACGATGAGTCAACTGCTTGTTGCAGACATGACTCCAACCCTCAGCTGGAATCAGACATGCCCTAGCCAGGAAACTGAGCAGTCAGTGGGATTAGATCAAAATAAACAAGCAAAATTAAGAAGACTGAGTAATTTCTTAGACAAGAAATTTTAAGTCTGAAAGCAGATAACTTGCAATAATGTAATTACGGAGTTGAGAGTCCAGAAATACATATTGTAAAAGGAAAAAAATTCTTAAATCATTCCAAGACAAGGAGACATCAGCAAAAAGAGTGAGATAATTTATGTTTCCAAAATGACATAGAACATCAGAATTCATTCAAGTGTTTTATGAACTATAGGACACATCTCTTAGCCCTTTAGGTCTAGGCATTCCTTAATCTTATTAGCTTTAGTCGTAAGTTTCTTTGGGTTATGGACCCTTTTGAGAAGCTGAATGCACTTATCATCTCCTCAGAAAAATGCATATGTGCTCATGAATGTAATGATTATGAAATAACCTCAGGGATTTCATGGATCTCCTGAGAGCCCAACTATAAAGAAACAGGTTAAAAATCTCTGGGTTAGGGGAGTCTTGGTGGAATTCCTCAGTGATTTGTATCATCCCTGAGCTTTCTAGGATTTCTCAAGGCAAGAAACATACCCCCTTTCCAACTCCATCACACTCAATGGATGTAGGAAGATCTAGGATTACCCAGACCTGAGACACTCTTTATGAATCTCAGTCTAAGAGCATCTTTTTGGCAGTGAAAGGATAAAACAGACTGAACATTTTCTATATTTCCTTACACCACTTGGTAACTCACCACAACGTCAAAAGGATTCAGCACACAAGATTATTATTAATTATAGTAATAGCTTGATTGAACAGAAGCCTCCACTGTACTGGACAAGGTATTGTACAAGGTGCTAGGGTACAAAAGTGAATAAGATGAAGCCCTTATTTATGTTCTTGTGGAAAATGCAGCAAGTATTGTATCACTGTATAATGTGGTAGAGGCAAAGCGGATGTATGCACAAAAAGAGCCACGTTGCATTTTGATCTTATTTTTCTGCATTCGTTCATGTTATTTCCTCTGCCTGGACTCCTTTTTTTCATCCCTGACTGTCAATGTTTTACTCACCCTTAAAGATCCTTCTTAACGCTACCACCTTCATGAAGTCTTTCTTTTTTTCCCCTCATTTGGAGTTAGCCTTTTCTTTCTCTGAGATGCTTTTGGAATTCATGACTTTCTTATTTTTTTTTATTCTACCTCACCTGATGCCATTGTTATTTGATTACTGTTTTGGGATATTAAATTTCAAGGAAGATTATATGTTTTGATATTTTCTTTAGTTCTCAGCTTGTGTGTGATAGAACAATAAATATACATTTACAAAAGTATTTAAGATGTCAACCAGTTCTTATGACCCCAGAGGAAACTAGGACTTATGCTTGGAGGCCAGAAGTAGAGCCACTTCTCTCTGGAGTAGTTTAGTAGGTGCCCGAAAAACAGCCACTGAATTAAACGTATCTAAAATTCTACTAAATAGATCAAACCATATACGTTTTTACTAATCTTTTAAAGTTTTGCTCAGAAGGAGTATCAGGAAACTATGTTCAGACTTCTTGGCAGATTGAATTGACCTTTGTCATAAGTGATAAAGTTCAGTGTACAGTGTCATTACAAATGTGGATATATTATACCGAATTTACTCATGAAACAGGGTTAAGCTTGAAAGAGTGTGGCAACTTTGTATTCTTTCTATGTAGGCATATTTCTTTCTTCTTTCTTTCTTTTTTTTTTTTTTTTTTGAGACAGTATCTCCCGCTGTCTCCCAGGGTGGGGTGCAGTGGCGCCATCCTGGTTCACTGCAGCCTTGACTTCCCCAGCTCAGGTGATTCTCCCACCTCAGCCTCCCAAGTAGCTGGACTACGGGTGTGCACCACCACATCTGGCTAATTTTCTGTAGAGACGGATTTCATGATGTTGAACTTCTGGGTTTAAGCAATCCTCCTGCCTCAGCCTCCCAAAGTGTTGGGATTATAGGCATGAGCCACTGCACCTGGCCTATGTAGAAATATTGCAACTCAACACTAGAATTACACACTTATGGAATTAAAAAAATAAGCTTGGATGTAATATTTAAAATAGGAAAGAACACCCTGCAAATGGGCAACAGATGAGGATGCTGAAGGGAAGGTAAGAGAGGCAGTACTAGTGTGAGGAATTAATTCATGATTTCAGTGTTTAATGCTTTAGGTAAGGGTAAGGAAAGTTTTGGGAATTTATATTCTTTGAGTTGATACTGTCAATTGGGCAGTTACTTTCGGTTTTGTAGACACAATTGAGAAAATCTGTAGCTTCAAAGTCAAATGGAAGGTCAGTATGTATTTTGTGGTGTCATAAGTTTCTGTGATTTCAAAGTTGGATGCCTAGTCAATGTATAGTTTGGTGCCATTACAGGGAGGAACCTTTGTTTCAAAGTTGCTGTTGTATATGACAGCTTCTGGGATGTTATAGGATAATGTGGTTTGATTTATGATTGTAGCAGATGATAGCATGGGAGTTATAGTTAAAACTGGAGTTGCAGATGTGGTGGTAGAAGTTGCTTTAGAAGTAGTGATAGCTGGGGTAGTTATCATACTGGTTTGGGTTTGAGAGTGAGAGCTTGAAAATAAAAATATTGAATCTAGATGTGGCTTTGTATAGAGGGATATAAAAGGAAAAAATTCACTTTTATTAGATTGAATCTGTCCAGGTCTTTTGTTGATTTGTGGATTTGGATAAAATTTGATATGAGCAGACTGTTTAAAAGGTGGCTTTGGGTAAGATTGGGATTTAGTTTTTTAAAAATGAATAGCAGATTTTGGGAAATATTTTGATAGAGGAGATTTTGATTGGCTACAGGTTTCATATGAGTTCTTGGAGAGTAGGCTTCTGACTGAACTGCTGTTTTAAGAGGAGTTTTGGACAGGATACTTCCTTGCTTTCTAACTGTGCTTAGATGATGCCACAGAAAGGTAATCCCTGATGAAATAACTGCTTTGGATGCATTTTAGATGGGCTTGTTACAGGTAGTTATACAGGCATAAGCGGGGCAGGAAAGGGCTCTCCCTCACCCACAAGGAATGTTGGGTGATGGTTTGGCAATGATCACATTGCATCTCCAAAGGTTATAAATTGGCAGCCAGTGCCAGGGAGAGGCCATTTCCTGATGGTCCACACCTGTTGCACTAAAGTGTTAACTGAATATAGATGCTAGGGAGAAGCAACTTCCTGGGCATGTACATTAGGAGACAAAATGGCAGAGTATGACCTTCTGGGGGCATACTACCAGAAAAGGGAAGAAAACCTCAGATGGGCATGTGTATAACTTCCTAAACACACCACACATGCTCACCTCCCAAGGGTAAGGAGGGCACTGCGCATGCAGGCAGCTCACCCTAAGGAAAGAATCGTGGGAAAGGGTCTAGCCTAAAACGTCCTAGGATCAAGGTTAAACACTGGACTTGACCTTCAGGTGTTCGCTTGGGTCTCTTTCAAGTGAACTTTCCTTTCTTTCCTGTTATAAAACCTTTTCAAATAAACTTCCACTCCTGCTCTGAAACTTTAATCAGTCTCTTTTTCTGTCTTATGCCTCTCAGTCGAATTATTTCTTCTGAGGAGGCAAGAGTTGAGTTGCGGCAGACCCGTATGGATTCACTGCCAGTAACCTGGATAACTTCCACTAGTAACAAGCTGGCTCTTGGCTTTGTAAAATTTTTTTTTTTTGTCTCCCGGGCTGGAGTGCAGTGTCATGATCATAGCTCACTGCAGCCTCAAACTCCTGAGCTCAAGCATTCCTCCCACCTGAGCCTCCCAAGAAGCTGAGACTACAAACATGAACCACTGTGCCTGGCTAATTACATTTTTTTTTTTTGTAGTGATGAAGGTCTCACTATGTCACCCAGGCTGGTCTTGAACTCCTGGCCTCAAGTGATCTTCCTTCATTGGCCTCCTAAAGCATTAGAATTATAGGCATGAGTCACTGCATTGGGCTGGCTCTTTGCTTATTTGTTATTCTTGAGTGGTTCTGTGTAGATCCAGAATGTAACTAAACAGCTGTTTTTGGACCAGCTTTTGATGGGGAAGTGTCCTGCTAAGTTAGTTTAAGATGGGTTTGTTTAGAGGCAGCTATTTCTGGTTGTGGTTTGGATGGTGCAGCACTTTGTATATTGGCTTGTTTCAGTGAGTTTCTTTGCAGGGGCTGGTTGCTGAATAGCTTTTTGGACAAAAGAATTATTTGCAGATGACCTTGTCTGAATTTGTGTGGAGCAGTTCCTCCTTATCCTTGGTTTTGCTTTCCATGGTTCACTTATCCATGGTCAACCATGGTCTGAAAATATTAAATAAAGAAATCCAGAAACAGGCAAATCATAAGCTTTGAATTGAATGCTATTCTGAGTAGCCTGATGAAATCTTGTACTGTCCAGCTTTGTCCGGCAAGAGATGTGAATCATCCCTTTGTCTGGCATATCCACTCTGTATACACTACTTGCCCTATACTATGTAATTGTATAGTATAGAAAAAAAAGATAGTGCATATAGGGTTCGATAGTATCTGTGGTTTCAGGCATGCACTGGTGATATTGGAATGTACCCTCTGAAGGTAAACAGGGATGACTGTAGAGCCCTATCCTGCCCAAACAGTTGCTTATGGATGAGCTTTAGGCAAGGGAACTTTTTCCTGAGAAGTTGATTTCACACTTTGTGTAGAGTAAAATCTTGAATAATAGCTGTTTTTGGATGAGTTTTTGATGGGGTAGTTCTTTGTTGATTGGCTCGTCTGCAGTGACTTCGTATAGAGTCATATCTTGGATGAACAACTGTTTCTGAATGAATTTCGTATGAAGCTATTCTTTGCTGATCAGCTGATTCTGGAAGAAGTTGAATTTGATCAGGGTTATGTTGAGATGACATTGTTCTGCAAAGAGGCAAATCAGACTGTGCTCTTTGTCTGTCCTGGCCTTTCTTTGTTGAATATTACTGAATAGATAACAGAGATGATGGATAAGCATCAAAACCCATCACTGAATCTTAGGAGAGTCAAGCAGATAAGCTGATGGTAGTGTTTTTATTTGACTCTCATTTTACCGGGAGGGATAAACTAACTCTCACTGGTCTCTATAATTTAATTATATGGTTTTCTTGATTGTAGACCCTTGGCTTAAGGGCTAAAATACTCTAAACAGCTCGGTAATTTTGTTTAAAAATCACCAGATGTCAAGGAAGTGCCTAAGCGTCAATTGTTGCCTTGTTAATTGGTTGTCCAGTCTAGGCAGATTATGTTAATTAGCTTGAGAACTTGTTGATGTAAGGTGGGGAGAAATTGCTTGTCTTGGAGCTTGCCTTAGTGGTTAGTTTCACAATGTGTCCTTGTCCCCTTTTCCTAAAGCCCAATTGCATTCTATACCTCTAAATAATTACTCAAATAAATATTTATTCAATATTTACTATTTTTCCAGACAATGTGCTAGACATTGGGGATTGAACTAGCAGGCTGTCAATTTGCTGTCTCTTATATAAAATGAGAAGAGACAAGGCCTAAGAATCAGTCCTGAGGAAGTCCACTGTTTTGAAGTGTGACAAGTGGTGGAGTATAAAAGATGGAGAAGAAGCAAATGAGGAGAAAAACTTGGAGAGGGTGGTTTTTATCCAATGCGTAGAAAATCCTTTTTCTTTCTTTTTTTTTCAGAACAGCTAAATGATCAAAGTGTGGAAAGTTCCTGAGAGATCAAATACAATAACAAAACTGAAATGTGTTCATTGAAATTAGCAACAATAGGACTGGTAAATTTAGGAACTGGAGTCATGAGGGCGAAAGCTGGATTATAGTATGCTGAGTAGTAAATGGAAGGTGAAGAATACAGAATTGAGCAATATCTGTAGGCAACTCAGCCTTTGAAGACTTCAGCTGTGAATTGGTGTGATGAGATATGGTATTAAATAAAGGGGAATGTGGTGGTTCTTTCTCTTCTTTATTTCTCCTACTTTCCATGCTCTTCCTTTTCTCCCCGTCTTCTCTTGTTCCCTTCATTCTTCTTTTTCAAAAATAAGACACTTAAATAATTATGGGAAATCTCTCCAAAAGAAGAAGTGGCTGAAGATAAAAAACAGGGAAATATTTACAGGAATAAAGGCTATGGAGAGAGGATGTTTTTGGATTTAGAGCACAAATGGAGATTGGCCTTTGACTAGGCCATTGTAACAGGAATAAAGAAGATGATGGAACAGATGCAGGCAGATTTGTAGATATGGTGACAGTAAATCAGAGGAATCAATTTGACAACTTCTGTTTATTCTGTGAAATGTTAGGCAAGTTCATTTGCTAAGAGTTGGAGGAGAAGGGAAAGAGACCAAGATTTTAGAATGAAGAATAGATAATATAATCCTTTGGCATGTGAGTGAACATTCTAACACAAGACTACTGCTCTGGGGCAAGCATTTCTAGTAATTCCCATCGTTCTGCCGTGCGGTTGTCTCCAGTAATCCTCAGCATCTTGGTTACAGTGATGGGGTTCAGATGGTTGTGTTTCTAGTGGGATGTCTGTACACTAGTCATAGTGTTATGACAAATGAACAACTGATTAAGGATCCTCATTTGGGATTGTCTTTCCTCAGATCTCTTCTCCTTCCCTGCTTCTTCCAGTCAATTTCCTCACCTGCCTTAATCGAGACAGCATCAAGAAAATAAAAGCTATTATGAGAGAACTCTTTTATGTTTTCAACCTACCTGCTCTTGGACTCAGTTTCTTGTTACAATGAAATAAATATCTTTACTCTTACTAAAGAACAATTCCTCTACTTTTGTTCCCATTCTTTTTTACTTTCTTAAATACTTTACTTTTTCTGCTATCTTTCCATCTCCTTGTCTTGGACCATTTCCATCAGCATATCAACATAATCCACATTAAGGAGCAAAACAAAACTCTCCTGACGCTACCTCTCCATCCAACAACTACCTTATTTCTTTGATTCCTTTTTATAGAAATTGTCTGCATTTTCTCTCTCTGACTCTTCATCTCTCATCTACTCATTTCACAATAGCTTTCAATCCCACTTCATGGAGAGTTCTCTTGCTTAATGTCACCAGTGACCTCCAAGTTGTCAGAGCTAATGGACATTACTGGTTCTTCATTGTACTCAACCTTTTAGTGGCATTTGTATCATTAACCACTGCCTCTTTCTCAAAATACTTTCCTTTTCTCTATTGGCTTCCATGACACCACTCTCCTGACTGTTCTTTCTGGTTTTATTTTTGCATCGTCTTTAGAAAAATTAAGAGTGCCTTAGGGGTTAGTCTTGACTTTCTTCCTTTGCTTTCTCTTTCATTCTTGTCCCTTCAGTTTCCTTCCCTTCTCATTTCTTGTCATCTCTTCCCTAATCTGTCTCCCTACATGATTTCACTTGATTCCAAGTCTTTTTTTTTTTTGAGACGGAGTCTCGCTCTGTCACCCAGGCTGGAGTGCAATGGCACGATCTCGGTTCACTGCAACCTCTGCCTCCAAGGTTCAAGCGATTCTCCTTGCCTCAGCTTCCCAAGTAGCTGGGATTACAGGCATCTGCCACCACACCTGGTTAATTTTTGTATTTTCAGTAGAGACAGGGTTTCACCATTTTGGCCAGGCTGATCTCGAACTCCTGACCTCAGGTGATCCGCCTGCCTCGGTCACCCAAAGTGCTGGGATTACAGGCGTGAGCCACCACGCTGAGCTGATTCCAAGTTTTTAAATACAATTCAAATGTTGATAACTCACAATTTTATTTTTGCCCATATTTTTCCTATGAGTTCAAAGCTTCTATACCTAATTGCCTACCTGACGTCTCTACCTGGATATCCAACAGTCATCTTGAATGTAATACCCAAAATGAATATTTAACTGCACTCCATTTTCCCCTCAAACTTACTTTTCCCGAAATTTTTGCTATCTTGCTGAGTGGCACCCCATCCACCAAGTTGCCCAAGGCAAACATCTAGGAATTATACTTTATTTAACCCTCCCCACAGGTATTGGCATGTCCTGTCAGTATTACTTTTGAAATATACCCCAAATGTCCCAATTGTTCTCCAATTCTATTCTGGTTCTTTTTTTCTTCAAGTCTTGTTTAGTTCTTGGTTTTTCCACCTTTGTTCTATTGACATGATAGACCTAGTAATTCTTTTTTGTGGAGGACAATCTTGTGCATCGTAGGATGTTTAGCAGCATCCCTGGCTTCTATCCAACTCGATGGCCAGTAACATGCCCCTAGCTATGACAATCAAAAATGTCTCCAGACATTGCCAAATATCCTGTGTGGGAAGGGGCACAACATCATCACTGATTAAGAATCCCTGATCCAGTCTAACACACCATTAGCTCTAACACCATTGCTGAAGTAGCCTTCAAATTAGTCTCTTGGCTTTTAGCACTGCCTCCTAGTTCCAGGTAGCATTATCTGTGCACAGACTGCTGCAATAGCTTTTTAACTAGTCCCCTGCTTCCACTCACATTTTCCTGTAACTAGCCCCTATATAAAATGGCAATCAGATAAATGTCTTCCCTACATAAAATCTCCAGTGACTTTTTATTGAATTTTGAGTAAAATACAAACTTGTTACTATGGTCTACAAAATCTTAAATATTTAGTTTCTGTCAACCCTCTCTGGTACTAGTCTTCCTATAGCTCACTATGTTCATGCCACATTGGACTCCTTTCTCTCTCCTCAAATGCATCAGGGCCTTTGCTCTTGCTTTTCCCTCTGTCTGAAATCTTTGGCCCTGAGATGTTTGTCTGGCTGGTTCCTTTTCAACCTGTAGGACTTGTCTTAAATGTCTTCTTTTCAGAGAGCCTTCCCCAGCATGCTTTAGTGCCCAAGGAAGTGTTCTCTGTCACTTTCCATCACATCACGCTGCTTATTTCCTTCAAAGTACTAATCACCACCTCTAATAACCTTGCTTATATATTATTTACCTGCATATTGTGTGCCCTTCTTGGCTAGAATGCAAGTTTCATGAAAATAAGGACATAGTCTTTTCCACTACTATCTTGGTGCCTGGCACATAATGGTTGAAAATGCTTGAAAAATATTTATTGAATGAATGAAAGAGGCATTTGGTGTGGTGGAAACAGCACTGTAATTAGAATCAGACCTATTTACGTTTCACTTCTGACTTTGTTACTTACTGACTGGATAGTCACAGGCAAATTAAAGCATATTGCTAACCTTTAAGTTTTTCATCTATAAATTGGCATTTTCATCTTCACCTTACAGAGTTGAGAGTTTGTATGTCTATGAACGCTTAGTACCATGCTTGGCTCCTGGTGGATACTTAATATTAATTTTCTGTTTAAGAACTGAGACCTAAAGCTAAGCTGACAGTAGAGTAGTGTCTGTGGGAAGGATATATTCATTGGGTCACTTTGTTGGTGGCTTTAAGCAAAAAAAGGTTACTTCTTCACAAAAGATGAAGGACTTTTCTCCTTCCTTCCTTTATAGCTTCTTGGTTCTCCAGTTCTTTTTTTTTTTTTTTTGAGACGGAGTCTCGCGCTGTCACCCAGGCTGGAGTGCAGTGGCCGGATCTCAGCTCACTGCAAGCTCCGCCTCCCGGGTTCACGCCATTCTCCTGCCTCCACCTCCCGAGTAGCTGGGACTACAGGCGTCCGCCACCTCGGCCGGCTAGTTTTTTTGTATTTTTTAGTAGAGACGGGGTTTCCCCGTGTTAACCAGGATGGTCTCGATCTCCTGACCTCGTGATCCGCCCGTCTCGGCCTCCCAAAGTGCTGGGATTACAGGCTTGAGCCACCGCGCCCGGCCTGGTTCTCCAGTTCTTGATTACAGTTGTGTTTTCTTAGCATGTGTGGGTTAAGAACAGTTAGCACCACCAGTCAATTGTTCTTGCGACTCCTGTATTTCTGGGGCTCAACAATTCACTAGAGAAAGTACACAGTTTAGATGGGGCTGGGAGCAGTTTATATAACCTGACTTGAGATACCCACTGTCTCTCTATCATTCATGCTACTAGCTGGAAATTATTATGTTTCTGACATAATATGTACAGCTATTTTGCCCTTTGTTTTCTCATATCGCAATATTCAGATAGCCCATCAATTCTATCTTTGTGTCATCAAAAGCAGTTAAATAAAGAAGCAGTTCTTTCCCTGAGTGGAATGTTACTCCTTCCAAGGCTCAAACTATAGCCAGCAAATATATATATGTATATATACACACACACACACATATATATACATGTATATATGTATAATTCAGTATACATGTATAATTCTACATGTATACTTCTACATGTATAATTCAGTGGAGAAATAAAATCGATCTAGCAATGATGAGTACTGTTGATAATATATGCTCAGCACTGATATAAAGTGGAGAAGATAGGTAAAATATCCAAGTGTTCTTTAAGTACTATTTTGGAAGTTATCTGACAAAGCTGTGGTATTTGTCCACAGAAATTATGTAAGGATGCTCCTTACTGTTCCTTGTTTTCCATAGTCCCTGGCCAAGGTAAAGAACTATTTACTCCCAGGTAGTTACTGGGGTTGACACGTTTGCCTTGGAAAATTAAGGATATGTGACCTGCTGCTTATAGCCTAAAAGAGTGAGCTTCACTTCTAAGGTAGTTGATCATCAGAAATTATGTCTGCATAATGTATTATTGTTTTGTTTAAGTCTCTTGCTGATGGCAATGTTGTTCTGTTTTTAGCATGTCTGTATTATTCTGTTTTCTCTGTATGTGCTATTATAGATTAGTAATACACTTAGAAAGTAAAAAAATGAGATTGCAGTAATTCTGAGTCACAGCAATTTAAGATGTGATGTAGTGTGGTGTTTGCTATTGCTTTTCAACTCCACATGCTTAGATTTTTAAAGATTGTGCCTTTTAAAGAGACTCGGTGCTTCTCAAAAAAATAAACAAATAAAATAATAAAGCAGGCAAGCCAGGAAACAAACTCAAGCAAACCAAACACCAATCAAGAACAGTGTCTGCACTTCAGGGAGGCCGCCACCAGAGGGTGCCTCTGTCAAGGCCATGCCGTGGGACTGGCGAGGTGATTTTTCGGAAGTCATACCTATCTTTGCCAAAAATGGGAATTTTCTATAAAGAGTGAAAAAAATCCAACAGTGGTAGGCATATTTGTAAATTAAAAAGATGCCGAAGATGCAAGTTGATCATCTTTTTGTCAATGTGCTGTAACAGTTTCTGACTTCAAATCAAATTTTCTGGATCTCCTTGATTATAAATTTATGCTATTTATTTTTAACTGAATGGAAGTGTAAACAAGAACAAATCGATAGGAGACATATTTAGAAGGTAGACTTTATGGGAAATGTGATGTTTGGACCCATTAATTCAACTGTTTATTTACTGAGTCTTGCTATGTCCAGGCACTGTTTAGCCGCTCACTCCACATGACCTAGTGAAGGAGAGAGGGGAGTTTGGCATGGCTCATTTTCTTTCTGAGCACGGCACTGCCATCTCCTTTAACTTTTCTCCGGGACCTCCGTTCCTATGAATCTGGGTAGTGAACAGACTTGACTCCAGAAAGTTCAAACCAGAAAATTTACCAAACAAAAACAAAAACAAAACAACAACAACAACAACAACAAAACACCAGGGGAGATTACTCAAGCATATTTTAGGATTCCTGATTTGTTTAGGAAATTTCAATAATAAATTGCTCTTTGCTTTGAAAGCCCACAAGCCACAAGAACAGCCTGCTTAATTTGACTTTTCAAAGTCTCCATATAGAGCCAAGCCTCCTTGTGGGTGAGGAATGTAGCTCAGGTGCCCAGTCAGAGCACTAGTTTATGGCAAGTGTGCAATGAATTGATTGTAGTATCTTTTTTTAGCCATTAATGGTCCCTACAAAAAGGTGTTCATAGTCAAATAAGTTTGGGAGAGGCTGCATATGGCAAAGCTTCTCAGAGATTCACGTTCCTTCTTAGCATGTTCAAGGCTCTCACAGGTGAGAACCCATACAATCAATGAATGGGTTTTGTCTAAGATACTTCAAACTTATTTGAATGGAGAATTTATTTTCATGTGACTACTCTTCTGTGGAATACCTTTTAGGAAACACAAAGCCTGTTATCCCTTGAAATTTACTTTTTTTTTGGTGAGTGTAGATATGCTGCATTTGAGGCTTAAGTGAATTCTTTTAGAAGGTTTTATTTTATTTTTATTTTAAATTGATCAATATTTTATTTATTTTTCTATTTTGAGATGGAGTCTCGCTCTGTCACCCAGGCTGGAGTGCAGTGGTACAATCTTGGCTCACTGCAACATTTGCTTCCCAGGTTCAAATGATTCTTCTGCCTCGGCCTCCCGAGTAGTTGAGATTACAGGTATGCACCACCACACCCAGCTAATTTTTGTGTTTTTAGTAGAGACGGGTTTCCACTATGTTGGCCAGGCTGGTCTCGAACTCCTGACCTCATGTGATCCGCCGGCTTCCACTTCCCGAAGTGTTAGGATTACAGGCGTGAGCCACCATGCCTGGCTAATATGAGATTACAGGAGTGAGCCACCATGCCAGGCCTGTTTGCAATTTTTCGAGGGATCTCTATATTTTTTTTATAATGGCTTTATTAATTTACGTTCCCATCAATAGTGCACAAAGATTCCCTTTTCTCCACATCCTCACCAACACTTACCTGTTGTCTTTTTAAGAATAGCCATACTAGGCTGGGTGTGGTGGCTCATGCCTGTAATCACAGAATTTTGATTGTAGTATCTTTCCTTTTTTAGCCATTAATGGTCCCTACAAAAAGGTGTTGCAATCACAATATTTATAAAATGCTCTAGGGCAAGAGAGATCAAGAGCCTATGGTCAGAAAGAAACCTATTTAAAGTTTAGTCAAGCTGAGGGGACACGTAAATTTTGGGAGGCTGAGGAGGGCTAGGTGCTTGAGCCCAGGAGTTCAAGACCAGCATGGGCAACATAACATGACAAAACCCTATTGCTATTAAAAAAAAAATACAAAACTTAGCTGGGTGGGGTGGTGCATGTCTGTAGTCAAGCTACTTGGGAGGCTGAGGCAGGATGCTTGCTTGAGCCCAGGAGGTCACAGAAACTCAAGGCTGCAGTGGGGGCCATGATGGTGCTATTGCACTCCAGTCTGGGCAACAGAGTAAGACTCTGTCTAGAAAAAAAAAAAAAAAAAAAAAAAAAAAGAATAGCTATACTAACAGGTGTGAGAATACTTAGCAGAGAAAGCAGCAACTTTCTCTAAAAGAGATATAAACTTCCTGACAACTGTGAAAGAAAAATTGCAGTTGACGTAATTAAACAGGCTAAGAAACCTGTTATCATAGGGGAGAAAGAATAAATTCAGTTTCACTATAACAAAAGGCAGGAGAGTTTTTAAACCTTCCTGTGAACTAGTAGCAAAGTACTACTAGTTTAGAGGGGGAGTTGGTCAATGTGATTAGACAATGTGAGTAGACTCAGTTAAGACTATCAGTTAAGCTAATTAGAGAGTTAAACTCCTATGCTCCCAGAGACTGGGAGATGGGGGAGCTATTTTTCTTGATGATGACATTTCAAAAGGATGGTTCTTTGGTCCTTGAGAAAGACATTTTGGGGACTGTAAGACAGGCAAGAGGCTGGGAGATTTATCTACATTTCAAAGGGGCAGAGAAAGGATATGCAATCACAATATTTGTAAAATGCTCTAGGACAAGAGCGATCAAGGGCCTATGGTCAGGAAGAAACCTATATAAAGTTTAGTCAAGCTGAGGGGACACTTTAAGAACATCTTGGTCACCACCCAGAGTTTCATGGCAGAAGCAAAATATGCAGATGATAATATATTGGTGAGTGAGGGTTATATCAATCTTCTGGAAGCTTAATCATTTCTCTCTAGGCCCAGACTTACACACAAATGCATATGTTAGAATAGTACTATGTATAACTAGTATGAATAACTGTTGGGGACCACATTACTGGAACCAAGTGCAGACCATCATACTCTAAAATATACATTACTCAGTGTGATTGCTAAAACATAATACATAGATCTTTAGGATCCAAGTACATTTTTGAACTTAATTGCTATTAAATCTAAACAGGGGTTTATATCTGCCCACCTCGGCCTCCCAACATGCTGGAATTATAGGTGTGAGCCAATGTACCCATAGTTAATATTTTAAAAATAATCTAGATATTAGAGAAGTATATAATATTATAGAAAGTTAAAGTCCCCTATGAATACTTCCACTTTTTCTCAGATAATCTTAAATAGTTTGGTATATATTCCTATATATTTAAAAATATATACTTGTATGCTTTATAATTCTCTATACATTTTAAATCCTATATATTTTTAAATACCTATATATTATTTAAAATTATCATTTAGCATTAATATCAATATTTTAACAAAATATAAGATAGTAGTACACATATTATTTTTGAACTTTTTTTTTTTCTCTCCACTTAGCAATATCTTGGACAGCTCCTTATGTGAGTATGTAACTATATACTTGATGCTTGCTTGCTTTTTTTTTTTTTTGAGATGGAGTCTTGCTCTGTCACCAGGCTGGAGTGCAGTAGCACGATCTCAGCTTACTGCAGCCTCCGCCTCCCAGGTTCAAACGATTCTCCTGCCTCAGCCTCCCAAGTAGTTGGGACTTCAGGCATGTGCCACCATGTCCAGCTTAATTTTGTATTTTTAGTAGAGACAGGGTTTCACCATGTTGGCCAGGATGATCTTGATCTCTTGACGTCGTGATCCACCTGCCTGGGCCTCCCAAAGTGCTGAGATTACAGGCATGAGCCACCATGCCCTGCCTATACTTGATTCTTTTTGAGGGTTATTTTCAGTTTGTTTTAAGTGTATGTTTTGTTCTTGACTTTATATTCAAGTGTATTAATAATAATACCATTCTCACTTAACTTTTACACAGACGAAGGGAGCTGAAACAGAATGAACATCTACTACGTGCCATCATGGTTCTAGACTATTTAGGTATTGTTATCTCTTTATTCTGCTAGAAAAATTCTAGTTCAGAGAAAGGAAGTAATTTGTCAAAGTAAGTAAATAATTAGTGAGTAATTCAAACCAAGATCTATATGACCACAAAGACATTTATTTTTCTGTTACATGGTTCAGAGTGCTTTGAAATATGTTTGCTGGCCAATATGCAGGCACAAACATTATTATTTTTAAATTTTTATTTCAATAATTTTGGGGGAACAGATGGTGTTTGATTGCATGCTAAAGTTATTTAGTGGTGATTTCTGAGATTTTGGTGCACCCACCACCTAAGCAGTGTACACTGTACCCAGTGTGTAGTCTTTTATCCCTCACTCCCCAACCACCCTTCTCCTTAAGCCCCTGTGATGGTTAATATTGAGTGTTAACTTGATTGGATTGAAGGATGCAAAGTATTGTTCCTAGGTGTGTCTGTGAGGGTATTGCCAAAGGAGATTAATATTTAAGTCAGTGAACTGGGAGAGGCAGACCCACCCTCAATCTGGGTGGGCACCATCTAATCAGCTGCCAGTGCGGCTAGAATAAAGCAGGTGGAAGAAAGTGAAATGAGCTGACTCACTGAGTCTTCCAGCCTTCATCTTTCTTCCATGCTGGATGTTTTCTGCCCTGGAACATCAGACTCCAAGTTCTTCAGCTTTTGGACTCTCAGACTAACACCAGTGATTTGCCAGGGGCTCTTGGCCTTTGGCCACAGACTGAAGGCTGCACTGTCAATGTCCCTACTTTGGAGGTTTTGGGACTCAGACTGGCTTCCTTGCACCTCAGCTTGCAGATGGCCTATTGTGGGACTTCACCTTGTGATTGTGTGAGTCAATGCTCCTTAACAAACTTCCCTTCATATATATGCCTGTCCTATTAGTTCTGTCCCTCTAGGGAACCCTGACTAATACAGTCCCCAAAGTCCATTATATTAGTCTTATGCCTTTGCATCCTCAGCTTAGCTCCTGCTTGTAAGTGAGAATATACGATGTTTTTTTTTTTTTTTTTTTTTCCCCTGAGTCACTTCTCTTAGAATAATGGTCCCCAACTCCATCCCGGTTGCCACAAATGCCATTATCTCATTGTTCCTTTTTATGGCTGAGTAGTATTCCATGGTGTATATACCTATATCTATAGCCATCTATATCTATATCACATTTTCTTTATCCACTCATTTGTTGATGGACATTTAGGCTGGTTCCATATGTTTGCAATTTGTGCTGCTGTAAACACATGTGTGCAAGTGTCTGTTTCATATAATGACTTCTTTTCCTCTGGGTAGATACACAGTAGTGGAATTGCTGGATCAAACTGCAGTTCTACTTTTAGTTCTTTAAGGAATATGCATATTGTTTTCCATAGTGGTTGTATGGTTTACATTCCCATCAGCAGTGTAAAAGTGTTCCCGTTTCACCACATTCATGCCAACATCTGTTATTTTTTTGATTTTACAATTATGGCCATTTTTGCAGGAGTAATGTTGTATCTCATTGTGATTTTGATTTGCATTTCCCTAATAATTAGTGATGTTGAGCCTGTTTGTTGGCCATTTGTATATTTTCTTTTGAGAATTGTCTATTCATATCCTTCGCCCACTTTTTGATGGGATTATTTGTTTTTTTCTTGCTAATTAGTTTGAGTTCCTTGTAGATTCTGGATATTAGTTTTTTATTGGATGCATAGTTTGGGAATATTTTCTCCTACTCTGTGGGTTGTCTGTTTACTCTGCTAATTATTTCTTTTGCTGTGCAGAAGTTTTTTAGTTTAATTACGTTTCATCTATCCATCTTTGTTTTTGTTGCATTTGCTTTTGGGTTCTTGGTCATGACCTCTTTGCCTAAGCCAATGTCTAGAAGGGTTTTTTGGATGTTATCTTCTATAAATTTTATGATTTCAGGTCTCAGATTTACATCTTTGATCCATCTTGAGTTGATTTTTTTTATAAGGTAAGAGATGAGGACCCAACCTCATTCTTCTATGTGTGGCTTGCCAATTATCCCTGCACCATTTGTTGAATAGAGTGTTCATTTCCTACTTTATGTTTTTGTTTGCTTTGTCAAAGATCAATTGGCTGTAAGTATTTGGCTTTATTTCTGGGTTCTCTATTCTGTCCCATTGGTCTATGTGCCAATTTTAATATTAGTATTATGCTGTTTTAGGAACTATTGTCTTGTAGTATGGTATAGTTTGAAGTTGGGTAATCTGATACCTCCAGATTTGTTCTTTTGCTTAGTCTTACTTTGGCTATGTGGGCTCTTTTTTGTTCGTATGAATTTTAGGATTGTTTTTTTCTAGTTCTGTGAAGAATGATGATGGTATTTTGATGGGAATTGCATTGAATTTGTAGATTGCTTTTGGCAGTATGGTCATTTTCACAATATTGATTCTACCCATTCATGAGCATGGGATGGAAACACAAATATTAGAAGGAAATAAACATACAAAGTACACACAACTCATTTTAAGTACAGTTTCCTTAAATAAGTACTTTAAATGGTAGCTCATGATCCACTCAAAACTTTTAAAGTTCTGTTTGTTGGAGACCTTATCATTTTGCAAAATGCCATCATGTTGCTCTCCATGATTCTCGTGGACTGTCACTGGGAAGAACACAGCTGATGATAGGGTCCACTATGCACACTTCCTAAGGGACTTTACTGCTAATATTTTCTTCCGTGATGTTAGAACCTTGGGAGATTAAAAGGGAATGCTTCATCACTAACAATAGAAAATCCTTAATTTAATAACTCCCTGAAAAATTTTAGACCATTTCTGTTTACGGATTTAATATGAGTAACTTATTCAAGGGAGAGATTCAAGATGGTGTGCTGCTAATCCCTGTGTAGGAAAAAGTGATAGTTACTAATTTGATATAACACAGTAATTTGATGTTCTTTAGAGTATCTTGACTACAGTCTAGAAAAATCTCCCAAATTATAAATTGAAAGCCACAAAGATATATACAAATACAGATTTGCATGTTGAGTAAATCAAGATCAAATCTTATGTTCAACAAAACAAGGCTAATGGATTGTCAATAAACAATGCTGGACTTTTCAATCCTCTTCTGTGAATATGTCAATAAAAAGATTAGACAAACACTCATTCTTTATTGATTCATTTATGATTCTCATTCTTTTCAGTCTGTTAAACTTGCAATTGACAAGAGTCTGCTTTTGTGTTAGGAAAGGAAATCTGAGATTTATTTGCCCGTGGTAGGTTCTTGGGATAAGGTAGTGAAGACTAAAGACAGAGTGTTCTTGTTTAAACTTTTACATATGTCATTTTCTTTTTGCTTCAAGTCTTAATTATAAAATAGATTCAAATATTACATACGCAACTGAACTAAACTACATATGAGTCTTTATTTTTTTTAAGAGGAGTCTCGCTCTGTCACTTGGGCTGGAGTGCAGTGGTGCAATCTCTGCTCACTGCAACCTCCGCCTCCCGGGTTCAAGTGATTCTTCTGCCTCAGTCTCCCAAGAAGCTGGGACTACAGATGTGCACCACTAGGCTTGGCTAATTTTGTATTTTCAGTAGAGGTGGGGTTTTACCATGTTGGCCAGGCTGGTCTTGAACTCCTGACCTCAAGGGATCTTCCCACCTCAGCCTCCCAAAGTGCTAGGACTACAGGTGTGAGCCACCGCACCTGGCCTGAGTCATCTTAAGAATGTATTTTAATGTTTTTTCATCCTGGGATGCTGTGTTTCTATGAGATCTATTGATCCAAGATTACCCAAGGAGTCCATCATTAACAGGAGTCTTTGGCTTTTCCCCTTGCTTATTTGAGGCAGTCCTCTTGTGGTTGGCACTGTGTTCAAACCACAGAAGGTACCAGGTAGTTGGGTTGAAGACACAGAGATGGGAAGAATGGAACAGCTGTAGGAGAGAGAACCTTGGCTTCATGCAGCAAAATGTAATATTTGTGGGAATAATTAAAGATGAGACCATAAGAAAATAGTAGGAGTAACTGTGTATACCATCTTTTCCTACACTGGGGTCCAGGACATACTGTCTCAGTGTTTTCTCATGGAACATTTATAAATCATTCTACACTGGGAAGATTGAGAAGGCAGAATGTTTAGGTTAGGCATATATTTATTCAAAAACTGATTTTTTATTGCAAAGTTCAAACTCTAAGTCCTTTTCTTGGAGGGAAGACTAACCATAAAGTTTATTTTATTCATTAATTCATCCATCCATTTATGCATCCATTCATCCATCTATCTATTCATTCATCCATCTATCCACCTATCCTGTTATCTAACCACAAAAAAATTGTTGGGATTCTGCTCTGCTCTGGGCTCTTTATGTAGCCATTGAGGATATAAGAGAGAACAAAACAATCATATTCCCTATCCTCTTGGAGATATAGGCAAATGGAGGAGACAGATATCAGCAAATAAACATTCAAAATATCTATAAATACATTTGTATTATATTAAGAAGTTATATAATTGTGAAAAGTGCTAGTGAGGAAATAACAGGTGCAATGAGAGGAACGATTCCTCTTTTGCTCTCTAAATAACATTCAAGTGGCTAATCTTTCTCATGGTTTCATGTATTTTACACAGTTGAGGGAGTCAAGTGTTAATTAAATAAACATACAAATGAATACCCAGTGAAAAACTGTGATAAGAGGGAGTAATTGTAATGGGGCAATTCAGATTGAGAGAGGTGGGGCAAGGATAGGAAAGACCACTTTGATGAAGTAATATGCCTGTTGAGACCTGCAGGGCAAGTAAAATTAGCAAGGCAATGAATGAGTTATGGGGAAAGGGTTCCAGGTAAACCCTGTTTAGAAAGATAGCCAAACTTAGCAGGGCGAGATGGCTCACGCCTGTTATCTCAGCACTTTGGGAGACCGAGGCGGGCAGATCATGAGGTCAGGAGATCGAGACCATCCTGGCTAAGATGGTGAAACCCTGCCTCTACTAAAAATACAACAGATTAACCAGGTATAGTGGCACATGCCGGTAGTCCCAGCTACTCAGGAGGCTGAGGTAGGAGAATCCCTTGAACCCGGGAGGCGGAGGTTGCAGTGAGCCAAGATCACACCACTGCTTGGGTGACAGAGCAAGGCTCCATCTAAAAAAAAAAAAAAAAAAAAGAAAGCCAATCTTAAAAGACTCCATTGTGGCCAGAGGACAGTGGTCAACAGGGAAGTGGTTGAGATAAAGCTGGAGAAGAGCCAGCGGCATGTTAATGCAGAGCTTTTAAAACTACGGCCTGAGTTTGGATTTTGTATTTTATCTTAGTTGCAAGGGTTGTTCCCAAAATAACCGTCACCAAATGCAAAATACGACAAAACTCTTTTCTTTGTCACATTCAGTCACTGAAAACTTCAAATCTTTTAAAAATTTTCATGTTTCTTTTTCCACTGTGCAAAACTTTAAATCTTAATTTAAAATATTATATTTCACCTTTTTCACTTAGGGCACATTTGAGTTTTTTGATTGACTGCAATTCATGTTTCCTAGCACTTTTCATAAGTATTCTTATTTAAAAGCTCTGTTGTAAGTTGAAGAATTTTAGGTAAAGTTCTTATTTTCACATATCCACATACTTATCCTGGTAGAAGCCTTTGTCAGATTGGGCTTTTATTAGTTATTGTGTATAAGCTTCCTCTTGATAGTGACTTGAAATTTAAAAAATTAACAAGGAGAAGTTGTAGAAAATTATTGGTGATTATATATGTCCCTCATACTGGATTTCTATGGATGATGTAAAAAGGTTTGATGAGTTCATTTCTATGCTGATGGTCTTCTCTTAAACAAAGGGTAGTTGTGAGTAGAAATTGGCAGGAATCCTTTATATATATGTGTGTGTGTATATATGTATATGTATATATATGTGTGTATATATGTATATATATGTGTGTGTGTGTGTATATACACACACACACTTTTTTTTTCTTAAGCAAATACAGACTCATATTCTTCTGGTGCACAACTTGTACTTTCAGAGTCAGTTTTGAAAACTAAACTCTTTTGCATTACTGGGAGTGCATCCACAGGAAGACCTTTAGCTGATATAAACTTATTGGTTTTGGTGTCTTTTAATGTGATTTTATGCGGTGTCTAACATGCTTTTAGGAGGAACTAAAACATTAGGAGAATTTAACATATTGAACTTTTCCTGGAAATGACATCAGGTTGATGATGCTCACTTGAGTCTTGGAATAAAACCTTTTACCATTTCAGCTTGTTTTGTAAAAAACAAAACAAAACAAAACTCACAAACCTCATTAACCTTGATTCGCAGCCTCATATGCTCAAGAGGAGGTGCTCACAAAATCGGTGACAAAATTAATTGATCAGAGTTGAGCTAAATCTTCTCAGAATTTATTTCAGAAAAGACCTCTAAAGATCTGTGAAAGGAAACCTTGAATCTTCTTAGCTGATGATGACTCTGACATTTACAAGGTTAAACCTGATCTCTTTCTAACTTCTGGCACTGCCTACTAAGCATTCAGGTTCAAAGTCCTGAGGCTGCCTCAAATTTAACATATCTAGAGTCAAATTTATTGCCTCTGAGCAGTTGGTTTCCCAACCTGACTCCATTATTTTTTCCAGCACTTGCATTTGGAGCACGGAATCCTTTTGTTACCACCTACATCTAATTAGTCAACATGTTTTGTTCTTTCCCTCAGGTCTCTTGCATATATAGATTTTTCTTACTAGTCTCCTGTAAGAGGAAGTCCAGGCTGCCCCCGTGACCTTACATTTGGGTTATTTTAATAGCTTCCACACTGTCTAAATTCTAAGTTTTCTCTCTCTCTCTCGTGCAAGATTTGTCACCCTTATCTCTCCATTATAACATCCTCCCAAACACTTTCCATCATGTCACATATCTCCTTATGATGTTTAAAAAATTTCCCTGTTGCTTAGCAGGTAAGATATTGCTATGCAAGATGATCCCACATCTTTACCATCTCTCATTTTATTATTGTTATGGGTTGAGTTGTAACCCTCTCAAAAAGATATGTCAAAGCCCTAAACTTCAGTACCTCAAAATATGATCTTATTTGGAAATAGGGTCTTTGTAGAGGTAATTAATTTAAAATGAGATCATTAGAGTGAGCCTTAATCCAATATGACTGATGTTCTTATAAAAAGGGGACATTCAGACACATGGATAGATGCCCACACAGGAGAATACCATGTGCACATGAAGGCAAGGATTGGGGTAATGAATGAACAACCCAAGGAATGCCAAAGAAGGCCAGCAAACCACCAAAAGCTAAGTGAGGAGCATAGAAGATTCTCCCTTACAGCCCCCAGAAGGAATCAACCCTGCTGACACACTGATTTTCGACACGTTTCTAGCAACAGTTCAATAGTATACATCTGTGGTTTAAGCCACCCAGTTTGTGGTACTTTGTTTTGATAGTCCTGACAAACTAATGCAATCATCTACTATGAACTCTCCTTTCAAATGAGGTTATTTTGCTCTGTTTACCCTGATACATCAAGCACATTTTTCTTATTGCTTCTCCTGGACCTCCTTTTTCTCTGTCTAAAATTGTATACAAATTTCTTTTAGGTTCTAATTTAAGCAAATGTTGACAAAATAATAAAATATTCCTTGTTTTTCCTGAGCATTTATTATCACCAGTCATTGACCCTATTAAGTTGCTTTGAATTGTCAGTAATTTTTACTTACTTGCATTCATTTGAAACTAATGACTTTGGAGGGCTAGGGATCACCCTCCCTTGTATTCTGCATATCACCCAGTTCAGGGTTTTGATTTTCATAGTCGCTCTTCAAATATCTTGGTGTACTTAGTTTCTTCGATTGAAATGTAAGTGTATATAAGTACTTCAACTGTGGATTTAATTGAGTAAGTGGGTTTGAAGAAGTTTTGAAAAATGAAAAGGAGAGATTGGTAAATACGGTTAGAGGAGGTTTGGAGCTGGCTTAAGAGAATTAACAAAGGCCTGGGAAGGTCCCCCAGGGGATTCTGTGCAAGTGGTCTAGGAATCAAATATCACATTTGACTAAGAGTTGTTTGGGAAGACATGGCTTATCTTATGTTTTGGATATCTGGAAAAATGAATGGCATTTAAGTAAGTACTGTTTTCTGAATGAATAGGTGGAAGACAGTTTGCATAGCAGATCTCTCCTGGATGTGGGACGACCATTACTCGTACTACACATTTACTGTACTAGGCAACACATTTACTGTAGTAGGCATAGAGAATAATAGAATATCCTTTTTGTTTTAGTGGGTTAGAAATCTATTCTTGGTTAGGAGTTAGAGAGAACTGATGTTTAATATCAGCAAGACAATTTTACTGAAAAGGGACAGCAGATACAAATTGGAGCTATTTACCTGTCTAAGATCTTCAGCCATTGCTTCATGCTAAATTCCAGGGATGATATACTGTCTTATACATGTGATACAGGGTTTTAATTCTCTGGTCAAATGTTTGCATATTTTATTTTGTAATTTATTAATATTTTTTATTGAGATGGGATCTCACTCTGTCACCCAGGCCAGAGTGCAGTGGTATGATCTTGGCTCACTGCAGCCTCTGCCTCCTGGGCTCAAGTGATCTTCCCACCTCAGTGTCCTGAGTAGCTGGGACTATAGGTATACAGGTGTATGCTACCATGTGCAGCTATTTTTTTTTCGTATTTTTGGTGGAGATAGGATTTTGCTATGTTTCCCAGGCTAGTCTCGAATTTCTGAGCTCAAGTGATCTGCCCACCTTGGCCTTCCAAAGTGCTCGGATTGCAGGCATAAGCCATCACATCTGGCCATGTTTGTATATTTTAGTACTTCTAAAACTTAATATTAAATGAGCTTAAACAGGTGGACTGTTTTATGTTTATAATATTACATAACTAACTTTGTTAACTTTGTTGAGAGGGTTGTGTGGGAGAATTAAGTGCAAAGAGACTTTATCCTAACATAAAGTTTTTCTTCCCATTAAAAAATATTCCTAAGTATAACTTTTCTTATATTTTAAAGTTATTTTCTTTGTGTTTGTATACTTATCTCCAGCACCGTAATAAAATCTAAAGACACAATATGATCAGTTACCCATATATTTATTTGAGATAAATTATTTTGAGAAAAGAATAAAATTATTAAATGAAGCCAAACTGTTTTCTATCCTGGCACATTGACCTGTGTTCACAGAGAGATTTAACTAAAGATAAGTTGAAGGAACATCAAAATATTTTCTATTCTACTTTCCACAAAAGTGTGGATTTTAGAAAGGTTAGACAAACAATTTGCAATATTGATTGATGCTAGTATATTTTTGTGTTAGTGACAATTGAACTTTGAGAGGCTGTCAACAAAAACTCTACAGGCTTTACACTAAACCTACCCTTGGCACTGGCATTTCCTCCTTCTTTTTCCCACCACTTCAAACCTAGGAATCCTAAAGTTTGAACAGGGTGTCCTTTATCTTGGAAGTTGTTTCATTTCTTGATTGTATTGTCTGTACTCTTGTAGCAAAGACAGGTCTTTGACTAGGCACAGGGACTGCACAGAAGTCGTGGTGCTAACTGCATTTGCTTGAAAATCTACAGGGGTGGGTGCACGCACCCCAGGTGTGTAAAAGATGATCAATTAAGTACAGCAAGAAAATGCTAGGACTTATCCAGTATTTAGTTAAAAAAAAAAAGCCTTGTACTATTCAATCTATGTACTGATAGGCCCAAATGTCAGACATTCACATGTCATTTTCTGTCTAGCAACCTTGTCTTTTGTTAGTAGAGCTTTGAGCTAGGGATAAATAGGGGACAAATCATGACAATTTCCATTCAGTTTTGTGTGGTAGGATGGGTACTGAAGATATATGTCTGAGCGTCCCTATAAACTTTATAAAATTAATCAGGGAAGAAGGGAGAGGGAGAAAGGAAAATGAACCAAGCTTGCAGCACTTTCAGCATTCATCAGGAGTCAGTTCGCTCTCTGACCTGCTTCCTCTAATTCTTTCTTTCTTTCTTTCTTTTCTTTTCTTTTTTTTTTTTTTTTGAGATGGAGCCTCACTCTGTCCCCTAGGCTGGAGTGCAGTGGTGCGACCTTGGCTCACTGCAACCTCCACCTCCCAGGTTCAAGTGATTCTCCCGCCTCAGCCTCCCGAAGAGCTGGGATTACAGGCACACACCACCATGCCCAGCTAATTTTTTTGTATTTTTAGTGGAGATGGGGGTTTCACTATGTTGGCCAGGCTGGTCTTGAACTCCTGACCTCGTGATTCGCCTGCCTCAGCCTCCCAAAGTGCTGGGATTACAGGTGTGAGCCACCACGCCCGGCCATGCTTCCTCATATTTCTTTGCTCCTATTGCTCCGGAATAGCCCTTTGCATCTCAGAGAGAAGAAGCACTAGGAGGATGTGCTCCTCAGATTGTATTTCACAGCTGGGGTTTGGAGGGAAGCAACTCTCCAAAGTTACTGGAGCAAGGAGAGCCATTCAATGTGTCTAACATTGCGGCAAGGGGGCCAGAACTTTATTCCACTATCCTGACTCCATTAATTAATAATTGAATATAGGCCATCCTAGGGAGGGCTCATATGTTGGTTCTCTTCTAGGGCAATTCCTGGAGAGGGAATTGGCTATCAGCTGCCAGCAACCAGCAATGCAGGGAGCTGTAGGCTTGAATGCCTTGGTCCTAAAGGAGAAATCTGGACTGTGCAAGACAGGGCTTCTGTGCTGCCCCAACTCACCCTTCAGGATTTCTGGGCCAGAGGTCCAAAGGCCAAAGAGGGGGAGAGCAGATTGCAGAACCCCTATGGTTCCCTTTCTATGTTGTCTTCTTCACATTGCCAGGCCTAGCTGCCTTCTGCCAAAGCCAAAACCTTCCATCTCAGACATCAGTTTAAACACTTCTCCCTGTCCCTTCACTCCATATTTTCCCAGTTTTCTTCTTTCGTTAGTGTTTCTTTTTTTTTTGTCTGTAGTTAATTTGGGATTAATCTTGGGGAAGGGACTCAGAGTTGCTAACGCAGCATCTTCATCCAATACATTTTTCCCACATAGTAGCCAAAGTCATCTATGAAGGATGACAAGTGAATAGCTCAATAAATGGGTACAATTCAATCTTGTTAAGTGTGCTGCCAAAATTTTTAACATTTGAGAAGTTCAGATAACACAAAAAAGGTTGAGAATGATCACTGTGTATTTGCAAAGGTGATCTGAATAAAATAAGAAGGATGAAGACAGTGCTGGGTGAGGCTTTCCAGGTAGCTGGAAGTCATTACTCGAAGTCCAAGAATCAGGGAGAGTGTTTTCACCTTTTCCTGTTATGTCATGAAAATGGTCAGATGGTTATTGCTCGGCCACATTGATGAATACATTGATTAAGTTCCAGTTAATTGAAAAAAATGCAGTTTATGTTTTTATATATAATCTTTAAGAGACATGTCCTTCTGAATAATAATGATGAGAAAATCTTCAGAAATTTTACATAAAGAAATAGTCCATTTAAAAATAACCAAGCCATCATATAAATAGATACCAGTATAGCTTCTTTAAGAAATTATGATAAGGGTTCTGGTAAATTTATAATTAGGACATTTTAAATTTTTCTAAACAGTGTATTAATACTTAAATTACAGCTCTTCTTTGGAACTTATGTATGAGTAAAAGAAAAAAATCGTTGCCCTGTTTTCAGGTGATGTAAGAACTTCTCTTTCTAACGATTGTCTCTTGAAAAAGCTTTGCTTATTTCACAAGTCTTACTAATTAAGAATTTAAAAAGTTTATATTGGTGGTAAAGCATTTTCATGTTCTCCATCCCCCTCTTCTTTGATATGACATCGTATTCTGCCCTCTGTGCAACAGGCTAAACTCTTCACACACTCATCTATTTCTTTCATTGTTTCTAGGTGTTTTCTGTAAAATAATTAGATTGCCTATCAAGATTGATATGAAGAAACAGAAAAGGTGAAAAGGGACATAGCCTGATAAAAATCATTTTTGAATTATGATTTTTTAATGTTGTAAAGTATATATTGTATTCACAGGGGGATTTCTGCTAAGTATGATCACAGGTAACTATGTTTATATAAGTGAAAGAAAGTATATACCAATAAAATAATATACGAGGTGGACAATTCTAGGTCCCTTATGCAGAGTTTCAGAGAAGGAAGGTATGTTCTTAAGCTGGAGGGGACATTCTTGGAGGATCTGGGTACTTTAGTTGGTAGAGCATAGATTTACATGGCAGTAAAGGAGAGCAATCTCCTTCCACATTCTATTTTCTGGTGTGGGAGGCAGGTGAGAACAGAAACGTTTTTTGTTTTTAATATGTAAAAGAAAAAAATATCTTTCTCATGAGTCACTGTAAGAAGTAAATGATCTAATAATGTGACAGCGCTTTGAGAGATGTAAAGTGATTTCCAGCTGTATGGCCCTTATGTAAATATAAGCATTGTAGATATCTCAGTTCCCAAATCCCCAGCATCTTCAATTATTTAAGAGATATTTGTTACATAACTTACCTATGCCAGCCTCTGCACCGGGCACAGTAGGGAATACAGAAATCTCTAAAGCAAGTTTCCTGTGGGAAGAAGGTCTATGTTTAAAATAAAAGTTACGTGTAAGATTATTTGTAATAAGAGCAGAAGAAAAAGTGATAATCACAGAGGTGTAACAGAGGTATATTTGTCACTGCCTTGACTCAGAGCAGCCTGAAAAATGTTCCATTTGCTAAGAGTTAACTTTTTATACAACCATGTCAGGTGACTAGGTCATCTCTGAATCTCTGGATTTTGTAACTCTCCATTCTTTGTATCTCTGAAAAAAAAGTCCTTTTCTCTCTTTTCTTTACAAATGTTGAAATCTAGGTTCTTGTTTCAAGTGTATTTCCTCAGGATAAAGCATCCACATTTTAAAAATAAAAAAAACAAAAAGATAAAATGATGCTCTGAGATTTTTATGCAAAAGAATCTGTGTAAAAGTTAGAAGGCTCAAATTAAGAATTTCCCAGTATCTACATTTATGAAGGGTTGCTTTTTAAAATTTATTTATTATTGTTATACTTTAAGTTCTGGGGTACATGTGCACAACATGCAGGCTTGTTACATAGGTATACCTGTGCCATGTTGGTTTGCTGCACCCATCAACTTGTCGTCTACATTAGGTATTTGTCCTAATGCTATCCCTCCTCTTGCCCTCCACTGCCCGACAGGCCCCAGTGTGTGATGTTCACCTCCCTGTGTCCATGTGTTCTCATTATTCTACTCCCACTTATGAGTGAGAACATGTGGTGTTTGGTTTTCTCTTCTTATGTAGAGGTCAAAATGTTGGCGAAGTTCGATGGTGGCCAGTTGCTGTATTATGTTAAGGGACATACTATTTGTTATAGTCTTCAGTGTTTGTTGGCAATAAGAGCAAGTTTTGTTGGAAGGGAAGGTCACTTATAGAGTTATAATCTTTATCCACACAAAGAAATAGCAGTTACGATGTTTCGCAGCAGATCTTCTTGTATCTTTTCATTGTTGAGGAACACTGATTTTTTTAAGTCGTGATTTCCCAGTGAATTTTATGTGCTGGGATTAAGCTATGTAAATTCTTTTGGGTCATTGGATTCCCACTGCCATTAGCACTAAGATGCCCAACTCTTTATTAAAACTTTGTACTCATAATATGTAATTTACCTGCCAGGCAGTTAGGGACTCATGCAAATATTTACTAAGTCTTTCGAAAGCATACCTAATTAGTTCCATGTGCTGTGAAAAGGAAAGATGTAAAAGACACTGGCTCAGTATTCAACCCCATTTTCAAATCCATTTTTAGTTCCTGGGAATACAGCTAATCTGAATTTCATAACATCCTTGTATCTAGGGGTCTCGTTTCTAGTTGTGGCCAATGGAACATGATCAGAAAAAATGTATGACACTCCTAAGCTTGGCCACTCTAAATTGTACCCCACTTTCTCTTTCCTATCTTTGAGGAAAACATAAAGGAGTAAAGAAGTCAACCATGAAGATATGTGACTGAAGGGAGATTCAGGCAAAGAGGACAATCATGCATAGACCCAGAGGTCAGTGAGTGCATAGCTTGAAGAACAACAAGGAGATCAGAAAGGCTGAGAAGATTTTCTCTTCCTATCTTTTCTTGAACATCATCTTCTCAGCCAGGCTTATCTTCACACTCTATTTAGAATCACAGCACGTTCTCCTTGCTCATATACACTCTCAGGTTTGTCAAAGATCAGATGGCTGTAGATGTGTGGTATTATTTCTGAGGACTCTGTTCTGTTCCATTGGTCTATATCTCTGTTTTGGTACCAGTACCATGCTGTTTTGGTTACTGTAGCCTTGCTCATATACACTCATTACCTCTGACATATGACTCAAAAGACGTCCACATTCTGATCTTCAGAACCCATGAGTATGTCAAATTACGTGATACAAAGGTAATTAAGGTTGCAGATGAAATTAAGGTTTTTTTTTTTTGTTTAAATAGTCTGACTTTAAAATTGAGCTATTATTCTGGATCACTTGGTGGGCACAATATAATCACACGTATACACAATATAATCACAAATATAATCTTTAAAGTAGCTGTAAAAAATAAAAAGTAGAAGAGAGAGGCAGAAGAGAGTCAGGGAGATGTGACAATGGAAGAAAAACACAGTATTGCTGACTTTAAGATGGAGAAAATAGCCTCTAGAAGTTGGAAAAGGTGAGAAATTAATCTTCCCTAGAAGCACCAGAAAGGACCTCAGCCCTGCCAAAACCTTAATTTTAGCCTAGTGAGACCTGTGTGGAAAGTCTAACTTACAAAACTATAAGGAATAAATTTGTGTTGTTTTCAGCCACTATGTTTGTGGTAATTTGTTGCAGCAATAATAGAAAACTAATACAATATACTACCTATGACTTACATTGTTATTGTGTTTATTGTTGTCAGCTTTTTCAATTAAAATTTATTTTTAGTAAGTAGTCTATTTACATGTTCAAAATACAAAACTATCCACAAGGGTAGAAACACAGAAGTCTAATTTCCGCAGAGCCCCTGTCTCATTTCTCTTTTAGGTAACTATGTAAATTAGGTATTTGTTTATCCATATTGTGACGCTTACTGTTAGGTATCAACTTGACTGGATTGAAGGATGCCTAGATGGTTGGTGAAGCATTGTGATACAGTCTTTCTACCTTAGCATAGCTAGGTCCGAGTTCTTGTCTTTCAACCAGGGTAATTAGGTGCACGGACACTGGAGAGTGAGTGGAGTAGAATTTATTAAGCAAAAGGAAAGCTTTCACTTCTGCCAAAACTACCATTGTGGACTTACTGAATACCTTAGCCTCAGTCATGGTATCCCACACCATATTGCTTCTGACCAAGGAACTCACTTTACAGCCAAAGAAGTGCAGCAATAGGCTCATGCTCATAGAAGAAGGTGTTTTCGGAGGAGGTTGATGTATGAGTCAGTGGACTGAAAGAGGAAGACCCATCCTCAATGTGGGTGGTCAATATCCAAACAGTTGGAAGCCCAACTGGGGCAAAGCAGGTGGAAGAAGGATATTCAGCTTGCCTTTGCTTCATCTCTTTCTTCTTCCCTGGGAAGCCTTCTTCTCCCCCTGCAGACTCTAGGGTCTTTCGCTTTTGGACTCTGGGACTTGCACCAGTGGCATCCTGAGTGCTGTAAGACCTTCAGTCTCAGACTGGGAGTTGCAATGATGGCTTTCCTCAGCTGAAGCATTTGGACTTGGACTGAGCTACATTACTGCCTTCTCTGGTTCTCCAGCTTGCAGACAGCCTGTCGTAGGACTTCATCTTTGTGATTGTATGAGCCAATTTTTCTCTAATAAATTCCCTTTCATATACATATTCTATTGATTCTGGTCCTCTAGAGAACCCTAATATATATACATATGTATATATGTTTATTTATACAGCAATTATACTATATATAGTATTATATATAGTGTTTTTAAAAAATAAGCAAATATACATACACTTGTTTATTTTGTCCACACTCATATACAAAATGTAGTGTACTTTATATATTATTCTGCATCTTGCTTTTTTTTTTAAAAAAAAATTTATTATATATCTTGATCTCTCCATGTGAGAACACAGGCTTTCCTTATTCATTTTCATAGCTTGTATCACATTTTGCCATGTAGAATTACCATGTTTTATTCAACCAGATCCCTGTATCTGGACACATAGATTTTTCTCATTCTTTTGCCATTATTAAATGCCACAATGGATATATTTATATATATGTATCTTTTTGTACTTGTGCAGGTATATCTGTAGGATAGATTTCTAGAAATGGTATTGCTCAGTAATAAATATAACTGAGATCTTAAAAGATATTATCAGATTTTGCTCTCTAGGTTCCATTTTTTTTTTTTTTTTTTTTTTTTTTGAGACAGAGTCTCGCTCTGTCGCCCAGGCTGGAGTGCAGTGGCCGGATCTCAGCTCACTGCAAGCTCCGCCTCCCAGGTTTACGCCATTCTCCTGCCTCAGCCTCCCGAGTAGCTGGGACTACAGGCGCCCGCCACCTCGCCCAGCTAGTTTTTTTGTACTTTTTAGTAGAGACGGGGTTTCACCGTGTTCGCCAGGATGGTCTCGATCTCCTGACCTCGTGCTCCGCCCGTCTCGGCCTCCCAAAGTGCTGGGATTACAGGCTTGAGCCACCGCGCCCGGCCTAGGTTCCATTTTTAATTTCCACAAGTGAAGTATAAGAGGGCCTGTTTCCCACAGCCTCACCCACAAAAGATGTCTTTTTTTGAATTTATGCCCATATATTACTTGAGAAATAGTATCTCAGTGTAGGTTTATTTATTCTATTATTGTAAATTAAGTTTAGCAGCTTTTCATGTAGTTGGGACTGTATTATTATTTGTTTCTGTGAGTAGTCTGCTCACATCATTGTCATTTTTTACACTGGCCTGTTTTTCTTCTCCATTCATAGGACCTTTTTGTGTTTTATTGAGAAATTAACATTTTGTCTGTAATATAAACAAAAAAGTGCTTTTTTCCTAGTTTGTTATTTGCTCTTTATTTCACTAACATTTTTATCCATATAAAAGATACAGAATTTGGTACATGGTAATCAATGTTTCCTTCTTTGACTTCAGGCTTTAGGGTTATATTTACAAAGGACTTCCTTATTCTAGGGATATAAAGGAATTCATTTGTGTTTCTTCCTAGTACTTAAGTTTGGAAAATTTATAATTTTAATCATTTTGGTGTTTATCTTTCCCCAAAAGGCTCTCAATTTTTGTCCAAGAAAATTTATTAAAATGCCCCATATTACCTCTCATCTTATTATTGTATTAGGGTTCTCTAGAGGGACAGAACTAATAGGATAGGTGTATATGTGAAGGGGAGTTTATTAAGGAGTATTGACTCATACGATCAAAAGGTGAAGTCCCACAATAGGCCGTATGCAAGCTGAGGAGCAAGGAAGCCACTTCAAGTCTCCAAACCTCAAAACTAGGGTAGCTCACAGTCTGTGGCTGAAGGCCTAAGAGCCATGACAAACCACTGGTGTAAGTCCAAGAGCTCAAAAACTGAAGAACTTGGAGTCTGATGTTCTAGGGCAGGAAGAATTCAGCATGGCAGAAAGATGAAGGCTGGAAAACTCAGCAAGATACCACTCAGTAAATAACCACCACAAGTATGTACTGACATTCTGTATACATCTGGGTTTATTTATGCACTTTTATGGGGTCCATCCTGTTATTTTTTGGTAGTTGTTATAATACGTGGGAATATTTTACTTTAATAGTCACATATTATTAATATCTTTATGTGATACCCTGACTTTCCTCTTCCTTAAGGCAGTTTTATTGGTTTCCTACCATGAGAAATGAAATTAACCTGTAGCATCTTCTTCCTTTTACTATCTCTTTCTCTACCATCCAGTGTTAGTCCACAATGTCATATTTCTTAACGTTTATTTTGTTTGCTTACATATACTTAAGTTTTTACTACTTGATTTGCCAGCTTTAAGTGGTGTCTTGTCTCTCAGCTTTTATCAATAAGGCAGTCAGTGAATTTATTCTTCTTTCTATTATTTTTCTCGTTCTCCTTGGAAACTAAGCAGTTTACTGGGGAGTAATGCATATGAAAATAGGGGGATGAAAGAGAAGTGGCAGGGAAAGTTTTCATATTATGATGCAGATCAGGTTACTCGTGAGAGGAAAGAGGAAGAAAGCAAGATTAGGAGGGAAAGCCTCAGTCCATGATGTACATATGATAAAGCCTTGATGCAAAGGGAAGATCTAAAGCAAAGACTGCCTGTTGCAAAAGTTCTATTTTGGACAGAAATGGCCAGATTCCAGTACTCCTGCAGTGATCAGTCATGGGCTGGTCTATACAGAGCTACCAAAATGAGCCTAGATGGACAGAGTAAAGTGAGGGAGATGGGGTCTTTAATTGTCAGACCAAGAATCTTAGGGCAAACACATAATTTGGATTGGAAACACATATTAAGAAGTAAGATTAAGTTAATTTAAGTAAATTAATCACTTTGTTTGAAAAAGAAAATTAATGTTTAGAGATAGAGTGTCCTCCCCAAGTCACTTGGCTGATTAGTGGCAGAGTTAACAAAAATGTAAATCTTCATTTACGTCTCTTTTCACCAGTCTCAGAGTCTAAGAAAGGCAAGAAACTTCCAGATACACACAATGAATATAAATTGCCATTTGAAATCTTTATTAGTTAGCAAAAAAATCTAACATAATCATCAGAGTTTTAAGTAGCAGTGACAGAAGATAAAAATGCCTCCACATCCCAAATGAACATCTCCGTATACCAAGTAGCTAATTTTTATTCTTTTACAACTGAAGTCAGGGTTTTTATTTTCAGAGACAATTCTGCAAACTTGACATTAAACTAATAGTTTGGCGTGGTTTAAAATACATTCAAATGTATACTAAATGTTTTAGAAAATATTCCATTGTTGAATACATTTCACATGGAATTTATGTGAATTAATTGAATTGATAGTGAAATATTATGAACACCAAGTGAACATACAAAAACGTATTCTTATTGTTCACAGAGGCTAGAATCAAGTACATTGGATCGAAGTTAACTTAGACACAATGCAATACATGTCAACTTTGCAGTTTAAACAATTACATACACTAAGAAAAACAGTGCCAGTCTTGGTTCATGCTTGGCTGCCAGACTTTATTGTCATTCACTTCTAACCTTCACTTCAAATCAAATTTCCCCTTTCTTGGCTCACACTTTGTGAAATAAAATTTTATTTAAAATTAAAGATAATTATCTAAAAGGTTTTGTCATTAATCAACAATACAACGACAGGTCTATCGATAGATTTAGATTAAAGTTTCCATCTACAGATATTTAGATGTTTTTGTTCATCTGGAGAGATCCAGTTTTACCCCCTTATGTTTATAGGATTAGATGGTTCAGGTGGGATTTTGATGGGGGTACAAGGTAGTGATTTTGTAGTTTCCAACATTTAGGGAAAAGTAAATGGTTGATGGCCCATATAATATTCTCTCTTTATCTAAAGACTTTCTCTGCCCTCAGCGGGCTATCTCTGTAGGTTCCAAAAAGTGATTTTTGAACCTCAGACCTGCACCTGGCTTGTGGGATAGAGGCATTTTGTCTTGTTAATAGGTCTTGTGGTGGTGAATAATTAGATTGAAAGATTAGTCATAGTGCTTTAAATCTGAATAATATAATTTCATGTTGGGATTGGTGCTAAAAGTAAAGATGGTAGTTCTGCACTCATAAATCACATCTTAAAATGACAGAACACTTTACAACATATACTATTGCTCCAACATATCTTCAATAACTCTGTTTAGTAGATTCTTTATATATAAAAGAAATCGAGAAATTTTATTTTGGGTGGGAGCTGAAGTTGGTTGTTTAGTAGTAGTAGTAGTTTGAGTAGTGACTGAAATAGTGGTTTGGTGTGTGGGTGCAGCTGGAGTTTCAGAAGTGTCAGGTGCAAGAGTAGCTGGGGAAGAATTAGGTGTGGTGATTGGGGCAGCTGTGGTCTCCACTGGAGCTGAGGAAGGTGGTGGAGCTGGTGTAGTTGCAGGTGTGGGTAGGGCAGCTGTGGTCTCCAGTGGAGCTGAGGAAGGTGGTGGAGCTGGTGTAGTTGCAGAAGGTGTGGGTGGGGCAGCTGTGGTCTCCAGTGGAGCTGAGGAAGGTGGTGGAGCTGGTGTAGTTGCAGAAGGTGTGGGTGGGGCAGCTGTGGTCTCCGGTGGAGCTGAGGAAGGTGGTGGAGCTGGTGTAGTTGCAGAAGGTGTGGTGATTGGGGCAGCTGTGGTCTCCGGTGGAGCTGAGGAAGGTGGTAGAACTGCTGTAGTTGCAGAAGGTGTGGGTGGGGCAGCTGTGGTCTCCGGTGGAGCTGAGGAAGGTGGTAGAGCTGGTGTAGTTGCAGAAGGTGTGGGTGGGGCAGCTGTGGTCTCCAGTGGAGCTGAGGAAGGTGGTGGAGCTGGTGTAGTTGCAGAAGGTGTAGGTGGGGCAGTTGTGGTCTCCGGTGGAGCTGAGGAAGGTGGTGGAGCTGGTGTAGTTGCAGAAGGTGTAGGTGGGGCAGTTGTGGTCTCCGGTGGAGCTGAGGAAGGTGGTAGAGCTGCTGTAGTTGCAGAAGGTGTGGGTGGGGGAGCTGTGGTGTCTTGTGGAGCTGGGGAATTCGATGGTGTTAATGTAGCTACAGAAGAGCTTGTGTTAACATTTTCTTTTGAAGATGTGGTGGTGGCTTTCTGAGGAAGAGAAGTCACATTTGGAAGGGTAGTAATTTTGGTGGAAGCAGATGGAGAAGTCACAGATGGAATTTGAGTTGTAGTCACTAAGGTAGGGTTGACCACACTGCTAGTATCTGGATGTTTAGATGGCTGGGGAGGATTTGGGAATTTGTGGGGGTTATGAACTGAAGGTGGAGGCCTAGGCCTACAGCGTTTGTATGGACATTTATGGGGCTTTATAATGAACGGCTTCTGGTGAGTTGGTAGTCCAGGATGATGTGGTAATTCAAAGTGAGGTTTGGGTAAATGGTGATGATGCCTTCTGTGACGTAGTTCGTGAGCCCTTTCTCGACCTTCACTGAACTGCAGAAGAGAAAGAAAATGTAAGAAATGAAAAAAGTATCCATTTATTTATCAATCAGGTGATCACGGCTGACCATGAGATGAGCAGTATTTGTGGAGTGCTGGGATTAGAAACCAGAGTACATTATTGAGTCAAGTGATTATCTTCCTAATTTCACCTGATTTTCACTAAGTTTCAAGAAAGAATTGCTACTATTTTTGTCAAATGTCCACTCTCTAGATAGCTGGGATGAATATATTCCTGTGGGCTCTAGCCTGAATGCTTAGCTGGATATGAACTTTTGTGCTTCCAGTTTCTCTCTTCTTTCTCTGGTGGAAAATGGTCAAGTTACTGCCTGAGGTCCCAGCACAAAGGCTTCCTGCTTACTCAGCATGTTCACAAAACTTTAGTCAAAGACATTCAACTGAGATCCAAGAGCCCTTTCTGGATTACACCCCTTATATCTACCATCATCAAAACACGAAACAGTCAAACAACAACAAAGCCCCAACAAACAAAATATCCCACCCCAGCTTCATGTTCTCCATATTTCAGGAAACAGTTTTTAGCCTTTATAAATTGGAGAAACAACTTTCGTCATTACCTTTTAACTTTATTGTTTAAAATATTAGAATTATAGAATTCATGATTCAGGGGCTTCATGAATCATCTGATTTTTAGAGAAAATTTGCATGTTTATGCATTTTGTCTGGATACAGCACCAATGATTTTCATGATTTCTGAAAGGTGTTTACATCTGAAAAGAACACTGATCTAGTCCAACTGTACATCTGATACTTGATCTTTTATCAATATACCTGCTGAAAGGCTTTCCAGTCTATGCATCTAAACTTTTCTGATTAAGAACTCACTACAGTAATTCCTAAGGCAGCCTGATAGAGAGTTCTTGATAGTGAATGTAGGTTTGTTTTTTGGGATTTTTATTGTTAACTGAGTAGAATTTTCTTCATGAAGATTTCCATTCTTTTGTCCTAATTTTATGTTTTGGCAGGTTTACCGAAAATCCAGGAGTCCTTCAAAATTTGGAAAATAACTTCCGTGCCATGTGGGTCATCATTTTGCAAGATGAATATCTTTATTTCCTTTAGGCATTGCTGACATTATTTGAGTTAGAGTACCATCACTGTTTCAGTTTATTATCTGTAAACATACTTCATGCCTTTTATATCCCTCTTCCCTGTATTCAATCTCATACTACATTTTTTAGTGATCGGTTATATTAAATTGGAGAAAAGAAATATTAATAGGTTGAATGAGACCATCCCAAACCAGGATAGGTTATATTTTCTTCCTAATGATTTTCACAGAAGCCCGTTTTAGATCACCAAATGGGTACATCATTCCAGTCCCAAGTTATAAAGCTTTCTTTGGACACAAAGTTTAGTGCAGATGACGTGATAACTTCTGAGAGACTAGCCGAGTTGTGTAAGATAAGATAACTTCCTCAGACTAATATATCCAGCCTCAAAAGTAGCTTCTAGGTATTGGGTTTTCAGAGATGAATGAAACAGGGACCCTTGTGACCTCGTGAGGCTCATGTGGTTAAGGGAAGGAACCACATAACTATTTTAAAGCAAAAAGGTCATAGAATTAGATTTTGGATCTGGAATTTAATCTAAATCATTTCATAAATGAATAAACTGAGATCCAGGCATATTAAGTAACTTGCCCAAAGTCACTCGGTTATTCAATAGCAGATACAGGACAGATTCAAACCTCCACTGCTGGTCTGTTGCAGTGTGTTTCAAACATGTTCCTCTAAGATCTGGACATTCTCCGCAACATCCATCAATACAAGAAAGGATTATTTGTTTAGAAAATTAAATTATCCAGGAAATTTTAATTCATAACTGGGAATAGCCATTAGTTACCATAATGGCTTCTGATACTCATAACTTTGATATTTTTCCATAGGTCTCTCTTAAAAGGGCTTAGGTTTTCAGAATCGGTAACACTGACTCCAGGAGTCTCTGAGGAGATCCTTTCCATTACAGGGGTACTTGTTTTCTCATATAAAATAAACAGGTCGTATTGTTCAAACAGATCTTTCCCTGGAGATTGAATATGCAATCCACATAATTAGGGACCTGCTCTGATTGAAGCAGGATTGAGGGCCTCACATTCCACGATCTCAGTCTTTCCCTTTCCAGATGGTCTCTGAAGATGTTGCAAAGAATGTCCAGATCTTATAGGAACATGTATGAAACACGCTGCAACAGACCAGCAGTGGAGGTTTGGCTCTGTCCTGTGTCTGCCACTGAATAGCTGAGTGACTTTGGGCAGGTCACTCAGGTCACTGTCTGTTCACATTCGCTATTTATTTTTATTAAAAATGTCTTTATATAACACTTACTTTATGTTAGGCCCTATTCTGAGTGGTTTACAAATACAAATTTATTTAATTTCTTAGCAATATTAATAAGGTGGGTATGGGGATTATCTTCATTATATGGATGGGAAAACTGAGTGCTTATTCATTTATAAAATGATTTGGATTAAATTAAATTCCAGATCCAAAGTCTAATTCTATTTGCTTTGAAATAGTTATGTGGTTCATTCCCTTAATCACCTGAGCCTCACGAAGGCCCCTCTTTCATTCACCTCTGTAAGTCCAGTACCTAAAACTATGCCTGGTCTATGGCAGGTACTCATTAGCTATTAATTGAATGAGTAAATGCATAAAAATGAAAACAATAGCTAATTTCTTATTGAATAAAATATTAACATTAAAAAGTGTTTATTCATATGTAAAATAGTTTCAGCTATTTTACTTTAGGTGACCAAAATAGTACCTACCACATTTTTATATGAAGGCAAATAATTAAAATCCTATTAATTTTAATGTTAGCATGGCCTGGAACATGTATCAAATGACCAGTTTGTTTGATTTACTTAATATGTTGATTAGTTATTATGATTGGCAGTTACAGGTGGTTATAACAGAACTCGTCAACTAGAGTTGGATTTAGAGAAGTCTGAGAGAGGAAGGAGTTGAAAATGTATGCCTCTAAAGTTTTGAGTTTAGATGATTGAAGTATGGAGGTCCTTATAATAAATATAGATATTCCAGGGAGAGTGTATTAAAGAGAGCAACCCTGCCTGCCTGTTCACATTCGCCATTTATTTTTATTAAAAAAGTCTTTATATAACACTTACTTTATGTGAGGCCCTATTCTGAATGGTTTACAAATACAAATTTATTTAATTTCTTAGCAATATCATAAGGTGGGTATGGTTATTATCTTCATTATATGGATGGGAAAACTGAGTCTTAGACTAAGTAACTTTTAGGAGAATGTTTCTCCATTTGCAAACTCCACTTTTGAGAGGAGAGAAGAGGAAGAAGGCATGAGGAACAAGGAGAGAGTAGGCTGGAATCAAAGGAAGGAGAAGGAGAGACACATGACACTTGAAGCAAGAAAGGTGGGTGTAAGAAAGCAGAAGACTCCTAAAATAACTAGAGGAATGCCAAATTTTCTGAGGAAGGAAGAGGAGGAGAAAATTAGTTAGAAAGGAAGAGAGCTAGACGACAGCAAGGTCAAGATTACATTTTTAATTTTTTTTTATTTTGAGATGGAGTCTTGCTCCATCACCCAGTTGGAGTGCAGTGGCGTGATCTCAGCTCACTGCAACCTCAGTCTCCTGAGTTCAAGGAATTCTCCTGCCTCAGCCTCCCTAGAAGTTGTAATTACAGGTGTGCACTCCACACCTGGCTAATTTTTGTATTTTCAGTAGAGATGGGGGTTTCGCCATGTTGGCCAGGCTGGTCTTGAACTCCTGACCTCAGGTGATCTTCCTGCCTCGGCCTCTGAAACTGCTGGATTACACGTGTGAGCCACAGCACCTGGCCCAAGATTACGTTTAATTGAAATTAGAAAGCACGTTACATTTCTTCATTTGCTACCAGCTTATTTTTATGACCATTTGAAAACCTGTGATCCTTTTTTAAAGAGAATGAAAGCATTATGTTAAATAATGCTATAGTTGACAGAGCTCTTCATCTGACTCCAGAATACATCCCTTCAAATCTTCCTTTGGGATATCTGGAAGAGAGAAACCAGACTATCCACTCCCTGAAATCACTCCACAAAAGCAGGTTGTTGCTAGAGCTCCAGGGCTGAACTTTTCTGGCTCTGGGTTGATGCTACTCTCTGGTACATTCCTGTATTTTCTTTTCTTTTTTTTTTTGAAATAGAGTCTTGCTCTGTTGCGCAGGCTGAAGTGCAGTGGCACAATCTTGGCTCACTGCAACCTCCGCCTCCCAAGTTCAAGGGATTCTCCTGTCTCAGCCTCCTGAGTAGCTGGGATTACAGGTGTGTGCCACCACGCCCAGCTAATTTTTGTAGTTTTAGTAGAGACAAGGTTTCATCATGTTGGCCAGGCTGGTCTTGAGCTCCTGACCTCACATTCCTGTATTTTCTAAGGATCAGGTCAAGGTATTTCTGTGCTACCTTCTCATATTCAAGTTCTTTGGAAACTGTTTCTCTCACCAGGCACTTTTTTGAGATTTGGGTAGTTTGAAGAGTTTTCTTTATTCTAAGCACTTGGAAGAAAGGCTGTCTGGATTTGTGGGAGTTATGATGAAAGACCACCTCAAAAGAACAACCCAAATTCATCATTTCACAATAATATAATTATTTGTGTTGAATGGAAAGTTATTTCTTTCAATATAGAGTTGTTGGTAGCCAGGGATTCCTTATTAAAATTTTACTTATTAAAAAGTTAACATCACCGTGCATATTCAGAACTTAAAGCCTTATCAACTAGTATGTAAATTGAGATTACAATAATCTTGTTATAATTTTTACATCTACACTATATTTTATAATTTATAAATTTTCATTTACCCTTCAGCAGCCCTGTGAAGCATATAGTGTTATTTTATACATATGGAAATTGGGGTCCTATAAATAGATTCTAAATTGCTCAAGATTCATCTGGATGGTAAACATCAGAGATGAGTTTAAGTCCACATCTTCTGAGCCCAACTTAAGCACCCTTCTACAGTCACACAAATCAGCATCAGGGTCCAGGGAAAAAGCCTGATTGCTTTCTGAGGGATTTTATATGGTAAGTGAGAAATATGAGAATATCCAAGAGTAAGTTCCATCTACTTCATCAGTTCTTCTGCACTCTCTCTCTACTCTACTGGCATAATATTCTGAGGCTATCCATCCTCATTCAATAAAAGTACATTCTACTTCTTGATTCTTATTTGAAATTTTGTCAAAATAAAATTGAATAAATACAGGTACATAGCATTAGAGAAAAATATGGTTATTATTACAGCATGTATCACCTAGTAATCACATTATATCATTATTAATTTTAATCTTCCTTTGCCAGTACACCCTAAATTTCTTAAAGATAGAAGGTCCACTTTGTAATCTTCTCTTGGTTTTGGAAGCCATCCTTTCCTATCCCCTCTTGTGGGTCCTCCATTTTCTTTATCCATATCTAAACTACCTACATTTTCTCCCTAGGTGATCTTGTAAGGTCTCATGGCTTCAGGTATGTTTTAAATATAGACTTTACCCCTAGATTTCTTAACTCCAGACAACATATATCCACTGTTTTCTTGATATCTTGATGAAGAAGTCTAATAGCCATTTCAAATAGAACATGCCCCAAACTCGAACATTTTTTGTCCATTTCTTTCCTTCTTTTTTTTTTCTTTTGAGACAGAGTCTTGCTCTGTCACCCAGGCTGGAGTGTAGTGATGCAATCTCGGCTCACTGCAAACTCCACCTCCCAGGTTCGAGCAATTCTCCTGCCTCAGCCTCCCAAGTAGCTGGGATTACAGGTGCCCACCACCATGCCCAGCTAATTTTTGTATTTTTAATAGAGACGGGGTCTTGCCATGTTGGCCAGGGTGGTCTTGAACTCCTGACTTTAGGTGATCCACCTGCCTTGGCCTCCCAAAGTGCTGGGACTACAGGCGTGAGCCACCGCCCCTGGCCTGTTCATTTCTTTCTTTTACCACAAATACAATCCAGTAGAAGGTATAGTAGACTCAATCACTAAAACATATCCTAAACCCACTCTCACCTTTTAATTGCTGACATTTGGTGCAAGTCACCATCATCTTTTATCTGGACCACTGCCATAGCTTCCTGACTAGTCTCCTTATCTCAGTTTTTATTACCTGCTACCTGTCTTCTCCTGAGAATCCTGTCATGTAACTCCCCTGGGAGTGCTTTGATCATGTTCAGACTTCCTGACAGATTCGAATCCATATTCCACACCAAGACCTAAAGGCCTTACCAATCTGGGTTTTCATCTCTGTCAGTTCTCATCACACTCACTATAAAGTTTGTGCTTTGTAAATATTGGATAAATGAAACAAATTATTTCCTTATGCTCTGTCTGTCTACCTACCTACCTGCCTACCTATCTAGTCTATCTACCTATCTATCTAGTCTATCTACCTATCTGTATATATTTTTAAGACAGGCTCTCATTTTGTCGCCCAGGCTGTGACATAGTGGTGTGATTACGGCTTGCTGCAGCCTTGACCTCCCAGGCTTAAGATCCCACCTCAGCCTCCGAGTAGCTGGGATTACAAGTACGCACCACCACACCTGGCTAATTAATTTTTTTTCTTTTTTTGTTATTGTGGAAACACTGTCTCATTATGTTACCCAGCCTAGTCTTCTGAGCTCAAGTGATCCTCTCTCCTAGGCTTCCCATAGTGCTGAGATTAGAGGTGTGAGCCACTGCACCGGCCAATTATCCATATTTCTATGTTTCCCAGAAATAAAAGATGTCAAGCTTCTTGGAAATAGGGATTGCCTGTTATGCTTTAAAAGTCTCAGGTAGGTACACTAAATGTTTGTTATTGATAGTTAAGGAAAAATCTTGTGTGGGTGAATACTTACTGAGAAGCAAGCACTCAGTGCACAGATGCACACAAACAGCGGCAGAGTTTTCATTCTTTCTGATGTCTCCTGGGAAAAGCAGAAACGTGGCTTACTATTAGTTGTGATATTATGGGAGAGGAATGCATTTTGGTAAATGACTTATTTTTATTGGAAAGCACAGGCTAAAAGAGACCAGTGGTTTCTGAAAATTATGTATACATTTTCATTCCATAGGGGTGACACAAAATTACTTCAGGCCTAACATACATTCTTTTAGAGAGGAAGCAATGGAGGAGACTCAAGAATTATTCTAACTAGTTTGCAACATGAGCATTTTCTATTGATATTAAAGATTGGCTAGGAAAGGCAGGATCTTAGGAAGTTTGGCAATAAGAGAAGGAAATAATTTTATTCTTATTTCTTCTCTAATTCAAGAAGCTTCCCTCTCTGGGGAACCATCATATAAATGACCTGATACTGCACAGTTTTATAAAGATTCCTGATGTTAGAATGAAGACGCTCTTTGTCTATGTGCTATGAGGCTGTCACTTGGAACAAAGAACCAGGTCAAATGGACTCTTCCTCCAATTTCATTCTACTGAAGATTTTGCCATTTGATAATCCTTTTTCTTGCCATTTGAAAACCTTTTTTGTTTTTTTGAGACAGGGTCTCACTCTGTTGTCCAGGCTGGAGTGAAGTGACATGCTCATGGCTCACTGCAGCCTGCACCCCCCAGGCTCAAGTGATCCTCTCACTTTGGCCACCCTAGTAGCTGGAACTACAGTCATGCACCACCACTCCTGGCTATTGTCATTATTATTATTTTTATTTTTCATAGAGACAGGGTTTCACTGTGTTGCCCAGGCTGGTCTTGAACTCCTGGGCTCAAACAATCCATCCTCATTGGCCTCCCAAAATTCTGCGATTACAAGTGTGAGCCACCGTGTCTGGCCGATACCCTTTTTCTAAGTCCTGAAATGACAGGAATTATGCTTTATTCATTGTTATGTCATCATGCCTAGTACATAGTGCAGACTTAATACATATTTTTTTTGAATAACTACTTGCAAAAGAGAACTGTATTTTGGCTATAGGTTGTAGAAGGGAAGAATGAGAGAAGAGAAGAATGAGAGAGGAGAAGAATGTGGTCTTTTATTTTTCTCATTTTGGTTACATATGTAATGTGTACATGTCAGCTTATCAGCTTTAGAAAACAAAATAAAGGTTAAATCATATAGACAGATTACATATTAGGGCAGGTAATTAGTGTGCATGTCAATGTGGCGGGCTGCAAGATTAGACACATTTTACAATACAATCCTGTGGTTTATAAAATGGGTGTTAGAGTCAGTCAGAGACTTGATTTAGGCTCTGCCCACTTATTGTGTAACTCTGCCACTCACCGCATGACTTTGAGTGAGTTTCAATCTTACATCATAAGAATTTCCTGAGGATTGACTGAAATTTTATATATATATATATACACACACACACACACACACACATAAAAAACAAATCGTACTAAGAATAATGTCTTATCCTTAATAAAGTCTCAGCGGTATTATTATAGTACTAGCATAGTAAGAAGAAAACAATCTGATCCAGCTGAAAAAATGAATGGTTACTTATTACTCTTCAGGTTCCTAATATATTGTCTGATTTTTTTTTTTAAAATTTTCAAGACCAAAAAACATTCCTACCAGTCATTTTGTGTTCTAATAACTTACGAATTGAGTGTTATCACACAGTTTGGCAGTTCACGAGAGGAGAATAACTGTATTAGAACAACTATTGCTGTTACTTAATATATGTATATTACTTGAAAACTGTTTAGTTTATATTATAATCTATCTAAAGTATCCACATACCTGGTGCAGTGTGAATATTTCTTCTTAGGGTGTTCGATTCAGTTGCTTGCTTTTAGCCAATCCTTTGAGGATGGTAACTAGAAGCAAAAGAAGAGAAAGCACAAGAGAATTTTCAGGTTTTATAACTCTCCAGTTGAGCTTTTTGGAAATAGGAAATCTATTAGATTTAAGATAAGGTCACTTGTGTCAAGGAATTTGCTTTTAAAGAAAAGAATAGTTGTGGTTTGCTGAGGTTGACAGTAGTTCTTTGTGCATCCATTTCTTCCTGATGAGCACAGTGACGATCAGAGGTTCTCAATGAGTAACTCACGTGCTTGATGAGTAGTGGAACAGTGATTGATGGCACTTATGGAGAAACGAACAACCATGGCCCGGGTCCTCCCAACAGGAACAGATCATCTACTCTTTCCTGTTGGGCTCTCAAAGTAAGCAGAGTAATTGCCTTCTGACAGTTAATGTGATGGGACACCATATTTCCTTGTCAATAAGACAAGTTAATAAAGGACAGAGGATTTTAAAAAAAATAATGTGGTGCCAAGTACTGGTGCAAGACAGTATTTAAAGCCAAAAAAAAAAAAACACTGAATTTTTTAATACAAGCAATTAAAAACAATTTTTGACATTTTGCCTTGAAAAATATTCAAACGTAGAAAAGTGAGGAAGGTAGTAAAACTATATACTGGTTCCCTGGTTTTCATAATTCTTAACATTTTGCTATATATCTTAGTTGTTTTGCTGAAGTATTTTAAGGTAAACTACAGAAATTGTAACAGCTACTATTTCAGTATTTCTCTCTAAAAAGCCTTTCTTTTATAACACAACACCATCAACCTATAACAATATTAATAATTCAAACACATAATCTAAAATTGAATTTATACTCAAATGTTCCCAGTTTTGGCAAAAATATTTTTAGTCATTTTGTTCCTACCAGGACTCAACTAAGGGCCGTGTGTTGCAGTCACTTCTTATGTCTCTAGTTTCTTTTATCCCAGAAAATGTTCTCCCTTTTCCCCCATGGTAGTGATATTTTGATATCCATACTAGTCATTTTATAAATATTTATTTTTAAAAAGAAACTTAAGAACTTAAGAAGGAACTTAAGAATCATTTTAATAGAGATTTTCAAAATTAGATATTTCTACTATGTAAAATCATTAATCCGGAATACAGTTTTGAAGGTGTGATTCCTCTTCTAGCTAGTCAGTTTGTTCTTTTGCACATATAGTCTCTGAGGGCTTACATTCTTTAGGTTTGATTCCTTGCTTCTCCATTTAGTATCCATGTAATTTTTGACAAGTTAGCTAACTTCTTTGAGTCTCAGTTTTTCTATCTGCTAATTAGGTGTGACATCTACCTTACAAAGTTGTCAGACTGAAATTAGATAAGTTAAAGATTCTGACATGGAACTTTTGAATGGAAAGCCCTCAGCTATTATACTGCCATTAGTGGAAAGTTAGGGACAGTTTTTGAGATAGCAATGAGTTAGTAAATATGGGCTATAATATTAATTTCTTTTCGTCTTTCTTTGCTAGCAACTGGTGATATGCATTTACAATATACTTGTTACAGTTAAAATTGACTGTAGAGTAGAATTTTTATTGATCTGAAACAAGATTTTCTGAGTATATGGCTTCAGTAGAAAAATTTCATATCACCTTGTTATTGCCCAATTTGTGGTAAGTTGTATTGACCTAAAAAATTGATAGAATTTCAAAAAATGAATTTAATTTCTTTAAATATTAGAAAAATATAAGAATATCTGGACATATTATGACTGAATTCAGTGCACTTCTGGTTCTATTTTTCAATAAATGAGTAACATTTATGCATTTATTATTTTAATTGTTTAAAAAATTATACTATAAGTTCTGGGATACCTGTGCAGAATGTGCAGGTTTGTTACATAGGTATACATGTGCCATGGTGGTTTGCTGCACCCATCAACCTGTCACCTACATTAGGTATTTCTCCTAATGCTATCCCTCTCCTAGCTTCTCAACCCCCAACAGGCTCGTGTGTGATGTTTCCCTCCCTGTGTCCATGTGTTCTGAGTGTTTAACTCCCACTTGTGAGTGACAACATGCAGTGTTTGGTTTTCCATTCCTGTGTTAGTTTGCTGAGAATGATGGTTTCCAGCTTCATCCATGACCTTGCAAAGGACATGAACTCATCCTTTTTTTTTATGGTTTCATAGTATTCCATGGTGTATATGTGCCACATTTTCTTTATCCAGTCTATCATTGATGGGGATTTGGGTTGGTTCCAAGTCTTTGCTATTGTGAATAGTACTGCAAGAAATATACATGTGCATTTTTCTTTATAGTAGAATGATTTATAATCCTTTGTGTATATACCAAGTAATGGGATTGCTGGGTCATATGATATTTCTGGTTCTAGATCTTTGAGGAATCGCTACACTGGCTTCCACAATGGTTGAACTAATTTACTCTCTCAGCAACAGTGTAAAAGTGTTTATATTTCTCCACATCCTCTCCAGCATCTGTTGTTTCCTGACTGTTTAATGATTGCCATTCTAACTGGTGTGAGATGGTATCTCATTGTGGTTTTGATTTCCATTTCTCTAATGACCAATGATGATGAGCTTTTTTTCATATGCTTGTTGGCCGCATGCAAGTCTTCTTTTGAGAAGTGTCTGTTCATATCCGTTGCCCACTTTTTGATGGGGTTGTTTGCTTTTTTCTTGTAAATATGTTTAAGTTCCTTGTAGATTCTGGGTATTAGCCCTTTGTCAGATGGATAGATTGCAAAATTTTCTCCCATTCTGTAGGTTGCCTGTACACTCTGATGGTAGTTTCTTTTGCTGTGCAGAAGCTCTTTAGTTTAATTAGATCCCATTTGTCAATTTTGACTTTTGTTGCCATTGCCTTTGGTATTTTAGTCATGAAATCTTTGCCCATGCCCATTTCCTGAATGGTGTTGCCTAAGTTTTCTTCTAGGGTTTTTATGGTTTTAGGTCTTACATTTAAGTCTTTAATCCATCTTGAGTTAATTTTTGTATAAGGTAATAAGGAAGGGTTCCAGTTTCAGTTTTCTGCATATGGCTAGCCAGTTTTCCCAGGACCATTGATTAAATAGGGAATCCTTTCTTCATTTCTTGTTTTTTCACGTTTGTCAAAGATCAGATGGTTGTAGATGTGTGGTGTTATTTCTGAGGCCTCTGTTCTGTCCCATTGGTCTATATCTCTGTTTTGGTACCAGTACCATGCTGTTTTGGTTACTGTAGCCTTGTAGTATAGTTTGAAGTCAGGTAGCATGATGCTCCAGTTTTGTTCTTTTTGCTTAGGATTTTCTTGGCTATGCAGGCTTTTTTTGGGCTCCATATGACATGTGAGTAGTTTTTTCTAATTCTGTGAAAAAAGTCAGTGGTAGCTTGGTGGGGATAGCATTGAATCTATCAATTACTTTTGGCAGTATGGCCATTTTCATGATATTGATTCTTCCTACCCATTAGTATGGAGTGTTTTTCCATTTGTTTGTGTCCTCTCTTATTTCCTTGAGTAGTGGTTTGTAGTTCTCCTTGAAGAGGTCCTTCACATCCCTTTTACGTTGTATTCTTAGGTATTTTATTCTCTTTGTAGCTATTGTGAATGGGAGTTCACTCATGATTTGTCTATTATTAGTGGATAGGAATGCTTGTGATTTTTGCACATTGATTTTGTATCCTGAGAATTTGCTGAAGTTGCTTATCAGCTTAAGGAGATTTCAGGTTGAGATGATGGGGCTTTCTAAATATACAGTCATGTCATCTGCAAACAGAGACAGTTTGACTTCCTCTCTTCCTGTTTGAATACCTTTATTTCTTTCTCTTTCCTGATTGCCCTGGCCAGACCTTCCAATACTCTGTTGAATAGGAGTGGTGAGAGAGGGCATCCTTGTCTTGTGCCGGTTTTCACAGAGAATGCTTCCAGCTTTTGCCCATTCAGTATGATATTGGCCGTGGGTTTGTCATTAGTAGCTCTTATTATTTGGAGATACATTCCATCAATACCTAGTTTATTGAGAGTTTTTAGCATGAAGCAGTATTGAATTTTATGGAAGGCCTTTTCTGCATCTATCGAGATAATCATGTGGTTTTTGTCATTGGTTCTGTTTATGTGATGGATTACGTTATTGATTTGTGCATGTTGAACCAGCCTTGCATCCCAGGGGTGAAGCTGGCTTGATCTTGATGGATAAGCTTTTTGATGTGCTGTTGGATTCAGTACATCAAATCCAATACATAAAATTGAGGATTTTTGCATCAATGTTCATCAGGGATATTGGCCTGAAATGTTCTTTTCTTCTTGTGTCTCTACGAGGTTTTGGTATCAGGATGATGCTGGCCTCATAAAATGAGTTAGGGAGGATTCCCTCTTTTTCTATTGTTTGGAATAGTTTCAGAAGGAATGCTACCAGCTCCTCTTTGTACCTCTGGTAGAATTCAGCTGTGGATCTGTCTGGTCCTGGCTTTTTTTGGTTGGTAGGCTATTAATTACTGCCTCAATTTCAGAACTTGTATTGGTCTATTCAGGGATTCTATTTCTTTCTGGGTTAGTCTTGGGAGGGTGTATCTGTCTAATAATTTATTAATTTCTTCTAGATTTTCTAGTTTATTTGTGTAGAGGTGTTTATAGTATTCTCTGATGGTAGTTTGTATTTCTGTGGGATCAGTGGTGATATCCACTTTACCATTTTTTATTGTGTCTATTTGATTCTTCTCTCTTTTCTTCATTATTAGTCTGGCTAGTGGTCTATCGATTTTGTTAATCTTTTCACAAAACTGGCTCCTGGATTCATTGATTTTTTGAAGGGTTTTTCATGTCTCTATCTCCTTCAGTTCTGCTCTGATCTTAGTTATTTCTTGTCTTCTACTAGCTTTTGAATTTGTTTGCTCTTGTTTCTCTAGTTCTTTTAATTGTGATGTTAGGTGTCGAGTTTAGATCTTTCCTGCTTTCTCTTGTGGGCATTTAATGCTATAAATTTTCCTTTACACACTGCTTTAAATGTGTCCCAGTGATTCTGGTACATTGTGTCTTTGTTCTTACTGGTTTCAAAGACCATCTTTATTTCTGCCTTAATTTCATCATTTACCCAGTAGTCATTCAGGAGCAGGTTGTTCAGTTTCCATATAGTTGTGAAGTTTTGAGTGAGTTTCTTAATTCTTAGTTGTAATTTGATTGCACTGTGGTCTGAGAGACTGTTTGTTATGATTTCTGTTCTTTTGCATTTGCTGTGGAGTGTTTTACTTCCAATTATGTGGTCAGTTTTAGAATAAGTGTGATATGGTGCTGAGAAGAATGTAAATTCTGTTGATTTGTGGTGGAGAGTTCTATAGATGTCTATTAGGTCCAGTTGGTCTAGAGCTTAATTCAAGACCGGGATATCTTTGTTAATTTTGTGTGTTGTTGATCTAATATTGACAGTGTGGTGTTAAAGTCTCCCACTATTATTGTGTGGGAGTCTAAGTCTCTTTTTAGGTCTCTAAGAACTTGCTTTATGAATCTGGATGCTCCTGTATTGGGTGCATATATATTTAGGATAGTTAACTCATCTTGTTGCATTGGTCCCCTTACCATTATGCAATGCCTTTCTTTGTCTTTTTTGATGTTTGTTCACTTAAAGACTGTTTTATCAGAGACTAGGATTGCAACCCCTGTTTTTTTTTTTTTTTTTTTCCACTCTCCGTTTGCTTGGTAAATATTCCTCCATCTCTTTATTTTGAGCCTATGTGTGTCTTTGCACGTGAGATGGGTCTCCTGAATACAGCACACTGATGGGTCTTGACTCTTTATCCAGTTTGCCAGTCTGTGTCTTTTAATCGCAGTGTTTAGCCCATTTACATTTAAGGTTAATATTGTTATGTGTGAATTTGATCTTGTCATTATGATGCTAGCTGGTTATTTTGCCCATTAGTTGATACAGTTTCTTCATAGTGTCGATGGTCTTTACAATTGGGTATGTTTTTGTGGTGGCTGGTACCAATTTTTCCTTTCCATATTTAGTGCTTCCTTCAGGAGCTCTTGTAAGGCAGGACTGATGGTGACAAAATCTCTCAGCATTTCTTGTCTGTAAAGAATTTTATTTCTTCTTCACTTATGAAGCTTAGTTTGGCTGGATATGAAATTCTTTTCTTTATGAATGTTGAATATTGACCCCCCACTATCTTCTGGCTTGCAGGGTTTCTGCAGAGAGGTCCTCTGTTAGTCTGATGTTAGTTTGGTAGGCTTCCCTTCGTGGGTAACCTGACCATTCTCTCTGGCCGCCCTTAACACTTTTTCCTTCACTTCAACCTTAGTGAAGCTGATGATTATTTGTCTCGGGGTTACTCTTCTCAAGGAGTATCTTTGTGGTGTTTTCTGTGTTTCCTGAATTTGAATGTTGATCTGTCTTGCTAGATTGGGGACGTTCTCCTGGATAATATCTTGCAGAGTCTTTTTCAACTTGGTTCCATTCTCCCCATCACTTTCATGTACACCAGTTAAACATAGGTTTGGTCTTTTCACATAGTCCCATATTTCTTGAAGGCTTTGTTTGTTCCTTTTTATTCTTTTTTCTCTAATCATGTCTTCTTGCTTTATTTCATTGAGTTGATCTTCAATCTCTGATATCCTTTCTTTTGCTTGATCATTTCGGCTGCTGATACCTGTGTATGCTTCACAAAGTTCTTGTGCTGTGTTTTTCAGCTCCATCAGGTCATTTATGGTCTTCTCTAACTGGTTATTCTAGTTAGCAATTCTGCTAACCTTTTTTCAAGGCTCTTAGCTTCCATGCATTGGGTTAGAACATGCTCCTTTAGCTCAGAGTTTATTGCCCACCTTCTGAAGCCTACTTCTGTCAATTTGCCAAACTCATTCTCTGTCCAGTTTTGTTCCGTTGCTGGCAAGGAATTGTGATCCTTTGGAGTGGAAGAACTGTTCTGGGTTTTGGAATTTTCAGCCTTTTTTTGCATTGGTTTTTCCTCATCTTTGCGGATTTATCTACCTTTAGTCTTTGATGTTGGTGCCCTTCAGATGGGGTTTTTGTGTGGACATCCTTTTTGTTGATGTCGATGTCTTTCCTTTCGGTTTGTTAGTTTTCCTTCTAACAGGTCCCTCTGCTGCAGGTCTGCTGGTGTTGGCTGGAGGTCCACTCCAGACCCTGTTTGCCTCAGTATTATCAGTGGAGGCTGCAGAACAGCAAAGATTTCTGCCTGTTGCTTCGTCTGGAAGCTTCGTCCCAGTGGGCCAACTGCCAGATGCCAGCCAGAGCTCTCCTGTATGAGGTGTCTGTTGACCCCTGCTGGAAGCTTTCTCCTAGTCAGGAGGCATGGGGGTCAGGGACCCACTTGAAGAGGCAGTCTGCCCCTTAGCAGAGCTTGAGCACTGTGCTGGGAGATCCATTGCTCTCTTCAGAGCCATCAGACAGGAACGTTTAAGTCGGCTGAAACTGTGCCCACTGCCGCCCCTTTCCCCAGGTGCTTTGTCCCAGGGAGATGGGAGCTAAATCTATAAGCCCCTGATTGGGGCTTCTGCCTTTCTTTCAGAGACGCCATGCCTAGAGAGGAGGAATCTAGAGAGGCAGTCTGGCTACAGTGGCTTTGCTGAACTGTGGTGGGCTCAGTGCAGTTTGAACTTCTCAGCGGCTTTGTTTATACTGTAAAGGAAAAACCACCCACTCAAGCCTCAGTAATGGCATATGCCTTCCCCCCCTACCCCCTGGTAGCTTGAGAGTACCAGATTAACTTCAGACTGCTGTGCTGACAGCGAGAATTTCAAGCCAGTGTATCTTAGCTTGCTGGGCTCTGTAGGGGTGGGGTCCACTGAGCTAGACCATTTGGCTCCCTGGCTTCAGCCCCCTTTTCAGGGACGTGAATGGTTTTGTCTCAGTGACTTTCCAGGCACCACTGAGGTATGAAAAAAACTTCTGTAGCTAGCTTGGTGTCTGCCCAAATAGCCTCCAGTTTTGTGCTTGAAACCTGGGCCCCTGGTGGTGTAGGCACTTGAGGGAATCTTCTTTGCAGGTTGTGAAGATGGTGGGTAAATATCTGGGCCAGAATGCACCATTCCTCGCAGCACAGTCCCTCATGGCTTCCCTTGAATAGGTGAGGGAGTTCCTGAGCTCTTGCACTTCCCGGTGAGGTGACACCCCACCCTGCTTCGGCTTGCCCACCATGGTCTGCACCCACTGTCTAACCAGTCCCAATGAGATGAGCCAGGTATCTCAGTTGGAAATGCAGAAATCACCCACCTTCTGCATTGATCTCACTGGGAGGTATAGAGTGGAGCTGTTCCTATTGGGCCGTTTTCGGATGACTATCTCATTCCATTATTTTTAACTTTATGAATGTAAAATGCTGCCATTACTTGCACAGAACAGTCATCTCAGTTATTGAGTTTGAGAAGTCCAAGATCAAGATCTGGCCGACTTGGTGTCTGGTGAGGACACAGTCTAATTCACATAATGGTACCTTCTTGTGGTGTCCTTGTATAGTGGGAAGGCTATTTTAATGTTCTTATAGTGTTAAAGCCACTTGGAGTTTTAGAAACTGATGATGTTATATGTCAATTATACAAAAATTTAAAATTAACATGTTGAAATGACTGACATATGGACTACAAATCACCATTATGACATATTTTAAATTAACACTGAATATTGTGATATGGGATACAGCACCATAAACTCATGATATACTGTCGATTGAGTTCTGCTCCTCTGGAGCTGAAAAGCTACAGCTGTTTTTCTGTTCTTCACTATACTTTCACTTCTACACCAAAATGCATTATATTTGCAAAAAAAAGTGAAAAAATAATAGAAGCTTTTTATTTGCTATAGCCATAACTAGAGCATGGTTAATTAATTGAAAAGTAGATTTAAAAAGAATTCATAGTAGAAGACTTTTGCCTAACTGCTTTTTATCCTGACCCCCAGCCCCACTGGATTTTCCAGATTGTCTTATGCTTTCTAATTTCTCTGTAAGACATAATTAGAATATGGAAAACATCAGTTATTTTAACCAGTTAATCAAGATAGCTTCTGTTGTGTCAGTATTATTTTAGGATTTTTTTTTTTTCTGCTTTGAAGTGTATCTTCTGGTATTCCTCAAGTTGTGAGTTGGCTTTCATTAGAGTTTTTAGAAGGTCTTTGCAGAGAGAGGGTCTATGGAATCTACTTCCTAATCTGGAGTTAAGAGCAAAAGAATTTGACCATAGGACCAACAGAATATTGACCTGCAAAAGTAATAGACAGCAGTGCTTCAGTTTTATTCATTCATTCATTCATTCATTCATTCATTCATTTTTAGAGACAAAGTCTTGCTCTGTTGCCCGGGCTGGAGTGCAGTGGTGCGATCATAGCTCAGTGCAGTCTCAAACTCTTGGTCTGAAGCCATCCTCCTGCCTCAGTTCCTGCTGGGACTACAGGCGTGTGTCACCATGCCTAGCTAATTTATTTATTTTTTTAGAGATAGGGTCTTGCTATATTGCCCAGGCTGGTCTTGAACTACTAGCCTCAAGCAATTCTCCTGCCTCAGCCTCCCAACTATCTGGGATTACAGGCATGAGCCATTGCACCAGCCAGAGTGCTTCAGCTTTAACTAGTCTTGGCAGGGACTATATAATCTGATTTATGTCTATATATGCAAAAAAGATAATTATATGCATCTTCTTTCCTTCTTCATTTGCTACTATGAACTGTTTTATCTACATGATCAGTTCTAATATCTTAAATGTACCTAAGTCCTTTTCCCTTTTAAAGTACTTTCATACACTTCATAATTATAAATGATCTGGAACAATTACTAGAAGAAAATATAGTGTTTTGGCAATTTGTGGGAGCACTCATTTTGTTTAACATAACAGAATCATTGAACTAATAATGGATAAGGTGACACTGGAATTTTCTTAATAATGCTTTTAAAAAGTATGTTGATTAGGGGAAATTAGATAAATGGTTTGTGCTTTACAGTAAAATAATTCATTTATTATTTTTGAGTTTTGCTACTTAAGTTAGCTTGTTAATCTTTCTCTCTCTCTTTTTTTCTTTTTGTGACAGGGTATCATTGTGTCATCCAGGCTGGAGTGCACTGGCACAATCATGGTTCACTGCAGTGTTGATCTTTGGGCTCAAGTGGTCCTCCCACCTCAGCTTCCTGAGTAGCTGGGACTACAGGTGTTTGCCACCATGACTGGCTAATTTTTAAAAATTTTTTGTACAGACGGGGTTCCCTTATGTTGCCCAGGCTGGTCTTGAGCTCCTGGGTCCAAGTGATCATCCTGCCGTGGCCTCTCAAAGTGCTGGTGTTACAGGCATGGGCCATCATGGTTGGCCCAGCTTGTCAACCTTTCTTTTTCATGCCTATATCTTTTGTATTAGCTGTGTCCCTCTTGTTTTGGTTTTCTAAAACTGGCCCTTTTTAGCTAGGAAATTTTTTCTTTCTCCTTTTTTTTTTTTTTTTTTGATTTTAAGATTTCACCTTTATTATATCCTTTTGGCTTGTGTTGAACAAAACCTAATCTAATCTATAAATCTTAAAAGATAAGCAGAGAGCTCTGTGTCTTTCCCTTGAGTAAGGCTCTTCCTCATTGAGAGAAGTGATAGTTATTTTTGTAATTACCATGTCTGCCTCTGAAGTTTTAGGTCTACTTTAAAGATAGCATTTTGTATTGGAATAGGAGACAAAGACACAGAATAAGAAGGCGTTAGACTTAAAGGGCAGGGAAATAAATATGTTCTGCAAGAGATAGAAGGATCAGTGGATACTCATACCAAGAATAGGGAGGCAGAGTATATCCAAAAGATATTATTCCTTGATTCTACTGGAAAATCAATAAAACACACAGGCTTTTGTAACAGTGAATCCATGATATCATCTGTATACAGAAAGTGTGGCCTTTGTCATCAAACAGCTCAGTCCCATCTTCACTGGGACCATTGCTTATTTGTCCAGGATAAACTGATGAATTAAATTTGATTGTGATCTGACACAGTTTCAAGATGGCTGACGAGAGACACTGCACATTTGCACTCTCCAGAAAGAACAAAAATTACCTATAGAGTGTCACACCTCAAATAGAACATCTAGGAGAGGCCACCAGAGTACAACAGAGAAGCCAAGAATAACATGTAAGGTGCAAACGGAGAAAGAAGCAAGTGGCCAGCTTGGCCAAGATAAGCTGGGAGCCCCAACGGGTTCAGTGTTGAGGGCAAAGGTTAAGTTAGAGACCATCAGTAGTCCACATCCTCACTACACAGAAACAATGTGACCATGGGAGAGATCCTCTATCCACATGATCACCGAAACTAGCATGCGCAGTGATGTGGAGACCCCAGGAGGGCATTGCACCAGATAGGGAATTTGCACTGGGTCCCTCACACGCTTAACACCTATGTGGCTGCGGCAGAGTGCCATTGTGAGAGAACACAATCACAGGACTACATCCAGCCTTGGGAACCACAGCCCCCATATCTCAACATTCGGGAAGCCTCCACTGACATCCCCCAGTGTCCACCCTGAGGGCCGTAGCAGCACAGTGCTGGCTGGACTGAAAGGTGCCGCAGGGTGCTCAGTACTCTATCCTACAGGGAGTACTACTCCCTGGTAACAAGATGGTGCAGCACATCAAAAAGGTAGCCCCTGGGACAAAGGAAACCAAAGTGTGTGCTTTTCAGAGCCTGAAAGCTCCCTTTCTGGGGCTGTGAGAAGTGACCCGACCTGTAAAAGTGGCACAAACTGCACTCGAGCTTACAAATGGAGAGTGAGATTCCATCCACCACTCCATCTCAAAAAAAAAAAAAAAAAAAAAAAAAAAAAAAAAAAAAAAAAAAGATGTTTTCATAACTTTCACGTATACTATTCACCTCACTCCTGAGGCCCCATCACCTTTCTTTTTGCTTTTGCTTCTAACTTAATGTTTGGCTACTTATCTATCAAAACAAGGCTTCTCAAATTCTATTAGTTTATGGAACCATCCTTGATGATATTACCAGCATGGTAGATTTTTCTCTTTCACCATTCTGAGCTTTGATAATTGGTTGGTACCTCACAATTTAGTCTTCTATCCTACTTTGTTATGTATCTGTCTTCCCCTTCTCTTTTCCTTTTTTTTCCGCTTACATCTAGACATCTACAGTGTAATGTTAAGTGTTGTAATATTGTCTTCTAAAGCGGTGAAGGATCTAGTGTGATATTTTCTGTTTTCATGACAGAGTCATAGTTACCAAAAATGGGCCCATAACTTTAATTTAGGAAGTCTTTGTGTTCTCTAGTCTATAAACTTTGGTGTCATGATTATGGAAACTTATTAGTTTATATTACAGATTTGTCTTGTTTTAGTAATGTTGACATTTATTAATCTAAGATTATTAGTCAATTATCTAAAATACAAATAAAGAAAATACAAGTCCTTCAATCTATTTGCTTGTTATAGGAAGTGATAAATTCTTTTATGTCAAGGTAACTCTGGGGCATTCATCTTTGATAACATCCAGGCTCCCTGGAGATTAGAGATGAACAAAGATGGAATTTTTGAATTCATTATACCTGTTAGTATGTACATTATAAGAAGGTTAAACAATTCCTACTTTGTGGTGAATGTCTCATTTGGAGTTTTCAGTCTTTCCAATTGGTTCTGTTTCTGTTATACTGTCTGCATATAAAGCATCCATAAATATTTGTAAAAAATGTGAACTTTTTTATTTGAGGTAACTATTAGTATTAAATGTAAATATGATGCTACTCAGATTCTCTATATCCTTATTTTTTGTCATCCGATTTGCTGAGAAAATGCATGTTAAATTTTCTCACCTGGATTTGGAATTATCAATTTTTTTTGTGTTTATAATACTTCTGTTTTATATTATAAGGTTTATAAAGTTAAGTATGTACAGTTTTATGACTTTCATATTTTCTAGATAGACTATGACTTTTATCAGTCTAACTATCCGTGCTTATTCTATTTAAATATTTTCCTTTGAATTCTGTTCTTTAATATCATCACACTACTTTTCTTTATGTGATATTTTTCTGAACAATTTTTCTCTTTTCTGTTAATAACTTTGTCTGTTTTTGTTATAACCATGTTGCTAGCAAATAGTATGCAGTTGTATTTTTAAAATAATCTGAGAATTTTTGTTTTAAAATATGGAATCCAACCTATTTGCATTTTCTCTGTTTGCTCTTATGTTCCAATTTATTCTCTTTAACTTGTTTTCCATTTTGTTTTCCAAGCTGTTTTGTTTCTCTTTTTTCTCATTGTCTTAGTTTAGGATGCTTACATTTTTTGTTACTTTTTTTCCTTGTGGGCTTGGAAATTTTATAACTTATTGGTATTCTTTTGTTATGAGTAGAAATTATCATTGCTATTAATTCTAATGTTAGAGATCAGAAATTATTCAATGCACACATAATTAAAATTATGTAACATTTGATATGTAGAAAAGAATATACAAAGCATAATAAGTGGACACCCATGAACCTATCATACAATTTAAGAACTCCTAGAACATTACCAGTATCCTACCAACACCCTTGTATCATCTGTGCACTACTCCTAGTCCATCATTTATCAGGCTAATGAGGTCTCCTGTTCCTAGTTGCTAAGAGGGTTTTTGTTTTTAATTATGAAAGAGTAGAGATTTTATCAATTGGTTTTTTGTTTTTAGATCAATTGAGATGATCATGTATATTTTTTTCCAGTCAATTAGTGTGGCCATGCATTTAAGGTTTTTAAATGTAAAACCATCTTTGCATTCCCGGAATAAACTTTAGTGTGTGAATTTTAATATATTGTTGGATTTGTTTTATAAATATTTAGCTTAGAATTGTTTCATCTATATTCATCAGAGAGATTAATCACTACTTTTTTTTCCCTCATGCTAACTTTGGTTTTAGTATCAAAGCATAACAGCATTATAGATTGAATTGGAGACTATTTCATTAAAAATTTTAATTTTTGAAAGAGTTTTCAGAAGATTAGAATGATTTAACTTGGAAAAGATGATACAATTTTCATATAAACCATGTAGGGAAGATTTTTCCTTTGTGAGAGGATTTTAATGATTCATTTAATATTCACCATTCTTAATGGTTATGGAGTTATTAAAGCTTTCTATTTTTTTGAGTCAGACTTGGTATCTCTCTCTTACACACATGTTTTCCTTCTTTCTCTTTAAATTTGTCTATTTCATTTGTCTTAAAAATTATTTTCAGAAACATAGTCATCACATTATTTTATTTTTACCTTCTGCTATATATAATTATGTAATAGTTTCTATTGCTAATGTTTTTTTATTTGTGTTCTTCTCTTTTCACAGGTTTGTAAGGAAACAATTTTTGAGTTCTTTTTTTCTCTACTTTATTTTGGTTTATATTTTATTAATTTTCTACTTTTGGTTCCTCTCTCCCTTTTCTTAGTTTTAATCTTTGTCATAATCATAAGTGTGCATGATTGATTGAGACAAGGTCTTGCTCTGTCACCTAGGCTGGAGTGCAGTGGCATAATCAACTCACTGCAACCTTAACTTCCTGGCCTCAAGTGATTCTCCCACCTGTCTTTTGAGTAGCTGGAACTATAGTCATGCACCACCACACCTAGCTAATTTAAAAAAATTGTATGTAGCGATGGGTGTCTCACTATGTTGTACAGGCTTGTCTCAAACTTCTGGCCTCAAGCAGTCCTCCCTCCTTGGCTTCCCAAAGCATTGGGATGACAGGTATGAGTCACCACACCTGGCTAAGTGTCCATAATTTAAAGTCAAATGGCTACATTGTTCTGTTATGAAGAACATGTGTCCCCTTCCCCACCCCCATTCCCTTATATACCACTTCCCAGGGCAACCACATTTACAGTCCCCTGTCTTCCATCTTTTTATTTGGTGTTTACATTTATTTCTCCAAGTAGCATAATTGTGTATTATTTCTTGATTCTTTTTCAATTTTGGGTATGGTCTATTGATTTTTTAATATGGAGGAGAAGGCTTTGAAGATCTTTTTCTCCTTCATCTTCCATTGTTCACTTTTACCTTTTGTAACCCCAACTGCATAATATGGTAAAATTTAAGTGTTAGTTAATGCCAATAATCAATTCATGTTTACACTGCTTTGAATGTGCAAACATTATTGACATATTTCACAACTCTTTGTCTTCCCTTGCTATGGTTTGGCTCTGTGTCCCCACCCAAATCTCATCTTGAATTGTAATCTCCATGTGTCAAAGGAGGTAGCTGGTAGAAGGTGTTTGGATCATGGAAGTGGTTTCTCCCATGCTGTTCTCATGACAGAGAGTGAGTTGTCACGACAGTGAGTGAGTTCTCACAAGATCTGATGGTTTAAAAGTGTGTGACAGTCCCCGCTTTGCTCTGTCTTCTGCCATCATATAAGATGTGCCTTGCTTCCCCTTTGCCTTCTGCCATGATTGGGTCCTGCTTCCCAGTCATGCAGAACTGTGAGTCAATTAAGTCTATTTATGAATTACCCAGTCTCAGGTAGTTCTTTATAGCAGTGTAAAAATGGACTAATAAATCCCTGGAATTAATTCTTGTGTCCATTTTCTATTTCCTTCATTTTTGACATACTTATTATCAGTTCAATTACTCATTGACTATTTAAATATCCGAAGACACTTAGACACTTATATTATATTTAATATAAATATTAAATTAATCTTTCTGAATAAATGTTTTCAGAGTCTTCTGACTGGCTCCAGAAAATTGATACCAAGGAGCGGGGCATTGCTATAAAGATATTTGAAAATGTGGAAGTGACTTTGGAACTGGGTAACAGGCAGAGATTGGAAGAGCCTGGAGGACTGAGAAAAAAGACAGGAAGATGAGGAAACACTTTGGAACTTCCTAAAGACTTGTTAGAATAGTTGTGACCAAAATGTTGATAGTGATATGGACTGTGAAGTCCAGCCTGAGGAGATCTTATACGGAAATTAGAAACTTATTGAGAGCTCTGCCTACTTGAATACTAATCATAAATTACTTGGGGTAAGAGTACTATAGAGATGTACAAGAAGAGGGTGGTGAAGCATGACCAGGGGACTTCCGATTTCCCATGAGTATGTAAAAAACATGGGCTTAGACTGGAAATATAAGGCACTGCTCCTTTGTTGTTAAAAGTATAAGGAGTTGGGAGGGGCATGGTGTGTGACATCTTTTTGTAAAGGTCGAGTTCCACATACACCTTTTGATTCCATATTCAAGATATTCATCCTGATTTTTCTCAGTAATATTTCAGAGAGTCTGAGAATAAATAGTAGACACAAATTTTATTGTAAGTACTATCTTTCTCCCAGTTTAATCTTGTTATACCTTTCAATACCAGGCACTGTAAAATGATGAGATTAATGTCCATAAGGCACTCAAACGCATATAAACTCACAAACCAGAAAGAATTGCAAACAGGGTGATAATATTGAAACATTTAAAGGATAGAGTGATTAGGAAATTAAACATAAATATTAAGTCAAAGAAATCAAGTATTGAATTTGAATACATTGTAGCTTGATATTTGGCATGTAAGAACAGTGTTATATGAGATCAGAAAAATTTATGACTTAAAATATGATATAAACACATAGAAAGTTTGAGTCTAATGAAGCTTTTTAAGAAATGGGTCACCAGCTCTGACAGACCCAGGGGCCGGCATGCTGCCTTTGTACTTTCTGCTGTTCTTTAAAAGCAGACGCAGAGGGAGGGGGCTCACTCTTAATTGTTGTGGAAGACACTATATGCTTCACCAAGAATTAGTGTTTTCATAGAATAATTTAGAAAAGAAATTAGCATAAAGTGTGACCACTGGAATTCTGGTAGAAGAAAAATATCTCCAAAAGCATAAAAAACCTTGGAATGCTAAAAATATATACATATAAAAATGGATATAAATACCACTGAAATTATCTGTCTCATTTTCCTTTTCTATACAAAGGTTTAATATTAGTACATAACCAAGAGTGGACCTAGTTGTGTGGCTAAGCATTACACATTTTAGGGGCCTCATAAGAAAAGAATAGAAATTATTTTTGCAAAATTTCAAATATATACAACCACATGAATGCATTGTTAGAGTCTCTAATGACACGTCATTAGTTGTCCTGAAACCTGCTTCTGTATTCACCCCATTGGGTTTCTGGGAAGAATAAATCAGAAATTGAAGGATGGACCAAGATGGTCAAACGAAAGCCTCCACTGATTGCCCCGCACAACATGAACACCAAATTCAACCACTATCTACACAGAAAAGCACCTTCCTAAGAACCAAAAATTAGGTAAGCAATCACAGTACCTGGTTTTAACTTCATATCACTGAAAGAGGCACTGAAGAGGGTAGGAAAGACAGTCTTGAACCTCTGATACAAACCCTCCCTCATCCATCGCGGTGGTCATATGGCAGGAAGAGACAGTCTCAGTGCTGCAGGAGGGAGGAGGGAGTGTGCAGTGCCTGTGGGACTGTTCACTGGACTCAGTGCTGCCCTGGGTCACAGCAGAAAACAAAACTGAGCTTAAGTCAGCTGATACCTGCCCACAGAGGGAGCATGAGACCAGCTCTAGTTAGTGGGGAATTGCCCATTCCAGCAGCTGAAAATTGAGTTTTGGCAAGCCTTGCCATGGCAGGCTAAAGTACTCTGTGGTTCTAAATAAACTTGAAAGGCAACCCAGGCCACAGGGGCTGCTATCCCGGCCCACGGGATAGTCAGTGTAGGCCCTGGAGGAGGGGGTGGGAATTTGGGGAACAAGAGACACGAGAAATGGAGACAAGACAGTGCTCTGATCAAGTCTCGTTTAATGGTGGTAATGCAATGCCTTATATACATTTGGAGGGGAAGGGGTTGGGCTAAGGCGGAAATGACCTCATTGCGGAAGGCGTGGCCAGATAGGCTTCGGTTTCTCCGGTCGGACGTCATGTTGCGCCTGCGCTGTCAGGTAGTCTTTTCGCGGGTGCGGGAAAAATGAATGAAGAAGAAGCGGGAAGAGCGCCATCTTTTAATGGCGGTATTAATACAGGGAAGAAGGTAAATCTAGGGAGAAGGTGTGGGGTGGAAATGAATATAGCTCAGGCGTTTAATCTTTAATTATTATTCGCTATGGCCGGGGCGTGCAGCTCCGGACAGGTCCCCCTTTTTATATTTTTATAAAAAGAAAACCCCTCGGGAACTGCGCCTGTCTTAGGTTGGGTCAACTCACCCCCACCTTCTAGGCCCGTCATGGGATAAGGCAGCAGCAAGGGCGGCCCTCCTGTCTTAGGCTCCGATGGAGATAGTGGCCTCTTACCCGTCATTGACTGTCCAGTTCAGCACACAGGGGAGGTGGTCTTATTAAGGTAAATAAGACTCACCATTTTCAGTCATCTCAAGGCGATGATAATGAACCTGTATAGGTTTGGCCTGGAAGGCCTCGATTTGTTGTCTGACAAATGCCATAAGCTTATTAAGGATTATAGGCCCGAGAGTGAGGAAGAGTAGAAGGGTGAGTAAAGGACCAAGAAATGGCAGGAGATAGGGGAGAAGTCCATCGAGTCCAGTCCATAGTGGATTGGCGGCCAGGCCTTTTCTGCGCTTTTCTAGTTCTTCTTGCAAAGTTTTTATCTTATCTCTGACGATTCCGGATTTGTTGGCATAAAAACAGCACTTTTCCTGTAAAGCCAAACATATCCCTCCCTGTTCTGCCGTTAACAAATCTAGACCTCTTCTATTTTGGAGAACTACTTCAGCTAACGAGTCTACTTGGTCTTGTAAATCTTGTATAGTACTGGATAAGGTCCGTACATCTGAGATTAGTTGATTGGATAATTTAGTATATTGGGTTAGTGAGACTCCTAGGCCTGCGGCTCCTGTAGTAAAAGCAGTGGTGATTCCTAGTCCAGCCAACAAGGGAATAAATTGTATGGCTTGTTTCGGTCTATAAATAAAATGTTCAATAGCGGGGATGGGGATAGGTTCATCTCCAGGGATGATATCAATGTCGGGGAGAAGAGTGGCCAGAACACAAAGCCCTGTCCAATTTGTAGGTAGATACGTATATGCCATGTTGTTTCCACAAACGAAAACCGAGCCATTTTATAGCACACAAAGGGTTGGTGGCATTGATTATGGAAGTACAGTTGCCAAACACAACATAGCCTAAATCAATTTCTTTAGTGTTATTATATGATGGTGAAAAGAGGCAAGAGGAATTAGAAAACGTCATCGGTTGAACTAAGGGGGGGGTAATAGGACAGGAATTATTTACTAAGGATTCATTTGAGTAATTGACATAGGGCAATGAAAGGTTAGGTATGGCTAGAGGAATAGGGGGTCCCATTTTAAGACAAAGCCAACAATCGTGGGCCAGGCTTGTATTGGACATTTGAAGTAAATTGTAAGTAGCATTGAGGATATCAAAGGTTTGGGCATCGAGCCTAAAATTATCTCTAAGCTCAGGCAGGGCTAAAGGGTGATATTGAAGTTCAGGATATGGAGCTTTATGAATTTCTTCTAATTTTTTCTGGACGGTTTTAATTCTTGCAATATCTAATGGGCCTCCTCCATCAGAAATGTGAATGGGGGCGGTAGTGCTCCAACAAACAGACTTTCCTTTTTGGCCGTTACAAGGAGATTGTACAAGTTTATTAGTGGATCCTAATACTTGTACGTCATTGATGCCTCCAGTTTGTGTTTTTAGTAATGTGGCCGTATAATATGTTCTATTGCCTGATTTGCATTGTTGATAGGCGGTATAACAGGAACTATGTACAGAAGATTGGAAAGAGCTACAAGGGCATTCTAGGAGCGGTCCGCTAGGTGAGGTATCTCTTGGGGTAGACTTACATTTCCATAACTGGTTTGGCATTAGGTAAGCTGTCTTGCCCGTGCAGGTCACCTGGGTGATTCTATCTGACGGAGGTTCAGATATTTGTCCCCCTCTGCAGTCACAAGGCTGGCCGTATTGTTTTCGTAATAATTCTTTTGCCTTATGAGGGTCACCAAAACCTGCATAGACTGTCACTATGTTATATAGAGCAATTATTCTCCAAAGGAATTTCATGTTAGGCTTCATTTTCTGAAAAACAAGAAGGAAAGAACTTCTCAGGGAGATTTATCTTCCCTGGACTGACAATGGTTATGATTTATTTGTCTTACCAATCTTTCAGGCAGCCATCTGGCTGCATCATTTTTTTGTGAGAAGATGCATACTGAGCCTCTCCCCCAAATTAAAACTGGATCGGGGCCATGCCATGAACTATCAAGTGGATCTTTCCATTTTACCATTGCAAACTGTTTTTGAGATTCAGGATGCCAGAAACGGTCGGCAGCCGATTTTCCATGACTGTCCAAATTTAAAAAATTAAGGATAAACAGGGCATGATTGAGTATGTTTCTGGGGGTACCCTTCACGGGGTACCAGCTCCCCCCTTTTAATTTTGTGATAATAGTTTTTAATGACAGATGAGCTCTTTCTACTATACCTTGTCCTTGGGGATTATAGGGAATGCCTGTGGTATGTTTAATTTGTAGGGTATTACAAAATTGTAAGAAGGTTTTGGCTATATAACTGGGGCCATTATCTGTTTTGATTTGTTTGGGTATTCCTAAAATAGAAAAGCAGTGTAATAAATGAGCTATGACATGTTTGGTGGCCTCTCCTGTTTGGAGAGTTGCACTGATGAATCCACTATAGGTGTCTATGCATACATGGATATATTTTAGTTGACCAAGTTCTAAGTGGTGAGTAACGTCCATTTGCCAAATTTCGTTGGGGATGAGTCCTCGGGGGTTAACTCCTAGATGGGGAACAGGTAAATATGTTATGCAGTTGGAGCATTGTTTAACTATTTGTCGAGCTTGTTCTCTGGTAAGTTTAAACATAAGTCTTAAGGTTTGGGCGTTTAAATGATGTAAGGCATGTGCTTTTTGCGCTTGTTGCAAATAAATTGTCTGTAGTGACTGTGGCTATGGTTTTTGTTGCCGTGTCAGCTGTTGCGTTACCTTGTGTTAGAGGTCCCGGTAATCCTGAATGTGCTCTAATATGCCCAAGAAAAAAGGGAGTAGTCCTTTTTCGGATAAGTTGTTGACATTGTAAAAATAGGTTAGCTGTGTCTGAAATATGTTTAATTTGAGACACGGTCTCTAAGAGGGGTATTGAATGAGCCAGGTAGGCGCTGTCTGTATAAATGTTAAGTGGCTGACAAGGAAAAGCTGATAGTGCTGCAATTATAGCTTGCAATTCGACCAGCTGAGCTGATGTATAAGTGGTCTGGAATTTAACGACTACATTATTGTAAGTGTAAGCGGCAAGTCCTGTGGAAGATCCATCAGTGAAAATTAGTAATGTGTCATTGAGAGGTTCTTTACTGGTAACATGGGGAAATACAAACGCATGAAGTTTACAAAATTGAATAAGTTTGTTAGGTGGGTAATGGTTGTCAATCACGCCAGTATAAGAAGCGCAAGCAATTGGCCAGGCTTCCGTATTTTGTAACAGCCAATGGATGCGTGATTGAGTGTAGGGCTGTATAATGGTAGAGGGTTCTATTCCAAAGTATTTTCTACTGTTTTCTCTTCCCAAGATAATTAGATCAGCTATGGCATCATAATAAGGCAACAAAACCTTTTTAGGGGAGGAGGGCAGGTATACCCACATAATGGGATTGTTCTGCCAAAATAGGCCAGTAGGGGTTATTGTTGTGTTAAAAATAAGGAATATTAATGGCTGAGAATAATCAATACTGGTAACAAATTGTGTTGCAATGGCATGTTCTACTTGTTGGAGTGTTATTAATGCTTCTTTAGTAATGGACCTGGGGGATTTTGGATTACAGTCTCCTTTTAATATATCGAAAAGAGGTTTTAACTCTCCTGTGGTGAGCTTTAAGTATGGTCGAAGCCAATTTATGTCTCCCAGTAATTTTTGGAAATCATTTAAAGTTTTTAAATGATCACGACGTATAACGGCCTTTTGATTAATGATTTTGGGTCCATTAATCTGGAAACCAAGATAAGTGTATGGATCTTGTAATTGTACTTTTTCTGGGGCTATTTGTAGTCTGGCTGCTGTTAACTCTTGTTTGAGTTGGGCGAAGCACTGTAAGACTTGTTCGCCAATTTCTCCTGCTATTAAAATATCATCCATATAATGTATAATATACATTTGTGCCCATGTTTTTCTGACTGGCTCTATAGCGGCAGCTACATATTTTTGACACAAGGTAGGACTATTGGCTATACTCTGAGGTAAGACTTTCCATTGATAGCGCTTCATTGGTTGTTTAAAATTTGTAGATGGAAGACTAAAGGCAAATCTTTTTTGGTCAGCAGGGTGAAGGGGAATTGTAAAAAAGCAATCTTTAAGGTCAATAATGATTTTAAAATATTTTTGAGGAATCGCAACCGGTGAAGGCAATCCTGGTTGTAAGGCACCCATAAGGATCATAGTGATATTTACTGCTCTTAAATCTTGTAAGAGTCTCCATTTACCAGACTTCTTTTTAATAACAAAAATAGGTGTATTCCAAGGGGAATTACTTTCCTCAATATGTCCTGCTGCTAGTTGTTCCTGCACTAACTGTTGGGCAGCACTTAGTTTATCATTGAGTAAAGGCCACTGATCAACCCAAACGGGCTCATCTGACTTCCAAGTAATGGGGTCAGTGCACCTTTGGGGTGCAGGTATGTCAGTGGCCTGAGTTAAAAATTTCCAAACCCCTTTTTATCAAGTTGTCCTGAAACCAGTATAGGCTGTGGGATACCGTTCTCTCCTTTTCCAAGACCTTTACCAGGGGTGTATCCTTGAGTTAACATTTGTGCAGTAACTATATCATTTGGACTACACATTATAATTTTCATTTGAGAGAGTAGATCTCGCCCCCAAAGGTTAACAGGTAGGTAAGGGATGACAAATGGCTTAATGAGGCCTGAATTGTTTTCTTTATCTGTCCATGTTAGGTATTTAGAACTTTGTTTAGGATTACTGCTTTGTCCAATTCCTCTCAAGTGAGTTAAAGTTTCTGTGGTAGACCAATGAGAGGGCCAATCTTCCTGTTTAATGATAGTTACATCAGCCCCTGTGTCTATTAGTCCAGTGAATGCCTTCCCGTCTAACCATAAGGTTAGAGAGGGTTTTTGATTTGTAATTGGTTGCACCCAATATATATCTGATGATCCGAAACCTTTTATATTTCTATTAAAGTATTGGATATTATTATCTGTTTTAACCAAAGGTAGCAGGAGTAACTGAGCTATTCTAACTCCTTGAGGGACAGTAATAATACTATCAATAGCTCTGGCCATAATTTTAATTTCTCCTTCATAATCATTATCGATAACTCCAGGGAGGACTTGTAAGCCTCTCATGGTGACACTACTTCTTCCTAAAAGTAGCCCAAAAGTGTTAGGTGGTAAGGGTCCATATATTCCGGTATTTAAGGTTTGCGGTCCCATTTCAGGTGTTAGTATTGTGTGGGAGGTGGAACTGAGGTCCAATCCTGCACTTCCTGGGGTTGCTCTACTAAGTTTTGAAATGGATTGCTGTTGCTGGCTGGAACAAAGCTGACTGCCCCATATGCTTGTTTCAGGGCCTGAGGCTGGCCCCTCATCCCGTTTCCCTGCCTGGGGGGTAAAGGATTTCCTTGACTGTCAGTTTTAGATTTACATTCATTTGCCCAGTGCCTTCCTCTTTTACACCTTGGGCAAAGGCCTGGGATTTTTGCTTCTGGACTCTTATTTTGGTTTTCACAGCAATCTTTTGCAAAGTGTCCCCTTTTACCGCATCTAAAACATCCCCCTTTATCTTTACCTTTGTTAATGAGGAAATCTCTTACTGTTTGGCCGCTAAAAGCAGCGGCCATTGCTAGGCCTTGTTGATATGAGGGCCCAATATCTGAACAAAGGCGAATGTATCCTGTTAAATCTGTTTTCTTTCGATAAGGTCTGATTGCCGCTTGGCAGGCGGGGTAGCATTTTCATAAGCTAACTGTTTAACATAATCTACACCCGTTTCTGCATTTCCAAAGATTCTACCTGCCGTGGTCATAAGTCTATGCACAAAGTCTGAAAATGGCTCATCGGGTCCTTGTTTAACCGCTGTGAGTGAGGCCCCTGGATCTCCTTTAACGGGAAGTTTTCTCAAGGCCTTTGTAGCAGCAGCCTGGATTTGTGAGAACAGTCCAGGGTCATATTGCATTTGGGCCTGAGTGTCTGCATAATTACCTGAACCAGTTAACATATCAAAATCCCAACCGTTTCCTGCCTGTTGATTTCTTTTAGCTGTATCTCTACAATTTTCAAAGAACTCTGACTTCCAAATTAAGTGGTCTCCCCCAGAAAGAACTGCCCTGACTAAGGTATTCCAGTCTGTAGGAGTGAGCCAATTCTCAGCTACAGATTCCACTATAGCAAGAGTATATGGAGCAGTAGCCCCATACTGAGAGGCAGCAGTCTTTAACTCTTTTATAATAGTAAAATCAAATCCAGTATGATGCCTCCAAGCCTGTCCCTGTTCATCTATGGTTTCAGTGACCGGAAAAACGTCTTTGGGGGAGGAGTCTTCTCTATGTCGGCTAGCAACTAACCCCCCTCTTGGAACATGTTGTCCAGGCCGCTGAAGTGGGCGCAAGGAACCCTCCATAGCGTCTGAGTTAGGTATTTTTTCATTTCCTGTTTTTAGCTTTTGGAGCCTAATTATCAATGATTGATGTAACTCTTCAAGTTTAATCTGTTCTTCTAGTTGAGCAATTTTTTGCTTTAATTCTTCTTTGGGATCTATTGCTGCCATAACAATGGGTGCAGAAGCCTCATTATGTGTTTTATTATATGGGGGTGGGTATGAAGAACAGGGAGGCAAATCAGGGTTGTGATATTTAGCCGCCTCTTCCTCTAAATCATCCCAATTTATATCCGATTGATTAGGCTTATTAAGTTCCTCCTCCTTTTGAAGCATCTGTAAAATTGGGTATTTTTTTGGTTTGTTTTCGTGTGGTATTTCTTTCTCTGTTACAGAAGGAGACTTGATTTCCTCATGATCACTTTCGAGGGAAATGAGATCTTCCTCCGTATCTTGCGGAGGCTTTGTGAGGTTAGAGTGGGAGCTAACCTTTAAAATATGCTCTGTCTGAGCGACCGCAGCCATGACTTGCGGATTGGCCTCCTTCTTATCTATTAAATCTCTAATGAGGTTCCAATAAGAGAAGGCGGTTACAGGAATTTTTTCTGGCCCAAAAGTATTATAATAGTCCTGAAAACAATCCCCTACTCTACGCCATCTTTTAATATCAATAGTTCCTTCCTGTGGGAACCAAGGGCAAGTGTCTTTTACAAAATCAAAAAATTTAAACAAATCATTACCTTTAACCTTTACTCCTCGTATCTTTAAAGCCTCTTTTAATTGTCCTACATATATTTGATGTTGGCTTAATTCTTGTCCCATTTCGGACGCGTCACTTACCTTCGATTCTGACACTGCATGTTCCCGCGGTGATCGGAAGAGTTTGACTCCTTTTGTCTTCGTTAGCGGTTGACTGTCCTTTGGCGTCCTCTTCCTCACGGAGTCCCTCATTTCCAGGTCCCTGTTCGGGCGCCACGTATCCCGGCCCGCGGGATAGTCAGTGTAGGCCCTGGAGGAGGGGGTGGGAATTTGGGGAACAAGAGACACGAGAAATGCAGACAAGACAGTGCTCTGATCAAGTCTCGTTTAATGGTGGTAATGCAATGCCTTATATACATTTGGAGGGGAAGGGGTTGGGCTAAGGCGGAAATGACCTCATTGCGGAAGGCGTGGCCAGATAGGCTTCGGTTTCTCCGGTCGGACGTCATGTTGCACCTGCGCTGTCAGGTAGTCTTTTCGCGGGCGCGGGAAAAATGAATGAAGAAGAAGCGGGAAGAGCGCCATCTTTTAATGGCGGTATTAATACAGGGAAGAAGGTAAATCTAGGGAGAAGGTGTGGGGTGGAAATGAATATAGCTCAGGCGTTTAATCTTTAATTATTATTCGCTATGGCCGGGGCGTGCAGCTCCGGACAGGCTGCAATTTCTAGGCAAGTCCTAATGCTGTGTTGGGCTGAGACCTAGTGGACATGGGGGGCATATAACCTATTGAGACACCAGCCAGGGTGGTGAAGGGAGAGCTTGTGCCACCCTTCCCCTAGCCACAGGCAGCACAGCTTGAAGTAATGAGAGAGTCCTTTATTCTGCTTGAGAAGAGGACAGGGAAGAGTAAAGAGGATTTTGTCTTGTATTTTGAATACCAGCTCAGCCACAGTAGGAAAGGGCATCACGCAGAGTAGTGAGGCCCCCATTCTAGGATCTACCTCCTGGACAACATTTCAAGACACAACCTGAGTCAGAAGAGAACCTGCTCTCTTGAATGAAAGGAAGAAGTCCTGGCAGGATTCATCACCTGCTAACTAAAGAGCCCTTGGGCCCTGAATAACCAGCAGCAATACCAAGATAGTATGCCATATTGCTGCTGGTTATTTCTGCTGTGGGCTTTGGGTAAGACTCTGAGATGTACTGGCTTCAGGTGAGACCCAGCTCATTCCCAGCTGTGGTGGCTATGGTGAGAGACTCCTTCTACTTGAGAAAAGCAGAGGGAAAACTAAAGGGAACTTTGTCTTGCACCTTACATATCAGCTTGGTCATAGTGAGGTAGAGCACCAAGTGGGCTCTTGGGGTCCCCAGTTCCAGGCCTTAGAGTTTGTACAGGATTTCAAGATATCCCCTGGGCCAGAAGGGAGCCCACTGCCCTGAAGGGTGAGTCCCAGGCTTGGCAGCATTCAGCACAAGCTGACTGAAGAGCCCTTAAGGGAACATCAGCAGCAGTCGGGGAGTACTCTTCATGGGCCTGTGGTGGCAGTGGCCATAGGGTAAAACTCCTCTACCTTTGAAAAAAGGAGAAAAGACTGTAAAGGACTGCATTTTGTGGTTTGAGTGTCATCTTAGCTGTACTACAATAGAGCATCAGGTATACTTCTAAGGATTTTGACTCTAGTTCCTGGCTTCTGGACTACAGCTCTGGACCCACCTGGGACCTGAGGGAACTGGCTGCCCTGAAAGGAAGAATACAGACCTGACTGGCTTTGCTACCTGCTGATATAAAGGCCCCAGGTTATTGAGCGAACATAGGTCGTAGCAACAGAGAGGTAGAGCAGGCATAGAGTGAGACCCAGTACTGTGCATACAATGGAGCTCTAATACATATGGCAGCAGCATTTTCAGTGGAAACTTTACGGGCCAGGAGAGAGTGGTGTGACATATATAAAGTGCCGAAGGAAAAAACTTTTACCCTAGGATAGTGTATCTGGTGAAAATATCCTTCAGACAGGAAAGGGAAATAGAGACTTTCCCAGACAAACAAAAGCTGAGGGATTTCAACACCAGACCTATCTTACAAGAAATGCTAAAGAGAATTCTTTGATTTGAAAGAAAAGGACATTAATGAGGAATAAGAAATCATCTGAAAGCACAAACCTCGCTGATAATAGAAAATACACAGGAGAACATAGAGTATTGTAATACTGTAATTGTGATGTGTATACTGCTCATGTCTTAAATGGAAAGATGAAAAGATGAACCAATCAAATATAATAACTACAACAACTTTTTAAGACACAGGAAGCACCATAAGACATTAATAGAGAGACAAAAAATTAAAAGTGGGAATATGAAATTAAAGCATAGAGGGCTTTTTTTTGTTTTTGTTTTTTGTTCTTTTTTAGTTTTCTTTTTGCTTGTTAGTTTGTTTATGGAATCAGGGTTGTCATCAGTTTAAACTAATGGGTTATATGATATTATTTGTAAGCCTCATGGTAACCTGAAATCTAAAAGCATATAATGGATACACAAAAAATAAAGAGCAAGAAATTAAAACATACCACCAGTGAAAATCACCTTCACTAAAAGGAAGACAGGAAGGAAGTAAAGAAGAGAAAAACACAAAACAACCAGAAAACAACAAAATGGCAAGAGTAAGTCTTTACTTATCAGTAATAACATTGAGTGTAAATGGACTCAACTCTCCAATCAAAAGACACAGAATTGCTGAATGGATGAGAAAACAAGACCCAGTGATCTGATGCCTACAAGAAACACACTTCATCCATAAAGGTGCACATAGACTGAAAAGAAAAGACAGAAAAAAGATATTCCATGTCAATGGAAAGAGCAGGCATAGCAATAGTTGTATCAGAAAAAATAGATTTCCAGACAAAAACTTTGAGAAGAGACAAATAAGATCAGTATATAAGGATAAATGTCAATTCAGCAAGAGGATATGGCAATTGTAAATGTACATGTACCCAACAGTAGAGTGCCCAGATAAATAAAGCAAATATTACTAGAACCAAAGAGAGAGATGGACTCCAATACAATAATAGCTGGAGATTTCAATACCTCATTTTCAGCATTGGCTAGATCTTCCAGATAGAAAATCAACAAAGAAACATCAGACATAATCTGCACTATAGAACAAATAGATCTAATAGATATTTACAGAACACTTAATTCAGCAACTGAAGAAAACAGATTCTTCTCAGCACATGGATCGTTCTCAAAAATATATCACATGTTAGGTCACAAAACAAGTCTTAAAACATTCAAAAAATTGAAATAGTATTAGACATATTCTCTGACCAAAATGGAATAGAACTAGAAATCACTAATAAGAGTAATTTTGGAAACTACACAAACACATGGAAATGAAACCAAGAAGCAGAGCAAGATGGCGGAATAGAAAGCTCCATTGATCATAACTCCCCAACAAGGACACCGAGTTAACAACTGTCTACACAGAAAAAAACACCTTCATAAGAACTGAAAATCAGGCAAGCACTCATAGTACCTTGTTTATCTTTATATCACCGAAAGAGGCACTGAAGAGTTAGAGAAAATAGTAATGAATTGTCTATGTCACCCCTGCCCCAGCCCCAGCAGCCACTATATGGTGTGGAGTGCATCTCTGGGTACCAATGGAGGGAGAACACAGCAACTGTGAGACATGGAACTCAGTACTATCCTGTTAGAGCAGAAAGAAAAACCAGACCAAACTCAGTTGATGCTCACCCATGAAGGGAGCATTTAAACCAGCCCTAGCCGGAGGAGAATTGCCAGTCCTAGTGGTCTGAACTTGAGTTCCTACAAATCTCACCACTGAGGGCTATAGCACTCTATGTCTCCAAGTAAACTAGAAAGGCAATCTAGGCCATAAGGCTGCAACTCTTAGGCAGTCCTACTGGTGAACCAGGCCCAGAGACAGTGTACTGGGGGGCATGCAACATACTGAAACACCAGCTGGGTCAGCCAAGGGAGTGTTGGCATCACCCCTCCCCAACTCCAGGCTGCATATCTCATGGTTCAAAAAGAGACCCCTTCTTTCCATTTAAGGAGAGAAAGGGACGGGTGGGGAGGACTTTTTCTTGCATCTAGGCACCCAGCTCAGCCACAGCAGGATAGGGCATTGGTCAGAGTCATGAGGCCCTTGTTCCAGGCCCTAGTTCCCAGACAACATTTCTTGACACACTATGGGTCAGAAGGGAACCTGCTGCCTTGAAGGAAAGAACCCAGTCCTACCAGCATTTATCACCTGCTAACTGTAGAGTCCTTGGGCTCTGAATAACTGGTAGTGATACCCAGGTACTACATTGAGAGCCTTGGGTGAGCCTCTGAGACTTGCTGGCTTCAGGTGATACTCAGCACATTATCAGCTGTGGTGGCTATGAGGCAAAAACTCCTTCTGCTTGAGAAAAGCAGAGGGAAAAGCAAAGGAGACTTCATCTTGCACCTTAGGTGCCAGCACAGCCACAAAAGGTGGCTCTAGGCAAAGTGGGCCCTAGGCATCCCCAATTTCAGGACTTGACTGTTGGATGGCATTTCTTCTAGACCTGCCCTGGGCCAAAGGGGAGTTCACTGTCCTGAGGGGTGAGTCCCAGGCCAGACAGCATGCATGACAAGCTGAAGTAAGAGACCTTGGAACCATTGGTGGTGGTCTGGCAGTACCCCTTGTGGCCTTGGGTGGCAGTGGCTATGGGGTGAGGCTCCTCTGCCTTGGGAAAAGAGAGGGAAGAGGTGGAAGGACTGCATCTTGTGGTTTGAGTGCCAGCTCTGCTGCAGTACAATAGAACAGTAGGTAGACTTATAAGGTTATCTACTCTAGACCCTGACTCCCAAACAGCACTTCTGGACCCATCTGGGAAATAGCAGACCTCACCATCCTGAAAGGAAGGACATAGGTCTGGCTGGCTTTGCCACCTGCTGATTATAGAGCCCCAGGGCCTTGAGTGAACACACACAGTAGCCAGGGAGTGGTTAGAGCAGGCCTTGGGCAAGACCCAGAGCTGTGCTTGCTTCAGGTCTGACGCAGTACAGTCATAGTGGTCGTGGCCACAGGGGTGCTTGTGTCACTCCATCCCCAGCTTTATGTGGCTCAGAACAGAGAGAAAGAGAGACTCTATGTTTGGGAGAATGTAAGGGAAGAGAACAAGAGTCTCTGCCTGGTAATCCAGAGATACTATCAGATCTTGTCCAAGACCATCAAGGCAGCACCTCTACGAGTCCACAGGAACCAGAGCATTACTGACTTGGGGTGCCCCCTAAAGCATATGCAGCTTAGACCACAATACCCAAATCCTTTCCAATATCTGGAAAGTGTTCCCAAGAAGGACAGGTACAAATAAGCCCTGACAGTGAAGATGATATGGTTTGGCTGTGTCCCCACCCAAATAGCATCTTGAATTGGAGCTCCCAAATTTCCCACATGTTGTGGGAGGGACTCAGTGGGAGACAATTGAATCACGGGGGTGGTTTTCCCCATACTGTTCTTGTGAAAAAGTCTCATGAGATCTAATGTTTTTTTAAGGGGAAACCCCTTTCAGTTGGTTCTCATTCTCCCTTGTCTGCTGCCACGTAAGACATGCCTTTTGCTTTCTGTCACAATTGTGAGGCCTCCTCAGCCACATGGAACTGTGAGTTCATCAAACCTCTTTTTCTGTATCAATTAGCCAGTCTCAAGTATGTCTTTTTCAGTATCATGAAAACGGACTAATACAGAAGACTACAATAAATACCCAACTCCTACACAAACTATTCTAAACAGTGGAGGAGGCGAGTCAGTCGGGCGCGGTGGTTCATGCCTGTAACCCCAGCACTTTGGGAGGACGAGGTGGGCGGATCATGAGGTCAGGAGATGAAGACCATCCTGGCTAACATGGTGAAACCCTGCCTCTACTAAAAAATACAAAAAAAATTAGCCAGGCATGGTGGAGGGCACCTGTAGTCTCCGCTACTTGGGAGGTTGAGGCAGGATAATGGCGTGAACCCAGGAGGCAGAGCTTGCAGTGAGCCGAGATCGCGCCACTGCATTCCAGCCTGGGCGACAGAGCAAGACTCCATCTAAAAAAAAAAAAAAAAAAAAAAAAAAGTAGAGGAGGAGAGAACACTCCTAAGCTCATTCTATGAGGTCAGTATTACCCTGATACCAAAACCAGACAAAGACACGCAAGAAAATAAAACTACAGGCCAAGAATATCCATTGAGGAAATAACAGTCTCTTCAATAAATAGTGCTGGGAAAACTGCATATCCATATGCAGAAGAATGAAATTAGACCCCTGTTCCTGGACATATACAAAAATCAAATCAAAATGGATTAAAGACTTAAATCTAAGACCTCAAACCATGAAACTACTAAAAGAAAACACTGGGGAAACTCTCCAGGACATTGGAGTGGGCAAAATTTCTTGAGTAATACCTCACAAGCAAGGCATCCAGAGCAAAAATGAACAAATGGGATCACATAAAATTAAAAAGCTTCTGTACAGCAAGGAAAACAATCAACAAAGTGATGAGACAGCCCACAGAATGGGAGAAAATATTTGCAAGCTGCCCATCTGACAAGGCATTAATAACCTGAATATATAATGTGTTCAAACAACTCTGTAGGACAAAATTTAATCTGATTAAGAAATGGGCCAAAAATTTGAATACATATTTCTTAAAAGAAGACATACAAATGGCAGACAGATATATAAAAGGGTGCTCAACGTCACTGATCTTCAGAGAAATGCAAATCAAAACTACAATGAGATATTACCTTACTCTAGTTAAAATGACTGTTATCCAAAAGCTAGGCAATAACAAATGATGGCAAAGACACTTATACACTGTTGGTGGGAATGAAATTAGTACAAACATTGTGGAGAACAGTCCCTCAAACGACTAAAAATTGAGCTAGCATACGATCTAGCAATTCCACTGCTAGGTGTGTACCCAAAAGAAAGGTAATCAGTATATCAAAGAGGTATCTGCATTCCCATATATATTGCAGCAGTATTCACAATAGCCAAAATTTGGAATCAACCTAAATGTCCACCAACAGATGAATGGATAAACAAACTGTGGTACATATACAAAATGGAGTATTACTCAGCTATAAAAAAGAATGAGAACCTGTCATTTGCAACAACATGGATGGAACTGGAGATCATGACATTAAGTGAAATAAGCCAGTTACAGAAAGAAAAAACTTGGCAAGAAGTTCCCACTTATTTGTGGGAGCTAAAAATGAAAACCATTGAACTCATGGACACAGAGAGTAGAAGCATTGTTATCAGAGGCTGGGAAGGTAATGGGGAATTGGGGGCATGTGTGGATGGTTAGTGGGTATAAAACAAATAGAAAGAATGAGTAAGACCTAGTGTTTGCTAGTGCTAGAGGGTGACTACAGTCAAAAATAATTTAATTGTACATTTAAAAATAACTGAAAGAGTATAATTGGATTGTTTGAAACACAAAGGATAAATGCTTGAGGGGATGGATACCCCATTCTCCATGATGTGCTTATTATACACTGCATGCCTGTATCAAAGTATCTGATGTAGCCTGCAAATATGTACACATTATGTAACCACAAAAATTTAAACAAAGAATAAATCAGTTAATGTAAAGAATTTTAAAATAGTGTCTGACATGTCTATGGTCTATAAACTTGTGCTGCTCTATTACTATGAGGTATTATCAAGAGATAGTGTAATTAAAAGATTTTGCTCTGAATTAAGATACTTGATTGTATAAAATCATAACTGATTTGGATTGGAAGGAATAAAGCCATTGTGACTTTTTTTTTCTGAGTATGTAATATGATGTAAAGATACCTCCATCCTGAAAATAATAGTTCTAAACACTTCGTAAAGATGAGCCAACATTTAATGAGCTCTCACCATAGGTCAAGTGCTGGGCCAGGCGCTTCTCAAAATATCTCACACAGTCTTCTCCATAGTCCTTTAAGACAGCATTGTTATCCCCATTTTATGTATGAAAAAGCTGAGATGGAAAGTTTAAGTAACTTTTTGAAAGCAATAAAGGTTGTTAATAGAACAACCAGGATATGAACTCAGGACATCAAAGCCCTGCTTTTTGTACATAATCTCAAATGGTTTGTTCGGACTTGGTGATACTTTTGGAAAGGTTTCCCCTCTTCCCTGCCCACCCACCCAATTCCTTCCACAATATCGTACAGAAAACCTCATGTTGGGATGTCTTTCTTATTTGCATTTGTCTGCATTTTTTGTAAAATGTTATTTTTGGCAAAATATTTGCCTGAAGATGAAGATCTATGCAACAATATTAATATAAGAGATAATCAGTTCTTTTTTTCTCATTTGGCTTACTCTTAATTATAATACAGAAAAACTTGACACAATAGTTTTGATTTCTGAAAGAAGTGTTATCTAAACCAACATTCTGTTCTATCTGTACATTAGTGAGGTAGTCAGTACATGTGATCAGCAGTAACTGTTACTTGGCATCAGGAGTTCAGGAAGGGATAAGAAGAGAGGCATGCTAAATGGTGTTATAGATTGAATTGTGTCCCCCAAAAGATGTGTTGAAGTCTTAACCTCCAGGACCTCAGAATGTGGTCTTGTTTGGAAATAGAGTCATTGCAGATGTAATCAAGTTAAGATGAGGTCACATTTGACCAACACAACTTAGTGTGCTTATAAGAAGATGGTCACGTGAAGGAAGACACAGGAAAATGTCATTTGAAGACAGAGGCAGAGATTGGAAGTATACTGCCACAAGCCAAGAATGTCTGGGGCTACCAGAAACTGGAAAAGGCAAGGAAAGAACCTTCCCCTACAGGTTTCACAGGGAAGATGGCCCTGTAGACACCTTGATTTCAGACCCCTAGCCTATAAAACTGTGAGATAAATTTTTCTTGTTTTAAGCCACCCAAAATGTGCGTACATTATTACAAATGGAGACAAGGATTTCTTAGTAATATCCCCATGAGGTCTTGAATGCTTTTCTGCTTCATATTCATATGTATCTATAATATTTTTAAAAAGCCCATGGCATTACAGGCATAGTAACCCATGCACAAAATATATTTAAGGACTTGAGAGCCTGGATCTGTATTCAAAAGCTTTTGTATGTGGATCCTAAGCACCTACCGGAGTGGGACCTTCCTCTCAGATCTCTTAGAGTCCCATCAGCTCCTGTGCTTGGGCATGTTCAAGCCCAGGAGAAACAGAAAAACAAATGAGTGAGTGGCCATGCGACGATGCCTGTCTAACTGATTCATTTGAACATAGAGAGAGAAGGTCATGTCTGGGGTGAAGCATTTTGCTCAAAAAGATAGCTTCTCCTGATGAAACTTGGCAGTTGTTCCTTTGTACATTCATTCTCCTTGAAAAACTGTGTTGTGACTCAGTGAGTCAGATTGCTGGAATATGCAAGTTAGGTTTGCATCCAGCTTTCATTCTCTCAACCAATACCTTTCGGCAATTGGTGGTGTCTATTATACCAACCTCTTTTTTGTTTCGATGGAAGCATTGTTGTCTTAATGAGACAAAGCTCAGACTGGGTTGGGATTTATGTGGAAGGGTTTCTCAGAATGACCCTATCTTCAAGTGTTTTCCAGTTAGAGGTGGTTTTGGCCTAGTCTGGAGGACTAAGTGCTGTGCTGAGCACCTAGAGTGGTGCTGGAGAGGAGACATTATTAGATAGGGGAGAGATTTTGAAACATGATTTCTATTGAATAAGTGGTGGATAAAATAGTATCAAAGGAATTTATATTAATTATTTGTGCTGCTTACATAATCTTCTATGGCAGACTCATAATCAAATGTAGTGTCATAAAATGTCCTAGGGGCAATTGTTATAGCGTCATTAGTTTTGTTTAATGTACTGACTGGAGTGCCATTTGGTGGAGCTGTGGTTTCAAGGAAGGTAATATGAAGTATGGAGAAGGCAGATGTGGCTGGGGGCAACAGATGAAGTTGTGCCATTGTGCCAGACACAGTGGTGATCATTGATACAATGGTAGCTGGTGTAATGGGAGGAGTATGGTGGAGGCTGCAGGTGTGGTATTGATGGCAGCAGGTATGGTAAAAGTAAAGAGAGCAGTTGAGGGAATAAAAGTTTGTTTGGTTTCAAGGGGAACAAAAGTGTGTGGTTTTTTTTTTTGTTTTTGTTTTTGTTTTTTTTTTAAGAGCCTTTCTCTGTCACCCAGGCTGGAATGGAGTGGTGCAAGTTCCGCCTCCCGGGTTCAAGTGATGCTCCTGCCTCAGCCTCCCAAGTAGCTGGAACTACATGTGCCTGCCACCAGACCCGGTTAATCTTTGTAGTTTTAGTAGAGACAGGGTTTCACCATGTTGGCCAGGCTGGTCTCGAACTCCTGACCTCAGGTGATCTGCCCGCGTTAGCCTCCCAAAGTGCTGGGATTACAGGTGTGAGCCACTGCACCCAGCCCAAAAGTGTTATTGATAGCATTTTTGATACTGATAGTAGTAGAATAAGTACCAGTGTATGATATGGTACTGACAACTGATGTAACTGCAACAGGGATTATATAAAGATACTTGAAATAGGTGTTGAAAATATGGTTGTTTTAGGTTGAAGATAATCAGTGGCTATAAAAAAAAGTTGCATCATCAATTGCAGTGGTGGCAGAAGTGACCATTGCAGTATTAGATGGGGATGTTGAGTCAAATTGGGTGACTGCAAGTGCAGTGGTGGTAGTGGCAGATAGAGCTGAAGCAGAGGACTGGGTAGTAGGGGAAGGTGTTGTGATAGTTGTAAGGAGTGGGCTAGTGGTGGTCACTCTCAGTGTGGTAGAAGCTGAAGTAGTGACTTGTGTTGTCTTGACAGCAGCAGTGACCACAGGTGTTGTGGCCTTTTCCACAGATTTGGTTCCTAAGGAAGAGGGGATGGGAATGGATATAGAAGCAAAATACCCAGTGGAAGCAGGTGTGGAAGCTGATGGGTTTATAGCATCAAATGTCATATTTCCAAGTGTTTTCTTGGAGGCCATGGTGGTGTCAACAGGTGAGCTGGCAGGAATCTCATCTGTGGAAGGAACATCAGATAAGGTAGCTATAGCCTCAGATATGGACTTTGTGGAAGATTTAGTATTTGCAAATGTCACAATATTTGTGGCAGTGATTTCAGGCTTATGGATGGGAAATTTGGTGATAAATGAGGGTCAGTTTGGCTGCTGTGAAACTGGAAGATGTTGATGTCCAGTGGATTTAGGTTTACAAGAAAGAATTGGATTATGTTGTGGAAAGTGAGTTTTGTTTTTCTTAAATGGTTTTAAGTGAGGTTTGTATGATCCAGCTTTCTGTGGAAAACCTTTTGGTTTAACAGGATTCCTGTGTGAAAGACAGTTTAGGTGTGATTTTGGTTTGCCAAGTTTTTTTTTTGGACCAGTCTCTGCTTCTGATATTGTTGTTTTGTGTGCTAATTATTTTCATCTATAAGTTTTTGCTTGAGTTTTTGAGTGGGTAGGTTGTTTTATTTTAGTCATAGTTGTACTATATCTTCTTGATTAGTTTGCTGTGGAAGATAGATTTTTGTTTGTCTGGATCTTTTTCCCAGATTTGCACTAATCTTAAGTTTTGATGGTTTGATGTATTCTGTGGTTTTGACTTGCTTCAAAGCTGACCATTTTGTTTGCCAGTTGAAAATGAGAGAGGTTTAGGTTGATGTGGGTTTTGTTGCTTGTTGATACTGGATTGAGACTGAGATTTCCTTGGTAGTATTCTAACAGCTTTGTGTGGATAATATTTGATAGTGTGAGATCTTTTGTTGGGAGGTTGAGTTACTGTGATTTGGTTGTTGATGGTCACTTTGTTGTGTTGGAGATTTTAGCCCAGGATTTGATTGGCCGTTTTTTATTTATTTATTTATTTTTATTTTTTTTTTAAGGTAAATTCTTTTTGTGTTAGGTTGTTCTTTTACATATTTATTTCCCTGTTGCCTAGATCTTTTTATCTGAGATCCTGATTCTTTTGGTCAAATTAACGAGTTTGGCTTAATTTTGATTTGAGAATTCCTTCAATTAATGGAAAGAGATTTGAATTGATCTAATTTAAGGTGAATATAAACACCTAAGAGTGTTTTAGATTTTTTGGTGAACTTTAGTGAAGATTTTCCTGGGTGAGGTTTAGCAGATCTGGAATTTGTTTTAAGAAGTAAGTTCACATGCATTTGGGGATGAAAGAAGACTACCTTGTTGGACGGGAAAATTTGACTAGGTGTCATCTCAGATCTCCTGGAAGCAATAGAATAATGGGTTTGAGAGACCATGGATCTTTGTTGACTAGATGGATTTGATTGAAGTCTAATCTGACCAGTTTTAGCTGAAGAAGGTACTTGCTGATGTGAAACTGGTCCTTGAGAAGAAAGATTTTGTAATAGTCTAGTTTTTGGCTTATTTCTCTTGTGTCCCACTTAACTGCAGAAACAAAAATGAAAACATTAAGTACATATAAGATGGCAAGTACTGCCTTCTTTCATTAGCATTATCATCCCTATGTGATAAGATATTTATATAATAATAAAGTTCTTAAACAAGAATGTTGACCACATTTAAAGACAACATATGTAATATTAAAAAGATGACTGGACTGAAAGCTATTTGGAGGTAGGGGTATAATCTGTCTGCTTCCATACTCAATTTTCAGAACCTATAGATACATATAATACCATACAATAAAAATTTATTGAATGAAGTTTAATAGCCGATATACTTATACTTGGCTTTATTCCAATCTTTGTAGTTTACTCTTTGGAAGTCCTTAAAATGCTTTAAATTAGTTATATATATTAATAAAATTTTCCTACTTCCCAACCTCCATCAGCTCTCCTTATCCCACCTGCCCTGGGCACACTGTTTATGTTTCCAAATGTTTAGCATTCCTCATGTTTTTCAAAATATATTTTGAGGGAATATGTCTTTTTTCTACAACGGTTGTGCTGTTAATTTTCCTTCTTCTAATTCCTTCTCTTTCCCTTCCTTTTTTCTCTAATTTGTTTTTGTTCTTCCTATTTTTCTGTCTCCCTCCATTTAAAAATTATATTTCATTTACATCCATTACATTCATATACATCCATTTCAATTGATGTATAATAGATGTGCATATTTTCAGGGCACATGTGATAATCTAATACATTAATATAATTTGTAAAGATCAATTTAGTGTAATTGGGATATCCATTACCTTAAATGTGTCTTGTCTTTATGCTAAAAACATTCAAATTATTTTCTTCTGTCTATTTTGAAACATACAATAGATTATTATAAACTACAGTCACCTTACTGATCTGTCAAACATTAGGTCTTATTTCTTCTTCTCCTTTCATTTTTGTTTTCTTACTTTATCATTTATACTGGTGCTTTGTCCTGGGAAGGGTGTTAGATGCTGGGGAATTCAAAGATGTACAAAACAGATATGATGCATGTGCTCATGGGGTTTAAGTCTAGCATTAATAATGAAAAATATTACTCTATATTCCTCCATTGGAGCATGAAATTCATATGACATTTTAAAGATGCTGAGAAATTCTGCAGCTAAATCAAAACAAAAAAATTAATATTTCTAGTTCTATTTCTAAACCTATTTGACTCCAGGAACTTTTAAAAATTAAGTTTTGATGTAATATAATATATAAATATAATAGTATATGGAACATGCATCAGAAAAATGAGAGGAAACAACATAACCCTATGTTGAATATTATTTTAAATTATATTTACTTCTTTCCATATATGTGTGCATCTCTAGGTCTTTCATGTTCGAGAAGACGTATATGGTAACTTCTTTTTATATATGCTAAGACTAAGAAATTAATAATAATAACCAATGCTGATAGTATCTTGGAGTTAAAAAATGATTTTCTGATTTATCAAAACAGAATTTCTGGTCATAGTTTTGTTGTGAAAATAAACTCTATTAACTTAAATATCACGTTAAAACTTTTCAAATAAGTGAAATTTAACTGTTAAATATTTAAATATATTAAATATAATTTTTAAATTCTGAATTATCAATTAGTATGTTGAATTAACAAAAATGCATTTCATTCATATAGTGCTTTTAAATTTTCACTTCTAAACAGTGTTATTTGATTGAAATAATACATATAAAATTACTGAAATTAAGATAATAAACCATTGTGCAATAGAGCCATGGTGATTATTGATGAAAAGTGTCGGCCGGGCGCGGTGGCTCATGCCTGTAATCCCAGCACTTTGGGAGGCTGAGGCGGGCGGATCACAAGGTCAGGAGATCGAGACCACGGTGAAACCCCGTCTCTACTAAAAATACAAAAAATTAGCCGGGCGCGGTTGTGGGCGCCTGTAGTCCCAGCTACTCGGGAGGCTGAGGCAGGAGAATGGCGTGAACCCGGGAGGCGGAGCTTGCAGTGAGCCGAGATCGCGCCACTGCACTCCAGCCTGGGCGACAGAGCGAGACTCCGTCTCAAAAAAAAAAAAAAAAAAGAAAAGTGTGAACATAATATACTTTAAGATAAATATTATATTATTATAAATGTACAAACCTATTAATGTGCACTTTTATTTAGAAATATGATGTTCAGTCTTACTAGATATGATGAACTAAATGATGTGGCCTCCATTACTACATAACCTCTCTACTTTCATTTTAGTCCCCTATAGTCTATTTCCAAACAGGAGACAGAGTGCTTTTAAAAACAAAAGTCAGGCACCAAATCCCCTCCTTAAACTTCCCAGTGGGTTCCCATTGACTTCTGAATGAGATCCAAACTTCTTGCCACCACTTAGAAGGTGCTACAGGAACCGGCTCCTACCTTATTCTCCCTCGCAATCATTCACTTCCAGATTCTGACGTGCTAAGCTTCTTCCCTACTTGGTGGACCTTTGTCTAGAATTCTCTGATCCAATATCATCACTTGGCTGTTATTTTTTCTCTTTTTATTCAGCTTAAATGATGTCTCTTTGAAAAGGCTTTTCGAAACACCCAATCTAAACTAACATTTTTAATCTCTATCATTTCATCCTATGTTATTTCATAGTTTATTTTTATCACTAAAACAATTTTTTTATTTTGTTTCCTGTGATTTGCCTCCCTTCTTCATGAAAGTAGGCTCAGTGAGAGCAGTAACTCTCTTTCTTTTCTGTGCTGTATTTCCAGTTCTTTGAACAGTGCCTGCCACATAATATGACTTTGATAAATGTATGTTGAATGCATGAATCAATTGTTTACCTTGTATTAATGTCCCTTGAATATAACCTGGAATTGGTTTATTAATTCTTATTGGAAAAATATCATTTAGATTCTTATGTAGAGAGTGCAGACTTTTAGAGTACCATTTTGATCTTAGAAGCTTCATTTCTGATCAGGTGTGGTGGCTCATGCCTGTAATCATAGTGCTTTGGGAGGCAGAGGCAGGTGGATCACCTGATGTCAGGAGTTCAAGAACAGCCTGGCCAACATGGTGAAACCTTGTCTCTACTAAAAAATACAAAAATTAGTCAGGTGTGGTGGCACATGCCTGTAGTCCCAGCTACTCAGGGGGCTGAGGCTGGAGAATCGCCTGAACCTGGGAGGCAGAGATTGCAGTGAGCCCAGATCCGGCCACTGCACTCCAGTCTGGGAGACAGAGTGAGACTCTAAACCAAACCAAACCAAACTAAACCAAACCAAACCATACAAACAAACTTCGTTTCCTGAAGTGTTAACTTTTCTGTTTCAGGGCTGATATTTTCCGGGAGTTATCAAGCAAACATCAACAGTCTTTAAGAATTTGAGCTTTCTTTATGATAGTTATTATTTTTGTGTTGTAAAAAGGTGAAAGAGAAAAACAAATGCAATTTATTATATTGCAATATCTAGACTTTTGGTTGGGGATGATGCTGGTCAGTACCCTGTAGTTACGTATTCAGAAATGGTAACAAATGGCACCTGACCAGAAATGAGGTTTCTAAGATCAAGATAATACTCTTTCCAGTACATGAGCCATTACTTACAGCTTGAGTAGCTCACAGATAGAAGGGATAGTGCTCTTCTACATTCCACATGATTTTCAAAAATAACCAAGCCTGGATAGGCATTATTAGTTATATTCTTTTAAAAATTATTTTTAGTATCCAAAGCTAGCTCTTTATATATGGACATATATTCAAGATCTGCTCAAACTCTATTTTCTTCATGAATCTTTTCAGGACTTAGTGAGGGGAAAAAATAGATCTTAAAAAGCAGCTCCTGGAGTCGCTTTCAAGATGACCAAATAGGAACAGCTCTGGTCTACAGGTCCCAGTGAGATCAACGCAGAAGATGGGTAATTTCTGGGTTTCCAACTGACATACATGACTCATCTCATTGGGACTGGTTGGACAGTGGGTGCAGCCCACAGAGGGTGAGCCAAAACAGGGCAGGGCATCGCCTCACCCGGGAAGTACAAGTAGTTGGGGTATTTCCCTTTTCCCAGCCAAGGGAAGCCATTAGTGACTGTACCTGGAAAACGGTACACTTCTGCCTAAATACTGCACTTTTCCCATGGTCTTCACAACTGGCAGACCAGATTCCCTCCTGTGACTGGCTTGGTGGGTCCCACTCCCATGGAGACTTGCTTGCTGATAGCGCAGTGGTCTGAGATTGACCTGGGATGCTGAGCTTGGTGGGTGGAGAGGAGTTTCCCATTGCTGAGGCTTGAGTAGGTGGTTCTATGTACAGTGTACACAAAGTGGCAGGGAAGCTCGAACAGGGTGGAGCCCACCGCAGCTCAGCAAGGCCTACTTCCTCTCTAGATTCCACCTCTGGAGGCAGGGCATATCTGAACAAAAGGCAGCAGACAGCTTCTGCAGACTTAAACGTCCCTGCCTGACAGCTCTGAGGAAAGCAGTGGTTCTCCCAGCACTGTGTTCAAGCTCAGATAACAGACAGACTGCCTCCTCAAGTGGGTCCCTGACCCCTTTGTAGCCTGACTGGGAGACACCTCCCAGTAGGGGCTGACAGACACCTCATACAGGCAGGTGCCCTTCTGGGATGAAGCTTCCAGAGAAAGGATCAGGCAACAATATTTGCTGTTCTTCAGCCTCTGCTGTTGATACCCAGGCAAACTGAGTCTGGAGTGGACCTCCAGCAAACTCCAACAGATCTGCAGCTGAGGGGCCTGTCTGTTAGAAGGAAAACTAACAACAGAAAGGAACACCATCAACATCAACAAAAAGGACATCCACACCAAAACTGCATCAAACATCTTTGATGTCACCAACATCAAAGACCAAAGGTAGATGAAACCACAAAGATGGGGAGAAACCAGAGCAGAAAGACTGAAAATTCCAAAACCAGAATGCCTCTTCTCCTCCAAAGGAACACAACTCCTCACAAGCAAGGGAACAAAACTGGATGGGGAGTGAGTTTGATGAGTTGACAGAAGTAGGCTTCAGAAAGTCGGTAATAACAAACTTCTCCGAGCTAAGAAGCATGTTCTAACCAATCGCAAGGAAGCTAAAAACCTTGAAAAAAGGTTAGACAAATGGCTAACTAGAATAATCAGTGTAGAGAAGAGCTTAAATGACCTGATGGAGTTGAAAACCACAGCACGAAAACTTTGTGAAGCATACACAAGCTTCAATAGCCGATTTGATCAAGTGGAAGAAAGGATATCAGTGATTGAAGGTCAAATTAATGAAATAAAGCAAGAAAACAAGATTAGAGAAAAAAGAGTGCAAAATGAACAAAGCCTCCAAGAAATAAGGGACTATATGAAAAGACCAAATCTATGTTTGATTGTTGTACCTGAAAGTGACGGGGAGAATGCAACCATATTGGAAAACACTCTGCAGGATATTATCCAGGAGAACTTCCCCAAACTAGCAAGGCAGGCCAACATTCAAATTCAGGAAATGCAGAGAACACCACAAAGATACTCCTTGAAAAGAGCAACCCCAAGACACGTAATTGTCAGATTCACCAAGGTTGAAATAAAGGAAAAAATGTTAAGAGCATCCAGACAGAAAGGTCATGTTACCCACAAAGGGAAGCCCATCAGACTAACAGTGATCTCTTGGCAGAAACCCTACAAGCCAGAAGAGAGTGGGGGCCAATATTCAACATTCTTAAAGAATTTTCAATCCAGAATTTCATATCCAGCCAAACTAAGCTTCATAAGTGAAGGAGAAATAAAATCCTTTACAGACAAGCAAATGCCGAGAGATTTTGTCATCACCAGGCCTGTCTTACAAGAACTCCTGAAGGAAGCACTAAACATGGAAAGGAACAACCAGGACCAGCCACTGCAAAAACATGCCAAAGAGCATTGCTATGAAGAAACTGCATCAATTAATGGGTGAAATAACCAGCTAGCATCATAATGACAGGATCAAATTAACACATAACAATATTAACCTTAAATGTAAATGAAATAAATGCCCCAATTAAAAGCACAGACTGACAAATTGGATAAAGAGTCAAGAACCATTGAATCATTAGTGTGCTGTATTCAGGAGACCCATCTCACATGCAAAGACACACATAGGCTCAAAATAAAGGGATGGACGAAGATCTACCAAGCAAATGGAAAACAAAAAACAAAAAACAAACAAACAAACAAAAAGCAGGGGCTGCAGTCCTAGTCTCTGATAAAACAGATGTTAAACCAACAAAGATCAAAAGAGACAAAGAAGGCCATTACATAATGGTAAAGGAATCAATTCAACAAGAAGAGCTAACTATCTTAAATATATATGCACCCAATACAGGAGCACCCAGATTAATAAAGCAAGTTCTTAGAGACCAACAAAGAGACTTAGTCTCCTGCACAATAATAATGGGAGACTTTAACACCACACTGTCAATATTAGACAGATCAATGAGACATAAAATTAACAAGAATATCTAGGGCTTGAACTCAGCTCTGGACCAAGCAGACCTAATAGACATCTACAGAACTCTTCACCCCAAATCAATAGAATATATATTCTTCTCAGCTCCACATCACGTTTATTCTAAAATTGACCACATAATTGAAATTAAAACACTCCACAGCGAATGCAAAAGGACAGAAATAATAATAAACAGTCTCTCAGACCACAGTGCAATCAAATTAGAACTCAGGATTAAGAAACTCACTCAAAACCACACAAGTACATGGAAACTGAACAAACTGCTCCTGAATGACTACTGGTTAAATAATGAAATTAAGGCAGAAATAAAGGTGTTCTTTAAAACCAATGAGAACAAAGACACAATGTACCAGAATCTCTGGGACACATTTACAGTAGTGTGTAGAGGGAAATTTATAACACTAAATACCCACAAGAGAAAGCAGGAAAGATCTAAAATCGACACCCTAACATCACAATGAAAAGAACTAGAGAAACAAGAGCAAACAAATTCAAAAGCTAGCAGAAGACAAGAAATAACTAAAATCAGAGCAGAACTGAAGGAGATAGACACACAAAAAAACCCTTCAAAAAATCTATGAATCCAAGAGCTGGTTTTTTGAAAAGATCAACAAAATAGATAGACTGCTAGCAAGACTAATAAAGAAGAAAAGATTGAAGAATCAAATAGACACAATAAAAAATGATAAAGGGGATATCACCACCGATCCCACAGAAATACAAACTACTGTCAGAGAATACTATAAACACCTCTATGCAAATAAACTAGAAAATCTAGGAGAAATGGATAAATTCCTGGATGCATACACCCTCCCAAGATTAAACCAGGAAGAAGTTGAGTCTCTGAATACACCAATATCAAGTTCTGAAATTAAGGCAGTAATTAATAGCCTACCAACAAAAGAAAGTCCAGGACAAGACGGATTCACAGCCAACTTCTACCAGAAGTGCAAAGAGGAGCTGGTACCATTCCTTCTGAAACTTACAGTCAACAGAAAAAGAGGGAATCCTCCCTAACTCATTTTATAAGGCCAGCATCATCCTGATACCAAAGCCTGGCAGAGACACAACAAAAAAAGAGAATTTTAGACCAATATCCCTAATGAGCATCCATGCAAAAATCCTCAATAAAATACTGGCAAACCGAATCCAGCAGCACATCAAAAAGCTTATCCACCATGATCAAGTGGGCTTCATCCCTGGGATGCAAGGCTGGTTCAACATATGCGAATCAATAAACGTAATCCATCACATAAACAGAGGCAATGGCAGAAACCACATGATTATCTCAACAGAAGCAGAAAAGGCCTTTGACAAAATTCAACACCACTTCATGCTAAAAACTCTCAATAAACTAGGTCGTGATGGAACATGTCTCAAAATAATAAGAGCTATTTATGACAAACCCACAGCCAATATCATACTGAATGGGCAAAAACTGGAAGCATTCACTTGGAAAACCGGCACAAGAAAAGGATGCCCTCTGTCAGCACTCCTGTTCAACATAGTATTGGAAGTTCTGGCCAGGGCAATCAGGCAAGTGAAAGAAATAAAGAGTATTCAGTTAGGAAAAGAGTAAGTCAAATTGTCTCTTTGCAGATGACATGATTGTATTTTTAGAAAACCCCATCGTCTCAGTCTGAAATCTCCTTAAGCTGATGAGCAATTTCAGCAAAGTCTCAGGATACAAAATCAATCTGCAAAAATCACAAGCGTTCCTATACACCAAGAACAGACAACCAGAGAGCCAAATCATGAGTGAACAACCAATCACAATTGCTACAAAGAGAATAAAATACCTAGGAATCCAACTTACAAGGGATGTGAAGGACCTCTTCAAGGAGAACTACAAACCACTGCTGAACAAAATAAAGGAGGATACGCACAAATGGAAGAACATTTCATGCTCATGGATAGGAAGAGTCAATATTGTGAAAATGGCCATACTGCCCAAGGTAATTTATAGATTCAATGCTATCACCATCTAGCTACCAATGACTTTCTTCACAGAACTGGAAAAAACTACTTTAAAGTTCATATGGAACCAAAAAAGAGCCTGCATTGCCAAGACAATCCTAAGCAAAAAGAACAAAGCTGGAGGCATCATGATATCTGACTTCAAACTATACTACAAGGCTACAGTAACCAAAACATCATGGTACTGGTACCAAAACAGATATCCAAACCAATGGAACAGTACAGAGGCCTCAGAAATAATACCACAAATCTACCACCATCTGATCTTTGACAAATCTGACAGAAATAAGCAATGGGGAAAGGATTCCCTATTCAATAAATGGTGTTGGGATAACTGGCTAGCCATAGGTAGAAAGCTGAAACTGGATCCCTTCCTTATACTTTATACAAAAATTAACTCAAGATGGATTAAAGACTTAAATGTAAGACCTAACACTATAAAAACCCAAGAAGAAAACCTAGGCAATACCATTCAGGACATAGGCATGGGCAAAGACTTCAAGACTAAAACACCAAAAGCAATGGCAACAAAAGCCGAAATAGACAAATGGGATCTAATTAAACTAAAGAGTTTCTGTACAACAAAAGAAACTCATCAGAGTGATCAGGCAACCTACAGAATGGGAGAAAATTTTTGCAATCTATCCATCTGGCAAAGGGCTAATATCCAGAATCTACAAGGAGCTTAAACAAATTTCCAAGAAAAAACCAAACAACCCCATCAAAAAGTGGGCAAAGGATATGAACAGATACTTCTCTAAGAAGATGTTTATGCAGCCAACAGACATATGAAAAAATGCTCATCATCACTGGTCATCAGAGAAATGCAAATCAAAACCACAATGAGATGCCATCTCATGACAGTTGGAACGGCAATCATTAAAAAGTCAGGAAACAACAGATGCTGGAGTGGATGTGGAGAAATAGGAATGCTTTTACACTTTTGGTGGGCGTGTAAATTAGTTCAACCATTGGGAAGACAGTGTGGTAATTCTTCAAGGATCTATAGCCAGAAATACCATTTGGCCCAGCAATCCCATTACTGGGTATATACTCAAAGGATTATAAATCATGCTACTATAAAGACACATGCACACGTATATTTATTGTGGCACTATTCACAATAGCAAAGACTTGGAACCAACCCAAATGTCCATCAATAATAGACTGGATAAAGAAAATGTGGCACATATGCACCATGGAATACTATACTATGCAGCCATATAAAAGGATGTCCTTTGCAGGGACATGGATAAAGCTGGAAACCATCATTTTCAGCAAAATATCACAAGGACAGAAAACCAAACACTGGATATTCTCACTCATAAGTGGGAGTTGGACAATGAGAACACATGGACACAGGAAGGGGAACATCACACACTGGGGCCTGTTGGGGAGTGGGGGACAGGGGGAGGGATAGCGTTAGGAGAAATACCTAATGTAAATGATGAGTTGATGGGTGCAGCAAACCACCATGGTGCATATATACCTATGTAACAAACCTGCATGTTGTGCACAAGTACCCTAAACCTTAAAGTATAATATTAAAAAAAGCAGCTCCCATAAATTCTATCTTTATTTTCTATTCTGAGACACTCATACTAACAGACATTAGATTATATGTAAGAGAGAGACATTCAAAATAAGTTATATTTTTATGGCCTTTTATACTATTTTTAAATGCCATACACATAAACAGAGGGTGTCAACAGTAGAAAAAGGTAAAATGCAATGTTAAGAAAATTCAACACCCAAGTATTAAGACTGAGAATATGAAAGGTGAAATCAGAAGTGCCATGGTATGTTCTCTTCTTCAGTTGTAAAAGGGTCTATCTATCCATCTCCAAACTAATAATTTGTTTACTTACAATTACATATAAAGGTGGATCAACTGACTCATGAGTACTTATTGAGAAAGAAGTCACAAAAGCTAATAGACTCAGGTTCAGGTAGGACATTCTCATTGCCTCTAGCTATTGTTTGAAAGTAAGCACAAGAAATGTCCATTTCAGTTGTCGTAAAAGATCCTCTTTATTTGTTCCAGAATAATGACAGTTTTGAAGAACAGTTTAACAAAGTAATCACTGAGAGACATGGTTGTTAGAATTGTAGACAAATGTGCTACGTATTGAACTATATAAAGTATAATAGAACATTTTAATTCTTTTTTAATGTTAGGAAATATAATTATGCTACTATATACATATTTTATAGTAGAATGAATACTACAGCATTTTTGGTAAACAGACTGTTAGTAATTAAAAATTTCCTTTGGGTATATACCCAGTAATGGGATTGCTGGGTCGAATGGTAGTTCTGCCTCTGGGTCTTTGAGGAATTGCCATGCTGTCTTTCACAATGGGTGAATGAATTTACACTCCCACCAATAGTGTATAAGCTTTCTTTTTTCTCCACAACCTTACCAGCATCTATTATTTTTTGACTTTTTAATAATACCCATTGTGACTGGTGTCTCATTGTGGTTTTTATTTGCATTTCTCTAATGATCAGTGAGGTTGAGCTTTTTTTTTTTCATTTGTTGTTTGGCTGCATGTATGTCTTCTTTTGAAACATGTCTGTTCATTTCCTTTGCAGTGACATAGACGGAGCTGGAGGCCATTATCCTTAGAAAACTAACGCAGGAATGGAAAACCACATATTGCATGTTCTCACTTATAAGAGGGAGCTAAGTGATAACACATGGACACATAGAGGAGAACAACATTCATTGGGGCCTTTTGGAGGGTGGTGGATGGGAGAAGGGAGCAGATCAGAAAAAATAACTAAAGAGTACTAGGCTTAATACCTGGGTGATGAAATAATATGTACAAAAAACCCCTTATGATACAACTTCACCTATGTAATAAACCTGCACTTGTACCCCTGAACTTAAAATAAAAGTTAAAAAAGGCCGGGCATGGTGGCTCATGCCTGTAATCCCAGCATTTTGGGAGGCCAAGCCAGGGAGATTGCCTGGGTTATGATTTTGATACTAGCCTGCCCAACATGGTGAAACCTCATCTCTACTAAAAATATAAAAATTTAGCTGGTTGTGGTGGTGCTCACTTGTAATCCATGCTACTTGGGAGGCTGAGGTAGGAGAATTGCTTCACCCGGGAGTCGGAGGTTGCAGTGAGCCGAGATGGCACTGCTGCACTCCAGCCTAGGAGACAGAATGAGACTCCATCTCAAAAAAAAAAAAAAAAGAAAAAAAAAAAAAAGTAAAAACACCCTGCTTAAAAAATAAATAAATAAAAGTCTTGGTTTTGAATTTCAAAAAATATTTCCAAAATATGATATGAATAGTAAGGGAAAACATGTAGCTAAATCTCATTAGATTTAATAAATATCTATTATCATGTTCAAGTGTAACCATATAGGGTAGTTAAGAATCAAATATAAATGTTTTGTGTGGATTTTCTGAGGGCTGGCTGGTCTACATTTCTAGTAGATAGTTGGTATAATTAAAAGATTGCCTATTGAATTCAGAATCTTAGAAACATAGATTGGTATCATTGGAAAGAATTTAGGAGATGATCTTATTTCTCTACCCAGGATAAGGGCAACTCTAGCTGCCCTAGCAGTTTTACGAAAAGAGTATCAGACTTTTATTCCCATATGCATGTACTTTCTATAAATCCTTTATTTAATCATTATGAATTACAGATGAGCTGGTATTATCTTCACAATTAATCAGGAAAAGGTTTAATTGCCTTGTCCAAAGCCACAAATCTACAAAGTGAATAAATTAGTCTTTGAATCAGGACTTTTCAACTCTAAGTTCTGTGGCTTAATACAGACATAGTGGTAAGTCAGGAAACGAAGCATTACAGTCTTATTTTTTTCGTATTTATAGGTAAATACAATACAAAGAAGAAAGTCTATTTTAAAAACATTTTTCTCATATGTTCTTGGTTTCACTGCATCTAAGACTTTATCTAGGGCAAGGCTGTTTTTCCTCTGGGAGATCAAAGATTTTCCCGATCTTTTCTTCCTTCTTATATTTGGAGTTTTTCTTAGCCAAAAATGTAAGTAAACTAGATATAACCATTACATACTGAAAAGTAGCAACACAGCTCCCCATCCAGTGAATTATATTAGGACTAATGTCAGGTAGACAGGAGATATCACTAATGTTAAAAAATTATTTGCCAGTAGGAGAGAAAATCAAGACACGGTAAATTAGGTAGAATGTGGATTTCACTAGTATTAGTCCTATGAAATCTCATGATTTTTTTTTTTGTCTTACAGTTAAATTACACTGAAGATTAGAAAAATAAAACAGCATCACTAATCATATTTTAATCTAAAAGAACATTTAGAAATGCTGTTCTACCAGTGAATTTTTACAGTAATCACTAGAAATGCAATGTTTAAGAAAATAACCTTGATTCTCTATTCAAAAGTCTTAGTTTGTGAATTCTCAGGTACCTACCTTTGAAGGAATCCTTCCTCCAGGTCTGGTCAAACTACCTGTCAGTTGAATTCTTGTCAGTTACTCTGTCTAGGCATTTTGGTAGCCAAGAAGCAACTTAAAATCTAAGGTGGCAAATAAGAAAGATTAGTGAGAGAAAGTTTCTTATAGTCTTCCTACTAGATTCTTTTAGGAATGGGAATTGAGTAAAGGTCATGTGTGGATGGAGGCTTTTATACTAAGAATGGTTGGTTGTTTGTTCAGTTGACAGTTGTCTGTTCAGTTGACAGTTGTCCTTTGTACCTTGATTACTTCCTGAGAAACAATGAGTTGTGTCTTAATATGCATATTGTCCTCTTGTTAAGTATGTGCTCTGAATAGAAGTATCTGTGTCAATTATCTTTGGGGCCATAGTAGACTCTCTTGCTAATCAATAGAAGTCAGACTAGCTAAAAACATCTCTATGCATACAAATAAAATCACATATTACTGAAAACATTTGAGACTATAAAATAATTAATAAAGAAAATTACAAAATATTTACAGTGAAATACAAAAAACCAGTATATATGGGATACAAAGGGAAATGCAACCCCTAGCTCTCAAATATTTACAAAAGAATGAGAAAGACTGAAAACAAATGAGCTAAATTTTTAGCATCTCTAAGAACTTGGCAAAAGCAACAAAATACATCAAGAGAAAAAAGAAAGCAATATAAGGGCAGAAATAAATGAAATAGAGAAAAAACAACAACAACAAAAACAGATGCCTTGTGAACAGAGCCATAACCCCTTCAGACTTTTGTAGGCTCACTAAAATTTTTTGTTCTGTCTGATGGGAGTTGTTCTTGATGATATTACCATCAGTTTTTAAAATATCTTACTTTTCTCATATCTAATATTAGTCGATTTGGGTAGTTTGCATTTCATCTCCAGATTTTTTTTTCCTTCTTTTTTTTAACTTTTACTTTAGTTCAGGGGTACATGTGAAGGTTTGTTTTATAGGTAAGCTCAAATCATGAGAGTTTGTTATACAGATTATTTCATCACCCAGGGACTAAGCATTGTACCTAGAAGTTATTTTTTTGGCTTCTCTCCTTCCTCCCACCCTTCACCCTTAAGTAGGCCCCAGTGTCTGTTATTACTTTCTTTGTGTCCGTGAATTCTCATCATTTAGCTCACGCTTATAAGTGAGAACATGTGGTATTTGGTTTTCTGTTTCTGCATTAGTTTGCCAAGGATAATAATGGCTTCCAGCTCCATTCATGTTCCTGCAAAATACATGATCTCATTCCTCTTTATGGCTGCATAGTATTCCATGGTGTATATGTACAGATTTTCTTTATCCAATCTGTTATTGATGGGCATTTAGGTTGTTTCCGTGTTTTCACTATTGTGAACAGTGCTTCAGTGAACATTCATGTGCATTTTTATGGTAGAATGATTTGTATTTCTCTGAGTATATACCAAGTAATGAGATTGCTGGGTCAACTGGTAGTCTGTTTTTAGGTCTTTGATGAATCACTACATTGCTTTACACAATGGTTCAACTAATTTACACTCCCACCAACAGTGTATAAGTGTTCTCTTTTCTCTGCAACCTTGCCAGCATCTGTTATTTTTTGACTTTTTAGTAATAGCCATTCTGACTGGCATGAGATGGTATCTCATTGTGGTTTTGATTTGCATTTCTCTAATGATTAGTGATATTGAACTTTTTTTCATATGCTTGTTGGCTGCACATATGCCATCTTTTGAAAAGTGTCTGTTCATGTCCTTTGCCCACATTTTAATGGGCTTTTTTTTTTCCTTGTGAATTTGTTTAAGTTTCTTATAGATGCTGGTTATTTGACCTTCATCTGATGCATAGTTTGCAAATTTTTTCTCAGAGTCTGTAGGTTGTCTGTTTACTCTGTTGATGGTTTCTTTTGCTGTGCAGAAGCTTTCAAGTTTAGTTAGATTCCATTCATCAATTTTTGCTCTTGTTGCAATTGCTTTTGGTGTCTTCACCATGAAACCTTTACCTGTTTCTATGTCCAGAATTGTATTGCCTAGGTGTCTTCCAGGATTTTTATATTTTGGGGTTTTACATTTAAGTGTTTAATCCATCTTGTGTTGATTTTTGTCTATGGAAAGGGTCCCATTTCAGTCTTTTGCATGTGGCTAGCCAGTTATCCAAGCATCATTTATCAAATAGGGAGTCCTTTCCCTATTTCTTGTTTTTGTCAGCTTTGTCAAAGAACAGATGGTCATAGGTGTGTGTTCTTATTTCTGGGCTCTCTATTTTGTTCCATTGATCCATGTGTCTGTTTTTATAACAGTACCATGCTATTTTGGTTACTGTAGCCCTGTAGTATAGTTTTGATGCAGGACAGGCAAGCTCTGAAGTGGAGCTTAGGCTGGGAGGGTTCTTGGCTTTGCCCAAGAAAGAATTCAAGGGCAAGCCAGAGGTAGAAGAAAACAGCTTTATTGAACAGGGAGTGTTATAGCTCTGGTGGTGTTACAGCTCCTTGACTGCTCCTGCAGAGCAGGGCTACTCTAGTAGGCAGAGAGTAGGAGTTTAGGGCAATTTTACAGTCATTTTTATACCCATTTTTAGTTGCCTGCAGTTTAAGGGGTGGTTTATGCAGGGAAGGGGTAGTAACTTTTGGAACACTGAGTGCCATGGAAATGGACAGTAACTCCCAGGTATTTCCATGGCAACAGTAAATTGACTTGGCTCACTAGTGGATGGGTCTGACTGACAGCTTCTTTTGACCCTGTCCTGTTTTAGATAGTCTTCAAACTGGTCTGTGTCTGATCCCTGCCTCTAGGGTCAAGTCCCACCTCCTACTTCAGTTTGAAATCAGATAATGTGATGCCCCAGCTTTGTTGTTTTTGCTCAGGATTGCCTTGGCTATTCGAGCTCTTTTTTGGTTCCATATAAATTTTAAAATAGTTCTTTCTAGTTCTGTGAAGAATGTCGTTGGTAGTTTGATAGGAATTGCATTAAATCTGTAAGTTGCTTTGGGCAGTATGGCCATTTTAATGATACTGATTCTTCCTATACTTTACTTAAGTTTTTTCCCCCGAGTCCATAGCATCAATATAGTGATGGCATTTCCTTGTAACACCAAATAAATATATATTTAATTTATATACAACATAACACATTTCTTAGAAGAAATAATCATTACAAAGCTTTTAGTGTCAGGTTAGGTCTTTTGGTGATTATCTGTATGTCTGCCTGTAAACACCATGATTGACATAAAGTGGTAAATGTTAGAATTACTGGCTCCATGGTACAATCACCTCCCACTAGGTTCCTCCTCCAACACTGAGGATTACAATTCGAAATGAGATTTGGGTGGGGACATAAATCCAAACCGTATCAGAGATGATCCAGATGTGGTAGAAGAAGCTCTTGTTCCAGAAACAGTAGTGGCAGCTGATGTTGCAGAGAGTAGCTGTGGCAGCATCTGGGAAAATGGAAGTAGAAGTGGTAGTAGGATTGGAGCTGGTAGGGGCAACTGTGCCTGTGCGTGAAAGGGCAGTTTAGGCCTCAGTGATGGTAAAAGGTAGCAGTGGGAGTGGCTGGTGGTATCACCAGCTGGGGCAGAGGGAGCAACTGTGGTGGGGGCTGGTATTAGTAAGTGCAGGTGTGCAAGTATAGTTGTTGGGGGGAGTGGTAGCAGGAGAAATGTTGACAATTGACATGTCACTTGATGTTGGGGGAAAGTCCCTAGATGTGTTCAGATAGACAGATTACTAACAGCATCAGATACAGAAATAGGAGTAGAAAGAGAATATGTAAGAGTAGGTGTGGTAGATACTGAAGCTTCAGATATGGTAGTGGCAGCAGTGACTACAGGTGTTGTAAAGACAGTGATGAAGTAATATCATCCATATATAGTTAGTAGGTTCGTATGTAAAGTGTTAAATGTTGAAACTTCAGCTGTCTCATCTTTCAAGGTAAATGTAGTAGACGTGCTAATTGCAATCATATCTGTGGCAAAAGTCTTAAGTAAGGTTGTGGCATTAGAAGTGGTGCTTCTAGATTTCAGATCAATAGTTATGGTGACATCTGTGGAAGCAAGTGTGCTGATAGTTTCAGCAGTTTTGAAGGTACTTCTAACTTGACTGGTAGTAGATGTGGAAATTCATGTGATACTGGCAGTGGGGGTAGAGGCAGTTGTCATGGATTGGAAAGTGCTTGTGGGAAGTGAATTTATGTTGGTGGCATCTGATGATAAGTTGGTAGCAGATGTAACCTTAGCAGTAATTGATTAGGTGGAGGTGATATATATATATAGAGAGAAGGTTGAAGTATTATGAAGAGCATCCTGGTAGATACAGAAACTTTTGTGTTGGTGGCCAGAGTTTTGGTGGTAAGGATACATTTTATGCTTATAAGTGATGAATTTCATGATATCAGCTACTAGTTTGACAATGACAGTGAAACTGGTGGTGGCACTCTCATATTCTTGTTAATGGGAGCTAATAGAAGTTGAGTAGTGACCATTTCAGTGGTATTCTCCATAGGAATAGAGGTGGAGGAAATTTAGTAGTAAGTGCCACTGTCTTGGTAGTAGTAGCTTTGTTGCCAGCGGCCACAGGTTTGGTAATGGTGGAGGCTACAGGTTTAGAAGTTGTTGGGTTTGGTAGTAACTCTTCAGGTTGAAGTGTATGGGGCACTACTGGAGGATAATGAGGATGTGAGTGAGGTCTAGTTTTAATTGATGGCTTATGGTGATATTTACATGAGTGAGGATGGAGTTTTTTTACTGACTTGACTTTGATGATATTTTTGTGTGCCCTGTCACTGAAACAGTTTACATGTACAAAAATAAGGTGAAACAGAATAGCATTTTTGTACATCAAGATGCCAAAGTGAAGGCACCGTAGGTTGAGGTTTTGGTTGACCAGGATAGGGAGGTCGACGGTATAGTGGGAGATGTCTCTGATGATGTTTTGCCTGTTTGCTTTTCTGTTCAGTGATGCTTTTGGCTTCAGTTTTGAGCATCTAGGTGATTTGTGTTTAATCAAACTGACCTCATATTACCCTTCACTAGTTTGATATTTTTTGACAATGTTTGTTTGACTGTATTTTTTCTTTATGATTGAATTTTTAAGAAGTTTTATTTGGCCAGAAGTTTTGTACGGACCTAGTACTCATGGCTTGACTTGGGTTGGTCCATTTCTTTTACCAATGGAAGTTGAATGTGGTTTAGATTATTTGCAGTTTTGTTGAATACTTTTTCTAGAAGTAGTTTTAGATTTCCTTGGCAAATTTTTACCAGTTTTGCTTGGATGGTATTTGCTTACACCAGATCTCTTGTATGTTACTAAGTTCTTAGAATTTTGGTATTGTCTACTCCTTGGCTGTGCTGGAGATTTTTTTTAACCAAGAATTTTTTGATGAGGTTGATGATGCCCCCTCTTACATAGGGTAGGTCTCTGCTCACTCAGTGGCTGTTTAGGCTGTTTAGATTTCTTCTGTACATTTGTCTTTGTCTCTGAATTTGAGAACCTAGCTTGTTTTGATTGAATTGTGTTATAGTAGTATTTTCTCTGGTTAGTTTTCTTTCCTAAGGGAATTTTTATTTCACTGATTCACTGCTTCTTGATCATATTTTTGTGAAATTTTGATTATACAGGTATTTTCTGAAGGTCTTGTGTCATAGTTTGGCATAGACCATTTCTCTTACTAAAGCTGAAGGCAGTAGGTGTTGTTTGGAGTTGTTAAACATTGGTTCTAGAGTGGGGCTTAGATTTTTTTTTGGTGTCATTTTGGCTATTTGGGCTGGATAAGGGGTAGATTTTTTCTTAGCCGTTGTGTTTCTATAAGTTTTGATTTGGTAGCTGCTTTATTGTGTAGGGGAATTTTTGTTAGAAAATTCGTTGTCCAGATCCGGGGTTGATAGATTGTCTATTTAATTCTCATTTGTCTATACATTTTAGACAGAGATTTTGGATGGATACATTTTCTTGACTCAGTATTATTAAAAAATTTTTTTCTTTGATTAGCTTGCTGTGAAATTTGTAATTTTATTTGGTTGGATTATTTACTTTCTGGTTGTAATTATATGAACTTTCGATTGGCCTGATGTTTTCTGTGGACCGAATGCTTATAATTTAATTTTGTTGACAATTTCTTTTACCAGAAGAAGGAATTTGGGATCAAATTGGGTTTTAAAGAATATTGTTTCTGGGGTAAGAGTTATATCTCATTCCTAAATTTTTAGCAAGTTTAGTTGGCCAAGATTTGGAAGTATTATAACTTGATTTACAAAGTCATGTGGTGTTGAGGTTTGTGAACACTTTCTTGCACAGGGTAAATTTGATCAGATTTTGTCTTTTTTGGTTCTTTTTAAAGCAAGAGGTTTTAAACAGGTAGAGAATACTCTAGAATTTTTTTTTTTTTTTTTTGTGTGGGTGGACTTGGATTACATGTAATTCTATAATTGATGAAGGGGAGCTGCTACTCGGACAGAGAAAAGTACCTTTCCTCTGTGCTTGCTTTGTGACTTGCTAGCTTTTAGAAACAAACAGGAAATTCATTAGACATGTATAACCATTCTTTTTATCTTTTCTAATTTTTCTTTTTAGTTCTGGTGTAAATGTGCAGGATGTGCAGGTTTGTTGCATAGGTAAACGTGTGCCATGGTGGTTTGCTGCACATATCAACTCATCACCTAGGTATTAAGCCCAGTATGCATTAGCTATTCTTCCTAATGTTCTCCCTCCCCATCCCACTCCCCTGACAGGCTCCAGTGTATGTTGTTCCCCTTTCTGTGTCCATGTGTTCTCACTAATGTATAACCATTCTTATCTAATATTTCATTATGTGAGAAATGTTAATGAGCACGTTGTAATTCCTGAACTCGTGTATAGAGAAATCATATAGCTAGAGGACCCTAGTGTCCTATTCTCTTAGAGATTAGTCCTCAGAAACAAACTAGCTGTGTCTGAACTTCAACTCTGCCATTTACTGTCTTTGTGGCTTCTGATAAGTTACTTAATTTATCTGTTCCCCTTCGATGTCTCATTACCTCCAATTACAGAATTTTTTTAAGTGAGACTATCATTTTTTGGATGTCTGTAAATTTGCTGTTTAAGGCAGATTTTTGGGTAAGAGAGATTTCAGCTGATTTAGACCATTTTCTTATACAAATTATTTGAAACAAAGGCCAACGTAGGTGGATCACGAGGTCAGGAGTTTGAGACCAGCCTGGCCAACATGGTGAAACCCTGTCTCTACTAAAAATACAAAAATTTGCTGAGTGTGGTAGTGTGCACCTGTAATCCAAGTTACTTGGGAGGCTGAGGATGGAGAATTGCTTGAACCCAGGAGGCGGAGGTTGCAGTGAGCCAAGATCACACCACTGCACTCCAGCCTGGGCAACAGAGCAAGACTCCATCTTGGAAAAACATAAAAAAAGGATGCCTACATGCTTGTGACAGTGAAATGAAGAGTACAGGAGCACCTCATTTTATTGTGCCACATTTTTGTGTGCTTTGCAGATACTGCGTTTTTTACAGGTTAAAGGTTTGTGGCAACCCCGTGTTGAGCAAGCCCATAGGTAACATTTTTCCAACAGCACGTACTCATCTCATGTTTCTATGCCACGTTTTGGTAATTCTCACAATATTTCAAACTTTTTCACTATTATTATATCTGTTATGGTGATCTGTAATCAATGCTCACTGATGTTACTATTGTAATTGCTTTTGAATTAATTGCCACAAACTGCACTCATATTAGACAGCAACGTAATTGATAAGTGTTCTGTGTGTTCTGACTGTTCTACCAAGCAGCCTTTCACCCATCTTTCTCCCTACTCTTTGGCCACTCTATTCCTTAAGAAGCAATAATTTAAAATTATGCCAATTAACCCTACGATGGTCTCTAAGTGTTCACATAAAATAAAGAGTTACACATCTCTTCTTTAAATCAAGAGCTAGAGGCCGGGTGTGGTGGCTCACGCCTGTAATCCCAGCACTTTGGGAGGCCGAGATGGGTGGATCACAAGGTCAGGAGTTAGAGAACAGCCTGGCCAACAAGGAGAAACCCCATCTCTACTAAAAATACAAAAATTAGCTGGGTGTGGTGGTGGGCACCTATAGTCCCAGCTACTCAGGAGGCTGAGGCAGGAGAATCGCTTGAACCTGGAAGGTGGAGGTTGCAGTGAGCCGAGATCACATCACTGCACTCCAGCCTGGGAGACAGAGCAAGATAAGTCTAAAAAAAAAAAAAAAATCAAGAACTAGCAATGATTAAACTTAGTAAAGGGATGTCAAAAGCTGAGATAGGGTGTAGGGTGAATGGTAGGCCTCTTGAGCCAAACATTCAAGTTGTAAATGAAAAGGAAGAGATTTTGAAGAAAATTAAAATTGCTACTCCAGTGAATACACAAATGATAAGAAAGTGAAACTACCTTATTACTGATATAGTGAAAGTTTGAGTGGTCTGGATAGAAGATAAAATCATACACATTTTCTTAAGCCAAAGCCTAATCCAGAGCAAGGTCCTAACTGTCTTCAATTCTATGGAGATAGAGAGAGGTGAAGAAGCTATAGAAGAAAAGGTGAAAGCTAGCAGAGATTGGTTCATGAGGTTTAAGGAACGAAGCCATCTCTGTAACATAGAAGTGCAAGGTGAAACAGCAAGTGCTGATGTAGCAGCTGCAGCAAGTTATCCAGAATATTTAGGGAAGATAATTTCTTATCTAGCTAAGAAAATCTAGCTAAGGTAAAATCAACAGATTTTCCATGTAGACAAAACAGCAGTGTATTGAAAGAAGATGCTATCTAAAGAAGATGCTTTCGTAGCTGAGAAGTCAATGACTGGCTTCAAAGGACAGGTTGACTCCCTTGTTAGAGTCCAGTGTAGCTAGTGACTTTAAGTTAAAGCCAATGCTCATCTGCCATTCCTAAAATCCTAGGACCCTTAAGAATGACAGTAAATCTACCCTTCCTGTGCTCTATAAATGGAGCAAGAAAGCCTGGATTATAGCACATCTGTTTACAGCATGGTTTACTATTTTAAGTCCACTGTTGATACATACTGCTCAGAAAAAAGGTTCCTTTCAGAATATTACTGCTTATTGACAATGTGTGAAGTCACCCAGGAACTCTCATAGAGATGTACAGGGAGATGGATGTTGTTTGCATGCCCGCTAACACTACATCCGTTCTGCAGCCCATGGATCAAGGAGTAATTTTGACTTTCAAGTCTTATTATTATGGAAATGCATTTCAAAAGACTGTAACTGCCATAGATCATGATTTCCATGATGGAACAGAGGAATGGAAAAATATTTGTGATTCATAAGAGGAGTCCAAATATTAACATTTAATAGAAGTTTGAAAGAAATTGACTTCAGCCTTCATGGATGATATTGAGGGATTTGAGACTTCAGTGGAGGTATATATAGATATATATCTGCAATCATATATATATATTTGGTTTCAAATTCAGTCTTTTAAAAGTGTTCCTCTATTAAATCCAATATTGAAAAAAATTTGTAGTTTTATGCAAGGTTCAGAATGTTTAATCAAACATTTAATGTCACATCAAATCGATGCTCATCATGGTTTTTAGAGCTATAGTTTCTTGTCACAATTAAGATAATTTCATATTAGATTAGTGTGTGACCATGTTTTGAAATATAGTAAACTTTGGCAAATATATCTTCATAAATAAAAATACCCAGGGAATGAAAATATGCTTGGACTCTGAGAGAAGATTGAATGTCAATCTTCTGCCTTTTGATCCACTTAGGAGAGCAATTAGTATCTTTTATTATTTTATTGAAACTTGCTGTCAAGTTTTAGAATGATATAAAGATAATAATTTCCTTCAGAACGAAACTATTGACAGCACTTTAAGCAAATTGCTAGGGTCAAGATGCTAATATCAATATTCCTTTAAATCTTAGTTCTGAATATTCATAAATGGAGATAGCATATGTTTTACTTCCTATATGTAAAATATTTATTTTACTTCCTATATTGTTCTATCAAACAAGTTGGAAACAGGGATGATGCATTCTTACCTAAGTAACTCTATTTTATATGCATTATCATCCAGAACATATAGTCTTGAGCTTATTTACATATTTTTAAGCATAGTAACATTTTGCTTTCTCTAAAGAGTCTAGGAATCTTAAGCCTAGGTAAAGTAAATAAGGGAGAAGGCAGGTAGAAGAACAGAGAGTAGTATATAATGTTTGGAAAATGAATAATATAGGCCCAAATATCTTCAGATTCAGTTCTATAACATGTTATACAAGCCAAGAAAAACAGGTATGAGTCTGAGTGACCTCTTGAGCTTGTAGATTGCTATTGCTAGCAGTCTTTTTGTTGTTGTTATTGAGGGTTAGGATGGGGACAGAGTCTTGCTTTGTTACCTAGGCTGGAGTGCAGTGGTGCAATCATAGCTCGTACAGCCTGCAAATCCTGGCCTCAAGGGATCCTCCCACCTCAGCCACCTAACCAGGAGTTAGGACTACAGGTGTGTGTCACCAAACCAGCTATTTATTTTTTTTTTTTTGGTAGAGATGGGGTCTAGTCAATAAAATCTAAGAGTCGTTTGTTATAGGGTAGTTTAGTGATTGTGTGCAGGATTCCAGTGAAAGGCAAGGGTCCAGTTTCATTCTTCTTCATGTGGCTAGCCGTTTATCCCAGCATAATTTATTGATTAGGGGCTCCTTTCCTCATTGCTTGCTTTTGTTGACTTTGTCGAAGATCTGATGGTTGCAGGTATGTGGCTTTATTTCTGGGTTCTCTATTCTGTTCCATTGGTCTATGTGTCTGTTTCCACTAGATCAATTTAAGTTGATATTTTAATTATTTTATTTCTTTTCTCTTACTTTACATTATTATTTGCTTATATTTTTGCTACCTGGTTGAATTTATATATATATATGTACATTTCCTGGGTAAAGGCAATAAAAAACTGATGTCATTTATTTTTCTGCTGACTCTGCCCTTTCTATGCAGGAAGTCAGGAACCCTCATATTTTTCCTTGACTACTTATTTGGCCTCAAGATGCTGAGTGAGGCTACTTGTGGTGTCAGCCTATGTGCTGATAAATCCTCATTAGCAGTCCACTCTTCTCTGCCTCATTCTCAATCCTGGGAGGATGATCATACAAACTCTTACATGTGGGTTTCCTTACCTGTGAGATTTTTGTTGGCTTCTGCTGATGAAATAGGTGGAGGAGAGAGGTAGGGGTACTATTTGGTATACAAGATATAAAATGGTACAACTGTATAGGTTCCTTGCCATGAATGGAGCTTAGCTTCTAAGAAATCAGAGAACTAAGAACTAGGCAGAGAAGCGTTGACTGCTAATGAGGAGTAGTAGTCACACCTGGCAGTAGTCACATCTTTGAAAGTAGTTTCAAGTGGAGGTAAACACTCCAGTTGGACTATCTGGGAAAATTCTTTCTGAGTCAATTCTAAGAATTCAGTGAGATTCCAGGCTCTGAATCCTTAATCATGTAACTCTTAGGAGACTATTAATTGTGTAACTATTAGGAGCTTAACTTAGCTCCATTCATGGCAAGGGATCTACACAGTTGGACCATATTTTATCTTTTATACCAAATATAAAAGATTTATACCTCTCCCTTCCACCTGTTTCATCAGCAGAACCCAACCAAAACCCCCAGGTAAGAAAACCCACATGTAAGAGTTTGTATGGTTATCCTCCCAGGATTGAGAACTAGGCAGAGAAGAGTGGACTACAAATGAGGAGCAGTAGTCGCATCTTTGCACAGTGGGTCTTATTGGGTGGAATTTCCTTCATTGTCCCAACTCTTCTTCAGGCTCTGGGCTCCTTATTTGTTCCCTTTGCTTCATCAAACATAGGCCCATGACCAGCTGTACTGGGAGACCCTGAATGTCTCAATATCCCTGTATTTTTTTTTTTAAATCCTGTCCACTCTCTTTAAATACACCCTTTATTAATTTTTTCCCATAAATATTAATTTTTTCTCCGTTTCCTTCTGGGAACCTGTGTAATCAACTCTTGGTAGGTGATAAAATATAGGATAGAGTGATAGTCATAATGATAGCAATAGGTGCATATTACTGCTCGAATACTTTATTTATTTGGTGTGCCGGTTAGATCAGGGTTGGTTCCATCAAAGTCATTGCAGTTTATTTCTTCTAAGATATCAGAGCAGTTTGGAAAATATCATTTATTGCATCTTCAACCAAAAATGGCAAAGAGTTTTTGCCAAAAACTTTTAGAGGCTGTGCTGCTTAATGTAGTTTGGTTGGAAGTCGTAACTTGGACAGTGGCATTGAGCGATATGGTGTGAGGAGGGTTGGTGAGAATTTCAGTAGTATTTTCAGTAGGTGCTGTGGGGATTGCTGCTGATGTGGAGGTGGCAGGCTCTGGTGTTGAAGAGATAGGTACTGTTGAGGAGGTGACCGTCATTGTGAGTTTTGTGGAAGTGCTGGTGGTTGCTGTTTTGGTAGGGGGATTTGTGATGATTGTTGTATCTGTAGTGGTGATATTTATTTGGGGCTCAGGGTTAGAGATAGGAAGGTAAACAGCAAGGAAAAAAGGAATAGGAGGAAATGGGGATTTTAATACCCTAATAGGTCCTACATAGTAAGGTCTTAGTGGGAAATGTAGGTTTGGATAACCCTGAAAGAGTCGAGGTTGCCTAATAGGTTCCAATGGAAAGAGTTGAGATAGAATGACTGCTTGGCTAAATCGAGAAAAAGAAGATGGTGGAACTCGCCCTGGGACAAAGGGAAGAAAAAGTGGTGAATTAAGCCTTGAGCCATAGGGAGGTGGGGGACTTGGTAGAACCCATCTTGGCCTGTAGGGTAGAGGTGGTGGCAGCTGGCCAGGCAGATATGGTCTTCTGGGGAATCTTTGACTCTCACTGGGCTGTGGAGATAAAAACAAAGGCAAAAACAGTTTCTAAATTTGATCATTTAAAGTTCAAACATTAGGATACACTATGTATTAGTATGTATACTATGTATACATTAGGATATACTAAGCCATAAGTCATATATTTCACGGAGAAAATAGTTAGAAAAAATAAGGAATAGAAAATTTCTTGTTTATTCTGGATGCCTGTGCAATCAAAGAGAAGTAGAATAGTATTAAATCAGAAAAAACAAAAAAAAGTGGTAAGCTTGCTATCTGACCTGTAGGTTTTAGGGAGGAACCAAATCACCTTGATTGTGTATAAGAAAAGACCACCTTTGAACGTAGTTTCAAGTGGAGGTAAATACCCAGGTTGACTATCTGGGAAAATTCTTTCTTACTTCATTCTAAGAATTCAGTGAGATTCCAGACTCTGAACTGTTAATTGTATAACTATTATATGCAACACTTCTTTCTAGGGACAAAGAGAAACAGATTTAAGACACTGCTTATGTGAGTCTGAAATCCAGTGGAAGATATGACCCTCAAATAACAATACAAGGCAATATAACAAAAAGCCTATGGAGCCAGTATAGTATGTTGGTTAAAATGAAGACACTGGAGTCTGATTGCTGGAGCCTCCTAGAACCAGTCTTTCCATTGTTGCATGCTAACTGGGGGACTTGCTTATGGTTATCTCTGCCTGTTTCCTCATTCCTCAACTGGTTCTAGAAATAGTTCTTAACCATTTATAGTGGTAGATAGGATTATATATAATCTATGAAAAGTGCTTAGACAGAGTAAGGTAGAGTAAGGGCTCAATATAATTTTGAGTGATTTTGTACTCTATTAATAACAAACACAGCTTGTAGATGGTAGCAATTCAAGAAATAATTGATTAATACTGTAAACAATTATAGTGATTTAGAGGAAAATTTTAATTTTTATCAAAGAGAGAGGACCAATTGCCATGTAGAGAAGATAGCATTTGAAATGAGGATAAAATAACAGAGTGGAAAGGAGGAGGAAGAAGCCAAATTAGAATAATATCATAAACAAATGAACAAGGTCAAGAAAATATAGGTTCTATTCTAGCAACCATCAGAAGACCAGTTTGCCTGAAACAAAAGCTTTAGGAAGGTGCAAGACTCTAGTCATTCTCCAACATTCAACTCCTTCCTGTGTCTCTGCCACACTGCCTTTAGAAACATCAAACTTTTGGATCAACTCCATGCAAACTACCTTCCATAGTCGTACTTCCATGGTGATGAACATTGTTGGATGAATGTCACAATCTCTAATGGTAGCAACACTGGAGATCTATAGTGTCTGTGTTTGTCTGGCGCATCAGCACTGCTAAATCATTTCCTCCCATTTTTCCCAAAAGGCTATCTTCTCAGCATCTATACCTCACTTCTACTTTTCTTGCTCCCCACCTACACCCATCAGAAGATGATCTTGCCTTCTATTTTACATAATTTAGGCCATCACACATGAGAACTTCTTCCCTTTCCTGCCCTACACCTATAAAACTCACAAATATCTTGCTGTTCTCTCTTCCTAAGACCAGTCTCTTCACCTGTGTTTTATATCTACATCTTCTCCATCCCTAGGGTCTTTCTTCTCTTTTATTCTTGTAAAATAAACCTTTTTCTAGTCCCTGTCTGTATTCTTTCAGCCTATAATATTGATTGATATCTCATGTATTAAAAAATCTCATTCTTAACCTAGGGTACCCCTGAAGATTTCTTTACTAGCTTATCTCTCTCCATTCCTAGCCAGATAGTGAGGAAAGCTGGTTTAGATTTTCTATTTCCACTTCTCAATTTCCCTTTCATCCTGGTTACTGTCCCCATCACACAACTGAATGTCTTACAAACATCACTGACGACTCAAAAATTCCAAGTCATTTCAGAGGGAGCCATACTGATGTCTTGGTCACACGATCAATTCCTCTTGTATCTACATTTGCCTCTTATATGTACATCTACAAGTCTTAGTTATCACCCTTTATTCTTGTGACATAAAGATAAACACATTTATTTGGGTTCTTTCTGGGCTATTGATCCATGGACTTCCAAACCACAGGCTATCCAGTATCTTAGGCCTTATGGCCAGAAGAAGAAAAATAAGCCAGGTTTGTAAAATTCTCTTTCTCTTTGTAACTTGAACTAGGAAATATTGAGATATCCTAATTAGAAGTAGGAACTAAAATGTGAATATCGTGACATGAGAGGAGCCAGACAGAGGTTGGAGCATTAATAAGGGCCACGTGCAAACTAAGCTATAAGGACACATGACTGTGAGTAGAGAGAGCACATCTGAGGGAGGGAACAGTACAGAAAGAAGCAGGGATGCCATGAGAAGCAGAGATCAGTTTTTAGGACTGCTTGCTTTTGCTGTGCCAGTTCTACTTTATATTTATTCTTGCATTGACTTCCTTATTTAAGGAAGGAAGAAAACATTTACTGAGAACCTGGCCGGGCATGTTTCCTTCCTTTAAGGAAAAAGGAAGTCAGTGCAAGAATAAATATAAATTAGAACTGGCGCAGCAAACTAAGGCAGCCCTAAAAATGCAAGAATAAATATTGTGAGTGGAACCCTGTTCTTTGCAAGCAAACACGAAAGCCTGTTCCACCATCCAATCTCATCTTTTGCCACTTCTTTCTCCTCACTCTGGCCATGTAGAACTAGTACTAGTTATTTTAACATAACAAGCTCTTTCTGGTAGTCCCTGTGCCTTCGTAAAAGCAATTCCTGTAGCTGAGAATGTTTCACTCCTGCCCTAATTTCCATTCACTTGGCAATCTCTTCCTTCAAAACGTTTAAGTGGCTTCACTCCCCTCCCCCAATACTTTGATATGAAAACTAAAAGAATTGTACAGAAAATATCTTTACACAATATAAAATCAGCCAAAATTTTACTTTTGTAAAGCTTCTATTGGAGACAAAAGCAAACTTCATCACTTTCTTTTCACAGTGATAGTAATTATTTGTTTTCATATTTTTCCCCACTTTTAGGCCATGTGCTGTTTTACTGCTGTTGAAGGAATAAGTTGTATCTTCTTTAGCTTTGTGTCTTTAGTATCTTAGTCAGTGCTTGGCATCTTTGTGAATAATAAAGGGTATGAGGAATTGGAGGGGAGCTAGGTGTCTTTATTCTTTTTGTTGCTTCAGCACTTCTATTATAATACTTACAGTCACTTATAATATTGTATAGTGTAGTAATTATTAACTTCTTCAAACAATGTCTCTGTATTATTTATCATTCTGTCTCCAGCTTCTGGCACCTTGGAGGTTCTCAGTACATTTTATTTTTTTTTAAACCGGGTCTTGCTCTGCTACCCAGGCTGGAGTGCAGTGGTGTGATCTCAGCTCACTTCAACTTCTTTCCCCCAGGCTCAGGCAATCCTCCCACCTCAGCCTCCAAATTGCTGTGACCATGGGAGTGTGCCACCATATCCAGCTATTTTGTTTTGTATTTTCTGTGGATATGGGGCCTCACTATGTTGCCCAGGCTGGTCTCAAGCTCCCGAGCTTAAGCAATCCACCTGCCTTGGCCTCTCAAAAGTGCTGGGGTTGAAAGTGTGAGCCACCATGCCCGGCCAGGTTCTTAGTAGATGTTTTTGAATAGATGAATGTGGACTCAAATAAAATTGAGATATTAAGTCATGACTGCTCACATTAATGAAGACATAAGTGCCAAGAGGAAATAAATTAATTAAGTTTTAATCCTTTTGAGTTTGAAAAGTCATGGAAGTTTGTAGATGCAGATTGAAATATCAGAACTGGAGAAATCGATTTGGAAAGCACTATCGGGTCAAAGCAATAAGTAAGAAAGTAATGAAGAAATGGCTGAAGACAGAAACTTGGACATCAATAAGAGAAAGCTGAGCAGGTAGTGAAGGAAAATCAGAGACAGGAGGAAACCCAGATGGTACAGTACCCTGGAAATTAAGTTCAAAGTGAGCTTTGATGAGCTGCTCTCTGGACCCTAAGCAGAGGTGGGGAGAAATCATGTGAAAAATTACACCTTACAGCAAATAGCTGACCCCTAACCTCCATTCTTATTATTTTTATCTTTTCCTATTCTCTTAACACAATTTTTTCACTAGCTAGTTTCCCTCGTCCACTGGCCAATGGTGGTGAACTTTATAACCCTAGGCAAATGATGAAAATACCTTCTTAAGGAGTCTACATTTGGGGCCGATTACCTCCACAAATGATAAGCTTATTTGAAACAGAATACAGAACTGGCTATTTTGAGTTTCATTTTTCTTATTGTTAAGGGGGGATAATAATAATAATTGTCACACTGGATTTCTGGAGAGATTAAACAGGGTACTTTTATAATATACTTCTTGGCATATGTTAAACACTCCATAAATGGAAGTGGTAACTTTAATATTATTATTATGCAGCCCACCTATATTTAAATTTGATTGTATTCTCTCTGTAGTTTTAACATTTGATGGTTTTAAGTAATCAAAAATGATTTAATGATGTGTGAGTTCCATGAGGGCAGATATTTTTAAATTTATTATTTATTTGTCAAACATTTAAGGAGCTTAGATGCAATTTTGTTATATAGATACATTGGAGTTAAGGCACGGGGAGGTCGAAGCAGGGTCTTGTAGGTAGGGATAAGGACTTTGTGCCCTTGACTTCTAAGTGTTATGGAAAATCATTAGAAGGTTTTGAACAAAGGAATGATATGGCAATATTTACCTTGCAAAAGCATCTTTCTGGTTGTTGTGTGGAGAATAAACTACAGGGACAATAGTGAAAGCAGGGAGTTCAGTTATTATTGCAACAGGTAGGAAGTGATCGTTGCTTGGCCTAGAATGGTAGCAGGAGGGTGGTGAGAAAGGGTAAGATTTAGATGATGGTTTGAAGGCAGAGTGGGCAATATTTGCTGAAGGAGTGGATCTGGGAAGTGATAGAGTCAAGGATGATTTCAAGTTTTTTTGACTTGAGCAACTGGATTTGTGCCAATAGATGGAGAAAGGGTAAGAGGATGGTGTCCTGGGACACTGACATTTAGAGATCAGGAAGAGGAGATGTGTCTGGAGGAGACCAACAAGGAGTCGTCATTGAAGTAGGAGAAAAATCAGGAGAGTGGAGTTGAGGAAAAATTCCCTTTAAGTAGTAAACTGATCATGTCAAATACAATTTAGACATAATTATCGTGGAGACTGCAAACTGACCCTTACACATGGTCATTTGGAGTACAATTTGACAAATGTGGTTTCATCGAAATGATGTGGGCAAAGTCTATTTGGAGTTGGCTTAAGACAGAACAGGAGAGAAAGTGAAGATGCGCAGAGGCAACTTTTTCAAATGGACCATGATGGGAGCCATAAGATCAGTGGAGAATGAAAACAAACATATAGATGATATTACCTCATATTTATGTGTTAGTAGGAACAATCAATAGAGAGAAGGAAAAACTGCTGATGTAGGATGTTTAGATTTAGAGTAGATAATTGCAGGATAATTGGAGGAATCTCCTTGCATAGGGGAGAGGATGGGACCTACTGTACAAGTTGAGGGGTTGGTCTTAGAATACACTGGGGTGATTTTAGTTCATCCCAGATAATAGAAGAAAAGGCAGAAGATAGGCAAATAGATCAAGGCAAGTTAAAATTTTGTTTCTCCATTCACAAGTTATGTGAATTTGGGTAAGTTACGTAACCTCTCGTTACTTTCCTCATCTTTAAAAGAGAGAAAGTAACAGTATCTTCCACATGATGTTCTTTAGAAAAAATAATTAAAATGACAAATAATTTAGCACAGTATTTTTGCATGCACATAGTTTCAATGAAACATAAATATTTTTTTGAAAACTCATGAATAATGTTGGGTTAGTTTTATGATTATTTTGTAAATGAAGTATCAGGTTTTTACATGCCATTTTGACTTGTTCACTGTCTCTGTAGACTGGGAGTTAGCAAACTAAGGCTGTGGGCCAAATGTAGTTTGCCTGTTTTGGTAAATAAAGTTTTACTGGAACATAGCCATGCCCATTCGTTTATTGTAGCTGCTTTCAAGCTACCTCAGCCAAGTTGACCACTTATCACAGGCCCTCAAAAGCCTAGAATATTTGTTATCTGGCCCTTTTCAGAAAAAGTTTGTCAGTTCCTGCTCTGGCTATTGTTATCAATCTGTCCTGTATCCTCTGACAGTCATATACCCCTTGAAGTTACAGGTCATGTTTATTGGTGTTTGTACCCTTCTTACACTATAGGTGACATTAAGTAAATATTTATGGATGCCATTCAGATATTTTAGAAGTTTCATTTTTTTCCTCCAAATCATTATGGATGATGGAAAGTAAGAGTGTGTGGGAAGAGACGGCATCTTTCTGAGGTCTTGTACTGACTTCATGTACTAAAGTTTTCCATGTCACTCAGAGTAAAACTAAGGCTCTGCAAAACCCCATGAGACCTGATGCAGCCTCACCCTCCTCTAACTCTCTAGTCTCACTTCCTGCTCCTAATACTTCCCACCTCACTCTCTACCAGCCATGCTAGCCTCCTTATTCTTCACACTAGGCAAGTGTACCCTACTCCAGACTTTGGAACTTCCTGTTTCCTCTGCTTGCATGATTGGCTTTTTCACCTCTTTCAGGTCTTTAATCAAATGCCATTTTCCACTGGGCAACCCTATCTAAAATCACATCCTTGTTCTACCCCCTACTAAAATTCCTTCTTCCCAAATTTTCTGCATCACATAGTCAGTTATTTTGTTTATGGCTTGTCTTCCCCAAGTAGAATATAAGCTCCATGAGATTAGAAACTTTTTGTCTGTTTTGTTCACTGCTGTTTATCCAGCATCTGGAATAGTGCCTGGTAAATAATAAGTGCTCAATAAGTATTTTGGGTTGAACAAATTACCCATATTTGGTGATAAGCAGAAATTTCTCTCACTTGGTTTCAGAATGCCATTTCCTTCCTTGCACATGGCAAAGAGCATAAGGCTTTCCCATGACAACATTTGAGCATTTATACAAACCCATAAGAAGTCCTCAGCCTTTCTCTGTTTGATTCCTCAGTTGACCAGGGCCTCGCTACTCAAAATGTTATTTGCTGACCAGCAGGTCAGCATCAGTATCACCTGGGGGCTTGTTAGAAATGTAGACTTATGGGGCTCAGGCAGACCTACTGGATCAGAGTCTGCAGTTCTACAAAATCCCTAGATGATTTGTGTTCCTGATAGAGTTTCTAGAGTTTGTAGAGTTTTGAGAACTACTGGCTGTCTTCGGTTATTTGATATCTGCTTATCATTGGTTTAGTTCAGGCTAAAGGTTTTGCTTCGCTTTTGGTAATTATTTTATCATAGCCCTTTCTGTAAAGTATTTTATTTATGTTCCCTTTTTAAGCTTATTTTACTTTTTTAAAACTTCCATCTCCTATCCTTACAGATTAGAAACTGCCAGACTGACAGCTTAACCAGAGCAGCTTAGTGGACAGATTGTGCAGCAAACAAAACTTCTCTATGTTAGGGATGGCAGGTATTGGCAAAAATGCTGTCCTTATTCATCTTGTGAACATGGCAGATGTCCTTGTAAATCAAGAGATACGTTACCTTTGAACTTACACTTGATCTATTATCCATCCCTGTGTCATGCTTCATATAGCCTATCCAATGGCGTGAATGAACAGGTACGACTCTGAAACCTAGTTGTTATTACTTGGCATCAACTACACAAAGGTCCATTCACTCGTTGTGTCATTCCCCTAATACTTACTGAGGGTTTATCTCATGTTCAGCTCTGTGCTATGTAAAGGAGCATCCCAAATAGAACGTGGGTTTTTGTGAGGTTTGGGGGTAAAACTGTGCTCCAGAGTACATTGTAAATATATAAATATGAACTGTTATTTTTAATTTAAATTCTGGATAGTCCCTATCTCAAAAGAGATAATCTCTGATATATTGAAAGTTTTAGATGCTAAGTACAATAAAGTTTCTTTATTTAGACTAACGCCTAAGACTGTAGTTAAGATTTACCAACTTTTCATGAGACAATGAATATAGCAAGACATTTTTGCTAGAGTGACATTAAAATTATGTCTTGTGGTCTTGTTTTCTTATATCCAATAGTATTTAATTCTAACATGAGAACATTTATGTATTAAACTCATTTTTTTTAGGACATGGAATCCTCTGCTTCTTATATAAATGGGATTCTATACTCTTTCAAGGTAGAAAAGAATTTAAGCTGCATTTGTCTTGCAATTCAGGCTTCTGGAATAAAAATATGCCATTAATTCATATGAATCCTCAAAATGGATGCTTTATGTAGGGTTCCTCAGAAGTTGTCTATCCTCAGTATGAAACAGAAGGCTCTAGATAGAGAAACAGAGACAGCATTTCCTCTATTATTGTCTCTGAAAAGTATTCTAGTCAACAACCTCTCTTTCATTTCCCCCAACTTTCTCAAGTTTACTTAATCATGGCTCTTTCTTTACCTTCTAATTTATTATATAAAGTCTGAATTAGTATTTATTAATGTTAGCAGAGAAGTCATATTTGTCATATTTGGGGAATTCTACCAAAAAAGTGGTATTCCAGAGTAATAAATTTGATAATTAATTGTAATTATTGACTTACATTTTTTCATATGATGGATTAAGTTGAATTTACCTTGAAAGCTCTCTTTATATATTTCATGCAATTATAACATAAGAGCTTGAGAAGCAAATTTCAAGAAAATTCACTCAAGGGGTCTCAGACTTCAGCAGGAGTAAGAGTATCCTAGAATGCAGGTTTCCAGGCCCCAAGATCAGCTATTCTTTTTTTCTCAGGTCTGGGATAAGTTCTGGAAATGTTCATTCTTAATAAATGGATCAGGTGTTTCTGATATAGGTATCTCATGGAGTATAAAACTCTTCTATTTCAACCTCAGAAATATAATTTTTATATAAATGTTATTACATATCACTATATGCTTCAGAACAATACAAATGTCATTAAATGTCACTAAAGAGACTTATACAAATATCATTAAATATCAAAAAATGTTTCAGAACAATAATGCTACTTTATTTGTGTCATTGCTAGGGTCTATTGACATGTATTTATTCACTAGTTTCTCTTAGGTAGGTACTATACTATGAAAAGAAGACCTAATCTGTGAAGATCCCAATTTGGAATTCGACTTTGGTATTTCTGTGTTAACCACCACTAGGCCCAACACACAGTGGATTATCAGTAATTACTAAGAAATGAGACAAATAGGGCTCTTTCTCTCCTCTCAAGCCCACCCAACCCCAGCATATGCTAGGAAAATTTGTCTTACTCTGAAATTCATATTATGCTATGATGTTTTTGGCTATGGCACTTATCACTTGTTACTTCGCATTATGTATTTTCGGATCTCCTATAGAGCTTTAACAAATGCTTTTCAAATGTTTGAATTAGTGTAAGTGCTTCTTCAGTGAATGATTTCTTTTTCTATTTTTATTTTTTTCCCAAGTGAGTAACACTTTAATTTCCAGTCAGTTAAAGGAATATTTTAGTCATAACGAATATATTTTCAGGCATCAGAAAGGCTTTCTGATTTTAGTTTTTACAAATATTTTCAATAAAAAACTATTGTACAATCAGCAATCCTTGCATTGATATACCATGTTGTCTTTTAAGAAAATTTATCATGAAGCTCCAACTGTATACTTTCTTATTTCCTACAGCTTTAAAACATTTAGTAAGCTTATATTATATTTTTCTGACAATTTGATGGTAGTCCTTTTGAAAAAGAAATAAAAAGGAACAGATGTTTTTAGATAAGAGCTAGCTCTCCTAGATATGACCTGCCCTGTGTCCTCTTTCTGCAGTCCACTGTCCCTTCACGCTTAGCAACCAATGACTAGATGGTTACTCGTAAATGAGAAAGGAAAAGGAAAGTAAGAACAAGTCCATAATGATCCACAGCTTGACACTGCATTTTTATACACAGGACAAAATTGTTGGTATCAAAACTTTCTTTGAAGTCATGATTAACAAGAAATACGAAAAGTAAATTTAGAATTGAGGGAACTTACTGTGAAACATGAAATAAGAGCCAACAGGCCCAAGAGGAAATTTAATTTCATTCTTTAAAGTTGCTCCTAAAAACAGACCAAAGATTATCCACAGTTAGCCAAATCAATCAACAGTGTTTTTCAGAATAAAAAATTTTAAAGCATTTTAATGCTTGTTATGTAAAATGATGAAGAAAGACCAACATAACCTTTAAAGATGTGCTTGATATTTTGGGGAAAGGAAGCAGCATAGATGCACAGCAATACTGTCATGTTTGTGATTTTTAAAAATAAAAATGGCACTACTTTATTTTATGAAAGGTAATTTTCAGATAATTATTGAAAGTACATTTTAAAATTAAAGCATTTTTGGAAATTCCTTGTTGCCTTTAGTGGTGACTAACTTGGAACATAACTAATTAGGGTATACTTTTAGTGCGTTTACTTAAAATTAATCAAAACTTACAGATTTCTATAGATTTGTGACCTAAATATTGTCAATGTGACAGGACTGTTGTGAAAAACAACTTCTTAATGGAATTATTGTGTTATTACTACTATATCTGTCTGAAGCAAAAGAAATTGTGTAATGTGTATTTTTCCTTTAACATCACTCTACTGAAGTATAATTACTTTCATATGATTTTTTCCAAGTTATTCCAAAAGTTAATTATTGTCTATCAGTGTGTGAATTAGAAAAAAGAGGTTTTTGTCCTAATTTATTTATAATTTTCAACAATATTTAATAAGTACATGGCACCCTGGGTTCTGGGAAGGCAAAATTCAAGCACATTGGCTGACAGATTGTTCTGGGGTCCATGTGGTATCTGTCATTTGTATTAGTCTTGAAAGTGACATAAGACAGATTGATAGATCCTATAGTTGTATGTGCATGTGTCTACCCCCTTAAAATAGCTTTTTTTCTAATATATTTTCATATTAGAAAGCAGTTTAGCAGTACATAAGAAACATAACTCAAAGAAGAACAGAAATGCAAATCTATCTTATACACCTTTTTAAGACTCTTCTACTCAGGATTGACTTTAGAGACCATAAAATATAGCAGTGGAAAAAGTCAATAGATTGTGAAATTGGATGTAAATTGTGCAACTAATCAATGTGAATGTTCTTGACACTTTTTCAGGAATTTTAAGGAATTTTACCACTGACAATGATTTTTTTTGTTAAACACATCTGAGATTTTTAGGTAACATGGCTATTTCCATCAAAAGTCATGAGGATGATATTCTTGAGAATATGAACAAAAGCTAGAATTTCAAAGTGAAAATTCTTACATTCATATTTCCATATACCTACCTTGGTAGAAGATTCTTCTTTGGAACAAATTACTGCTTAATCTTACTCTTGCCAGATACTCAATTTAGGTAGCCACAATTTAAAAGTCCAAGAAGAGAAAGAACTTTGATGGAAAAGCCTTTCTTCTTAAATACCTCTGTCTTGATTTTTATTGGAGTTAAGAGAAAGGTTGAGAGAGGGCAAAGTTCTGTATTGATATTCTTTACTGAAACAAAGAAATGATAGTTGCAGTTGCCAGTTTGGCAGCTTCATCTACAGAACTGTGATCCAATCACTGCTCTAGCAGGCCCTGGGGCAGCACACAGAATGCTGGAGTACAGTGGTTTTCAAACTTGACTGCACATCACAACTATCTGGGGAGTTTTAAAAAAAATTCCAGTTCTCAGACCTTACCCCGGAACAATTTATCAAAAGTTATGGGGCAGGAAGACAGGCAAAATAATTTAATTTTGTTTTAAAAATTTTATTAATTTTATTTATTTTTTTTCTTCCAACTTTTATTTTAGGTTCGGGGTATCTGTGTAGGCTTGTTACATGAGCAATTTGTGTGTTGCTGGGGTTAGTTGTACAAATTATTTCATCACCCAGGTAGTGAGCACAGTACTCAATAGGTAGTTTTTTGATCCTCATCCTCCTCCCGCTCTACACCATCAAGTAGGCCCTGGTGTCTATTGTTCCCTTCTGTGTGTTCCTGTGTACTCAATGTTTAGCTCTCATTTATAAATTAGAACTTGCAGTATTTGGTTTTTTGTCCTTGAATTCATTTGCTTAGGATAATGGCTTCCACTTGCATGCATGTTGCTGCAAAGGAACACAAGAATTAAAAAACTCCCCAAGTTATTGCAAAGTGAAGCTTTGTTTGGGAACCACTGCTGTTAAATGCTATAGATACTGAAGTTTTAATGTGTCTATACATATGTATCAGAACTGACATATATATGTGTGTGTGTGTATATATATATATAAATAAAGAGTTGGTTTATTTGAGAAGAAGCTTATCTGGGAAGAAGGAATTTAAAGAATGGAAAAAGTAGGCAGTTGAAATAAATTCTTTGTTTTAATTTTGAAAATAACAGGAGATATCTAGTGGTGGGAGATAATTAGGAAATAGAATCCTTCTAGTTTCTTATTTTCAATTTCATATTTCTTTCCCAGATGTATAGTTTTGTTTAAAGATACTGTACACATGCATTTGAGCTACTAAAAATGTTAAGTATATAGAAATTACTTAATGCATTTTTCTGAAGTTAATAATGAATATCTGGACTGCTTAACAGATAATAAATTCTCCAATATATGTTACATTCTGTAAGTATGTGGTATTCTCCCATTATCTAAACCAGATGGATAAATACAATGTACACTAGTCTACCAAAGATGGGAGGTATGGGAACATTACACAATCTATTTTACATTTATGGCAAAAGGATGTAGTAAATTACACAATTTTATGTATAAGATGAAGGCAGGTACTGAGAAATTTACTCATATGAAATGAAATCTATTCAGTTGAGAGGAAATTACCATATGCTAGAAGAGGTTATGCTTTATTTTCTAATAGCCATAATTTTGTTGAATCCTTACCATGTCCTAGACTGTGTGCTAATCACTTTATGTAGATTAGCTGTCATGCTCACAACCCCTTGCAATGTATGTTATTATTATATTACTGATTAGATAATAAATTAGAGAGGAGTCACATAACTTGCTCAAATTCACTAAAATAGCTGAGAGGGGAATTGACCTTAAATTTGCCATATTTGAGAGCTTGAGTTTTTCCCCTAATTATGCTACTTTGTCTTTCAAATCCAATTATTTGAACCACTGAAGTAATTAATATATTTTTAGTAGTAGCACTCATTGACGCTTGAATGCAACTCATCAGTAGTACATGAAATCTATTTAGGGAGAAGTAAACCGAATTTAGATGATGGATAGAGCAGAACAGAAGTAAATATCAGATTCCATTATATGTAAGTACTTTTCAGGATATATTATATGGTTATACATGTGGATGTACTAGGTTATTATGTAAAATATATGTTTTCTGTCAGCTGCAGCCAATAAAATGTAAGAGTCTTTCGTTTTAGGGTAGTTTAGCGATTATGTGTAGCATTCAAGTCAGGTAGCCTAAGATGAAATGTCAACTTTCCTCCTATTAACTGCGTTTTATATGACCAGCTATTTAATCCAATTATGTCTCAACACTGTCATTTACAAAATAAGATAGTAATCCTTCTACTTCTTGATATTGTTCTGGGGATTAAATAAATAGGACATAGAAAATTGTGACCCATGTTATTAGTAAGTGTTAGCTTTTCAGTGGGAATGTCTCTCTTCCATCATGCAATTTTTAAAATATTCTGGGTGTGATGAATCTCTAGTAAAGGGGTAAAGCATATTCAAATTTAAAAGGTGACTTAAAAGCTTTTGGTAGTGAATGGGGAATTAAGTTGGAATTGGTCTTAAACTACCTAGTTTTCTTTGCCTCTGTCTTTGTCGATGACAAGTTGACAATTAGAACTCTTGTCTCGTTTGTTAGTAAGCTGATTATAGACAGTTTTGTTTCTGTACCCTTCTATGACTCAGGAAATCCTTTAAGTTAATATCTAATGCTTCCTGAATTGTTACCTTCTCTAGTAACATGCTTATTTTGTGAAAAAGATGAACAACTTCTTTTTCTGCTTGGTGTTGTAAATTGTTTTGATGCCCAGTATATTTTCAGCCAAGTGTTTTAAGAACAAGGTGTGATTTGTTGTTGTAATGAATCACTGGATATGAAGGACTTAAGAATGAACATTATCAAAATTAAAATAATTTCTGCATGACTCATAGTCAACAAAGGATTAGTTTCCAAAGCAGGTGGAATCACATTTCTTTTCAAAATAAAAACTGTTATTCAAGAGAAATTTTAATTAACACCTGGCTTTAAAAGATCTTGACTAGATATTTTCTAGAACAATATTTAAAGCAACAATTGCCTTTTGTTAAGAAAATTCAAGTTCCTGGTGTAGTCTCACTGCTGTTGGTGAATAAAATTACTTATCATGACATCTTTCTGATCAAGAAACTGTTTTCACAGCAAAAGAATGTGATTATGAGCTCACGCATATGAAGTTCACTCTTCTTACCACATAGCCCATCACAGAGAATCATCTGGTCTAATAAAACAGTACAATGGCCTACTGAAGACTTTATGATACCAGTTGAGAGTATATACCTTCCAAGAATAGGTTCTATTTTATAGGATGCAGTACATGCTTTCAATCAGTGACCGACAAATGCGTCCAGCTCTCCTAGGGCCAGAATTCACGGGAACAGAAATTAAGGCTCTTATTATTACAACTAATAGCCCACTCACAGAATCTTTGCTTTCTGTCTTTGTAACTTTGAGTTATGCTAGTTTGGAGGTATTGGCTCATAAGAGAGGAATTAGGACATTTTGATCTCCTCATGTCACTGAACAAAAATAAGCTAGAGTTACTCTACTGGTTAGCAGGATTGTTCCTGATTACCAAGGGGGAAATTGGGTTGCTACTAAAAAAGAGGAACACAGAGGACTGTCTGGATTTCACAAGATTCTCTGCAGCACTATTTAGTATATTCATGTCCAAAAGTGAAAATTAAGGGGAAACTACTACAACCAAGAAAATGTATGACCACTGAGGATTCAGATACTTCAGGAATGAAGGTTTGAGTCAAGCCTTTAGGAAAGAAACCTTGGTCATTGTTGAACTCTGTTGTTTTTTCCTACACGTACAAAAGCAGCCTCATTAAATCCTCTCAGAGATTCCAGGACCAACATTCCAGCATTCCTCCCTACTGGACTAGGTCTTAGACAAAAAGGACCATTCCTGTACGCATAGAGAGACCAGCACAAGCCAAGAAGTTCTACTTTTTCATAGGTTTGCTTTTCATACTGTGAGACCTCTCCTGCAAGCTTCTAAATTTCAATAATTTCAAACATTACCCTTCTTTCCTCAACCCTAGGAGTCTTAGCTTCTTTCTGTAGTTGCTACCTCCATGAGGTACCTCCAGTGTTCTCATTTTGCCTTCTCAGTTACCCAGTTAACAATTCTTGCTGCCTAGTTAATGATACTTGATATTAAATTCTTTTAAAAATAACTGGCATTATTGCTGCCTTCTGACAGCACCATAACTGATGCAGTGACTGATGGCTGCAACACCCACTAGGCTCCACTAGTAGCAATAGCCTTGGGCTCAGGATGATGTCCAAACTCACTAGACTAAAGATTCATCATATACCAAGTTTATTAGCATTTACTTAGAAAGTATACAGAACAGGTAATAATACAGCACACTTGACAAATACCTTGCTGGAAAATTGGTAAACTTTAGGCACAGTTTCCTATGTCCCAGCCATTCTGAACCTGGGATGTATATGGTCATGAGTAACAAGTTTGAGTGTGGTTGGAAAACCTTGGTTCAGAGAAACTTTAATGATACATTGATTGCATGGAAATCTGATGTATTTGATGAGTCATTACTGGCTGTGCTAGAGGCTCAGAGTAGAGGGATATTTCTGTGGGAATACTATGGCCAGTCTAAACTACAGCAATATGCCCCTTGTAAATGTGATCTCTTCTGTTACTCCCTCAAAGTCAGAGTGCTGAAAACAAAAGCTAAAATTTCATAGTTGGCAATATTTCTCCTTCACCTCCTTAGATAACACATGTTCCTTTGAGGCCAATTCCATTCAGTTCTACACTCTGACGTATGCTTATGTGATCACCTATTCTCATTTAATTTGCTAGTTATATTGCTATTTGCTTGAAGTCAGGCTGGGTGACTTAAATTTTCTTTTCTTTCAACTTTCACTTTGGGTTCATGGGGGTACATATGCAAGTTTGTTACCTAGTTATATTGGATAATGCTGAGGGTGGAGTGTGAATGATCCCAGCATCCAGGTACTAAGCATAGTACCCAATAGGTAGACTTTCAGCCCTCATCTCCTCTCACTCCCTCTCCCCTCTAATAGTTCCCAGTGTCTGTTGTTCCCATTTTTATGTGCGCTGTACTCAAATTAACTCCCACTTAAAAGTGAGAACGTGCAATATTTGGTTTTCTGTTCCTGTGTTAATTTGCTTAGGATGATGGCCTGCAGTTGCATCTATGTTACGCAAAGGACATATTTTTATTTTTTTATGGCTGTGTAGTATTCCATGGTTTATATGTAGCACATTTTCCTTATCCGATCCACTGTTGATGCACAGTTAAGTTGATTCTATGTCTTTGCTATTGTGAATTGTGCTACAATGAACATACCAGGTGCATGTGTTTCTGGTAGAATGATTTATTTTCCTGTGGGTATATACATAGTCATGATAGTTCTGTTGTTAGCTCTTTGAGGAATCACCACACTGCTTTCCACAATGGTTGAAATAATTTACTCTCCCACCAACAGTGTATAAGTGTTTCTGTTTCTCTGAAACCTCATCAGCATCTGTTATTTTTTGACTTTTTAATAAAAGTCATTCTTACTGGTGTGAAATAGTGTCTCATTGTGGTTTTGACTTGCATTTCTCTGATGATGAGTGATGTGGAACATTTTTTCATATGATTTTTGGTCACTTGCATGTCTTCTTTTGAGAAGTATATGTTCATGTCTTTTGCCTATTTTTTTTTTGATGAGGTTATTTGTTTTTCTTGCTCAATTGTTTGAGTTCCTCATAGATTTTGGATATTAAATATTTGTCAGATGTGTAGTTTGAGAATATTTTCTCCTATTCTATAGGTTGTTCATTTACTTTGTTGTTAGTTTCTGTTGCTGTGCAGAGGCTCTTTAGATTAATTAGGTCCCACTTGTCAACTTTTGTTTTTGTTGCAATTGGTTTTAAGGACTTAGTCATAAATTCTTTGCCAAGGCAAATGTCCAGAATGATATTTCCTAGACTTTTAAAAATAGAATTCTTATAGTTTTAGTATTTATTCTTAAAATTTAAGTCTTTAATCTATCTCAAGTTAATATTTGTATATGGTGAAAGGTAGGGGTCCAGTTTCATTCTTCTTCACGTGGCTAGCCAGTTATAGCAGCATCATTTATTGATTAGGGACTCCCTTCCTTGTTGCTGGCTTTTGATGACTTTGTCAAAGATCAGATGGTTGTAGGTGTGTGGCTTTATTTCTGGGTTCTCCATTCTGTTCTATTGGTCTATGTGTCTGTTTCCACTGGCTGTCCCATCCAACCCCTAGCTTCTCTCATCTTGCATCTTGTAACCTCAGTGACTTTTCTCTATTTCAGCTACTCACTGCCGCAGTCACACATTGGATTGCTATTACACTAATATATCCTGTTTCTAAATCGCTCATTTACACATCTCACTCCAGAATGACAACTGCCTCTCCTTCCAGTTTACAAGTTTAACTGTTCCCACTGGAAACAGCAGTTGATTGACCTAATGACTCTCTCTCCATCCATCAGCTCTCTTTAACCTTTCTCTCTTTATTCAGCATAGGGTCAATAGTAGATTACTAAAATGACATTCTTTCTCATCCCTAAATAGGTATTAAAATTTTTATTATTATGAATAACAGTTAAGAAATACATTGAACAACATGTCCCAGTGTGCATAAAGGTGAATGTATTTGTCAGAACAAGGGGTATGAAGTACAATGCACTCTGTTGTTCCATTGCAATCTATTAATCTCATTCCATCCAATTCCATCTAATCCTATATTATTTAATTTCATTCAATTATATTTCATCGAAACTATTTCTTATCTGGGGTGGAGAATAAATTCCCTGCTATGGCTTCATTTGGCCATATTGATTCCAAGCCATTTCAGCTAGCTCTTTGATCTCATAAGCAGAGGGAGTGTTTCAGCAACTTGTTTCTTTTCTTATCTGCCATCCTGCAAACTTAAGAATTTCTGTTAGTTATGGTTTCTTTAACTCTTCAGGACACTGTGTTAGTCAGGGTTCTCTAGAGGGACAGAACTAATGGAATATATATATATAAATAAAATATGTATATATATTAAGTATTAACTCACAGGATCACAAGGTCCCATAATAGGCCATCTGCAGGCTTGTGAACTACTTGTGAATCCTTGTGAATTACTCATCAGGGCCCAGTGTACTTAGCTGACATGTGGTGATGAGATGAGAGGAATGGGTATACATGATGTCTTCTTTATATTGTTATTTCATCCTGATTCAAAGTATTACTTAATTTTATTTTTTGAGATGGAGTTTCATTCTTGTTGCCCAGGCTAGAGGGCAATGGTGGGGTCTCGGCTCACTGCAACCTCCACTTCCCAGATTCAAGTGATTCTCCTGCCTCAGCCTCCCAAGTAGCTGGGATTACAGGTGCTCGCCACCATGCCTGGCTAGTTTTTGTATTTTTAGTAGAGATGGGGTTTCACCATGTTGGTCAGGCTGGTCTTGAACTCCTGACCTCATGTGATCTGCCTGCCTCAGCCTCCCAAAGTGCCAGGATTACAGGCGTGAGCCACCACGGCCATCCCATAGTTTTATTTTTATTTGCAGAATATCTGAGTCTCTAATTTGCATATTTATAAAGATAAGGGATCTATGTTTTTGCTCTTGGACTGTTCACAATGTAGAGGAGATGGAGTATATAAAATGTGATATTGCAGTAAGTGGCAGAAATGTGTAGACTCTCTGGACAGCATGCCAGACTAGGAAGAATTAATGATCAATTTGAGGGTAGGGATTCTATCTGATTAACTTTATACACAAAATTGACTATAAAGTTCTGATGTGTAGCAAATACTAATTGAATGAAGGATTAGAATGGACTTAAAAAAATTGTTTAGCAGTTTTTATAAAGGGACTTGGAAAAGAAGCAGAGAGATTTTGGTGCAGGAGCTGTGTTAGCCAAACACTGTAAGATGAATTGAGTTTTGATTAAGGAGCTTTCTTGTGGGGGAAAAATTTGGGGCAATGTATGTGCTTACAAGGAGATGGGGGAAGTGCTACATCTGGTGGTTAAAATGGCTGCAAGTAATGAGATGGTGCTTGTAGATGTTTGTGTATGTGCATATTAAATTAAGAAAAAAATAAAGATCCAAACATAAGTATAGTACCTAGAGACAACATTTGGGAGAGAAACAAAGGTTCTGCATGACCTTCAAACTCACAGTTTCAAACATTCAACCCTCTGCCACCCTATTTGTATTTTTTTGGCTCACTTTAATAATTCACCCCTTCCAATAAACCTGCTATCTATTGACCTTTCCAGCTAATCTTTGTTTCCTGTCCTTCTCTCATGCTAGTCAGAGGCAGAGAGTGCTTCAGGCATATACTTGCCTTATTTTAAAAAGAGTCAGCTCTCATTGTGGTATTTACACACAACCTATGTGAAACTTGTGATGCATTCCAAGGGAAATGCAGACACTTAGAATTATGCATTATTTTTTAAATATTTTTTTTCCCAGATGGATATAGATTGGTATTCCTTGTATCTGCTCTTGTTGGTGATATTATAGTTTTAATTAAATACATTTTTCATGAATTTCAAGAAACCTTTGAGAAATAGGTTTGTTTAAAGATGTAATGATAATCACATATTTCTTTCTCTGCATTCACGAAAACTGTTAAAGCAAAAATGTGGGTAATTTCAGCATTTGCCAGTCAAATAACATCAAGGTGAAATTGAGTTGATAAGGGTTTTTCACAGGGTTGACAGAAAAAACATAACCCTCTCCCCACTGATATTCTCTAACCTCCAGGAGAGCAACATTTTAGTTTGATCACTTATTTATCCCAGGTAACTACCACAGTTCATAACACATGGAGGTCAGTAAATAATGTTAAACAAATTAAGAAAGCATTGAGGTGGAGGCTTTCTGAGCTCTGGATGCATTTGTTAAGACCCTCTCATCATGAGAGAACAATTCTGAGAAAGAGGATATAATTAAAATGTATTACTCACATTTCTTTAAGAGGCCATCAGGGCTAATCTTGTGTCTTACACTTCTTCATCTTTTTCCTCTAAGATTCCATGTCTCTAAGATCATCCACCTATATCCAGACCGTCATCCTTGGAGGGCTGTATAATCTCTTTTTTTCCCCCATACACAAACATCAACTCTGCTCTCTTGAACCCATGAAAATTCATCAGCAGGATCCTCTATTTTCTCAGTTTCTTCTCTGTGTGTTTGCAGTAATGTGTGGCAAAACTGAAAACTTGTCTGTGTCCCAAGTACACTGCATCTACTGCAGTACTTGGTAGAGGTAGTTGTATTTTCTCCATACTCTGTCCCACAGGGCTTGGAAGCAAATGTATAGATCACTTATCTTTATAAATATGCATATTAGAGGCTCAAGAATTTTGCAAATAAAAATAAAATTACACTTTGAATCAGGGTGAAATAACAATTATCGGGGGAACCCGCCCCCAATATTTCAACGTAGGTTCTTTCTATTTTCCATAAGTGTTGGCTGGCTGAGGAATAAAGAGAAAGAGTACAAAGGGAAGAATTTTACAGCTGGGCCTCCGGGGGTGACATCACATATTGGTAGGGCTGTGATGCCCACCTGAGCCGCAAAACCAGTAAGTTTTCATTAAGGATTTCAAAAGGGGAGGGAGTGTAAGAACAGGGAGTAGGTCACAAAGATCACATGCTTCAAAGGGCAAAAAGGAGAACAAAGATCACAAGGCAAAGGGCAAAAGTAAAGATCACAAAGCAAAGGGCAAACCCAGAATTATTGATAAGAGTCTATGTTCAGCAGTGCACGTATTGTCTTGATAAACATCTTAAACAACAGAAAACAGGGTTTGAGAGCAGAGAACCGGTCTGACCTCAAATTTACCAGGGTAGGATTTTTTCCCCACCCAAATAAGCCTGAGGGTACTGCAGGAGACCAGGGTGTATTTCAGTCCTTATCTCAACCACATAAGACAGACACTCCCAGAGTGGTCACTTATAGACCTCCCCCAAGGAATTCATTCCTTCCCCAGGGTATTAATTATTAATATTCCTTGCTAGGAAAAGAATTTAGTGATGTCTTCCCTACTTGCACGTCCATTTATAAGCTCTCTGCAAGAGGAAAAATATGGCTCTATTTTGCCCGACCCGGCAGGCAGTCAGACCTTATGGTTGTCTTCCCTTGTTCCCTAAAATTTCTGTTCTTTTTCAAGGTGCACTGATTTTGTACTGTTCAAACACACATGTTTTACAATCAATGTGTACAGTTAACACAATTATAGTGGTCCTGAGGTGACATACATCCTCAGCTTACAAAGATAACAGGATTAAGAGATTAAAGTAAGACAGGCATAAGAAATTATAAGAGTATTATTTGGGAACTGATAAATGTCCATGAAATCTTCACAATTTATGTTCATCTGCTATGACTCCAGCTGGTCCCTCTGTTTGGGGTCCCTGACTTCCCGCAACAACAATATTAAGAAGAATCATGTATATACAGTCTTCTCATCCCATCACCAAATGTCAGCCTAGTACACAAGACCTTGCTGAGTAATTCAGAGCAACTTGTTTCTGTTTAGGTACTCCTTATTTCATTTACCGATAGCACTGCTTTGTAACACTTATGTCATAACAGCAGCCTTCTGAGGGTTATGTTATACTGTGATATCATCCATCACTGCCCATTACAAATAATATGGATATAGCAACACCAAGATCAGGTAGATGACCTTTCTTTCATTGCTATTTCTAGATCTCATCTCTTTTCTATCATTGCAACTTTGAAGAGTCTTTAAAAAAGCCATACTTCTTCACTGTTATTGTTTATTGGAGTAATTTCTTCCTGCTTAGCCACTACTTGGGAATTTTGACAGACTTTATCACTTTGGTCACTGTCTTCTCCCTTTATTCATCAGGTTTGATGACTTCAACATCCCTATAAATGATTCATCCAATCCATGGCCTCCCAGTTCCCTCCTTACTTCCAACATTTGGATTTGAAAAGCCAACATTATTTTATTTTATCCTAACCTTTTTCATGGTAACCCCTAAGACATTGTCATTACCAGCGATTGAATTGCCTCCAATTTTTAAAATCAAAGCATTAAACTTCATGTCTTCTCTAGTCTCACTTTTATTAAATAATCAAAGAATGAATATTTTTCTTAAAAACATATATATATATATTTTTCTGGTTGGAGTCAGAGAGATATAACCAAACAAGAGTCAGAAAGAATAGATATATAGAAGAGATAAATGGGCCTCAAAACAGATTTTTCCTTAAAGCCTGCAAAAAGGTATGCAGCCTTACTAATACCTTGATTGTAACCTGGCAAGACCCTAAGCAGAGGAACTATCTGAGCCATATTATTACCTGGAATTCTATCTGTAGAATAGTGAGATAATAAATTTGTGTTATTTTCTGCTTCTAAGTTTGTGATAATATGATATGATAGCAGTACAATAATACAGAAGGTAAATGGATAATACAACCTTAACACGTTCTGAAATTCATGATATTCCACACCCTTACACCCTGATCTTTTCCCAATTTTTCCTAACTTACTAAATGACATCACTATTCACATAGTTGCTTAGGCCAATATTATCAGAGATATTTCTAGATTATACACTTTCCTTCAAACCCAATATTCCACACTTCATTGAAATTTTTTTTTCAGCTGTACCCTGCAACTGACCACTTCTCTCCATCTCCGTTGATCTTTGCCTTGTCTAAAGCACTTCTTCTCTAATCAGGACTCCCGAAATAGCCACCACTCTTGCTTTTCTAACAGTTTTCTATCCATAGAACAGCCAGACTGATGAAGTTTTGAAAATTTTAATCACATAATGCTATTTCTTCATTTAAAGTTGCAATGACTTCCCATCACACGTAGAATAAAGTTCAAAATCCAAATCTCTTTACATTGTGTTTTTTCTCTGCCTTCTTCATATCATCTCCTTCCACTCTCCTCTTTTCTGAGTGTGAACCACATTAACATTTGTTGGCTCTTTTCATACACAAAATCCATTGCTGCTTCAGATCTTTACATGGTTGATCTCTTTTGCCTTGAACATGTTTTCTCTAGGTCATTTAGTACCTTGCTTCTTAACATTCTTAAAGTCATTCCTCAAATATCACTTCATCAGAGAGCTTCTCCCTGATTATCTCACATAAAAGTCAGTCACCACAACTTGGTGTCTCCCTACTTGTTATTTATCATTTTTCAAAGCACTCTCACTTCTTACATTTTATTGACATGTATCTACTTTTTTTATATCTCACTAGATAGAAGCTCCATGAGGACAGTTCCTTTGACTACCTTCAATATTGCTGTTATTGTGCTACTAAAACTGTCCCTGTACCCTGGTAGATTCTCAAAAGTGAAAGAGAAGCCTGGGCAACATAGCAAAACCCCATCTCTGCTAAAACTACAAAAAAATTAGCCAGGAGTGGTGGTGTGCACTGTAGTCCCAGTTAGGAAGCTGAAGTGGAAACCCCTGGGCCAGGGAAGTCGTGGCTGCAGTGAGCTGTGATTGTGTCACTGTACTCCAGCCTGGGAGATGAGAGTGAGACCTTGTCTCTGGGGTGGGGGTGAAGAAAGCACTGAGCACATATAAATTTTTTTGCTTACTTTAGGTATCTTGAGAAGATTTAATTTATAAGTGTTTGATGGCAATGTGGGAAGTTAAGTGTCCTGAAGGAAAAGTCAAACATGAAAGATAAAGCTCTCATGACATCATGAGGCCATTTCCTAAATAGTCATATCATAATACTTCTGATTAAAACATCAACTAATAATTAGAAGCAGAAGACACTTGGAAATCTTAGCCATAAGCCTCTTCTTATTGGTATCTAAAACCATCTCCTATCTCTGTCTTAGCTTAGAAAATGAGTTTTCATATCAAATTCTAAGACTTGTGCTTCACATCTCAGATATTTAGATTTGCTAAATGGTGTTTCTTCTTTGCAATTATTTATAAGCAATGATTACATGGAACTCAGGAGTTTTCAGGGGGCAGGCTATGGTGAGGGCTAAGATTCTTTCATTTTAGTATCTATTAACATCTTTTGGGCTTTGTAATTGCATGATGGGTTGCCATACTGAAGAGAGAATCCTGTTCCTTACTCTTCCCACTTCATAACCTTAAGTTTCAAGTTCAAGTGTCTCATTTCATTTTTCCTTAATTACTCTTTGGCCTCATGGGACAAGACTAGCCTTCTGGCAGCACTAATATTCATTTAGGTGACATAACTGGGGGAAAAATGTTGCTCTGATGATAACAGTGGAGACTTCATATTGATGCTCAATTCTTTATTTTCACCTCATTGGTATAAATGTTATGTTTGCATAGGGTTTTTCTACAATTTCTTTCTAAGATTATTTCTCCCTAAAGCTCAGCACTTTTGGAATTTTTCATTCTCATTCAAAAACGGAAGCGATTTTACATAAAAGTCTTCTGGAAGCAGTGTTGGAATTCGTATTTTGGGTAGTAGAAGCAGTAGTTACGAGGATAGTGGTGTCTTTTGTGGTGGTGGTGGCACCTGCTGCAGTTGTTCATATTTGGGGTGCAGGAGTAGGGAGGGTAGGATCAGCTGGAGAATTTACCAGGAAAAATGGAGGTCCAGGTGGAGAGGGTCTTTGTTGGGAAGGAGGCTGTGGATAACCTGGGCCATCAGGATGAAGTGGTAGACCTTAGGGTTGAGGAGGGGGTGGTGGAAATCTCCCTGGACCGTAGGGTTGGGGAGGGGGTGGTGGAATTCTCCCTGGGCCATAGGGTGCAGGAGGAGGTGGTGGAACAAATCCTGGGCCAAAAGGTGGAGGAGGTGCTGGTGGTCCAGGTGGATATGGTCCCCTGGGGCCTCTATGACTCTCACCAGGCTGTGGAAAAAAGAAGTAAATAATTTTAATTCACCTATTTCACAGTTAAATATAAGGGTGAATGCTTTCCATGGTAGGCAGAACTGTGAGATGGCCCCAAGATTTCTACTCCCTGCTGGCACATGCTGGCCTGACCTTATCAGGTGAGCCCTTTTAAAAAAGGTTCTACAGTGTCAGAGACAGAAGAAATCAGAGAGATTTGAGGCTGCAGCGAATGCTTTTCTCTGTGCTTTGAATCAAGATGCCATGTTGTGGGGAGGGCCACGTGGAGGTACATGGTAGACCCGCTATAGGAGCTGAGAGTGGCCCCGGGCTCACAAGCAGCAGGAAAGTAGGGGCTTCAGCCCAATAACCAAGGGACTGAATCCTGCCAATAACCATACAAGCTTTAAAAAGGACGCTGAGCTGCAGAAAAAAAAATACAGCAGTGGACACACCTTTTCAGCCTTGTGAGACTCTGAGCAGAAAGCCAACTAGCCAAATTCAGTCATGGCCAAAGAAACTGAGATATTTATGAGTTTTTAATGCTACTAATTGGTGGTAGTTTGTTATGCAGCAATAGAAAATCATTACATTGTATCTAAGTCACATAGTCTGAAAGTCTATTATCAAAGAAAAAAAGTTTCTCTTTTGCTTTCTGATTACCTAGGCTGTCTATGAAAGCAGGGATAGTGTTGACTAAAAATATATATATGTTTATATAATGAGCAAAAATCTTACCCTTTGCCTTTAGTCGAATCTGTCATTTAAATAAATTGTAAGTGGAAATAAATGCCCTTCCAGGATGAGAAAAATGTCTTTTTACGTCTAATTCAAGAGTTCAGGGCTGTTCAGACTTTGAACATTAATAAATTGTGAAAAATATCATGAACACCTACTTTGTGCAATGAGCTAATGTAGGAGCTGTGGTGGGGAGCCAGGGTTACAAACAGATCTTCTATGAATCTACAGGCAGAGGAGTTACAATACAAGGCAGGATAAATATGATTTAAAGGGAAGTGAAATGAGTGGAATGAGTCTGTGGGGTTTCATGCGAGGGTTTGAGTTCCGCTTCTGGCACATAGAGGTTGGGTGAGTGTGGAATACTTTTTGAGTCTCTTTTTCTTGTCAGAAAAATGACATTAATAAAAGGATCCACCTCCTGTGGTTATCGTCAGATTTTTGTTCTGAAATATTACCTGTAAAATGCTTAGAGCGATGATTGGCTCAAGTATGGTATACATACAGCACAATTTTTAGAAATAAAAATAGCTGAGACTGGGCATGGTGATTCATGCCTGTAATCCCAGCACTTTGGGAGGCTGAGGTGGGTGGATTGCTTGAGGCCAGCAGTTCAAGGTCAACCTGGACAGCGTAGCAAGATTCTGTCTCCATTTAAAAAAATTAACATACAAAAGCTGGAAAGTAGTGCAAGGAACAAATATATTAGGTAGTTAAAGCGATCAGTTCTGGATAGGAAAATGATGAAGGATTTTTCTAGTGAGAAGAAGTCATTTGAAAAGAGGCTTAAAGAATATAAAATAAGGAGGAAACATGCCAAAGAGAATGAAAATACATAAATGCTCTGGGGTAAGAATGAAGTTCCACTCTACTGATGGCAAGAAGTCCAGGTTGCTTGGAGCAGATGCTTTTTTTGGACTCAAAACTACATTCACTTCCTGTGGTTCTCAGTCCCTTCACCTATTTGGCCATTACCCTTGCTAATCCTAAACTTTAGTATTACAGTAAAGCATCCCTGTCCTGGATTCCTAATGCCAGGTTCTTAACAATGCTAGAGGATGTCACCAGCACTATACCATCAGAGTTAGCATCCTTCAGTGCTGTCTGAAATCCTTTTTTGAGTGTCTTATCTTACATGATCTCTTCCCACTTCCCCAGAAGCCTGTAATTTTCCAAGTTGATGCCAGTTTTATCAACATTCTCCACCTCATCCTGAGCTCTCATCTACCCCCACCAAAGTGGCTTTTCTCCTGCTTCACCAAGATATTTCAGGCAATTAGAAATGAACTTCCCTGATTTACTGGCCACACAACCATGGAGTCACTGATAGCTAGGAATTTTCTCTTTCTTTAGAAGTGTCTTCTCAGGGACTTGGCTCTGTCAGTCTTCCCTTTACTTCTTGTAAGTATAATATTGGAATTTGTTTTCTGAGGAAAATGAGACAGTTAAATGACAGGAATTATAAACTGACTCATTTTCTTCAGAAAACAACTACCATTTATGTTCAACTCACACTTCTCCCCCACAATCCTACTGGTTTTGCATCTCCCTTCCTGAATTCTAATTCTAACCACTTCTTATCATTTCTCTTACTTCCACTCTAACCTAAGTCATTTGTTTTTACCCAAGTTACTGTAATGACACCTTGATTTGACTGTTTGATTCTACTCTTACCCTTTCACCTAAAATATACAGAAAGTTTAAATAGATCATTTGCAAAAGAAATATCAAGTTTTATTATTTCCCTGCTTATAAAAGGTTCAGTTTCAACCACTGGTACCCTTGTTGTCATTGATTTTCTTGTCACATCTTTCCTGCAAAGCGAAGCTCTATGAAAGGGTTTTCTAGATTTGCCAACTCCACTTCTCAATTCCCATTTGCTCTTCAACCTGGCTTCTGTCCTTAATGTGCGAGTAAAAGTTTTATTAGGATCACTAATACAACAAATGAAAAATGCCAAGGCACTTCTGTAGAACCGGCCTCGTGTTTGTCTTTTCTAGCTGATGACATTCTGTGGTATTATGCAGGGCATTTGACCCAAGTGCTGCCAAACCAAAGACTAGTTAGGATGTATGGAAGTTCAGGACTTGATTTTTAATTGTCAAGGAAACAAATCCTTAGTGTGGGAAAATACTCCATTCACTTTTATTGTCAAAACAATTAAAAAATTAGCTGAAAGTATCTTTGCCTCCTAAAGATATCCTGATATTGATCTTAATATTAAGTAATGAAAAATCTTTGTGGTAAATATACCCAATCACATTGATTAGCTCCCTTTCCACAACTTTCTAAAGGTAATAAACTCAGAAAAATGATGAAAATACTATGTTAAGAAGAAACACTACTCTCTCAAAGGGCTATAATTGACACTAATCTCCTACATTACTTTGTTTAGGAACAGTACGTCTAAGACATGGATACTTTGAACCTAAATTTATTTGTATTTTAATGGGACTAATAGTAGTTAGACTTGCTTTATTTGTGTGTGTGTACATATACACACACATGTAAATGACATGCTACCCTTCACATTTCCAACATTCGATAATTATCAATCATCATGAATCTCATATAATTAAGTTGGGGGAAAGGTTTATATCTATTTATACTGCTTATGCTATCAGAGAACTATCTTTTTCTTTTTTCTTTTTTTTGTTTTTTTGAGATAGAGCCTCACTCTGTCACCCAGGCTGGAGTGCAGTGGCTCGCTTGGCTGCCTGCAACTTCTGCCTCGCGGGTTCAAGCGATTCTCCTGCCTTAGCCTCTGGAGTAGCTGGAATTACAGGTGCATGTCACCACACCTGGCTAATTTTTGTAATTTTAGTAGAGACAGTGTTTCACCATGTTGGCCAGGCTGGCCTTGAACCCCTAACCTCAAGTTACCGCCCGCCTTGGCCTCCCAAAGTTCTGGGATTGCAGGCATGAGCCACTGCGCCTGCCCAGAAAGCTATCTTTTTCAAATTAATCTTATAAAAAATTTTATATAACAAAAACCTGATACTTTGAAATTATAAAATGTTTTTCTTTTGTATTCTGAAGGCATAAAAATATTGAAAATCAGCTTTATAATCAAGTCATTAAGATATTGCCTTAAAATATGTCAATATATTTTATTGGTTTATTAAAAATTATGTCAATATATAATGTTCTCAGTAATTTAGCAAAGGTCAGACTACCTCAGTAACCTGAGAATTTCCTGCTTTTGTTCCTTTTTGAAAGTAGATGAAAGAGGAATTATTTTATGATTCATGTTTCACAATGATGTAATTTTATGTTGCTTGATTTGTGGAAGTCATAATCTAAAAAAAATGGCTTCATATTTTTCCATTTGATATAGTAGATTTTATAGTACTTTGGTGGAAGTTACTCTGGAATTAGTCTTCTCTCTCTGTCCCTAGAATTAATCTAACACTACTTTGAAATCAAGTATGATTCTACTACTTTGAAATACGTGTGTTTTAAAAATGTTTTTGTAATTTTGTATGATATTTAGTATCTCATTTGTCTTTAACCTGGTTTTGTATACAAAGTAGTTGTTTATATATAAATGCTTAGCATTCTCTCAAAATTTAGCATGCAAAGATACTTGTAGATCCTTGGTAAAATGCATCTTTCCCATTATGTGATACTCTTATTGAGGCTTGGCTGAGGTCTTTACTACATTTTTAATAAGTGAGTTAGGTGACTCTGGTGTAAATGATCCATAAACTACATGCTGGGAAAAACAGTTCTATTTTAATTATTTATTTTTATAGAGTTTTACCTACTGTGTCACCGACTAGAGTATGGGGACTTACATTTATACGTATCTGTTTAATGCAGTCTGATATTACAGACTTGAACTGTCCAGTATGGCAGCCATCAGACATGTGTGGCTATTTAAATTAGATTTTAAATTTAAATTTAAGTCCTAAACAGTGTTTCATCAATGGTTAATAACCATTGATGGAATGGTAACATCATTAACGTAAAAAGAAATCTGAAATAATAGTTAATGAGAAAAGTATAAAGATGTGTGACCGTGATTAATGATACTTACTGTGAAACACGCTGCAAGAGCCCAAAGGCCTAAGATCCAAGTCAGTGATTTCATCCTTTCGGTTGCCTCTGAAAGTAAGCACAATAGGTGATCAGTATGATTGTTTTTTTTTTTTTTTTTTTTTTAATTAAAAAGTAGTATTTAAAATGTCTCAACATTTGGATATAATGTAATACAAATATCCTACTATAGCATTTTCAGGGAATTTGCCTAACATTATTTTGAATTCAGTGTTACTGTGGGGCAATATTAGTAGGCTTATAAAATTTGACTTCAAAATAGTGGAAGTAGTTTTTATTTTTGACTTGTAAACTGATCCTTGGGATAATGCAAAAGAGTTGTTCATAAATTGTTCTGAGCAATAGAAGTTTTTATAATTAAGGTTTTTCCCTTAGAAGTAACTACCTTAAAATGTATACTTATTTATATTTGAACATTTTGATATTTTTAAAATAGTAGGTACATTACTTTATAGATTTCTATAGATGGGTTTGATATTAACATTTTAACTAGATCTTATGTTACAAATTTAATTTCTTGGAACAGCTTAAAAATAAGAAAAAAAAAAAAAAAGGAATCACCCTGTTGGGTATAGTCCAAGAGAAGAGTCACATAATCTACTTCATAGTTTTAACAACATTCTACCAAATTAATTTAGTCTGTGATGAGTGATCTCAAAGTGCTTCCAAAAATCCATATATCAGAGACTAAGGCAGAGAACATGGAAATGTCCAGGTATTCTACTCTCAATTGGTTCAAATTTTACAATATATTTCAAATACATGATAGCTTGAGTTCTGGGAAAGCAACTCCATGCACCATTGAGCAAACTGGCTTCCTGATAGTCAACTCTGCACATAGGTTGAGTGTGTGGTCTGAGCAATGCAAGTCTTGAAAGAATTCTATGGACAAAATTTCACTGAATATTTAATTATACATATGTGGGTGTGGCTATTCCTTAAACTATTACTTTTCCTATGATCCATTCTTAAAAGAAGTTTGAAAAGCAAAAGAAAAACCAATAATAAAAATATTCTGTAGAACAATTTTCTCTTTTAGAGTACACCTGAGAGTATTCTATCCCTATGAAGTTTCAAGAACTTTAAGGTACATCAGGAGGAAAAGCCAACTGTGTACTTGGATGGACTGATTGGCCCAAATGCCCAACATGAATGTTTTACTTTGACCTGAAAAAACCAGAATTTTTCAAAATTTAATGCATATAATGACTTACAGTTTCATGTCAGCTGCTTATGTTTTTGCTGATAATGAATGTTCTATGAAAAGCCCATAAAATGTTATCTTTGGAAAGATTATCTTTGAGAAAAATGTTAATATTCAAAATAAAAATTATTAAGTTTATATTTCCAAATACCTACCTTTGTATGAGGATCCGTCTTACAGTTGATTAATCTGCTGGTCAAAATGACTCTTGCCAGTTGAAAGACGGCAAATAAAGGTGAAAAGGGACAAGAAATCTTACTCTTATATATTGTAATGGATTTCTGTTGGCAATATGAGAAAGGCTATTCGGAAATAAAATAACTTCTGAGTTGTTGCTCTTCAAACAAAGATAGGAAAGTTGTCCTTGCCAATTTGGCAGTCTTTTTCTGGATTTTTTTTTTTCATTCCTGAAAAGCATTGACCTGTTCAACATTTGCTGTTTCCTGAGGAAACAGATACAGCAAATCATAATATCCTATCACCTCAGGAAAACAGTCTGGGGCCTGTGGTGCACCATTTCCTCTTTATTTCAAAGGAAAAGCTGGCACAAGCTTTTTCTATTCCAAGTGATTTAATGGGCCGTCTTTTGTTATTTGTTAGTCTCATCATATTTTCTATTTTATTTCAAAGGCCTACATATGTGCGAAATACAAATATTTTTAAATTCTAACATGATCAGGAGAACATATGGGAACAAAAATGATAATTGAAATTAAACTATAATGACTTACAGTTTCATGTCAGCTGCTTATGTTTTTGCATTAATTAAATAAGTGTTGCCAAATACTGCATGTACACACATACACCCAGGTATGATGCAGGGCCAGTAATGTAAAGAATATCTAAAATATCACTTGACTGTTTGGATCACCGTACTATATGTTGTGGGTTTCTTGTTTCTATTTTTTAGTTGAAATAATGAGATTGTATTATTGTTTTGTGCTTGAAAGTTTGTATATATCTTATCCCATGTATGGTTTTTCACAGTTGTCTTCATTGAGTAGATGTTTCTGAAGGATGATGAAAATGAGTGCTGCTATTAGGATTTGGATCTAAGTTTCAAAAAAGCAGGAAAGAAAAATCTAGTGGTAGAAGAGGGATAATAGTCAGAAGGTTTATGCAGTTTCTCAGTCAACTATATTTCAATTCTTTGTGATTATTTTAAGGTAGTAGACTATTTACAAGACCTTATATATGCATTTTGTAGGAAGTTCGCTTTTGCCAATGAAGAACTAAATGAGAACAAACTGTGTTTTAAAAATCATGTTGTCCTTGCCATTATTAACTTGAGACATTTAATTAAATAAAAATATAATGACATGCACAATTTTTGATTATGGCAAAATTATATGGACACTTTTACTTTGAAGTGAATGTCTAATGGAAAATCATAGCCTTGTCTTTTTGATACATCTAGGCTTTGAGCATAATTTTTCCTAAGCTAGATGATCCTATAATCTGTAGTTTTTATACATTATTGTATAATAATAACAGCGATTACTTCCTAAACCTTTAGCATATTCCACATGGCAGGATAAAATGAGTTCTATTGTTATCTCTGTTGTACACATAGATGACATAGATGCTAACTAGCTGAGTGGTGCTTGACCTAAGTCTTCTCACTGGGGCCTGAGTGAGTTTTTAACCAGTATTCCATGTTGCTCCCTAAATCTTAATAATCACCATATACTTAACTAACTTTATGTTACAGTACATTGTAGAGATGAATCAAGTGACCTTAATAGTCAGGTCATTCTACTTCAAAGCCAAATATCAACAATTCCTTGCTGGGTTATATAAGACAAGCTATTTTATCTCATTGTGTCTCAATTTCTTCATTTGAAGAATGTATATATTTATAATTTTTAGATCATGAAGATTACAACCAACCTTCCTGCCTCCCCTCCCCTCCCTCCCTTCTTCCTTCCCTCCCTCCCTCCTCCCCTCCTTTCTTCCTTCCCTCTTTCCTTCCTTCCTTCCTTCCTTCCTTCCTTCCTTCCTTCCTTCCTTCCTTCCTTCCTTTCTTCCTTCCTTTTTCCCTCCCTCCCTCCCTCTCTCCCTCCCTCTCTCACACATTTATTGAATACCTGCTGGGTGTAAGACATAGTGCAAGTTGCTGAACTTATAGCATATCTAAGTGCTTAGTGTTTTAAAAATCCTTTGTGAGGTGAGATAGGAATAAAGAAGCTGCACTTCCAGAGTTGATCTTAGTTTTGAATGACTGTACTTAATTTCATTTACTTTGTTGGAGTTTCACTGCCTTTAAAAAATTCTGATGACATAATTAAGTGTAACACAATACATTCCTGGTTTGCTAGTCTTAGCCCTTAATATGTTGCTGAATGATTACATGCCCCAACATCAGTGAAGATGGTTCTATTCCTAATTAATAAAGAAATTTCCACTTCTTTCTTTGATGATAATTCAGTTTGTCGAAAGCTGAATGTCTCTTCTTTCTTGTTTTGATGCCAACATATTCATCAGCCAAATGTTTGAAGTCAAAGTGTGATCTACATTGTAATGGATCATTGGCTCTGAGGGACTTAGGATGAACACTGGCAAAACTAAAAGACGATTTCTGAGTCGGTTGTGACCAGAAAGAATCTGAAGAACGCAAACAAATGGAGGCACATGTCTGTTAAGAAACAGGAACAGTCACTCAAATTAATCTTTAATTAACTTATGGCTTTAAAAGATCCTGCCTCAATACTTACTAGAACAATACATAAAAGAGCTAATGTCTCTGGTCACAGGAAATTAAAAAAGTGACAGTAGAGAAAAATTATTGTTAGTGCAGAGATTTACATGACAGATGGAAAATATTTTCTTAATAGAGGTAGATTTGCAGAATTAAATTCAGTCATGCAGCAACATATTTGATTTCCTGTTGTATTACACTCATTTCCACTGAAATATAACAATCATCATAGTTTCTTTGGACCTATGAAAAGTATGTGTTTCTTCTTAATTATTCAGAAGGAGATGATATTGTTTCTGGGGTAATGCCACCTGAAATATTTATCATGCTTTAGAACTTACAGATTACATTAAAAATTTCTGTGGAAATATTGTTGTATAGGATATCAATAATGCCATTTAGCTCTGAGAGAAAATGTGTTCTCTTGGATTGAAGTCTAGCATGATGAAATGTAATTAACAATAAAACTTGTAGACTGAAGAAAAGTTAATATCTCTGACTTGTGCAGCATGGATGCTGCAAGAAACCCACATCACCTAGGTCTGTAAACTTTCTGGAAGTTGACAACAAATTTGCCCTGAGCTTCCAAGTAGCCAAAGTTGAAAAAAAGAGGAAACCAGGTAAAACATTTACAATGTCCATAAAATATAATCATAATAATTTCTTGAGAAAAGTAGCTTTCCTTTCCACTGAGAGTCATGGGAAAATTTCCCAATATTTTTAAGCAGGAGGTCTATTTTTCTACAGTAAATGCCAAATTGGTCTTTGTAGTATAACCTGGATGTCCCCAGACTGTGAATGTAAACAAAGATACAATTGCCCTTTAATCAGAATTTTGCTAGATTGATAACCTCAACCATGTAATCACATAAATTCAGTTCCCCTTTCAAAATCTTTTTGGGGAATATTCCTGGATTCATCTTAATTCTAAAAATATATTTTCTTTGCTGTAATATTATTTTTACAAAAGCAAATCTAGTCATACACATGTTTTCTCTGTAAATGACATCAAGTACTTGAAAAATTTTAAACTATTAGTGTAATACATTTATTGTATGGTAAATCATGCTATATTTATTTTCTCATTGAATATTCAAAATAACTGCAAGACATAGGAAGATGTTAATGTCTTATTTATTTATTTATTTATTTTTGGAAAGAAGTCATTCTGTCACCCAGGCTGGAGTGCAGTGGCATGATCTCGGCTCACTGCAACCTCTGCCTCCAAAGTTCGAGCTATTCTCCTGCCTCAGCCTCCTGAGAAGCTGAGATTATAGTCACGAGTCACCATACCTAGCCTATTTTTGTATTTTTTTTTCTTTTTTTTTAGCAGAGATGGAGTTTCACCATGTTGGCCAGGCTCGAACTCCTGACCTCTAGTGATCCACCCACCTCAGCCTCCCAAAGTGCTGAGATTACAGGCATGAGCCACTGTGCTTGGCCAATGTCTTAGTGTTTTAAATGAAGAAAGAACATCAGAGAGGGGCAGAATTGGTACTAAGATCATGTTGGTCTTGTTTAATAAAGTTATTTCTAAAATTTATGTATAGTCTATGGGTAAGAATTTGTTAATTAAAAATGATGAGGGACTGTAAAAGTAAAATCTATTAAAAATAAGGATTAAAATGTTTAAAAAATGAAAGATGCACATATTCTAACCTAAAAGTTAGTATAAATGCCTTAAATTACAGCTTTATATTTTGGAGGAAAACTGTGTATTGTTCTCTGAAATGGAAATGAAAAGAGCTCAGTGCCAGAACTGACGTTGGCAAAATGAATGACTTATTTTACAATGAACTGTGATTTCAGGTGTTTTAAACCTTTGATATTTGACAAACATTCCAAAATCAAATTATAAATTATGTCTGTTTCTGACCTAATTAATCCTTTAAGATATCAGGTTTCCTAAAGTCCAAAAATGACATAATTTGGTTTATTTGGTATAAAAATTATACAAGAAACATTGTCAAATATGAAATGGTGTTTGAAGTCAAAGTGTGATCTATGTTATGTTGAATTGCTGGCTCCATTAAACATGTAGCCATTCTGATACACTGCGTTCTGATACACTAAGTCATGTCAGAATTATACATTTTCCATGCGTTCCAAAATTATGGGAAACTTATAATTCTGATATGACTTAGTGTACATTATTAGTAATAATTATAAATATTATATTAAATTATTGTGTACCACAGAGGTAACAAATTTCCTTGTCAATAGTGTCTTTGACTATAGCTGCCCTAAAGCTTTTCATCATCCATGAACAATTGTTGTCTTGTTCTGGTCCTCTTTCGAAGGTGGTTTTACAATCAGCTATACAACTCTAACAGGCACTCTTGAATATAAGTTTCTGATAACTTTGGAAATTGTGACATCAGAATAGAAGAAAAACTTTCAGGATGCCTGGAGAACCAAAATGTTCATAAATATCAAGCAAAATAGGAATAAAATGCATGGACAGAACTAATAGAAGACTGAAGTAGTCTTTTTGACTTTTTGCTTAAAACATTGCTGATCTTTTGTTTTTGCCAGAGTCAAGGAAACTTTTCTTTTGAGCTATTGACTGCTTTTTAAAAATTTAGTATACTCCTATAAACATAATTTGGAACATAGTTGTTTCTCTCTACCTGATTTCTCCAGAATTTGGAAACTATTGGTGAGTATTCTTAACTTATGGCAATACAGTTATTTACATAAGTGCAACAAGAATCTCTTTTCATTTATAACAGGACACAATTGGAGAAACTGGTTGTTTTACCAAGGCTTTGAATGGAATAGTGTGCTGCCCTTTAAGGAATCAAACTTGACTTACGGAGCCAATAAAAGCCCTTTGGGAAAACTGGCCTCATACCTTGTCGACACAGTTCCTATACATGGTTCGTGACCTATGGTAAGTAAAGAATGCCACTTTCTGACAGGCACAGGAGCCCCAAGTTTGTCATGGAACCTCAAGAGAAGAGGAATTCACCCAACTCGTAGGTATTCTATTGTGTAAATCTATGGCTGGGCTTAGCTTTAAAAAAGTCTTATCTGAGATTCCTTCTACGGAACAAAGTTCCATCAAAGTGAATATAAAAGCCTATGTAAAAATAATTGTTCTTGCTGCACTGTATACAAATAATTAGGCCAATTATAATAAAGCAAACCTGTTCTACCATGATTTGTCTTTAGTAAAAGTGGGAAACTGGAGGGAGAAAAATTGTTTCAAAAACTGTAGTACACCTGTTGTTAGATTCCATTCTTGCCTAATGTTTCTCAATTTTTATTATTTTCTACAGTTTGGACAAAATTCTAATTTTTCTTGGCTACAAGTCTTCAAAACAATGCTTTCATTCTTTTCCTTCTTTTTTTCTCCCATTTTTCCCAATTTGGAGTCACTGAAAACTAAGCTGTGCTTTTGTAAAACTCTGTGAACTGAAGCTAGACAACTTAAACTTCAGAAGAAAATAACAGCAACCTATATATATACATAAGCAACTTTTATACTTACCTATTGATGTATGAACTTCAGAGCAATGTAGCTGATATCAATTTTCCAACATTGTTCTTTGTTTGTTTTTGTTTTTCTTCCTTCCTCACCCTATTTTCTCTTCATAGGACATTAGACTTCACAAGCTGCTATATATGAACTTTCCTAAGAACTTGGGACTTTCCTTCTAGGAATAAATCATCCTAGCCATGATAGATCAGATGAATCCTGAGACCAGAGACTAATTTTCTCCTGAAATTATTTCTCCAAAATATTTTTAAAAAGAAAAGGTGAAAATGTGAAAGAAAAATAAATATTGGGGCCCCCAAATCACTATGCTAAAGGGAAAAGTCAAGCTGAGTTTGCTTAGGGCAAACCTGCCTCCCATTCTATCCAAAGTCACCCCTCTGCTGACTGAGATAAATGCATATCTGGTTGCTTCATTTGGAGAGGCTAATCAGAAACTCAAAAGAATAGAACCATTTGTCTCTTATCTCCCTCTGGCCTGTCCTGCCTTTGACTCAAGTTCTCCCACTTTTCCAGACTGAGCCCATGTATACCTTACACATATTGATTGATATCTCATGTCTCCCCAAGATGTATAAGAACAAGTTATAACCTTACCACATTGAGCATATGTCGTCAGGACCTCCTGAGGCTGTGTCATGGGTACACATCCTCAACCTTGGCAAAATAAACTTTCTAAGTTAACTGAGTCTTGTCTCAGACATTTGGGATTCACACCCCCGTAACTACCATTAACCACCCCCAAAAGTATATTTCCTAACTAGTTATTATGCGCCAAGTTTCTCTCATGATGCAGGGTAATTTGTGATGCCCACAAAAGTCAAAACCATCAGCGAACACAGTGCAAAACAGAACAGAGCCTTCGATTTTGAGAGGGATCTATTCTCTTTGAATTTCTTGGCTTCTATGAGGAAAGCAGAGGTCTTTCCTAGAATGGGGTCTGTGGTATCTTCTCTGCTATTCCCCAGGAGTCCCAGGCTATTAGAATTTATCCTAGGTTCTCGCATGTGGGCATTATGAGTGGCAAGAAGACAAAATGGAGAAGAACAATTCAGTCTACTGAGAAGACAAATACTTTTTTTCAGAAAAAGCTCAAGAAGAGAAAAAAGATAAAGCCCTCTGAAATACATATAGTTTAGATCTACCGATTTTTAATTAAGTTGATTTTAACCATAGAGCTCTTTTTTCTAAAGAAAAAGAAAATCCTTTTACTTTGGGAGGCCGAGGCGGGTGGATCACAAGGTCAGCAGATTGAGACCATCCTGGCTAACACGGTGAAACCCTGGCTCTACTAAAAATACAAAACAATTATCCAGACATGGTGGTGGGCACCTGTAGTTCCAGCTACTCGGGAGGCTGAGGCAGGAGAATGGCATAAACCCGGAAGGTGGAGCTTGCAGTGAGCCAAGATTATGCCAAAGCACTCCATCCTGGGCTACAGAGCTAGACTCCATCTCAAAACAAACAAACAAACAAACAAAAATCCTTTTAAACCTCATGACCAGACTCTAGCCAGGATAACCAGTATTTCTGACTTTTGAATTCTACCACAGGTAACTTCCCACATAAAATTAATAAGTTTAAACTAAGATTATAACTTAACCATGGATGCATACTGGATCTCAAAGAGATGGCAAGCAGTTTCTTTTTTCTTTTAAAATAAGATTTCGAATCTCCCCAAGGGTAGCTTAGAGAAAGGAAAATTCAAGACAGGAAACCAGAAGCTATCCATGGGGGGAAAAGCCTTAATAAATGGCAGAGTTATACAAATAATGAACCAGAAAGGAATCATTCCAGAAGTCAAGAATTGAACCTGGGCCACCATTGTCAAAAGATAAAGCCTTAGCTACTGAGCTACACAGCATTGAGCAGTTTCTATTGCTTTTCCCAGAAGAAGCCTAAAGAAATTAATTTTGAATTTGTGAAGGCTTTTAACTGCTCAAGATATTTTTTAAGGCTAACTATGATTTGAACCTCAAAATTCCTGCTTTCTGGGTGGCGGAAACCAAGAAAAGTAGCCCCACATAGTCACAAGGTTAAGCCCTTAAGGACACAAGACAGAGAAATTTCATCTGGTACTGGTTTGAGAGACCTGTGACAAAGTTTGTAACTGATCAGCCTGCCAGGCTGGCTTGAAAAGTGGGCTAATAGGCATCCTAAACCCACATTTTTATCCTGTGATACTCCTCTCTCCATTACAGAACAACACAGAAAGATAAATTCTTACCACGAAGTACACCAGATTTGCTACAGCCTAAGACGAGTCTCACAGATCCTTTTTATTATTAATCAAACCCTTGCGGGAGAGATGAACTATGACATTTACCGTTTACACACACAAACACACACGTGCACACACGTGCACACACACATACATACATATACAGAGCAAGAGAGAAAGAGGCCAGAAACTTGGCTGGTAGGAGTTTCTTATCCTTTTTGCTGGCATACCAAGTTTCCAGTTTCCTTTGCTCTGCAGCTTTCAGAATAATAGAGTGGCTTTTGATGACCCTGCTCACTGTGCCATAGCTATGGGGTTCAAGCCACTTTACAAAAGAAAATCAAACTTTTCTGTTTTATGAAACCGTGGATAAAAGATTCTCAATTTTGCAAGATGTTGCCCAACAGGCTGCACAGGGAACTGAATTAACATTTTCCATCCCAGCAAAATACACATAAAACAGATATTTGTCACCTCATTCAGCCTCCAATGTCATCCTGGCAAGGCTCAAACTGTTTTCTGCTGGTTCCTGTTGTCTTTGATCCACTCCAGGTTGAGAGGAATGACCTCCAACCAGCAATTTACAATAGGTGGTCTTTGGGCAAGTTGAAAAGCAGAGAGTCACCCTAAGACATCCCTGTTGAGCTTTCTTTAGAGCTCACTGAATGTGACCAGACAAACAAGGAGGGTTCTCTGAGTTAGGCCTGCTGGACTTCTATCAGCAATTCGTTCTGAGATCCCCTTCACATGTGCAAACACAGACAATGACAAGCCAGACACAAGGCCTCCAAATCAGATCCCTAACCAAGAACTCCAAAAGTATCCATTCCAAGCTATCCTGCTATCGTCTGTCTGCAAAATCTCCCCAAAATCTTCCTGATTGAAGATAAGTCTCCTGAACCAAGACTCTTCTTACTAGTTAGGGAGAGCTAACCGAGACCATTTCAGGAACCGAACCAAGACAGATACTCTGCAAGGGGCTTCAGACAAACTGAGACCCCCAAAGAAGTTGAACTGAGACAGATACCCCAGGGTAGAGCTACAAACAGAAGTCCTGCAGTGGGGCTAGAGACAGACATCCCACCATGGGACAACAGAACCAGAAGGGAGAAGGAAGGAGGCACTGGCAGCACCTAGGATACTCAGCAACCCAGAGATGCCACAATGGGGCTACAGACAGGCACCCCAACATGGGGCTACAGACAGACATCCTATGATAGGGCTACAGTTAAGGGATGTCTCCCCAGGACTATTTATTGCACTAAATCCATGCACATTGGGTTGGCAGTGACCCACCTACAGACAGAGTATCAGAGCCAGCCCCTAGTCCAAGAGAACTAGGTGGCCACTTGGGCTGGCCTCTGGATCCAGTGCTGGAGGGGGGCTACTGAACCACAGGAAGGTAGCCACAAGGATAATTAAGGGCGAGTCCCTAAATTTGTAACTGCCCAGTGTGTTCACCTTGCCCACTGCCTAGTCAGGGGAATTGCAACAGAGAAAGAGTAATTCACACAGAGCTGGCTGTATGGGAGACTGGAGTTTTATTATTACTCAAATCAGTCTCCCTAACATTTGGGGATCAGAATTTTTAAGGATAACTTGGTGGGTTGGGGGAAGCCAATGTGCCAGGAGTACTGATTGGTTAGATAGAAGATGAAATCATAGGGAGTTGAAGCTGTCTTTTTGCGGTGAGTCAGTTCCTGGGTTGGGGCCACAAGATCAGATGAGCCAGTTAATCCATCTGGGTGGTACCAGCTGATCCATCAAGTGCAGGGTCTGCAAAATTTCTCAAGCACTGATCTTTGGAGCAGTTTAGGGAGGTTTAGAATCTTGTAGCCTCCAGTTGAATGACTTCTAAACCATACCATCTAATCTTGTGGCTAATTTGTTAGTCCTACAAAGGCAGTCTAGTCCCCAGGCAAGAAGGAGGTTTGTTTTGGGAAAGGGCTCTTATCGTCTTTGTTTTAAACTCTCAACTAAGTTCCTTCTAAAGTTAGTTCAGCCTATGCCCAGGAATGAATAAGGACAGTTTGGAAGTTAGAAGCAAGATGGAGTTGGTTAGGTCAGATCTCTTTCACTGTCTCAGTTACAATTTTGCAATGGTAGTTTCATCTCCTTGGCTATTGAATTTTCACTTTATTTATACCTTCTAAAATTATTTTTAGATGAACTAATAACAATGAGAACAACCTAAAATCTAGGGTGGAGCAAGATGGTTGAATAAGAATAGCTCCAGTCTTCAGCTCCCAGTACAAGTGAAACAGAAGACGGGTGATTTCTGCATTTTCAACTGAGGTACTGGGTTCATCTCACTAGGGAGTGCCGGACAATTAGTGCTGGTCAGCTGCTGCAGCCCAACCAGTGAGAGCTGAAGCAGGGCGAGGCATCGCCTCACCTGGGAAGCACAAGGGGGAAGGGAATCCCTTTTCCTAGCCAGGGGAACTGAGACATACAACACCTGGAAAATTGGGTAACTCCCACCGCAATACTGTGCTTTACCAAGGGTGTTAGCAAATGGCATACTAGGAGATTATATCCCACACCTGGCCAGGAGGGTCCCATGCCCATGGAGCCTCCCTCATTGCTAGCACAGCAGTCTGCGATCTAACTGCAAGGCAGAAGCAAGGCTGGGGGAGGGGCACCCACCATTGCTGAGGCTTAAGTAGGTAAACAAAGCTGCTGGGAAGCTCGAACTGGGTGGAGCTCACAGCAGCTCAAGGAGGCCTGCCTGTCTCTGTAGACTCCACCTCTGGGGACAGGGTACAGCTAAACAAACAAACAAACAAAAAGCAGCAGAAACCTCTGCAGATGCAAACGACCCTGTCTGACAGCTTTGAAGAGAGCAGTGGATCTCCCAACATGGAGATTGAGATCTGAGAATAGCCAGACTGCCTGCTCAAGTGGTTCCCTGACCCCTGAGTAGCCTAACTGGGAGACATCCCTCACTAGGGGCAGACTGACACCCCACACCTCACACGGTGGGGTACACCCCTGAGACGAAGTTTTGAAAGCAAGAATCAGACAGGTACACTCGCTGTTCAGCAATATTCTATCTTCTGCAGCCTCTGCTGCTGATACCCAGGCAAACAGGGTCTGGAGTGGACCTCAAGCAATCTCCAACAGACCTACAGCTGAGGGTCCTGACTGTTAGAAGGAAAACTAACAAACAGGAAGGACACCCACACCAAAACCCCATCAGTACATCACCATCATCAAAGACCAGAGGCAGATAAAATCACAAAGATGGGGAAAAAGCAGGGCAGAAAAGCTGGAAATTCAAAAAATAAGAGCACATCTCCCCCTGCAAAGGAATGCAGCTCATCACCAGCAATGGATCAAAGCTGGATGGAGAATGACTTTGACGAGTTGAGATAAGAAGGCTTCAGTCCATCAAACTTCTCAGAGCTAAAGGAGAAATTATTTACCCAGTGCAAAGAAACTAAAAATCTTGAAAGAAGAATGGAAGAATGGATAAGTAGAATAATCAATGCAGAGAAGGCCATAAATGACTGACAGAGATAAAAACCATGACATGAGAAATACGTGACAAATGGACAAGCTGGTCAGTAACCGACCCGATCAACAGGAAGAAAGAGTATCAGCGATTGAGGATCAAATGAATGAAATGAAGGGAGAAGTCTAAAGAAAAAAGAGGAAAAATAAATGAACAAAGCCTTCAGGAAGTATGGGATTATGTAAAAAGACCAAATCTACGTCTGATTGGGGTGCCTGAAAGTGAGGGGGAAAATGGAACCAAGTTGGAAAACACTCTTCAGGATATCATCCAGGAGAACTTCCCCAACCTAGTAGGGCAGGCCAACATTCAAATTCAGGAAATACAGAAAACGCCACAAAGATACTCCTCGAGAAGAGCAACTCCAAGACACATAATTGTCAGATTCACCAAAGTTGAAATGAAAGAAAAACTGTTAAGGGCAGCCAGAGAGAAAGGTCAGGTTACCCACAAAGGGAAGCCCATCAGACTAACAGCAGATCTCTCAGCAGAAACTCTACAAGCCAGAAGAGAGTGGGGGCCAATATTCAACATTCTTAAAGAAAAGAATTTTAAACCCAGAATTTCATATCCAGCCAAACTAAGTTTCATAAGTGAAGGAGAAATAAAATCCTTTACAGATAAGCAAATGCTTAGAGATTTTGTCACCACCAGGCCTGCCTTACAAGAACTCCTGAAGGAAGCACTAAACATGGAAAGGAAAAACCAGTACCAGCCATTGCAAAAACATGCCAAAATGTAAAGACCATTTAGGCTAGGAAGAAACTGCATCAACTAACGAGCAAAATAACCAGTTAATATCATAATGACAGGATCAAGTTCACACAAAACAATATTAACCTTAAATGTAAATGAACTAAATGCTCCAATTAAAAGACACAGACTGGCAAACTGGATAAAGAGTCAAGACCTACCAGTTTGCTGTATCAGGAGACCCATCTCACATGCAGAGACACATAGGCTCAAAATAAAGGGATGGAGGAAGATCTGCCAAGCAAATGGAGAACAACAACAACAACAAAAAGCAGGGGTTGCAATCCTAGTCTCTGATAAAACAGACTTTAAACCATCAAAGATCAAAAGAGACAAAGAAGGCCATTACATAATGGTAAAGGGATCAATTCAACAGGAAGAGCTAACTATCCTAAATATATATGTACCCAATACAGGAGCACCCAGATTCATAAAGCAAGTCCTTAAAGACTTACAAAGAGACTTAGACTCCCATACAATAATAATGGGAGACTTCAACACCCCACTGTCAACATTAGACAGATCAACGAGACAGAAAGTTAACAAGGATATCCAGGAATTGAACTCATCTCTGCAGCAAGCAGACCTAATAGACATCTACAGAACTCTCCACCCCAAATCAACAGAATATACATTCTTCTCAGCACCACATCGCACTTATTCGAAAATTGACCACATAGTTGGAAGTAAAGCACTCCTCAGCAAATGTGCAAGAACAGAAATTATAACAAACTGTCTCTCAGACCACAGTGCAATCAAACTAGAACTCAGGACTAAGAAACTCAATCAAAACTGCTCAGCTACATGGAAACTGAACAACCTGGTCCTGAATGACTACTGGGTACATAACAAAATTAAGGCAGAAATAAAAATGTTCTTTGAAACCAATGAGAACAAAGATACAATATACCAGAATCTCTGGGACACATTTAAAGCAGTGTGTAAAGGGAAATTTATAGCACTAAATGCCCACAAGAGAAAGCTGGAAAGATTTAAAATTGACACTCTAACATCACAATTAAAAGAACTAGAGAAGCAAGAGCAAACACATTCAAAAGCTAGCAGAAGGCAAGAAATAACTAAGATCAGAGCAGAACTGAAGGAGATAGGGTCACAAAAAACCCTCCAAAAAATCAAGGAATCCAGGAGTTGGTTTTTTGAAAAGATCAACAAAATTGATAGACCACTAGCAAGACTAATAAAGAAGAAAAAGAGAGAAGAATCAAATAGACGCAATAAAAAATGATAAAGGGGATATCACCACCGATCCCACAGAAATACAAACTACCATCAGGGAATACTATAAACAAGTCTACGCAAATAAACTAGAAAATCTAGAAGAAATGGATAATTTCCTGGACACTTACACTGTCCCAAGACTAAACCAGGAAGAAGTTGAATCCCTGAATACACCAATAGCAGGCTCTGAAATTGAGGCAATAATTAAGAGCCTACCAACCAAAAAAAGTCCAGGACCAGATGGATTCACAGCTGAATTCTACCAGAGGTACAAGGAGGAGTTGGTACCATTCCTTCTGAAACTACTCCAATCAATAGAAAAAAAGGTAATCCTCCCTAACTCATTTTATGAGGCCAACATCATTCTGATACCAAAGCCTGGCAGAGATACAACAAAAAAAGAGAATTTTAGACCAATATCCCTGATGAACATCGATGCAAAAATCCTCAATAAAATACTGGCAAACCGAATCCAGCAGCACATCAAAAAGCTTATCCACCATGATCAAGTGGGCTTCATCCCTGGGATGAAAGGCTGGTATAACATATGCAAATCAGTAAACGTAATCCAGCATATAAACAGAACCAAAGACAAAAACCACATGATTATCTCAATAGATGCAGAAAAGGCCTTTGACAAAATTCAACAGCCCTTCATGCTAAAAACGCTCAATAAATTCGGTATTGATGGTACGTATCTCAAAATCATAAGAGCTATTTAAGACAAACACACAGCCAATATCATACTGAATGGGCAAAAACTGGAAAAATTCCCTTTAAAACTGGCACAAGACAGGGATGCCCTCTCTCACCACTCCTATTCAACATAGTGTTGGAAGTTCTGGCTAGGGCAATCAGGCAAGAGAAAGAAATAAAGAATATTCAGTTAGGAAAAGAGGAAGTCAAATTGTCCCTGTTTGCAGATGACATGATTGTATGTTTAGAAAACCCCATCATCTCAGCCCAAAATCTCCTTAAGCTGATAAGCAACTTCAGCAAAGTCTCAGGATAGAAAATTAATGTGCAAAAATCACAAGCATTCTTATACACCAGTAACAGACAAACAGAGAGCCAAATCATGAATGAATTTCCATTCACAATAGCTTCAAAGAGAATAAAATACCTAGGGATCCAACTTACAAGGGATGTAAAGGACCTCTTCAAGGAGAACTACAAACCACTGCTCAGTGAAATAAAAGAGGACACAAACAAATGGAGGAACATACCATGCTCATGGATAGGAAGAATCAATAACATGAAAATGGCCATACTGCCCAAGGTTATTTATAGATTCAATGCCATCCCCATCAAGATACCAATGAGTTTCTTCACAGAATTGGAAAAAACTGCTTTAAAGTTCATATGGAACCAAAAAGAGCCTGCATTGCCAAGACAATCCTAAGTCAAAAGAACAAAGCTGGAGGCTTCACGCTACCTGACTTCAAACTATACTACAAGGCTATAGTAACCAAAACAGCATGGTACTGGTACCAAAACAGAGATATAGACCAATGGAACAGAACAGAGTCCTCAGAAATAATACCACACAGCTACAGCCATCTTATCTTTGACAAACGTGAGAAAAACAAGAAATGGGGAAAAGATTCCCTATTTAATAAATGGTGCTGGGAAAATTGGCTAGCCATAAGTAGAAAGCTGAAACTGGATCCTTTCCTTACTCCTTATATGAAAATGAATTCAAGATGGATTAGAGACTTAAATGTTAGACCTAAAACCATAAAAACCCTAGAAGAAAACCTAGGTAATACCATTCAGGACATTGGCATGGGCAAGGGCTTCATGTCTAAAACACCAAAAGCAACAGCAACAATAGCCAAAATTGACAAATGGGATCTAATTAAACTAAAGAACTTCTGCACAGCAAAGGAAACTACCATCAGAGTGAACAGGCAACCTACAGAATGGGAGAAAATTTTTGTAATCTACTCATCTGACAAAGGGCTAATATCCAGAACCAACAAAGAACTCAAACAAATTTACAAGAAAAAAACAAACAACCCCATCAAAAAGTGGGCAAAGGATATGAACTGACATTTCTCAAAAGAGGACACGCATACAGCCTACAGACACATGAAAAAATGCTCGTCATCACTGGCCATCAGAGAAATGCAAATCAAAACCACAATGAGATACCATCTCACACCAGTTAGAATAGCAATCATTAAAAAGTCAGGAAACAACAGGTGCTGGAGAGGATGTGGAGAAATAGGAACACTTTTACACTGTTGATGGGATTGTAAACTAGTTCAACCATTATGGAAAACAGTATGGTGATTCCTCAAGGATCTAGAACTAGAAGTACCATATGACCCAGCCATCCCATTACTGGGTATATACCCAAAGGATTATAAATCATGCTGCTATAAAGACACATGCACACATATGTTCATTGAGGCACTATTCACAATAGCAAAGACTTGGAATCAACCCAAATGTCCATCAGTGACAGACTGGATTAAGAAAATGTGGCACATATACACCATGGAATACTATGCAGCCATACAAAAGCATAAGTTTGTGTCCTTTGTAGGGACATGGATGCAGCTGGAAACCATCATTCTCAGCAAAGAACAGCAAGAACAGAAAACCAAACACCGCATGTTCTCACTCATAGGTGGGAATTGAACAATGAGATCACTTGGACTCAGGAAGGGGAACATCACACCTATTATGGGGATGGGGTGGGGGCCTATTATGGGGATGGGGTGGGGGGAGGGATTGCATTGGGAGTTATACCTGATGTAAATGACGAGTTGATGGGTGCTGACGAGTTGATGGGTGCAGCACACCAACATGGCACAAGTATACATATGTAACAAAGCTCTACGTTATGCACATGTACCCTAGAACTTAAAGTATTAAAAAAAAAAAAAAAAGAATATTTGAGAACATGAAAAAACAAAACAAAACAAAACAATGAGAAAAACCTAAAATCTAAATCAAGATATAGATCTAGATTTGTGGGCTTTTACATGGATGGTAATTTTGTATATGAAGTGGTTGACACTTGAGAAAATAAGTAACTTGCTCATAGTTTTAAGAGCCAGTATTTGAACCCAGTTTTATTTGTCTCCAAAACTTTTTCTTTCCCCTGTACCAGGTCATTCCTAGGTATGTTTAACTTCGGTTATGAGAAATTCTGGCTAATCATAGTGAATAAGTTGTAGACAAAGAGATTCTGTCTTAGGCATTTTTGTGGCTCTATGAACTGGTAGATTTCCTGGCATAAATTTAGGTAAAATATAATGCTTTTGAATATATATATATATATATATATATATATATATATTTATTTATTTATTTATATATTTATATGTATTTGTAGAGATAGGGTTTCATCATGTTGCCCAGGCTGGTCTCACACACCCGGGCTCAAGTGACCATCCCTCCTTGGCCTCCCCAAATGCTGGGATTTACAGGTATGAGCCACCACCCTGGCCCTTTTTCTCCTTTTTATATCAAGAAAAGGTGAGAAAAGAATGCCATACTCTTGAACCACTAATGTTTAAGTTGAGGTAATTGTATAATCTCTAAAAATTTACTTTCAGCAATAATGTATTCTATTTTAAAAAGCTAAAAATAAAGGAAGCTATCATTTTCAGTATATCATTATATATATATATATATATGTATATCAATGGTCTTTCATTTTCTGACTTTGCTGCAAATGACTCTAATGTAAAATTCTGTAGACTGAGAGAAAAATGTCAGGTTTCTAACTCACAAGATTCTTGCTTAGATAACTTGACTAGAAACACCTACCCTACCCAACAGGGCTGGTTTGAGCTTTCAGCTTTCTACATAAAATATTCATTTTAAGGAGTCTGTGTAGTTAAACTCATGCTTATTTTATCATTATTTTGTTTAATAGTGTAAGTGGAAAACCTTGAAAAGTATTGGAATATGTTGATAATTATTCTTATTGATTCTTGCTCTTCCTTTGGGCTTCATTATCTCTTTCATATCTTACATGAATGCCATAGTTTGTTGTATTTATGCTTGTTGCTTCCTCAACCACCACCATCCAACTTTTACCTTTTCACAAAAATTATCTTTCTAAAACACAATTTACAGTTGAATCCAATGCTTAAAACTTTGGATGCCTTCAATTGTCTATCTCTGCATTTCCCAAACCATGTTCCAGAGCATTAGTCCTAGAGGAGTTCACTGGAGCTCCACAGCAATAGAGCTCCATGAATGCTTCTTATGCATATTCTATTTAAAGACTCCAGGAAATTCATCCCAATATGTCATCAATGAATTTTACCCTGAAACTCTAATTCCAGTGAAACTAGCTCAGGGAATATGAGCTGTTAGTTATATGAAGTTTTAACACTAAATTGCTACACATGATGTGATTGGTTAATTTTCCATGTCAACGAGGCTAGGCTATGATGTCCCATTGTTTGGTCAACCACTAGTCTAGATGTTGCTGTGAAGGTATTTTTTAGATGTGGTTAACATTTGCAATCAGTCGATGTTAAGTAAAGCACATTACCCTCCATAATGGGGGAGAGACTTATCTAATTAGTTGAAGGCCTTAAGAGCAAAGACAGGTTTCCTGGAAAAGAAGAAATTGTGCCTCAAGACTGTAACACAGAACTCTTTCTGAGTTTCCTGTTTCCTGCCTGCTGGCCTGCCCTGTGGATTTTGGACTCAATACTGCCATAGCAACTCTTGCCTGAATCCCCAGCCTGGTTTCTTCTTTCCTTCTTTCTGTATATCCCATTTGGCTATGTTTCTCTGGAGAATCCTGACTAATATGAATGGTCTGATAAGTTTGATTGTATTTTTTATTTGCTTGTAAATCCTTAATAGCACTCACAATTTGGTATATTTGTTTCCATTTGTACTCAGACCCATTGTGCTTTCTTCAAAATTATTGATCACCATAAGTGCTTTTATACTTCTGTGTTTTTGCCCTTCCCCTTTCAGCAGTTTGCCACCAGTGATCTTGTCTTGGCAAACTCATATTTATCTCTAAGCATCTAGTGCAGATTATCTCTCTTCTAAGAACATTCAGTTTAATAAATGAAAACATCATTCATCATTCACTGGTACATTTTATTCATTTGCTTAACTGATGGTTATTGAGCATCTATTGTGTTTTAAGCTCTCAGAATTGAGTAGTGAACAATAGTATCTGATTTCTTCCCTTCAAATGGAGTGCAGATAGCTCTATTTAATTAGGACATTTTGGTTTATAGCTGTTGTTTTGGAGTCATTATTACACTGTCTTCTTTCAGTCTCAGAGTGTTCTGGTTTTGATGGTAAACCATGTGATCATCCTAATTAGCAGATATGCACTCTGGTAGGGAAGATAAACATTAAGCAGGTTATTGGTTAAATTATGCCCTCCCCACAAAAATATGCTGAAGTCCTAACCCTCAGGAATTGTGAGACCCCATAATTGGAAATGGGGTCTTCTTAGATGTAATTTAGGAGTGACAAGATCATAGTAGATTAGGGTGTGCCTAATCCAATGACTGGTGTGATTATAAATAAAGAGACATCTTGGCATGGAGATATAAGGGAGAACCTCATGTGACAAGGAGGCAGAGAGTAGAATGATGTGTTTATAAACCAAGGAATATCAAGAATTGCCCAAAGCTTCATTCTTCAAAAGCTAAGAAGACACACAAGAAAAAATTATCCCCTACCAACTCCAGAGAGAGCATGGTCCTGATGACACCTGATTTCAGAGTTATAGACACCAGAACTGTGTGAGAGATAAATATCTGTTGCTGTAAACCACCAGTTTGTGGTACTTTGTTATGGTAGTCTGATAAAAGTAATGCAACATGCAATTTAAATAATTATGGATATTACATAAAGCAAGGTATAGTGTACTGTAATATGATGAAAGAACATAGGCCTGTGTAGATTTAGGGTCCAGGGAAGATACAAATGAGGAAATGTCATTTAGATGAACTTTAAAAGGTGAGTTAAACAATGTTTCAGGGAAAGCATAGCATGTTCAGTGATCCTGATTCAAGATATAGTTTTATGCTCGAAGGATGATCAAAATGAGATCTATATAGTTGGAATTTAAGAACACAAAATGACAGTAGCATATTACAAGGCTGCATAGATAAGCAAGGTTCCCATTGTGGAGACTCTGATAAATATAAAAAGATTTTGGACTTCATTCTAAAGTTGGTGGAAAGTCACTGCATAATTTTAAGTATGGAGGTGGAAGTCTAGCATTTAACGACAGTTGTATGATAAGTTTTAAAACATAATTTATCTTTGTCCAGTGCTCATTTTTGTTAAACAAAAAACAAAACAACGAATCATGATAGCACTGAGTTGTTTGCAAAATAGATTTTAGTCTTATAATTGGCCTGATTATTTGCATAAACTGTAGCAAGAATAACTGTTTTTATACAGGCTCTTTACACTGGCTTTGATGGAACTCTGTTCCACAAGGAATATCAGATGAGACCTTTTAAAACCAAGCTAAGCCATAGTTTTGTATCCTCAAATACCTGTGAATTGGGTGATCCTCCTTCCATAAGGTCTCATGATAAGCTTGGAGCTTCTGAACCTGTTAGAAAGTGACATTTTTTACTAAACACAGGTCATGAAGCCAGTGCAGGGACTGTGTCGACAAAGGTATGAGGCTGGTTTCCCCAAGGGGCTTTTATCAGCTCTGCAAGTTGAGCTTGACTTCTTAAAGGGAAGCATACCCTTCCAGTCAAAGCCTTGGTAAAACAACCAGTTTCTCCAATTGTGTCCTCTTGCAAAAGAAAATGGATTCTTATTGCATTGATGCAAACAACTATATTGACATAAGTTAAGAATGCTCACAGTTTCCAAATTCTAGAGGAACCAGGCAGAGAGAAATAAACATGCTCCAGATTTTGTTCACAGGAGTATATCTTACTCAATTATTAAAGGCCATAAATAGTTCAAAATAAGTTTCCTCGATTTTGAAAAATAAAACAAGGATCAGCAATATTTCAAGCAAAAGTCAGAAAGGTTATTTCAGTCTGCTGAGTTCATTCAGTTAGCTCTTGTTGTGCTTGATATTTGTGAACATTTCAGCTCTTCATGAGTTCTGTATGTTTTTCCTTTATTCCAATGTTACAATCTCCAAAGTTATCAGAAACCTGTATTTGAGTGTACCTATCAAAGTTCCATAACTTATTATAAACCATCTTTTGCAAAGGATTAGAACATGACGACAATTGTCTGTGAATAAAAAAATGTCCAGGATAGTTACAGCTAGAAACACAATTGACAAAGAAGTTTGGCTATCTCCATGGTTTATAATAACAACAACCTTAATTATAATTTATAGCATACACTTAGAATTTTATAAATCCCATACAATTTTACAGCAATATTAGCATTATTCACTAAAGTACAATCTAAAGGAAGATTGAACACTGTTTTGGCAATCCCATGTACCTAAATATGTCATATAATCCTATTCACTTCTTTTCTGGATACTCCAGGGGACCTTCTGAAGAATCCAAAAAGCCAAGTGTCAGGAAAGATGATTTTGAAACCGAAGTTTGATTTTGGGTAACCTGTTAAATATGTTACAGGTTTAAAACACTTGATGTTATGAAATAGAATTCCAGATTACCCTAAATTATTTTGTCAAAATGATGACTCAGAAATTTTAAAGAAACAGAAAACTTTTATAACTTTTTACAAATTTTGCTAAAGAGTAGATTAGTGCCTTAAGAGTACTTTGTTGTGCTTTTATTTCAATGCTCTATTTACAGAAAAACCAACCTTTTTGAATTTAGTCAATATGTTTGTATGTGGAATTTTTGCAAAATTAATTTTTATGATCCTTCCGCCATTTGTTTGAACTTTGATGCTTTATCTGATTTAAAATAATTCTCTAACTTTGGCAAGAATTTACATTTTTATGCCTTTTTATAATCTTTAAATAAAAACACATTTTATTATTCTTACATACCTTGAATGTAAATCTATTTTCAGCACATTCATTACATGTTATAATGATAAATTTTTATCAATTTTTAACTTTAATGTAAAACCTGGTAAGTTATTTTAATTATGTGCTAGGTGCAGCCAAGGTTTGACTCCTTCCAGTACAAATAAGAACATGGTTAGTTCTATATGTCCCAGGCCTTACCAATTGTGGAGCAGGCAAGTCAAATAGTTCTCAAAAACCAAAAATTGGTTTATAACCTTGAAACATTTAGCAAACCTAGTACCTAACCTGCATTATTTAGTCCACCTATTTATATTTTGATGACATCTGCTTTTTATTAATAATCTTTAAGGCTGTTTTTATGGCTCAGAGGATAAAGTCATGTGAATTTAAACGTAACTCAGCTTTTATCTTTCCTTTAAAAAATGTTTGATCCAAGTGCTTATCTTCCTTTAGGCTCATCTTCCTTTAATTAGAGCTCTTTTTAATAGATAATATACCCACAACACATATACAACTACACAGACAGGCAGAAGAAAACCCAGCAGTGATAAGATTTTTCATTTGCCAATCTCCTAATCGGATTATTGGCCTCCGGGTGGAACCCTTTAAGAGACGGCTAGGAAAATATAAGGCCTAATAAACAGGAATAGATGGGGCCAGAAACAGATTTTGAGAAGGATCTATCCTTTTTTTTTTTTTTTTTTTTTTTTTTTTTTTTTTTGAGACGGAGTCTTGCTCTGTCACCCAGGCTGGAGTGCAGTGGCCGGATCTCAGCTCACTGCAAGCTCCTCCTCTCGGGTTCACGCCATTCTCCTGCCTCAGCCTCCCGAGTAGCTGGGACTACAGGCGCCCGCCACTTCGCCCGGCTAGTTTTTTGTATTTTTTAGTAGAGACGGGGTTTCACCGTGTTAGCCAGGATGGTCTCGATCTCCTGACCTCGTGATCCGCCCGTCTCGGCCTCCCAAAGTGCTGGGATTACAGGCTTGAGCCACCGCGCCCGGCCGGATCTATCCACTTTTAATTCCTGGGGTCCCATGAGGAAAAGAGAGGTCTCTCCTGTCTCCTGCAAGCATTAAAAGAGGTAAGGCAAAAACTGAGAAAAACAATTCAGGTTACTGAGAAAATTTTGTTTTCCAGCAAAACAAGATCCCAGAAGAGAAAAAAACATAAAGGCCTTTTAAATATACCTGTAACTTGGATATTTACTTTTAATTAAGCTGAACACTCCTTAAGAAAATCATTTTAACTCCCTTATTATTGGACTTTAGCTGTACCAAGTGGCCAATATGTCTGGCTTTCAAACTTTACTAAAGGCTAAGAGAAAGGAAAATCCAAGGTGGTTCATTGAGGGGAGGGGAATCAACAAATAGCAAAAGATCATGCAGATATCAAACCAGAAGGGAATCATTCCCAAGCCAAGGTGAATCTGGGCCAAGTGGAGGCTAATCAAAGACTTGCCATGGGGTTACAGGCAACTCCCTCAAGGACAAGAAGATGGAGGCCTGCAGCAAAGTTTGCAATAGACCATAAAGAAAGATGCACAAAGCACACCAGATTGGCTACAGCTTAAGACTAACCTCGCAAATCCTTTCTCACAATTAAAACTCTACAGAAAATATAAACAGTGATTTCCATCATTCCCAGCTCAGTAAAACATCTTCCAAAAGGAAAAAAAAACACAAAAAACCCACCTTATTTAAAAGTACACTGCTGACAGGGTGAAGAGGAGAAAAGGATGCTTGAGGCAAGAAACTCTTATTCTTAGGCTAATGTTTCTCCACCAAGGAGAGACATTTCATTGCTGTGGAACAGAGATGGACTTCTGGGGGAGAGGAGGGGGAGACTCCATGGACATGGGATGGAGAATGCCAGCCAGCCATGCATCCCAGCCACATCAGGGAAGGGAGGGTGGTTGGGGAAACACTGTTTACCCGTCTGTCCTGAAAAAGGAAGGAAAGACCATGGAAAGGCTGGGTTGGACCAAGGCTGACATTCCTAACACCTGGGAGCCATGGAGGTGTGGGTACAGTTTCTTCTACCCTCAGAAAAAGTCTGAGGAAAAAAGGCTTGGCAACAAAAGAGAAAATGATTCTTTGGTTTGTATCGCGCTCACTCTTTCTCAAGCCCCACATTGGGTGTCAAAAATGTTGTAAGTCTTTCTTTTTAGTTAAACTAAAAACCAGGTTCTTGTCACAGGACCAGGAAATATTAGGCTCAAGGACACATAGAAGGGTGAGAAAAATGAAATTTATCAGGTGAAAAGGAGAAAACTCAGCAAAGTGAGAGGAGTTCCTATTAACAGGCTCCCATGTCCCAGATTGAGTCCTAGGTTTCCACACAGGAACAGGAGGGACCAGGGTCCTCCCCCTAAAAATGGTGTGAACTTCCATAGCTCCAACCCATTCTCCCAGTGTGCGGGCCAGTTGGAGTTTCTCCAGGGACCCCTTTATACTTGGCTGTCTTAATGACACATGAGATGAATATGAAAGATGATATTTACCACATAAGACTGTGGCCCTGGGAGTACAGCAGGCACTGTAATCTCAGCACTTTGGGAGGCTGCAGCAGGAGGGTTGCTTGAGGTCACTAGTTTGATGCCAGTCTGGGCAACATAGCAAGACCCTTTCTCTCCCTCACCACCTCCCCACTCCAAAAATAAACCAAAACACAGGGACTTGAAGTAACTTGGGTTCTTAGTTATTAAGATGCTTTGGTTTCATACAATGGAAAACTTCACCCAAACTTGTTTAAGTAGAATAGAAAATGCATTACCTCAGGTAAATAAGCAGACTCTTTAGGCTAGCTATTAATACATGGTATGATTAATGTCAATTCTTTTATTATTTTATATTTGTACTTCTTGTCTCAAATTTCCTCAGTGTTCACTTTACTCTCAAGCAAACTCCTTCTTTGTCATCCCAAGATGGCTGGCTGTAGCAGCTTCTGGACCTAAATGTCTTCAGACTGAAGCTTATTCCCCAGAACCCTTCCAAAACACCTTGTCATGTCCTCTTTCCTCTGACTGGTTTTTGTGCTTATTCTACATAACTGTGGCAAGGTATGTGGGACACAGGGTGAGCAGGCAATGAGCCAAAAGCTTTAGAGATGGGTGCTGAGGGGCATAATTAACCAGCAAGATGCAAGACTAGGGGTGAGATGATCAGCTATAAGAGAGCTGTTAGGCTAAACCAAGGCAGTGGCAATGGGAATAAATAAAGGAGGAGGTTAAGATAAAGAGTTAGAATGATTCATTATTCAACAGTTCACACAAAGCAATGTGATTTGGACTTGAATTTTGGAGCCACTCAGGTCTCTGGAACTGAGCTTTGTTAGTTACTAGCATCATTATCTGGGGCCAGTGACCTTTCTGAGTTTCACTTTGGTTATCTGTGAAATGTGACTACTCTAAATATCTACCCACTGTACGCCTATCATGCCTTCCTAGGGTCAACACGATTTAGAATATTTGAGAATAAAGACTCTGACTCATATTCATTCTCTAATTATTCATCTCAGCTGTCTCTTCTTTGCTTTCTATATTTATTTTTTCAAGAATTGCATATTCAAGACCTTGTGTCTCACATTTAATCAAACTTCAGGGAAAGAGAAATTTTGCTTTGAAATAGCACAATGTAAATTGATACTTAGGCACCCTTTCTTAGAAAAATATTCATTGACCACCAGGAATCTCACTGGCCACTCATCTTCCTGGACTGTAACCAGTTGCCAAGGTGCTCTGTTCACCTTGCTATTTCTAAGCCCTAGCCACAAATTCCTGTTACCTTCCATTGTAGAGCACATTTTTTAATTGTGTAACTGTTCTAGTTCAGTTTATGCCTCAGAGCCTGTCTCCTCCACGTGAAGGGGACTATCAATCTATTTCTCTAAAGTCCTTGAAAAGAAGTATAGTTGGAGTTTATAAAATAATGTTGCTTTTCAGCTTTGCCAGTACTTTCAGTACTAAGATTATTTTGAGGATAAAATAATTAAAACTTTTAATGGCTTCCAAACAGTTAAGATTCAGGATGGTTAACAAGCACCATATAATTTGTCTCCTGCCTACCTTTCCAGTTTCGTCTTACTTTTCAGCTGATACTATGTCTGTTCATATCCTTGAAAAATCTAGCCTCAGATATTTGGAGATGTTGTTTCCTCATCTCTCCACATTTTTCAGTATTTTAGCTTAAATCTCACTCTCTCAGAGACAATTTCTTGGTTTTAAATTTGTGTGACATCTGCAATTATAATCTTTTGTTTTTTCTTTGAAACACCCACCACAGTTTGTATTTAGATATTTCTTCCTGTGTGATTGAGATTGTTTGTCTAAAATTTGTCTTTCCTAGTAGATTAATTTCCATGAAGGCAGAGATAGTGTCATTTGATTCACGACAGTGTCTGAAGACATTTTCATGGTGCTTGGAACATAGTAGGTGACTAATAAATGTTTTATGAATGAAAAATAAAATACTTAGTGTTTGACACATAGTAAACACTCAAAATACTAGCTAATATTTTTTATGGGGTATAGGAAGTAAGGAAGAGAGAGAGACCTAGCATGGCTTCCAAGTTTTCTGGTGAAAGGAGTTGACAAACATTCATATTCTCCTGTGTACAGTTTATGTTCTGAATGATTGCAGAGCATTTAGAAATGCACAAAAGCCCAGAAAATGAAACAAAACCACCTGCAGTCCTTCCTAGAGATTATATGCCTATTAATATATTGTGATATTTATAATCTAGCCAACATTCTGTGTGCATATGTGTATGTGTATGTGTATGTATGTATATATTGCATATATGCCACTGTGTAGGTTTTATTAAAGAGTTGTGTGAAAATATCCTCCATTTGATTAAATATTCTTCCTTAGAAAAAAGATGCAAACTATGGATTCCTATGGATATATAGAAGTGTAATTAATTACATGTGACTACAATTGTAGATTGTTTTCAGTGTTTCTCCTTTATGAATGTATAAAATCACATTCTTGAGTGTAAGAGTTTGCCAACATTCTTGTATTTAAACATGAGAGCTCATACAGTGTGGTGATTAAAAGAGCATGGTCTCTGGAGGAAGACTGTCTGGGTTTAAAGCGTTCTTTGCTACATATTAACTATGAAGTTTGGTGCATGCTGAATAGCTCTTCTGACTCAGTTGCCTTATTAAAATGAGAATAATATTATTTCTCCTCCTAAGGGTATCATGAGGATCAAATGTTATTCTAAATGTAAATACAAATGTGCCCAACCACTAGTCAGAGCTCAATAACTGTTGGCACTTTCATGATCTCTGATTCTTGGGAAAATTATCAGAGCTAAAATGTGTAAAATAGCTAGGCTAAAAACTTCAATTTTTAAAAATATTTGCTACATGTATTGCCTGATTGACTTCTGGCCTTCCAGAAAGGTTGGAGAAATTTTGAGAAAGGTTGGAAAATTAGACAACTATGAATATGAACAGTAGTCACTGCAAATTGTCAAATGGTTACAAATGGTATATAATAGCTTTAAACATGTTTTTGAATATGTCTATTGAATATTTTTCATATGTTCATTGGCAATTTCTATTTCATGAATTATCTGTTTATTTCTACTACTCATTTAAAATACTTTCTTTGTAGAAACTTTTTTTTTCAAGATGGAGTCTTGCTCTGTCACCCAGGCTGGAGTGCAATGGCACGGTCTTGGCTCACTGAAACATCCACATCCTGGGTTCAAGTGATTCTTCTGCCTTAGTCTCCCAAATAGCTGGGATTACAGATGCCTGCTAACAAGGCCAGTTAATTTTTTGTATTTTTAGTAGAGACGGGATTTCACCATATTGGCCAGGCTGGTCTCAAACTCCTCACCTTGTGATCTGCCCACCTTGGACTCCCAAAGTGCTAGGATTACAGGTGTGTGCCACCACCCGGCCTGTAGAAACTTTATAGAGTAAGGATAGTAAACTTTTAACGGCCATGAATAATGAAATTAATTACTTATTTTTAAATTTTAGTTTAATTTTCTTTGTTAAAATATTTTAACTACGGTGTCAAACCTCTCAGTCTTTTCTTTTTGCCTTTTCTTAATGTTTAGATAGATTTTTCTGCTTCATTTGGATAGATATAGAGGTGTATTTTCTTCTAAATTTTTGTATAGTTTTATCGTTTACATTAAAGTCTTTATGTAGAATTTATTTTAAAGTATGGTCTTAAACATAAATTAAAAATTTAGGCCGGGCGCAGTGGCTCAAGCCTGTAATCCCAGCACTTTGGGAGGCCAAGATGGGCGGATCACGAGGTCAGGAGATCGAGACCATCCTGGCTAACACGGTGAAACCCCGTCTCTACTAAAAATACAAAAAACTAGCTGGGCGAGGTGGCGGGCGCCTGTAGTCCCAGCTACTTGGGAGGCTGAGGCAGGAGAATGGCCTAAAAACCCAGAAGGCGGAGCTTGCAGTGAGCTGAGATCCGGCCACTGCACTCCAGCCTGGGCGACAGAGCGAGACTCCGTCTCAAAAAAAAAAAAAAAAAAAAAAAAAAAAAATTGTTCATTATTCTAACTTAGTATTTTCCCAAATACTTGATTGTTCAGGCAAGATGAACTATTATAGCCCATGTTTTTGAAGTCCACTTCACTGTATAACAAATTTTTGTGTCATAATTGGTTTCAGGGTTTTAACATACTATTGTGATTATTCTAGTCTATAGTTTATCTAATGGTGTAAATCCCTATGCAAACCCCCCTAACACAATGTCTGCCATTCACTTGGTATTTGGCATTGTTTTTGTTTCTTTTTAAATATAATATAATTATCAATTTCTGTAGAATAATTCTGTTTCTGGTGACTAGAGCTATGTAATTCTTTAAACAAACAGTGACTTTTCATTTCACTCTAATCCTCCTCATTTGAGAGGTCTATACTAGAATATAAAGCACACTTACACACAGTAAATCAGTGGCTTGCCAAAAAGACTTATTGAAGAAAAATCAGGAAGGTAAAAACAGACCCATTTAAATAGTCTATGTCAGAAAATAATGAAGATTTATGTCCTTGAATTGCTAATAAGAATTGTAAGAAGAGTGTGATACTCAGTGTTTAAGACCTGAAAAACATGGACAAAAATTCTGGAAATAAATTTTAACAGAAAGAAGATTAAATTGATTTATATGTTTACACAACATTTTTTCTGACAATATGCATATTTGTGAACTATCATTTTGCTTTAGTTTGCATCCAACATCTGCCAAGAATGCTACCATATTTCTTATATATCTTAACATGTGGGTGTTAAATAATTACTGAGTTGTTTTAATTCTTATATGGGTGAGGGTTGAAAATTTATTAATAGAAGAGAATCATTGGTGAAATATTAATGAAAAAATTGTTTAGAACAAGCATTTTGGGAGAACTTTTAGTACTATGGTAATGTTTTGAGATGTTAATTTGATTCTCTTCGTATCCTTAATTCTCACTAAAATATCGACAATTAACTAGAAGATATGCATCATTAAATGTTGTAGGAAGTGAGCGTCTACATTGCTGTGTCTTCATACCCCTGAAGGCTAGGATGAAAAATTTTAAATTAAGATGAGTAATTGCTAGATAACTCAAACTTTGTGATACTAGGGGGACTCTTACACTGCTGTTTGTTTTTTTAAGTTTCCATAAATCTGCTGCATGACCTGTAGTCCTAAGCATCTGCATTTACTAAGTGTAATACTTGCCTTAAATGCCCAGATTCTTTCATTTTTAAAGATTTTTGCTTGCTGAAAAAACTTCTTAGATGTTAAGGCTAGCTGGCTAGGCTATTGGCACAATTCTACATGATATCCCTTTTGCTGCTTTCAAATCATGAACTCATCTGGTTCTTCTTTCAGTAGTTCAAAGATACTTGTTTCAGTTGTAGAGATGACTTCCTTATGAGGTATCTAATACAGAGGTAGTTCCAGAAAATGGCTCAGTGATCTTAGTTACAGTCTGTGTTCTATCAGTTTCAGACAAATCTTCTATAGATGATTCTTCCACCAGGATTGTCACTGCTGATGCAGGGATGACAAAGTCATATCTGGATTCAAAGCAGTAAGCCAAACAGATTGGGTCTCTGCCATTCTGACCAGCAGATCAGCCTAAGCATCACCTGGGGGCTTGTTAGAAATGTAGGCTCTTGGGGCTCAGGTGGACCTACTGGATCAGAGTCTGCAGTTCTGCAAAATCCCCAGATGATTTGTGTCCCTGATAGAGTTTTTAGAGTTTGCAGAGTTTTGAGAAATACTAGCTGTCTTAGGTTATCTGTTTACTGCTTATCCTTGGTTTACTTCAGGCTAAAGGTTTTTCTTCACTTTTGGTAATTATTTTATCATAGCCCCTTTTGTAAACTAGTTTATTTATGTTTCCTTTTTAAACTTATTTTACTCTTTTTACTTAAAAAAAAAAAAAAAACTTCTATTCCCTATTCTTAGGAACTAGAAATTGCCAGACTGACAACCAGAACAGGACAGATTGTGCTGCAAACAAAGGCTTCCCTATATTAGGGATGGCAGGTGTTAGCAAAAATGCTGTCCTTTTTCATCTTGTGAAAATGTCAGGCATCCTTGTCAATAAGGAGGCATTTTACCTTTGAGCTTACACTTGACCTAGAATCCATCCCTGTGTCATATTCATGTAGTCTATTCAATGGCATGAATTAACAGGTAAGACTCTGAAGCCTGTATGTTATTCCTGGGCGTCAACTACACAGAGGACCGTTCATTCATTGAATATTTCCACTAACACTTATTGAGGGCTTACCTCATGTTCAGATCTATGCTATGTATTGGAGCATCCCCAATAGTTTCCAAGTTTTTATGAGGTTTTCAGGTGAAACTGCTCTATAATACATTGTAAAGATATAAATATGAATTGTTTAAATTTAAATTCTTGGTAGTCCCTATCTAACCATAAATAATCTCTGATATACTGAAAGTTCTAGATGCTAAGTACAATAAAATTCCTTTATTTAGACTAACACCTAAGACTGTTGTTAAGATTTAACAACTTCTCGGGGCCGGTTGCGGTGGCTCACGCCTGTAAAGTAATCCCAGCACTTTGGGAGGCCAAAGCGGGCAGATCACGAGGTCAGGAGATGGAGACCATCCTGGCTAACACGGTGAAACCCCGTATCTACTAAAATACAAAAAAATTAGTCCCACCTGCTGGGGAGGCTGAGGCAGGAGAACTGCATGAGCCCCAGAGGCGGAGCTTGCAGTGTGCCGAGATGCACCACTGTACTCTAGCCTGGGCGACAGAGAGAGACTCCATCTCAAAAAAAAAAAAAAAGATTTCAAAACTTCTCAGGCCGGGCGCGGTGGCTCAAGCCTGTAATCCCAGCACTTTGGGAGGCCGAGACGGGCGGATCACGAGGTCAGGAGATCGAGACCATCCTGGCTAACACGGTGAAACCCCGTCTCTACTCAAAAATACAAAAAAAAAAAACTAGCCGGGCGAGGTGGCGGGCGCCTGTAGTCCCAGCTACTCGGGAGGCTGAGGCAGGAGAACGGCGTAAACCCGGGAGGCGGAGCTTGCAGTGAGCTGAGATCCGGCCACTGCACTCCAGCTCGGGTGACAGAGCGAGACTCCGTCTCAAAAAAACAAAAACAAAAACAAAAACAAAAACAAACTTCTCACGAGGCAATGAACATAGCAAGAAATTGTTATCAGAGTGACATTAAAAAATTATGTCGTGTGGTTCTTGTTTTCTTATATCCAATAATATTTAATTCTAACATGAGAAAATTTATTTATTAAAGTTATTTTCTTTAGGACATGGAATCCTTTGCTTCTTATATAAATGGGATTCTGTACTCTTTAAAAGTAGAAAATAATTTAAGTTGCATTTGTCTTGCAGTTCAGGTTTCTGGAGTAAAAATATTCCATTAATTTATACAAATGCTCAAGATGGATGCTTTATGCAGGGCTCCTCAGAAGTTGCCTATTCTCAGTGTGAAACAGCATGTTGTAGGTAGAGAAACAAAAACAGCATTTTCCCTATTGCTGTCTCTGAAAGGAGTTCTAGTAAACTAAGCTCTATTCCATTTCTTTACCTTCTAATTTATTAACATAGAGTCTGAACTAATGTTTATTAGTGTGGCCAGAGAAGTCCTCTTTATCACAGTGTTTGGGGAATGCTATGAAAGGAGTGGTTTAATCCAGGCTGATAAATTTGATAATTAATTGTGATCATTGACTTAGATCTTTTCTTTCTTTCTTTCTTTTTTTTTTTTTTTTGAGACGGAATCTCGCTCTGTCGCCCAGGCTGGAGTGCAGTGGCCTGATCTGGGCTCACTGCAAGCTCCGCCTCCCAGGTCCACGCCATTCTCCTGGCTCAGCCTCCCGAGTAGCTGGGATTATAGGCGCCCGTCACCACGCCCGGCTAATTTATTTTTGTATTTTTAGTAGAGAAGTGATTTCACCGTGTTAGCCAGGATGGTCTGGATCTCCTGACCTCATGATCCGCCCGCCTCAGCCTCCCAATGTGCTGGGATTACAAGCGTGAGCCACCGCGCCCGGCCGACTTAGATCTTTTCATCTGATGCATTGATTTCACTTCAATTTACCTTGAAAGCTCTCTTTATATGCTTCATGTAATTATAACATAATAGCTTAAAAAGTGAATTTCAAGAAAATTTATCCAAGTGGTCTCCGACTTCAGCATGTGTAAGAGTATCCTAAATGCAGGTCCGAGGCCCAAAGATCAGATATTCTTATTTTCTCAGGTCTAGGATAGGGTCTGGAAGTGTCTGTTCTTAATAAGTAGATCAGGTGTTTCTGATATCTTAGAGAAAATGAACAATTTGTCTTTAGATATTTATTTATACAAATGTCATTAAATATCACTAAATGCTTCAGAACAATAATGCTACTTAATCTGCTTCTGTTATTATTAAGGTCTATTGACATTTATTTGTTCACTGTGTAAAGTAGACTGATTCAGAAATAGTTTCTCTTAGGTAGGTGGGTACTATGCTCTGAAAAGAAAACCTAATCTATGAAGATCACAATTTGGAATTCACTTTTGTATTTTTGTGTAGTCCACCACTAGGCCCAGCACACAGTGGATTGTCAGTAATTATTAGAAATGAAACATTAATAATCTCAAGCCCACCCAATACTGACATAAACTAGGGAAACTGGTCTTACTGTGAGGTTCACACTATGCCATGATGTTTTTGGCTGTGTCACTTATTACTTTTCATTATATATTTTTGGATCTCCTATAGAGCTTTACCAGATGCTTTTCAAAAGTATGAGTTAGTGTAAGTGCTTCTTGAGTGAATGACTTCTTTTTCGGTTGTTATTTTTTTTCCCAAGTGAGTAGCACTTTAATTTCCAGTCAGTTAAAGGAATATTTTAGTCATAACGAATGTGTTTTCAGGCATCAGAAAGGCTTTCTAGTTTTAGTTTTTACAAATATTTTAATTAAAAAACTACTGTGCAATCAGCACAATCAGCAATCCCTGCATTGATATATCATGTCTTCAGAAAATTTGTCATGAAGCTCCAACTGTATACGTTCTCATTTCCTATAGCTTTAAAACATTTAATATGCTTAAAATATATTTTTCTGACAATTTGATGGTAGTCCTTTTGAAAAACAAATAAAAAGGAAGTTTCTAGATAAGAGCTAGCTTTCCCAGATATTATCTGCCCTGTGTCCTCTTCCTGCAGTCCACTGTCCCTTCATGCTTAGCCCCCACTGACTAGATGGCTAGCGATAAATGAGAAAGAAAAAGGAAAGTAAGTGAGTGTCCCAACTGTGGAAGTGGGAAAGGGAGATCCTCCTCTCCCGAACACACACTCCAACTGGGGAAACTGAAGGTCTCTTTGCTAGAGAAGTTTCTGACCTTACCTGGAGCTGAGTCAAATTAATTGAGCGAAATACAGGGGTAGAGGAAGCAGGAGGAAAGGCCCTGGGAGCTCACTGGGTCCCTAACCAGGCCATTCCTGCCTGGCACCACAGGGATCCATCAGGAGGGTGGCCAGAGGAGAGGCAGAAAATACCACAAGGAGAAGGCAATCTCCAGCTGAACTTTGTAACAATTTGAATTGGGTGAGAAGCCTCCTCGCCAGAAGTTGAGGCCGGGGGCATGAATCCGATGTGCAGACTCCACGGGCAGGGGAAGAAACAAGCCCTTTTCTTTCACAGCTGGGAGGTGGGTAGCCTGGAGCAAGTTCTTAAGCCCAGCTTGCCCATCACCTGGAAACAGACTTGGGGGTGTTAGTGGGGGGCATGATGGGAGTGAGACCGGCCCTTGGTTTGTTTGGGAGCTGGGTGAAGCCTGTGACTGCTGGGGCTTTCCCCCACTTCTCTGACAACCTGCATGACTTAGCAGAGGCAGCCATAATCCTCCTAGGTACACAACTCCATTGACCCGGGAATCTCACCCCCAACCCTCACAGCAGCTGCAGCAAGACCTGCCCAAGGAGAGTCTGAGCTTAGACATACCTAGCTCTGCCCCCATGTGATGGTCCTTCTCTACGCACCTTGGTAGTGGAACATAAAGGGCATATAATCTGGTAGTTCTAGGGCCCCACTCCACTGCCGATTCCCCTCCATACTACCACAGCTGATGCTCTCTGGAAACTGCCACCTCCCAGCAGGAGGCCAACCAGCACAAAAATGGAGCACTAAACCACCAAAGCTAAGAACCATAATAGAGTCCTTTTCACCCCCTGCCACCTCCACCAGAACAGGTGCTGGTACTGATGGCTGAGAGACCCATAGATTGTTCACATCATAGGACTCTGTTCAGACAACCTCCAGTATCAGCCCAGAGCCAGTAGACTTGCTGGGTGGCTAGACCCAGAAGAGAGACAACAATCACTGCAGTTTGGCTCACAGGAAGCCACATCCACAGGAAAAGAGGGAGAGTCCTACATCAAGGGAAAAACCCATGGGGCAAAAGAATCTGAACAACAGCCTTCAGCCCTAGACCTTCCCTCTGACAGAGCCTACCCAAATGAGAAGGAACCAGAAGACCAACTCTGGTAATATGAGACAAAAAAGCTCTTCAATACCTCCAAAAAACTCACACTAGTTCACCAGCAATGGATCCAAACCAAGAAGTAATCGCTGATTTATCTGGAAAAGAATTCAGGAGGTTAGTTGCTAAGCTAATCAGGGAGGCACCAGAGAAAGATGAAGCCCAATGCAAGGAAATCCAAAAATGATACAAGAAGTGAAGGGAGAAATATTCAAGGAAATAGATAGTACAAAGAAAAACAATAAAAAATTTAGGAAACATTGGACACACTTATAGAAATGCCAAATGTTTGGAAAGTCTCAGCAATAGAATTGAACAAGTAGAAGAAAGAAATTCAGAGTTCAAAGACAGGGTCTTTGAATTAACCCAATCCAACAAAGACAAAGAAAAAAGAATAAGAAAATATGAACAAAGTCTCCAAGAAGTCTGGGATTATGTTAAATGATCAAAACTAAGAATAACCAGAGTTCCTGAGGAAAAAGAGATACCTAAAAGTTTGGAAAGCATATTTTGGGAAGAATCGAGGAAAACTTCCCTGGCTTTGCTAGAGGCCTAGACATCCAAATACAAGAAGTACAAAGAACACCTAGGAAATACATCTCAAAAAGAACATTGCCTAAGCACATTGTCATCAGATTTTCTAAAGTTAAGAGGAAGAGAAGAACCTTAAGAGCTGTGAGGCAGAAGCACCAGGTAACCAATAAAAGAAAACCTATCAGATTAACAGGAGATTTCTCAGCAGAAACCCTACAAGCTAGAAGGGATTGGGGTCCTATCTTCAGCCTCCTCAAACAAAACTATTATCGGCCAAGAATTTATTATCCAGTGAAACTAAACCATCATATATGAAGGAAAGATACAGTCTTTTTCAGATGAACAAATGCTGAAAGAATGTGCCACTACCAAGCCACTACTATAATTTGTATGAATTCATGCCATATTTCTCTGGACGTTGGTGGATTATCAGGGATATGACTTGGCTTGTATCTCCAGTTATAAACCTTGGTATAGTCAGGCCTGACTAGGGCAGAATGGAGAACTTGCTTCTGGCTTATAGCCCTCCTATGGGCACCATGAAGGTTAGTGCTGCCCGTGATGCTCTGGCATTTGGAGATCTGCACACACAACCTCATTACCCCACCTTTAACATCTGTGTCACAGATCAAGAGTTTGCAAACCATGATCCATACGCCAAAAATAGTCCAAAGATTTCTTTACTATAGTTATATTTTGTTCTTAGAATTTTAAAATTTAAATACCTTTGTGTCTGCATTCTCCTATAATTCTGGTCCAACCAGTCCTTGTTTTCTTATCCAGTCCATGACACTCATTTATAATAATAACTTGGTTCCTAAAGGTAAGTGAATTTTTCATTCCTATGACCACTCCTGTTTTCTGTCAAGTAATGTTAGATTTCTCTGTTCAAATATGAAATGTTGACATCCTAAAAGTTATTAATAAACAGATCAGTTCTCTCAGGTGAAAAAAAAAAAAAGAACTCCTAAAAGGAGCTCTAAATCTTGAAACAAATCCTGAAAACACAGCAAAACAGAACCTCTTTAAAGCATAAATCACACAGAACCTATAAAACAAAAATGCAAGTTAAAAAGCAAAAACAGAAAAAACAAGGTACACAGGCAAAAAACAGCATGATGAATGCAACGGTACCTCACATCTCAATACTAACATTTAATGGAAATGGCCTAAATGCTCCACTTAAAAGATATGGAATTGCAGAATGGATAATCTGCAAATATCTGCTGCCTTCGGGAGACTCACCAAGCAAATATCTGCTGCTTCAGGAGACTCACCTAACACATAAGGACTCACATAAACTTAAAGGGGTGGAAAAAGGCATTTCATGCAAACGGACACACCAAAAGCAAGCAGGTGTAGCTATTCTTATATCAGACAAAACAAACTTTAAAGCAACAGCAGTTAAAAGAGATAAAGAGGGACATTATATTATGGTAAAAGGCCTTGTCCAACAGGAAAATATAACAATCTTAAACATAAAGCAACAGCAGTTAAAAGAGACAAAGAGGGACACTATATTATTGTAAAAGGCCTTGTCCAACAGGAAAATGTCACAGTCTTAAATATATATGCACCTAACACTGGAGTTCCCAAATTTATAAAACAATTACTAATAGAGCTAAGAAATGAGATAGGCAGCAACACAATAATAGTGGGGGACTTCAATACTCCACTGACAGCAATAGACAGTTCATCAAGACAGAAAGTCAACAAAGAAACAATGGCTTTAAACTCTACCTTGGAAAAAATGAACTTAACAGATATATGCAGAACATTTCATCCAACAACCACAGAGGACACATTCTATTCAACAACCCATGGAGCTTTCTCCAAGATAGACCATATGACAGGCAATAAAAAGATCCTTAATAAATTTAAGAAAATTGAAATTATATCAAGCACTCTCTCAGACCACATTGGAATAAAACTGGAAATCAATTTCAAAGGAACTTTTGAAACCATGCACATACATGGAAATTAAATAACCTGCTCCTGAATGACCATTGGGTCAAAAACAAAATCAAGACAGAAATTAAAAAATTATTCAAAGTGAATGACAATAATGACACAATCTATCAAAACCTCTGAGACACAGCAAAGGCGGTGCTAAGAGGAAAGTTCATAGCCCTAAGCGCCTATATCATCAGAAAGACTGAAAGAGCAAAAACTGACATTCTAAGGTCACACCTCAAGGAATTACAGAAACAAGAAAAAACCTAACCCAAACCCAGCAGAAGAAAGGAAATAAGCAAGATCACAGCAGGACTAAATGAAATTAAAACAAAGAAACAAACAAAACCCAATACAAAAGATAAGGGAAACGAAAAGCTGGTTCTTTGAAAAGATAAATAAAATTATTAGACCATTAGCAAGATTCACAAAGACAAGAAGAGAGAAAATCCAAATAACCTCATTAAGAAATGAAACAGGAGATATTACAACTGGCACTACTGAAATACAAAAGATCATCCAAGGGTACTATGAACACCTTTATGAACATAAGCTGGAAAACCCTAGAAGAGATGGATAAATTCCTGGAAAAATACTACCTTCCTAGCTTAAATCAGGAAGAATTAGATACCCCGAACAGAACAACAACAAGCAGTGAGACTGAAACGGTAATTAACAAATTACCAACAAAAACAATCCAGGACTGGATGGATTCAGAGCAGAATTCTACCAGATATTCAAAGAAAAATTGATATCAATTGTTTTGACACTAATCCACAAGATAGAGAAAGAAGGATCCCTCCCTATTTCATTCTATGAAGCCAGCATCACCCTAATACCGAAACCAGGAAAGGATACAACCAAAAAAGAAAACTACAAACCGATGTCCTTGATGAACATCGATGCTAAAATCCTTAACAAAATCTAACCAAATTCAACAACATATCAAAAAGATAATCCACAATGATCAAGTGGGTTTCATACCAGGGATGCAGGGATGGTATAACATATTCAAGTCAATAAATGGGAGATACCACATAATCAGAATTAAAAATGAAAATCACATGATCATCTCAATAGATGAAGAAAAAGCATTCAACAAAATCTAGCATCCCTTTATGATTAAAACTCTCAGCAAAATTGGCATACACAGGACATACCTCAATGTAATAAAAGCCATCTGTGACAAACCCACAGCCAACATAATACTGAATAGCGAAAAGTTGAAAGCATTTCCATTGAGAACTGGAACAAAACAAGGATGCCCACTCTCACCACTCCTCTTCAACCCAGTATTGCGAGCCCTAGCCAGAACAATCAGATAAGAGAAAGAAATAAAGGGCATCCAAATTGGTAAAGAGGAAGTCAAGCTATCACTGTTTGCTGATGATATGATAATTTACCTTAAAAACCCTAAGGATTCCTACAGAAAGCTCCTAGAACTGATAAAAGAATTCAGCAAAGTTTCTGGATACAAGATTAATGTACACAAATCAGTAGCTCTTCCATATACCAAGGGCAACCGAGCAGAGAATCAAATCAGGAATTCAGCCTTTTTTTACAATAGCTGCCAAAAAAAGTACTTACAAATATATCTAACCAAGGAGGAAAAAGACCTCTATAAGGAAAACTAAAAAACACTGCTGAAAGAAACCATAGACACAAACAAATGGAAACTCATCCCATGCTCAGGGATGGGTAGAATTACTATTGTAAAATGACCATACTGCCAAAAGCAATCTACAAATTCAGCACAATCCGCATCAAAATACCACCATCATTCTTCACAGAATTAGAAAAAATAATTCTAAAATTCACATGAAACCAAAAAAGAGTCTGCATAGCCAAAGTAAGACTAACCAAAAAGAACAAATCTGGAGGCATCACACTACATGATTTTAAACTATACTATAAGGTCATAGTCACCAAAACAGCATGGTACTGGTATACAAATTGGCACATATACCAACGGAACAGAATAGAGAACCCAGAAGTAAACCCAAATACTTACAGCCAACTGAACTTCAACAAAACAAACAAAAACATAAAGTGGGGAAAGGACACCCTTTTCAACAAATAATGCTAGCCACATGTAGGAGAATGAAACTGGATCTTCATCTCTCACCTTATATAAAAATCAACTAAAGATGGATTAAAGACTTAAATCTAAAACCTGAAACTCTAAAAATTCTAGAAGATTACATTGGAAAAACCCTTCTAGACATTGGCTTAGGCAAGGATTTCATGACCAAGAACCCAAAAGCAAATGCAATAAAAACAAAGATAAATAGTTTAGACTTAATTAAACTAAAGAGCTTTTGCATAGCAAAAGGACAGTCAGCAGAGCAAACAGACAATCCACAGAGTGGGAGAAAATCTTCACAATCCATACATCTGGCAAAGGACTAATATCCAGAAACTACAAGAAACTCAAATCAGTAAGAAAAAAACAATTCCATTAAAAAGTGGGCTAAGGACATGAATAGACAATTCTCAAAAGAAAGTATTCAAATGGCCAGCAAACATATGAAAAAATGCTCAACATCACTAATGACCAGGGAAATGCAAATCAAAACCGTAATGCGATAACACCTTACTCCTCCAAGAATGGCCATAATCAAAAAACAAAACAAAACAAAAAACCAGTAGATGTTGGCGTGGATGTGGTGAACAGGCAACACTTCTATACTGTTGGTGGGAATGTAAACTAGTACAGCTGCTATGGAAAACAGTGTGGAGATTCCTTAAAGAACTAAAAATAGAATTACTGTTTGATCCAGCAATCCCACTACTGGGTATCTCCCAAGAGGAAAAGAAGTAATTACACGAAAAAGATACTTGCACATTCATGTTTATAGCAGCACAATTTGCAATTGCAAAATAATGGAACCAACCCAAATGCCCATCAATCAATGAGTAAATGAAGAAACTGTGGTATAGTTATACGATGGAATACTACTCAGACATACAAAGGAATTCGCGGCATTTGCAGTGACCTGGATGAGATTGGAGACTATTATTCTAAGTGAAGTAACTCAGGAATGGAAAACCAAACATCATGTGTTCTCACTAATATGTGGGAACTAAGCTATGAGGATGCAAAGGCATAAGAATGACACAATGGAGTTTGGGTACTTGAGGGGAAGGATGGGAGGGGGGCGAGGGATAAAAGACTGCAAATAGGGTTCAGTGTATACTGCTTGGGTGATGAGTGCACCAAATCTCACAAATCACTGCTAAAGAACTTATTCATGTAACCAAACACCACCTATACCCCAATAACTATGGACAAATTTTTAAAACATAAAAAAAAGAAAAGGTTTAGTGGGTGGGTGGATTTTGGGATTAGCAGTGATTTGTGGAAGAAAAGGGGAGGTCTAGAAAGTCATTGGGCATATACAGTTATCTCTTCATGCCTCCTCATGAGTCCCATGTGCAAATTTGTGGGGAGTTACTATGCAACATGCAGTGGAAACTCAGGTTGTGACCTCAGCAAGTTCATTCTGTGTGAACTCCCTTTGCCCATATTGGTTCCAGTCGATTTCTGCCAGTTCTTTTAACTCGTAAGCAGAGGGAGCTTCAGTGTTTCAGCAACTTGTTTCTTTTCTCATCTACCATCCAGCAAACTCAAGAATTTCTGTTAGTTACTGGTTTCTTTAACTCTTTGGGGTACAGTTTCAGAAGTAACCCCTATGACATTCTTCTTTCCTTTCATTGGCTGAAATTCAGCACATGGCGATGCCTAATTGCAAGGAAGGCTGAGAAATGTAGTCTGGCTGTATGTTCAGAAAGAATAGGGAAATAGATACCCCTTTTAAATTATAGAGTTTTTGCTACAATTGACATTTCTATATAGTTAAACTACTTTTCTCAGTTAGGAATTCTCAAATAGATTTGATATTTCTTTAGAGTGACCCTTTAGAATAAATATTTCCTTAAGGGTTCACTTGATCTATACTCATGCAGAATTTTCTAGATATTTGTAGGTTCCTTGGGCCCAATATTTAATGATATGATGCTTCACCTGCAACTTGGGATTCTTGGGGCCATAGGAGACATTCTGAAGCAACATCCTTCTTGGTAATGCTACAGCCATAGTATTTGTAATTGGCAGTGATGGATGACATCACGGTAGAACATAGCCCTCAGAAGGCTGCCATTATGACATAAACATTACAAAGCAGTGCTATCAGTAAATGAAATAAGAAGCACCAAATAGGAAGGTAGGTGAGATCGTTTTTTATCCTTATGAATTACTCAGCAAGGTCCTGTGTACTTAGTTGACATGTGGTGGTGGGGTGAGAGGAATGGGTATACAAAGTGTCTTCTTTACATTGTAATTTCATCCTGGTTCAAGGTGGAATTTCATTTTTATTTGCAAAATATCTGAGTCTCTAATTTGCATATATATAAAAAACAAGTGATCTATACTTTTGCTCTTGGATTGCTCATGGTGTAGAGGAGATGGAGTGGATAAAAGAGGATACTGCAGTCAATGGCAGAAATATGTAGTGTATCCAGACAGGCTGCCAGACCAGAAAGGAGTAATGAACAATTTGAGAGTAGTGATTTTGTGTATTTAACTTTACATGCAAAATTGACTGTAAAGTTCTGATATTTAGTTGATAGTGCATACAAATGGAATGAGGGATTAAAATGGACTTGAAAAAATTGTTTTGCAGTTTTACAAAGGGACTCAGAAAAACAGCAGAAAGATGTTGGTGCAGGAACTGTTTTTGCCAAACACTGTAAGATGAGGTGATTTTTGATGGAGCTTTCGTGTAAGGGGAAAATTTGGGGCAGTATATGTGCTTACAACAAGATGGGAGAAATACTACCTTTTGTGGTTAAAATGGCTGCAAGTAATGAGGTGAGGTGGTGGTTATAGATGTGTATGTATGTGCATATTTAAATAAAAAAATAAAGATCCAAACATAAGTATAGTACCTAGAGAGAACATTTGGGAGAGAAACAAATTCCACATAATGGTTCTGCATGGCCTCCAAACTCTCAGTTTCAAACATTAAACCCTCTGCTACCCTATTTGTATTTTTTTGCTTACTTTAGTAATTCACCTCTTCCAATAAACCTGCTATCTATTGACCTTTTATAACTACTCCTTGTTTCCTGATCTCTCATGTTAGTCAGAGGTTGAAAGTGCTGCAGGCATGCACTTGCCTTATTTTAAAGGGATTCAGCTCTCATTGTTGTGATATTTACACATGACCTATGTGAAACTTGTGATGCATTCCAAGGGAAATGTAGACACTTAGAATTATGCATTATTTAAAAAATAATGTTTTTTTTTTCCAGCTGGTTATAGATTGGTGTTCCTTGTATCCTCTTTTTGGTGATATTATAGTTTTAATTATGTACATTTTTCATGAATTTCAGGACACCTTTGAGAAGTGGGTTTGTCTAAAGATGGAATGATAATCACATATTTCTTCCTCTGCAGTCACCAAAACTGTTAAAGCAAAAATATAGGTAATTTCAGCTTTTGCCAGTCAAATAATATCAAGGTGAACTTGAATAGATACAGGTTTTTCACAGGGTTGACGGAAAAAACACAACCTTCTCCCCCTTGATTTCTTTAAGTTCCAGGATGGCAAAGATTTTAATTTTGATTACTTATTTATTTCGGGTAACTATTGTGGTTCATGGCACATGGAGGTCAGTACATAATGTTAAACAAATTAAGGAAACATTGAAATAGAGGCTTTTTGAGCTCTGGGTGCTTTTGTTAAGACCCTCTCATCCTGAGGGAATGATCCCAAGAAAGAAGATGTAATTAAAATGTATTACTCACTTTTCTCTAAGAGGCCATCAGGACTAATCTTGTGTCTTACACTTCTTCATCTTCTTTCTCTAAGATTTCATGTCTCTAAGATCATCCACCTATATTCAGACTGTCATCCTCAGAGGGCTGTTCTACAAACATCAACTCTGTTCTCTCAAACTCATGAAAATTCATCAGCAGGATCCTCTATATTCTCAGTTTCTTTTCTGTGTGTTTGCAGTAATATATTGCAAAACTCAAACCTTGTCTGTATCTCAAGTACACAATGTGTACACTAGAGTACTTGGTGGAGGTGGTTGGGTTTTCTCCATACTCTGTTCCACAGGGCTTGGGAGCAAAAGCATGGGTCACTTATATTTATAAATATGCAAATTAGAGGCTCAGATATGTTGCGAATAAAAATACAATTACATCTTGAATCAGGGTGAAATAGCAATATTAAGAAGAATCACACATACCCATTCTTCTCACCCCATTACCACATATCAGCTAAGTGCACAGGATCTTGCTGAGTAATTCATAGCAACTTGTTTCTGTTTAGGTACTCCTTATTTCATTTACTGATAGCACTGCTTTGTAATATTTATGTCATAACGAGAGCCTTTTGAGAGTTATAGTCTACTGTGATGTCACCCATCACTTCCAGTTACAAATAATATGGACGTAGCAACACCAAGGTCAGGTAGATGACCTTGCCTTCATTGCTATTTCTAAACCTCATCTCTTTTCCATCATTCCAACTTTAAGACCTTCAACAAAGCTATGCCTCCCCATTACTCTTCTGTATTGAAGTAATTTCTTCCTGCTCGGTCACTACTTGATGTTTTTAAGACTTTACCACTTTGGTCACTGTCTTCTCCCTTTATTCATCACATTTGGTGACTTCAACATCCCTGTAAATGATTCATCCAACCCACAGCCTCCTAATTCCTTGACTTGCTTACTCCCAACATTTGGATTTGAAAAGCCAGCATTGTTTTATTTTATCCCAGCCTTTTTCATAGTAATACCTTAGACATTGTCATTACCAGCAATTGAATTGCCCCCAATTTTTACAACAAAGCATTAAACTTCATATCTACTCTAGTCTGTCTTTTATTGAATAATCAAGGAAAGGAAATTTATCTTAAAAACAGATGATTTTTTTTTTCTGGCTAGATTCAGAGAGATGCGACCAAACAAGGGTCAGGAAGAAGACATACATAGGAGAGATAAATGAGCCTCAAAACAGATTTTTCCCTAGAGTCTGCAAAAAGGCATGCAGCCCTATTAAAACCTTGATTGTAGCCTTGCCAGACTCTAAGCAGAGGAACTCTTTGAGCTATACTATTAGAAAAACTTCTTTCTATAGATTAGTGAGATAATTTGTTATTTTGTGCTTCTAAGTTGGTGATAACATGGTATGACAGAAGTTAAATGGATAACTCAACCTTAACATGGCCAATGCAGAATTTATGATATTCTAAATCTTTATACCCTTATCTTTTCCCATTTTTTAACTTACTAAATGACACCATTATTGACACAGTTGTTTAGGCCAAAATTATCAGAGTTACTTCTAGATTATGTATTTTTCCTAAAACCCAAGATTCTGTATTTCATCAAAGATTTCTGGATATTTTTTCAGCTGTATACTGCGACTGACTACTTTGCTTCATCTCTGTTGATCTTTCCCTAGTCTAAGCCACCTCTTCTCTCATCAGGACTCCTGAAATAGCCACCACTCTTGCTCTTTTTATTTTATTTGAAGTTCCGGGATACATGTGAAGGATGTGCAGATTTGTTACATAAGTAAATGTGTGCCATGTTGTTTGCTGCATCTATCAACATATCACCTAGGTATTAAGCAGTCTTGCTCTTCTAACAGTTTTTTATCCATAGAGCAGCCAGAGTGATGAAGTTTTGAATATGTTAATCACATAATGTTATTTCTTCCTTTAAAGCTACAATGACTTCCCATAACATGTAGAATAAAGTTCAAAATCCAAACCCCTTTATGATGTGTTTTTTCTCTGCCTTCTTCATATCATCTCCTTCCACTCTCCTCTTTTTTGAGTGTGAACCACATTAACTTTTGTTGACTCTTCTTGTACACAAAATTTATTGCTGCTTTAGATCTTTACATGGTTGCCTTGAACACTTTTTCTCTAGATCATTTAGTACCTTGCTTTTTAATATTCTTCAAGTCATTCCTCAAATATCACTTCATCAGAGTTTCTCCATTATTATCTTATATAAAATGGTCAGTCACCACTACTTAGTGTCTTCCTATGCATTGTTCATTACTTTTCAAAACACTCTCACGTCTTACATTTTATTGACATGTGTTTACTTTTTAAAAAATATCTCACTAGATATAAGCTCCATGAAGACAATTACTTTGACTACCTTCAATATTGCTGTTATTGTGCTACTAAAACAGTCCCTGTATCCTGGTAGGTTCTCAAAAGTGAAAGAGAAGCCTGGAAATGTAGCAAAACCCCATCTCTGCTAAAATTACAAAAGAATTAACCAGGAGTGGTGATGTGCATCTGTAGTCCCAGTTAGGAAGCTAAGGTGGAATTTCCTGAGCTCAGGAAGTCATGGCTACAGGGAGTTGTGATTGCATCACTGTACTTCAGCCTAGGTGATGGGAGTGAGACCCTTTCCATGGAAAGAAAAAAAAAAAAAAAAAAAAAGGAAAGCATTAAACACAAATAAAAATTGTGGGCTTACTTTAGGTGTCTTGAGAAGTTTTAATTTATAAGTGTTTGATGGCACTGTGGGAAGTTAAGTGTCCTGAAGGAAAAAGTCAAACATGGAAAGATAAAACTCTCATGACATTATGAGGCCATTTCCTAAATAGTCATATCATAATACTTCTGATTCAAATATCAACAAATAGATGCAGTAGAAACTTGGAAATCTCAGTGATTAGCTGCTTCTTATTGCTATCTGAAACCATCTCCTATCTCTATCTTAGCTTAGAAAATAATTTTTTCATATCAAATTCCAAGACTTGTGATTCACATCTCAGATATTTAGATTTGCTAGAATGGCGTTTCTTCTCTGCAACTATTTATAAGCAGTGATCAGATGGTACTCAGGAATTTTTATAGGGCGAGCTATGGTGACGGCTAAGATTCTTTCATTTTAGTATCTATTAACATCTTATTTTGGGCTTTGTAATTGTATGATGGGTTGCCATACTGAAGAGGGCATCCTGTTGCCTACTCTTCTAACTTCGTAACTCTAAGCTTCAAGTCCAAGTGTCTTATTGCATTTTTCCTTAATTTACTTTTTTGGCCTCATGGGACATGGCCAGGCTCTGGTAGCACTAATATTCATTTAGGTGACATAAATGGGGGATAAACTAGTGGCTCTGATAACAGTGGATACTTCATATTGTTGCTCAATTCTTTATTTTTCTCTACTGATATAAAGGTTCATGGGGATTGTTTCACAATTTCTAAGATATTTCTCCCAAAATGCAATGCTTTGGAAATGTTTATTCTCATTCAAAAATGAAAGCCATTTTATCTAAAAGTCTCTTGGAAGTAGTGTTGAAATTCTTATTTTTGGAGAGTAGAAGCAGTGGTTATGAGGGTAGTGTTGTCTTTTGCAGTGGTGGTGGCACCTGTTGCAGTTGTCTGTATTTAGGGTGCAGGATTAGGGAGGTCAGGATCAGGTGGAGAAATTACAGGGGAAAATGGAGGTCCAGGTGGATAGGGTCTTGGTTGGGAAGGTGGCTGTGGATAACCTGGGCCATAAGGGGAAGGAAGAGAGAGTGGTTGAATTCTCCCTGGACCATAGGGTGGAGAAAGGCGTGGTGGAAATCTCCCTGGACCATAGGGTAGAGGAGGAGATGGTGGAAATCTCCCTGGACCATAGGGTAGAGAAGGAGGTGGTGGAATTCTCCCTGGACCATAGAGTAGAGGAGGGGGTAGGGGAATTCTCCATGGACCATAGGGTGGAGGATGGGGTGGTGGAACAAATCCTGGTCCAAACGGAAAAGGTGATGGAGGAGGAGAAGGAGACAGTGGTTCAGGTGGATATGGTCCCCCGAGGCCTCTTTGACTCTCACCAGGCTGTGGAAAAAAGTAGTAAATACTTTTAAATCAGATATTTCGCAGTTAAATATAAGAATGAATGCTTTCTATGATAGGCAGAACTCTGAGATGGCCCCAAGATTTCTACTCTCTGCTGGCACATACTGGCCTGACCTTATCCGATGAGCCCTTTTAAAACAGGTTCTGCAATGTCTGAAGAAATCAGAGAGATTTGAAGCTGCAGCAAATGCTTTTTTCTGGGCTTTGAATCAAGATGCCGTGTTGTGGGGAGGGCTACGTGGAAGTACATGGTAGACCGGCTACAGGAGCTGAGAGTGGCCCCGGGCTCATAGGCAGCAAAAAAGTAGGGGCGTCAGTCCAACAACCAAGGGACTGAATCCTACCAATGACCATACAAGCTTAAAAAAAGGACACTGAGCTGCAGAAGAAAAAAAAAATACAGCAGTGGACACACCTTTTCAGCCTTGTGAGACTGTGAGCAGAGAAGCCACCTAAGCCAAGCTCAGAGTTATGGCCAAAGAAACTGAGATAATAATGAGTTTTTAAAGGCTACTAATTAGTGGTAATTTGTTATTGAGCAATAGAAAAGTGTTAAATGTATCTAAGTTATGATGTCTGAACGTCTATATCAAAGAAAAATGTTTCTCTTTTGCCCTCTGAATACCTAGGCTCTCAATGAAAGCTGGGATAGTATTGACTTAAAAAAATAGATAATGAACAAAAATCTTATCCTTGGCCTATAGTGAAGTCTGTCATTCCAAATTCCAAATGGAAATAAATGCCTTTGCAGCATGAGAAAAACATGTCTTTTTATGTCTAATTCAAGGGTTCAGGCTTGTTCCGGGCTTTGCACATTAATTAATTGTGAAACACATGTGAGCAGCTATTTCGTGCAATGAGCTTATGAAGGAGCTGGTTCATTCATGTCATGAATGTCAACCTGGCAAGTTGCCAGGGGTACAAACATCTATTCTATGACTCTACAGGCTGAGTAATTACAATACAAGGAGGGGTAAATGTGATCTGAAGGGAAGTGAAATGAGTGGAATGAGTGTCTGGGTTTCATGTCAGTGTTTGAGCTCTCCTTCTGGCACATGGAGATAGAGTGAGTGTGGAATTCTTTTTGAGCCTTTTTTTCTCTTCAGGAAAATGATGTTCATAAAAGTACTCACCTCCTGCAGTTGTTGTCACATTTGTTGTGAAATATCACTTGTAAAGTGCCTAGGGTGGTGTTTATCTCAGGTCTGGTTTACATAGAGTACAATTTTTAGAAATGAAAATAGTAGGCTGAGGCTGGGCGTGGTGGCTCATGCCTGTAATCCCAGCACTTTGGGAGGCTGAGGTAGGTGGATAGCTTTAGGCCAGCAGTTCAAGACCAACCTGGACAAGACCCCATCTCCATTAAAAAATTCAAAAATAACTGAAAAGTAGTGCAAGGAACAAATACATTAGGGATTTAAAGTGATCAGTTCTGGATAGGAAAACGATAAAGGATTGTCTCTGTGGGAAGGAGTCATTTGAAAAGAGGGTTAAAGAATATAAAGTAAGGAGGGAGCATGCCAAATAGAAGGAAAATACGCAAATGCTCTGGGGTAGGAATGAAGTTCCACTCTACTGACGGCAAGAAGTCCAGGTTGCTTGGAGCAGATGCTTTTTTTGGACACAAAACTACATTCACTTCCTGTGGTTCTCAGTCCCTTCACCTATTTGGCCATTACCCTTGCTAATCCTAAACTTTAGTATTACAGTAAAGCATCCCTGTCCTGGATTCCTAATGCCAGGTTCTTAACAATGCTAGAGGATGTCACCAGCACTGTACCCTCAGAAAGTTAGCATCCTTCAGTGCTGCCTGAAATCCTTTTTTGAGTGTCTTATCTCAGATTATCCCTTCCCACTTCCCCAGAGGCCTGTAATTTTCCAAGTTGATGCCAGTTTTATCAACATTCTCCACCTCATCCTAAGCTCTCATCTACCCCCACCAAAGTGGCTTTTCTCCTGCTTCACCAAGATATTTCAGGCAATTAGAAATGAACTTCCCTGATTTACTGGTCACAGAACCATGGAGTCAGTGATAGCTAGATAGTTTCTTTTTCTTTATGATTGTTTTCCAAGGGACCTGGCTCTGTCAGTCTTCTCTTTTACTTTCTGCAACTGTAATATCTGCCATTTAGCTAGCTCATTTTCTTCAGAAGAACACTATCATTTATGGTCAACTCAATTTTTTTCTCCCTATCCCATCAGCTCTTCATCCCACTTCCTGAATTCTAAATCTAACCACTTCTTATCATCTTTCTTGCTTTCATTCTAATCTATCATTTACTTTTACCCGAATTTCTATAATGGCCCGTTGATTTGACCTCTTGATTCTAATCTTGCCCCTTTCACCTAACATGTACAGAGAGGTTGAAGACATCATTTGAGAAATAAATATCAATTGATATTTCTCCGTTTATAAAAGATTCAGTTTCAACCACCAGTACCTTGTTGCTGTGACTTTCTTTTCACGTCTTTCCTGCAAAGCAAAGCTCTATGAAAGGGTATTCTAAATTTGCCAACGCCACTTCTCACTTCTCATTTGCTCTTAAACCTGGCTTCTGCACTTAACATGCCAGTAAAAGTTTTATTCGTATCACCAATGAAACAAACAAACAAAAAATTCCAAGGCACTTCTGTGGGACCAGCCTCGTGTTCGTCTTCTCTAGCTAGTGATAGTTCATGGTATTATGGAGGGTGCTTGACCCAAGGACTGCCAATCCAAGGACTAGTCAGGGTATGTGGAAGTTCAGGATTTGATTTTTTATTGTCAAGAAAACAAATCCTTAGTATGGAAAATATTTCACACATTTTTATTGTTGAGACAATTAAAAATTAGCTGAAAGGACTTTTTCCTAAAGATATACTGATGTTGATCTAAATATTATGTAATGAAAAATCTTCATAGTAAATATCGATTCTTTTCCTGATCTCTTAACCCAGTCACAATGATTAGCTCCCTTTCCACAAATGGCTAAAGTAAAATGATGAAAACGATGAAAATACTATACTAGGAAGAAACACTCCCCTCCCAAAGGGTTATAATGAATGTTAATCTCCTACATTATTCAGTTTAGCAATAATCCCGCTAAGACAAGCATACTTTGCATACTTTGAATCTAAACTTATTTGTATTTTAATGAGATTAAAAATAGTGAGACTTGCTTTGAGGATTAAAAGAGATAATGTATGTAATGCATTTGGAAAATTACTTATAACAGAGAAAACACTCAAAAGTCGACAGGCTGAATATGATGACTTACCCCGCCTACAAATATATATATGCGAAGGACATGCTACCCTTCACATTTCCGATTTTCAGTAATTATTAATCATCATTAGTCATATCAGCTGAAAAAAGGCTCATTGCTATTGAAACTGCTTATATTATTGGAAAGCTCTCTATTTTTCTAATTTATCTTGTTAAAAAGTTATTTGTATAATAAAAGCCTGAATAAAATGTTTTTCACATATTCTGAGGACATGAAAATATTGAAAATCTAATTTATGATGAAGTCATTAAGACATGACCTTTAATGGATGTCAATACGTTTTATTGGCTTATCAAAAATTATGTCTAGCCATAATGCATGCAGGAACACGGCCAAAGTCAGAAAGCTTCAGTCATCTCAGAATGTCCTGCTTTTATTCAAGCTTTTCAAAGTAGAAGAAAGAGGTACTATTTTATGTTTCATGTTTGAGAATGATATAATTTTATGTTGCCTGCTTTGTGGAAGTCATAGTCTTCTAAAAAATCAGCTTTCATATTTTCCCATTTGATATAATAGATTTTTATGGTACTTTGGGAGAAGTTACTCTGGAATTAATATCCTCTTTGTAACACTGGAATTAATTGACCCCTCTGTTGAAATTGAGTATCATTCTATTACTTTTAAAAATATGCATTAAAAAATTCTGAAACACTAGGTTAAGGGCAATGAGCATAGTTTTCCTTAACCTAGTTTTTAATAAATGGTAGGTGTTACTATAAATGTTTATTATTTCCTCAAAATGTAGCATGCAAAGATTCTCCTAAATGCATCTTCCCAGGTCCCATTATGGGGTACTCTTATTCAGGCTTGGATGAGGACTTTAATACTATCTTTTTAATAAGTGAGTTAGGTGACTCCATGTTAGGAACAACTACTTTATCTCATTTTACAGAGTTTTACCTACTGTGTAATTGCTAGAGTATGGAAACATACATTTATATTTATCTGTTTAATGCAGTCTGATATTATAGATTTGAGCTATCCATTATGGCAGCCATCAGACATATGCGGCTATTTAAATTAAATTAGATTTTAAATTTAAATTTAAGCACTAGAACAGTGTTTCATCAATGCTTAATAGTTACTAATATATAAGAAAAGGTAACATCATTAATGTAAAAAGAAATCTGAAGTAATGGTTAAGGAGGAAAGTATAAAGATGTGTGATCGTGATTAATGATACTCACTGTGAAACACGCTGCAAGAGCCCAAAGGCCCAAGATTAGAGTCAGTGATTTCATCCTTTCGGTTGCCTCTGAAAGTAAGCACAATAGGTGATCAGTATGATTTTTTTTTTATTATAAATTACTATTTAAAATGTCTCAACACATGGATATAATGTAATACAGATATACTACTGTAGCATTTTTAGGAATTTGCCTAACATTATGTTGGATTCATTATTACAGTGGGGCAACATTAGTAGGCTTATAAAATTTGACTTCAAAACAGTGGAACTAGTTTTTATTTTTGACTTGTAAGCTGATATTGGAGATAATGCCAAAGAGTTATTCATAAATGATTTGAAGAATAGAAGCTTTTATAAATGAGGTTTTTGCCTTTAGAGGTAACTACTTTGAAATGTACAATTATTTACATTTGAACACTTTTGTATATTTAAATAGCAAGTATATTGTTTTATAGATTTCTATAGACTTGGGTTTGCAATATTAACATATTAACTAAATCATGTGTTATCAATTTAATTCCTTGGGGTATCTCAAAAATAAGGAAAAGAAAGAAATCACTCTGTTTGACGTAGTGTAAGAAAAAGAGAATCATATTATATACCTCCTAGTTTTAACAACATTCCACTAAATTAATTTACTCTGTGATGTGTGGTCTCAAAGTGCTTCCAAAAATCCATATATGGTAGATCAAAGACCAAGTCAGAGAACATGGAGGAATCTAGGTATTTTATTCTCCGTTGGCTCAAAATTTGCAAAATATTTCAAGTACATGGTAGCTTGAATTCTGGGAAAGTAACTCCATGCACCATTGTACAAATGGCTTCCTGACAGTCAACTCTGCACATAGGTTGAGTGTGTTATCTGAGCAATGCAAATTTTGAAAGAATCATATGGACAAAATTTCACTGGATATTCAATTGTATGTGGGTGTGGATATTCTCTTAAGGATTACTTTTCCCATGATCCATTCTTATGAGAAGTTTGAAAAACAAAAGAAAAACTAATAATAAAAATATACTGTAGAACAATTCCCTCTTTTAAAGTGCATCTGAGAATAATCTATCATTATGAAGTTTTAAGAACTTTAAGGAACATCAAGGGGAAAAGTCAATTGTGTACTTGGATGGACTAATTGTCCCCAACGCCCAACATGAAACCTTTACTCTGACATGTGAATAACCTAATTTTTCAAAATTTGATATGTTTAATGACTTACAATTTTACATAAGGTGAAGGTGCTTATGTTTTTGGTGGTAATGAATGTCCTATAAAAAGATCATGAAAAGTCTGAGGAAAATTCTGCAGTTAATATTTCCAGGTACATACCTTTGTGCGAGGATCTGTCTTAGAGTTGATTAACCTGCTGGTCAAAATGACTCTTGCCAGTTGAAAGACAGAAAATAAAGATGAAAAGAGACAAGAAACTTCAGTTCTTATATAGTGCAAAAGATTTCTGTTGGCAGTAAGAGAAAGGATACTTGGAAATAAAATAACTTCTGGGTTGATGCTCTTCAAACAAAGATAGGAAAGTTGTTCTTGCCAATTTGGCAGTCTTATTCTGCATTTTTGGGTCTCATTTCTGAAAAGCATTGACCCATTCAATATTTGTTGTTTCCTGGGGAAACAGATACAACAAATAATGTCCTCTCTCTTCAGGGAAACAATCTGGGGCCTGTGGATCACCATTTCCTCTTTATTTTAAAGAAAAAGCACCAGCTTTTTCTATGCCAAGCAATTTTAATGGGCCATATTTTGTATTTTCTATTTTATTTAATAGGCAATCTTTTGTATTTTCTATAGGAAGTTCCCTTCTGTCAGTGAAGAACTAACTGAGAACAACTGTGTTTTAAAAATCATGTGGTCCTTGCTGTTATTAACTTGAGAATCTTAATTAAATGAAAATATGATGACATGCAAAGACTTGATTATGGGAAAATTATACAGAAATTTTTAGTTTGAAGCGGATGTCTAATGGAAAGTTATAGCCTTGGCTTTTTGATAAGTCTAGGCATTGAGAATAATTTTTCCCATGCTGGATGATCTTATAATCTCGCTTTAATACTTTATTATATAATCATAATAACAGCTATTACTTATTAAGCCTCTAGTTTATTCCATGTGGCAGGTTAAAATGAGTTCTATTATCATCTCAGTTTTATACAGAGATGCTAATTAGCTGAGTGGAACTTGACCTTAAGTCAGCCCACTTCAAAGTCTAAGTGATTTTTTTAGCCAGTATTCCATATTAGCTCCCTAATCTTAACAATCACCATACACTTAACTAACATTGTGTTACAGTACATTAGAGAGATGAATCAGTGAACTTAATAGTTCATTCTACTTCCAAGCACAGTAACAACACTTCCTTGTTGGGTTATATGAGACAAAATATTTTGCCTTATCGTATCTCAATTTCTTCGTTTAAAAATATATATTTAAAATGTTTATATTTATAATTTCTTTTTTATTTCATTTATTTATTTATTTATTTATTTATTTATTATTATCCTTTAAGCTCTAGGGTACATGTGCACAACGTGCAGGTTTGTTACATATGTATACTTGTGCCATGTTGGTGTGCTGCACCCATCAACTCGTCAGCACCCATCAACTCATCATTTAAGTCATGGAGATTAGGACCTTCCTTCTTTCCCTCCTTCCTTTCCTTACTTTCCCTCCCTCCCTCCCTCCCTCCCTCCCTCCCTCCCTCCCTTCCTTCCTTCCTTCCTTCCTTCCTTCCTTCCTTCCTTCCTTCCTTCCTTCCTTCCTTCCTTCCTTCCTTCTTTTATCTTTCCTACTAACATTTATTAACTATCTGCTGTGTGTAAGAAAGAGTACAAGTTGCTGAAGTTACAGCATATATAAATGCTTAGTGTTTTAAAATTTTTGTGAGTCATAGGTGATGTAGAAATTAAGAAGCCAAACTTTCAGAATTGATCTTGGTTTTAAATGACTGTACTTAATTTCATTTGCTTTGTTGGAGTTTCACTGCCTTTAAAAATTCTGATGACATAATTAAGTGTAATACAATATATTCCTGGTTTGCTAATCTTAGCCCTTAATATGTTGCTGAACGATTACATGCCTAAACATCAGTGAAGATGATTCTATTCTTAATTAACAGAAAATTTCACTTCCTTCTTTGACAGTAATTCAGTGTGTCAAAAGATGACTGTCTCTTCTCTCTTATTTTGATGCCAACATATCCATCAGCCAAATGTTTGAAGTCAAGGTGTGATCTACATTGTAATAGATCACTGGCTCTGAGGGACTTAGGATGAATGCTGGCAAAATCAACGGACAATTTCTGAGTGGGTTATGACCAACAAAGAATTTGAGGAATGCAAACAAACAGAAGCACATGTCTGTTAAGAAACAGGAACAGTCACTCCAGTTAATCTTTAGTTAACTTATGGCTTTAAAAGATCTTGATTGAATACTTACTAGAATAGTAGCTAAAGGAGCTGGTCACGGAAAATTCAAAGTGACAGTAGAGAAAAATTATTGTTAGTGCAGAGATTTACAGGAAAGATGGAAAATATTTTCCTAATGTAGGTAGACTAACAGATTTAAGTTCAGTCATGCAGCAACATATTTAAAATCTGCTTTCCTATTGTGTTACACTCATTTCCACTAAAATAGAACAGTAATGATAGTTTCTTTGGGCCTATGGAAAGTATGTACTTCTTCTAGACTATTCAGAAGGAGGTGATATGGTTTCTGGGGTAATGCCACCTTGAATATTTATCAAGCTTTAGAGTTTACAGATTACCTTAAAAATTTCTGTGGAAATATTGTGTAGAATATCAATAATGCCACTGAGCTCTGAGAGAAAATGTATTCTTTTGGATTGAAGTCTAGCATGATGAAATATAATTGACAATAGAGCTTTTAGACTGAAGAAAAGTTATTCTCTGACTTGTGCAGCATGGATGCTGCAAGAAACCCACGTCACCTAGGTCTGTAAACTTTCTGAAAGTTGGCAACAACTTTGCCCTGAACCTCCAAATAGCAAAAGTTGTAAAAAGAAGAAATCAGATGAAACATTTACAATGTCCATAAAGTATAATCATGATAATTTCTTGAGAAAAGTAGCTTTTTTTTTTTTTTTTTTTTTTTTTTCATCACTGAGAGCCGTGGGAAAATTTCCCACTGTTTTTAAGCAGGAGGTGTATTTTTCTATGGTAAATGTGAAAGTGGTCTTTACAGTATAACCTGGATGTCCCCAGTTTGTGAATGTAAACAACTATTCAATCGCCCTTTAATCAGAATTTTGCTAGATTGATAACCTCATCCATGTAACCACATAAATTCAGTTCCCCTTTCAAAATATCTTTTGGGGAATATTCCTGGATTCATCTCAATTCTCAAAATATATTTTCATAGCCATAATATTATTTTTTACAAAAAAAATCTAGTCATATATAAATTTTCTCCGTAAAGTACCTCAAGTACTTAAAAAATGTTAAACAATTAGTGTAATACATTTATTATATAGTGAACTGTGGTATATTTATTTTCTCATTTAATATACAAAATAACTGCAACATGTTAATGTCTTAGTTATTTAAATAAAGAAAGAACATCAGAGAGGGGCAGAATTAGTAGTAAGATCATGTCTGGCTTGTTTAATAAACTTTTTCCTAAAATTATATACGGTCTACTGGTAAGAATTTGTTACTTAAAAATGATGAAGGACTCTAAAAATGAAGTCTATTAAAAATAATGAGGGATTACCTAAAAGTTAGCACAAATGCCTTAAATAACAGCTTTATATTTAAGAGGAAACAGTGTACTGTTACCTGAAATGGAAATGAAAAGGTTCCAGTTCCAGAATTGACTTTGCCATCTGTTACTAATATGGAATTGGAAATGTTCACTCATCACTTGGAGCTTTATTTTCTTCCTTTGTAAAATGACAGAGTTAAATTGAATAGCTCCCTAGCATCCCCATTACAAGCAGATCTAGGTTTGGAGAGACCTGAAGCTTATATAATTTGGGCACTGACTACAAGGAAAACAATACAACTTCATGATTAGAAAACTCTTACAACTGCTGCAAGGCCACCTTATAAGAGAAATCATGAATACAAAATGATCAGAGCTATCCAAAGTCCACCTGATATGAGGGGAGGTGTCCTCATGGAGAATTTGGAAAATTAAGAAAAAACAATGTTAGCCAATGGGAGTTAAAATATCCTGCTTTTTCAAATGCTATAAAAACACATGACTTTTTGAACACATTGCTGTATCTGTTCAGGGGACCTTACCTGAGAAGAATCTCAGCAAAGAAGTCCTGATGCCTCAGTTTCATTGTCATTAATCTCTTATTGGGCCTCTTCAAGGTCTCACATATTTGTACTAAGTCTTAATGTGCTTAACAACCACCTGGAGGTTGGTGATAACTAAAAATTCAAAGATCCATTGGCTGAGGTTCTGATTATTTTGGGTGAGGTTAGGGCACAGGAAATTGCTGTGTTATTAGGCACCATAAATACTTTTCGTGCAGATGTTTCATAAAGTATTCTTTGAGAAACACTCCAATAGAATGCAATTGAAAGGAGGAAAATAGAAAAGAAAAATACTTCTTTCATTTTAACTGGAAGCTGTTTCGGGGAGCAATTGTTGCTTTGGGAAGAAGATAAAGAAATGCCATTAAAGGTTAGATGTGAAGGCCAGGAAATCTTCCTCAGAGCGTGGGTATAAACTATGATCTCCTGTAGGTGAAGGGCAGAAGCATCTGAAGACCAGAACTAGGGTTCAGTCACAAGAACAGCAAATTTCTGGAGAAGATTGAGTCTCAATCTAGGCAGATCTGCAATGCCCAGTTTAGGATCTTGATTGGTAAATAATGGGGCCCTGGGATATAGATTGGTTTTTGGGTCTCTCGGTGTATCAGTTAGCGATTTCTGCATGACAAACCACTGCAAAACTTGATGACTTAACAAAGCAATTGTTGAATATTTCTTACTCAAAATACTAGTGTGCTCACTGG